>NC_053023.1:583595143-584293466 GCF_003073215.2 Triticum urartu | reverse complement strand
TTAAACAATTTTTCTTCAATCATAGCATTAAAATTCTTTTGCGAAGAAATAAATTCTTTAATATTAGAATCAAAATCAGAGTGCATCTTTATTATAATTTCCATAAGAATTGTTGTAGGAATTACCATAATTATTAGAGGGATTACTAAGATAAGGCCTAGGATTGAAATTTCCTCTATACGCGTTGTTACCAAAATTGTTCCTGCCAACAAAATTCACATCCATAGATTCATTATTATTCTCAATCAAAGTAGACAAGGGCATATCATTAGGATCAGAAGAAACACTCTTATTAGCAAATAATTTCATAAGTTCATCCATCTTTCCACTCAAAACATTAATTTCTTCTATCGCATGCACCTTTTTATTAGTAGATCTTTCAGTATGCCATTGAGAATAATTAACCATAATATTATCTAGGAGTTTAGTAGCTTCTCCTAAAGTGATTTCCATAAAAGTGCCTCCCGCGGCCGAATCTAAAAGATTTCTAGAAGCAAAATTCAATCCGGCATAAAAATTTTGTATAATCATCCACAAATTTAAACCATGAGTAGGACAATTACGTATCATTAATTTCATTCTCTCCCAAGCTTGTGCAACATGTTCATGATCAAGTTGCTTAAAGTTCATAATATTGTTTCTAAGAGAGATGATTTTAGCGGGAGGAAAATACTTAGAGATAAAAACATCTTTGCACTTGTTCCATGAATCAATACTATTTTTAGGCAAAGACGAAAACCAAGCTTTAGCACGATCTCTAAGAAAAAAAGGAAATAGCTTCAATTTAACAATATCATTATCCACATCTTTCTTCTTTTGCATGTCACACAAATCAACGAAGCTATTTAGATGGGTAGCGGCATCTTCACTAGGAAGGCCGGAGAACGGATCTTTCATAAAAAGATTCAGCAAAGCAGTATTAATTTCACAAGATTCAGCATCGATAAGAGGAGCAATCGGAGTGCTAATAAAATCGTTGTTGTTGGTATTGGTGAAGTCACACAATTTAGTATTATCTTGAGCCATCGCGACAAACAAGCAAACTAACACACAAGCAAACAAAAAGCAAGCGGGCAAAAAGAGGCGAATAGAGGGAGGATAGAGATAGAGAGAGGGCGAATAAAACGGCAAGGGTGAAGTGGGGGAGAGGAAAACGAGAGGCAAATGGCAAATAATGTAATGCGGGAGATAAGGGTATGTGATGGGTACTTGGTATGTTTGACTTTTGCATAGACCTCCCCGGCAATGGCGCCAGAAATCCTTCTTGCTACCTCTTTTAGCACTGCGTTGGTTTTCCCCGACGAGGAAGGGATGATGCAGCAAAGTAGCGTAAGTATTTCCCTCAGTTTTTGAGAACCAAGGTATCAATCCAGTAGGAGGATACGCGCGAGTCCCTCGTACCCGCACAAAACAAATAAATCCTCGCAACCAACGCAAATAGGGGTTGTCAATCCCTATAAGGCCACTTTACGAGAGTGAGATCTGATAGATATGAGAAGATAATATTTTTGGTATTTTTATGATAAAGATGCAAAGTAAAATAAAGGCAAAATAAATAGCAAAGTAAATAATTAAGTAGTAGGAGATTGATAAGATAAAGATAGCTAATTTTTTTAAAATAATACATTTTTTTATTAATTTGCACAAATATTACGCTCAAAAAATAATTTTTGAAAATAATACACCGTCGGCCCGCAGTAGGCCGAGTGGACCTAGTCGGCCCACAGCAGGCCGACTGAGTCCCTATCGGCTAGCTGCTGGCTGATTGGCCTGTCGGTCACCAGTTGAGGTCCAGTCAGCCAGTAGTGGGCCGACAGAGCCTAATTGGCCTGTTGTGGGCCGACAGCGACTAATTGGCCAGCTGCGGGCCGACAGGGACTAATTGGCCTGCTGTGGGCCGACTGGTGCATGGCACCATTTTTTTCCCGAACGCTCCCTGGATTTTTTTTATAAACTATGGCGTATTTCGTGCAACCCTTTGCCCGTAATATTTTCCCGCCATATGTTCGCGCCAACTCTTTCCCGCCATATGTTCGCGCCACCCGTTTCCCGCCATATGTTCGCGCCAGCTCTTTCCCGCCACCCGTTTCTCACCAATCGTTTCCCGCCACCCGTTTCCCGCCAATCGTTTCCCGCCATACCCCAGTCGTTCTTTCCCGCCATTTTCTCATCCCTACCTATAAAACCCCCTTCAGACAGAGGAGGATAAGCATTCCAGTGTAGTGTAGTTGAGATGTCCCATTATCCTTTTTATCGTAGTTTTCACCCTGAGATGAGCAGGACTCTTCTGAGGCTAGCTACCGATTTCAGGATGGACAATAGGATAGTTCCATGGGACGAACTCACCGGTAGTGACACATAATGAATGAGTTGGCTCACGAATTACGTATGTCTGGGTGGCCTGAAAGGACCTATGAGGAGGTACGTATAGAACTTCTTAGGTTGCATCCAAGGTGGAAGAAGGTAGTGGAGCCGGAGAGTGAAACTTTCAGAAGGACTGCAGAAAAGCATCCATTTTTATGGATTGAGGAGAGCGAGGATGAATATGATATCTTCATGCCGCCGCTTCCGGGTTCTGCATCATCAAAGAGCAAGAGTTTTGCATCGTCCAAGGGCAAGAGTACTGCATCCTCGAAGGGCAAGAGTTCTGCATCGTCCAAGGGTAAGAGTTCTGCATCCTCGAAGGGCAAGAGTTCTGCATCGACGGAGGATGATGATGATGACTTCATGTAGTTTTTATGATGTATGTTGTAAGTTTAGTCGTATGTATCGTTAATTTAGATGTAGTTCTATCTAGTTGTTTATACTGTCTTGTTGTATGAGCATTATGTTCTATCTAAATATGATGTTGTAGTTCGGATAACAGAGTACTAAAATAGAGTAGGCATATGTCTCATACATAAGTACATAGTCATTTGTCTCATACATAGAATAGACATAAGTCTCATACATAAGTAGATGGTCATGTCTCTACTGACAGATGGAAGCGTTAGTGACGACGTCTGGCCTGGCGGGGAGGCGGATCTGGAAGCGGCGACCATCTGAACATGTTAGGTGGCCAAATGTTACGAGGAGGAATTTCAAACTCTCCCTGGTCATGCTGTGTATCATGTGTGGGGCCTGGTGGAGGAGTCGAATACATGCTCATCCACTGGGTGTGCTGCGACATCTGAGCATGTATGTTCTCCTCGGGATGTTGATCACTCCCCCACGTATCATGTGATGCTGACATAGACGCATGATATTCGTAGTCTCCTGCACGATGGAACGTTTAGTCATGAAGAATGAGGTCGCCTCAATTAATATTGAAAACAATAAAAATGAAGACACTTACCTGCTGGTTGTGACGGTTGCTCTGGCTGAAACACGAAGCTCGACGAGGGACCGTGCTGCTGTGGCTGTGGAGAAAACACGAAGCTCGACGAGGGACCGTGTTGCTGTGGCTGTGGAGAAAACACGAAGCTCGACGTGGGACCATATTGTTGTGGTTGCTGCCACATTGAACTGCCAGGTTGGTCAGGACGGGGTGGCCTGGTTGTCGGCTGATGTGCTAGGCATGGACGTGGTTGATGTTGGTGCATGGAGTGACGCGGCTGCTGCTGCTGGTGCTGAACAACGTTGGTTCTCCGGGTGCACGTGATAGCCTCGTACACAGTCCGTATCTTGTTCTGCATGTCAGTGTGCAAATTAATAAAACACGTACCGCTGAAGCCATCCTGGGTGTATCATCCAGTTTTCTTTAGGAGTGCGAGTGACCAGAGGCTCAAGCTTGCGCTCATACCATATCGCACCACGATGACCCCTATCAATGTCCCCATTCAGCAACCACATTCCCGACATTCCTGCACATAAAAAAATTCAGAACATAGTGCCACACTTAATACAAATTCAGAACATAGTGCCACACTTAATAAAAATTCAGAACATAGTGCCACACTTAATAAAAATTCAAAACATAGTGCCACACTTAATACAAATTCAAAACATAGTGCCACACTTAATACAAATTCAGAACATAGTGCCACACTTAATACAAATTCAGAACATAGTGCCACACTTAATACAAATTCAGGACATACTACTGCTAGCTTAGCTTCTTCCTCTCGCCCTTACTCCTCTACTGCCTCTTCCTCCTCTTCTTCCCTGGTTGCCTCGTCCATGCCCAGTGACGAAAGTGGGACAATTAGTGTCCCTATGGCCAAATTCATTGCACAGAATGCATTGCCTAGTCGGACCTCCTGCTTCAGATTCATCCATATCATTCCGGATGCGCCGACAGTGCCGTCTGCCTCTACTTGTACGCATATGCTCTGGGTTTGGAATGTAACGCCTTTCAGCGGGGTTGACGCTGTTGAAATTACCCATTGATCGAAAATCCATTAGCTCACCTGTCCAGGTATTGAGGACAGACTCTTTCAGAAAAAATGGAGACACAAATGATATTGCGTCCATTCCAAGCTGCCCGCAAGCAGCAAGTACATGTGAGCAAGATAGGTGAAGCAATTTCGGTTTTTTGCATGTGCACTCACACGTTGGCCAGGCTTCATTACCAATTTTCACCTCAGGCGTCCTCAACTCATTTGCACATCCGAATTTGTTGTTGGCTAAGCGGACCTCAAACCTTCTTTCTTGATTACCGATGGCGACTACAGTGTGTGATCTAGCTTTTTGCATCTTGTTGTCCATGTACTTCGTGACTCTTTCACAGTACCGTGTATTCGGGTTGTTGAAGATATGTTGCTCTGCTTTTTGACGTCTATCTCTGAAATACTTGACGGTGCCATAGAAAATACCCTCAACGATGGTTGTAAGTGGCAATGCCCGGTTTCCTCTGAGGACAAAGTTGTATGTTTCTGCGAGGTTTGTTGTCATGACACCGTATCGTGCTCCATGTTTGTCATGTAGCAAAGACCACCACTCTAGAGGCTCATGCTCTATCCACTGCTCGAAGGTTTTAATCGACCTCCCAAGCCTTCTCCTAGTACCAGGTGGGTCAAAGCCTGGGCAGGTCACAAAGCCTCCTCCACGGCCGCTGTTCCTGTTGCCAACTGTGCAGCTACTGCTTCAACATGTGCCCTCACTGCTGCATCTCTTGAAGCTTTCCTGTCCCTCACGTGTCTCTGCGTGCACACATTAAGTCTGTCGCTTATCAAATTGTACTTCCATAGCTGGTTCTGCTTGCAGAGTTTTTTGAACAGATTCATCAGGTTCTTATTTCTAAACTGCGAGAAGAAATTAGCCCCCAGATGGCGCATGCACCAACGGCTCTGCAAGTCCTGCCATGGAACTTGTTCCTCAGGGCCTGGGTTTGTCAGTGTCCTTATCGCACTGAGTATACCTGCATGCCTATCATGAAGGATGCACACATTGGGCTTCTCCTTCACAACTGATATATTCAACTGCCTGAAGAACCATGTCCAACTTTCAATGTTCTCACTGTCCACAAAAGCAAATGCGAGTGGGACGACTTGATTTTGGCCGTCTTGACCTATGGCTGTCAGGATCTGACCCTTGTACTTGCCTGTGAGAAAAGTACCGTCAACACATATCACCGGTCGGCAATGCCTGAAAGCTTCGATGCATACTGACGATGCAGCACCCTCACAGTTGGGAACTCTGGCATGAACATGTCTTGGATATCGATATAGGTTCCTTGATTCCGCTGCTGCAGGGTGTGGAGGAGCTGGACAACAGAGTCATATGCATCAAAATAAGAACCAAATCTCCTCTCAAGCGTCGCATGCTTAGCCCTCCAAGCCTTGCCATAAGAAATTCTGTACTTGAACCTGGCGAAGACTTTTGTCTGGACTGCCTTCACTTCCATAGCTTTGCCCTGCACTATCTCATCGTAAAACAACCGAGCAATAAGCGTGGATGAAAGGTTGGCATGATCCTGAGGGATGCAGGGAATAAGACAAGTGTGATTAACTAAGTCACTTATCACCCAACTTGTGCCATACTTAGGGAGAAAGCCATGCACCCTGGCGGGACAATCTGCGTTCTTGCATACCATTGTCAGGAATTTCTGACTGGACACCTGAGCTGTGAAAACCCTTTGCGTGGACATTGCCCAGCTAATTATTGTATCTTTTAGGGCTTGCTTGTTTGGATACATAGCACCCGTCGCAATATTGTTATGGTGATATTGCCAGGCTGAATCATGTCCATCATTCATGGTCATTGCAGATGAGAAGTCATGATTCCACGATGCAGGATTCGGGACCTCCTCTGCATTTTCTTCTTCATCTGACTCGTCAGAATCATCGGCATGACCCCTTTCAACATCGGTGTCTTCTTCTTCCATCTGGTCCTGCATGTGCCCATCTACCTCGTCAGCGTCCACCTCGCCATTGTAATCACCATCAGCATTTCCTCCTTCTACCTGACTACTCTGCCCTGGTTCATAACCATAAGCATTTCCTCCTTCTACCTGACTGCTCTATCCTTGTTCGTAACAATCATCTCCAGCATTTGACATAGATAACTGCCTCCCTACACTGCTATGACCAGGATCGTAGCCACCCTCGCCTTCATGTGTAGTGACCTCCTTCACGACGGGAAGAACTAAAGCAACAGGATTGCATCCCCTTCGTTCACAACCTTGTAACCACCGCACCCATTCAGAGTCTCGCTCTATCGGCCTCAAATAAAAGTAAATTATTGAACTTGACCGTGTCCACAATGCATGAACACCGATGGTGTGTGTTTCAGTATCAAGACTTAAACTTGCCGCAATCCATTCTTTCAACTGACTGACAGACCATGTTTGAGGTGCGCTCATTGGCACATCTATATGAGTAAATTCACTCAGATATGCTCCCATCTCAGTTGTTTGGACAGTACCAGGACCATAGCAAAATATGAAGTTCACTACATCAGACATCTCGGCTCACCTATTTTTTTTCAACAATGAAATACAGGTATTAAGCAACAACTTAATATACCCCCACTTAATATATTTACGTTTACTACCGGAGCAAATAACAATAATCGCACACCGGAACCGGGAAATAAAATGCTCACCACGACCACCTAAATATATTTACGTTACTACCGGAGCAAATAACAATAATTGCACACCGGTACCGGGAAATAAAATGCTCACCACGACTACCTAAATATATTTACATTACTACCGGAGCAAATAACAATAATTGCACGCAACTTCGAAAATAAAAATGTTTGTTCAAATATACCCTTGTAGCATGCGTGCGAACGACGAACGGCGGCCTTCAATCACCGGAACTGGAGCCGGAAACTCCACCAAACTACCGGAGCTTCACCTCCACCACACTGCCCTAGCTTCACCACCACCACCTCCACCTCCACCACTGCCACAACCTCCAACAATGCGCTGAAAAAATGCTCCAACAAAATGCTCACCACAACCACCACAAGCTACCCCATCAGTAGATCGAGGTCTCTTTTGGCTCCCCTAACTATGTAGAACCCATTCACGGTGCCAAATCCGCGAAAAAACGGGGCATTTGGGTGTATTAATTGGAGCTAGTTCGTGTAAGAGAGAGGAAGAAGGAAGAACAGAGAGAAACTTGCGGTGGGAGAAAGGGAAAGAAGAAGGAGAGGAGAAAGAGGCGTGCGCTGCGGGGCCGGCTCCCTGTCGGCCAGCAGCTGGCCGATCGGTCGGTAGCTGGCTGACTGGGTCGCCCGTGACCCAGCCCGCGCCGACAGCCAGCGCCCGATGTGGCCTGGCCAATAGTCGGCCTCCGCGTGGCCGAGAAGCCACCTATCGGCTCGCAGGTGGCCGATAAGGCCCAGTCGGCCTGCTGCTGGCCGACGGTGTATTATTTTTGAAAATAATTTTTTGGGCGTAATATTTGTGCAAATTACTAAAAAAATGTATTATTTTAAAAAATTTGGCATAAAGATAGACCCGGTGGCCATAGGTTTCACTAGTGGCTTCTCTCGAGAGCATAAATATTCTACGGTGGGTGAACAAATTATTGTTGAGCAATTGACAGAATTGATCATAGTTATGAGAATATCTAGGTATGATCATGTATATAGGCATCACGTCCGAGACAAGTAGACCGACTCCTGCCTACATCTACTAATATTACTCCACACATTAACCGCTATCCAGCATGCATCTAGAGTATTAAGTAAAAACAGAGTAACACCTTAAGCAAGATGACATGATGTAGAGGGATAGAATCATGCAATATGAAGAAACCCCATCTTGTTATCCTCGATGGCAACAATACAATACGTGCCTTGCTGCCCTTACTGTCACCAGGAAAGGAGACCGCAAGATTGAACCCAAAGCTAAGCACTTCTCCCATTGCAAGAAAGATCAATCCAGTAGGCCAAACCAAACTGATAATTCGAGAAGACTTGTAAAGATAAACAATCATACATAAAAGAATTCAGAGAAGATTCAAATATTATTCATAGATAGACTTGATCATAAACTCACAATTCATCGGTCTCAACAAACACACCGCAAAAAGAAGATTACATCGAATAGATCTCCACGAGAGAGGGGGAGAACATTGTATTGAGATCCAAAAAGAGAGAAGAAGCCATCTAGCTACTAACTATGGACCCGTAGGTCTGAATTAAACTACTCACACTTCATCGGAGAGGCTATGGTGTTGATGTAGAAGCCCTCCGTGATTGATGCCCCCTCCGGCGGAGCTCCGGAACAGGCCCCAAGATGGGATCTCGTGGATACAGAAAGTTGCGGCGGTGGAATTAGGGTTTTGGCTCCGTATTTGATCGTTTGGGGGTACGTGGGTATATATAGGAGGAAGAAGTACGTCGGTGGAGCAATAGGGGGCCCATGAGGGTGGAGGGCGCGCCTGGGGGGAGGCGCGCCCCCCTTCCTCGTGGCCTCCTATTGATTGGCTTGACATAGGGTCCAAGTCTCCTGAGTTGTATTCGGTGAGAAAATCACATTCCCGAAGGTTTCATTCCGTTTGGACTCCGTTTGATATTCCTTTTCTTCGAAACCCTAAAACAGGCAAAAACAACAATTCTTGGCTGGGCCTCCGGTTAATAGGTTAGTCCCAAAAATAATATAAAAGTGGATAATAAAGCCCAATAATGTCCAAAATAGTAGATAATATAGCATGGAGCAATCAAAAATTATAGATACGTTGGAGACGTATCATTCCACAACATTGCGCACGACGCACGGAGAAACTAGAAACTGTCCCGGGATCAAGGCTAATGAAGAAGCAAAGAAGACCCCAAGAGACCAACCTCTTCAGCAACCCTCACTTGTGCACTTATTAGGCCCTACACCGACGACGCTCGGCAGCGCGTTCGGGGCAGTCCTGAGGGCTTCTGTTGGTGCAAAAAACCCTGGGTCTGTTGCCCAGACTGTGCACAGGCATGGGAACAAGATTGGATCACCAGCCCAGATCAGAGTGCAAGAACCCTAGAGATTCGAAGGACCAAGATGCAACTCAGAGGGACCAAGATCAAACCAGAGAAGTAGGATATCGTCAAGAGAAAAGCCTCCCTTGCCGGGCAGGCGAGCCCGGCAGGGGGCGAGGCCACCCACAGAAATAGACAACCAAAGCACCCCGGCAGGGCCTGTCGGGGCTCACGGAAGCAAAATGACCACACCAACCACTCTACCACGACCCACGTCGTCTATCAGTGCAGTGTCAAGCCGCAAAGTGATTAAGTGGCAGCCATTCACCACATGGCAGCCATTTTCTATAGGAGAAACCGTCAGACGACACCCGTCCTGCGACGTGTCCAGCGAGCAGGCGCGGAGCTGGCAAGATAGCCCGGCAAGCCTTGCCGGGCAACCAATGATGTGACATTGAGTGGTGCATTTAATGCGCCCTGTCAACCCACAGAGTTAGGTATAAGAGCACCCTTTGCTATATTATCAGTGCGTAATGACTATTTTGCTACTGTGGTAACCCTTGATCTATAAAAGGAGGCCCATGGCAACTGTAGAAAGGGTTAAAGATTGGATAACTCGCACCCCCATACGTGCGTAGCCACTGCTGCCTCGAGGCAACCCCGTCGGGCAAGTGTACTACGCTCCGCCACCACCTTTCCACCATCAGTCCACCAAAGCAGGAGTAGGGTTTTACGCCTCACGGCGGCCCGAACCTGGGTAAAATTGCCTGTGTGATATCTGCCGTGCTGCCCCATGCTCGTCTGCTCTTTGTGCAATGCGTCGCCCCCCTGCCAAACCAGCAAGGGGCTCCCTGGTCCCATAGGTGACCGTGCTTTCCCGTGACAGGCTTCAAAGATGATTTAAACATACGAGCCAGTAAAGAGATATCATGAATCAATTTGCCTCTCCAGGGCGCAAACGAAGGCCTCTCATGTCTGAAAACCATCCCATTTCTAACTATCCATATATTCCAAGCAGCAACCATAGCCACCTCCATGATGAAAGGGTGGTGAAAATCCCTCCTAGAAGCAACAAGACAATCTATGATATTTGAGCCACTTCCCCAAGAGATTTACAGATAGTCCCATACTCTAATGCCAAAATTACAAGCAAAAAAGAGATGGTCCCTAGTCTCAAGAAGGTGAGTAGGACACAAGACATAAAAATTCTCATCTTTCTTAGATCTCCGATGTCTACACGGTAACATGTCTCTTGTGTTCAATCGATTATTTAACAAGAGCCAGCAAAGAGATTTGATCTTCATTGTGCATCAGCTTTCCCAAATCCATTTGCATGGGACATACACAGGTAGATGGTTATGCATAATATTGTAGAAGATTTTGGAAGAATAAACACCAAGCTTATAGGGTCAGGACCAGGCATATTAGCAATGGCCAGCTCCGAATCATTAAGCTCATCCATAGCCTCAATGGAAAGAGGCAGAGCAAAAAAAGAATGTGGATCATTGTTGTCCAAGAAATCTTTGACGAAAATCTTATCAACTAGAGAAAAAGAGAATAATCTTGGAAATCTATCTCTCAAAGGTTCGACAGACCCACTTAAGAACCATGCATCACTAGAGTAAAACAAAATCCCCCATGTTGATCTTAATGGCAGTCAGACTCTCCTGTAGACATCAGACAGTTTCATAACATCTCTCCACTATAAAGAGTCACAACGGACAGTTGAATGAGGAACCAGACCCTCATAATTGGAGTCCGAAATCAAAGAAACCCTTGGCACATCAACTTTTGAATAAAACTTATGCAGTTGTTTGGTAAATAAAGCTCCGTTACGGACTTGCGGATTAAGAATACCCATGCCCCTTTATCCTTAGGTTTGTATACCATAGGCCATGCAGCTAGGGAGTGCTTAGGGTTTTCACCATGTGATCTCCAAATGCATTAACTAAATCTCAATCCGCTCAAGCTATTTGATAATAGTAAGTGGAAGTTGGAGACAACATAAAAATAGATAGGCATCAAAGAGAGGGCGGATTAACAAGTTGTAGCCTTGCCCACTAAGATAATAAAGCGGAGCTAGCGGATAACCTCCTTTCCATGTTGCACACCACATGTACCAGTTATTGAATCCTTGTCCTAGTAAGTAAAGGGTAAGGATCACAATTGGCACTCAAAGAGAGATGCCAACCTAGCAGCTTCCACATGCTCCACATTAATGGGCATCATAGATAATGATACGTCTCCAACGTATTTATAATTTATGAAGTATTCATGTTGTTATGTTATAATTATTGGATGTTTTACAATCATTTTATAGCAACTTTATATCATTTTTTGGGAATAACCTATTGATCTAGTGCCCAGTGCCATTTGTCGTTTTTTACTTGTTTTTTACATCGTAGGAAATCAATATCAAACAGAGCCTAAACATCGTGAAATTTTTTGTGGATATTTTATGGACCAGAAGACATCCAGTGCGCCAGAGAAGCACCTGGGGGGTGCCCCAAGGGGGGCACAACCCACCAGGGAGCGCCTGGCGGCCCAGGCGTGCCCAGGTGGGTTGTGCCCACCTCGGTGGCCTCCTGCACCCCCACTTTACCCTATAAATCCCAAATATTCCAAAAACCCTCGGGGTTAACCTAGATCAGAAGTTCCGCCTCCGCAGGCCTCTGTAGCCATCGAAAACCAATCTAGACCCCATTTCGGCACTCCGCCTGAGGGGGGAATCATCACCGGTGGCCATCTTCATCATCCTGGCGGCCACCACGATGAGGAGGGAGTAGTCCACCCTCGGGGGCGAGGGTTTGTACCAATAGCTATGTATTTAATCTCTCTCGCTCTCTCTCTCTCTCTCTCGTGTTCTTGAGATGTCACGATCTTAATGTATCATAGGCTTTGTTAATATAGTCGGATCATATGGTGTTTTGTTCTCTCCATCTTGTTGTGAATTGAGTTTTCCCTTTGAGATTTTGTTTTATCAGATTGAATACTTTTATGGATTTGAGAGCACTTGATATATGTCTTACATATGAATACTCATGGTGACAATGGGGTATCGTATTGATTCACTTGATATATGTTTTGGCACTCAATTCACGGATTCCCAAGGTGACATTGGGTAATCTACGCATAGGGGTTGATGCATGTTCTTGTCTTTGTTTCTCTGGTAGAAATCTTGGGGCACTTTTTGAGGTTCTTTGTGTTGGATTGAGTATTATGTATCTGAAATTATTTGGTGTTATTTTAGTACGAACTCTTGGATAGATCGATCAAAAAGAATAGCTTTGAGGTGGTTTCGTACCCTACAAATAATTTCTTCTTATGTTCTCCGCTAGATAGGAACTTTGGAGTGATTCTTCATCGCACTTTGAGGGGTGGTTATATGATCCAATTATATTAGCACTGTTGAGAGATTGCACTAGCGAAACTACGGACCCTAGGCCTCATTTTCAAGCATTGCAATACCGTTTGTGATCCATTTTATCAATTTCTACCTTGCTGTTTTTATTGTTCCTATTACAAAAAATCAATACCTACTATCATTACTACACTGGTATCACCATCTCCTCGTCGAACTAGTGCACCTATACAAATTACCATTGTATTTGGTGTGTTGGGGACACAAGAGACTTTTTATTATTTGGTTGCAGGGTTGTTCGAGAGAGACCATCTTCATCCTACGCCCCCACGGATTGATAAACCTTAGGTCATCCACTTGAGGGAAAATTGCTACTGTCCTACAAAACTCTACGGTTGGAGGCCCAACACGTGTCTACAAGAATAAAGTTGTGTAGTAGACATCAGATAACTTGTGAAAGTTTACTTTTAGGCCAGTGGAGGTATAAAAAGTGTGCAACATCTCCTTAAGAGCAATCAATCGAGGGTCCACAGCACGTGCAATCAGTAGGGTATCGTCAGCATACTGAATAATGGGGAAATCCTTTTCGTGAGATGGTATAGGTTGTGAGAGAACCCCTTTGTTAAGCATATCATTTACCATAGATTGCAGTAAATCAGTTGCCAGGATAAATAATAAAGAAGAAAGAGGGTCACCCTAATGCCCACCTCTCTTAGACTTAAAGTGCTTGATTGGCACACCATTAAGTGAAATGGAAGAAGAACCTGAAGTCATAATTTCCAAGACCGAATTCCTCGACTTACTTTAAAAACTATTGTGTTGCAAAATTGCCTCATGTTCTATAGTATCGAAAGCCACAACAAATTCCAACTAGATTATTACCACTGGCCTTTTGGAGGCATGACACTAGTGCAAGTATTCAAAAGGCGAAGTAATACAATCCTGAATAGACATCCATTTAAGAAAATGTATTGCAAGATAACCTTCTATAGTCTATTGATGTCTGCTAGAACTACATCGATATTTCCCCAAAGAGGAAGGGATGATGCACAACGACGATAGGTATTTACCTCAGTGATGAGACCAAGGTTATCTAACTAGTAGGAGAACCAAGCAACACTACGTAAACAACCCCTACACACAAATAACAAATACTCGCAACCCGACGCATTAAAGGGGTTGGCAATTCCTTTCGGGTAACGGCGCCAGAAACTAGCAAACAAACGTGAGAGAGTTGTAAATATTGATAGATCGAATGCCAAATAAAATAAAGTACAACAAGGTATTTTTGTATTCTTGGTTTAATAGATCTGAAAATAAAAGGCAAATAAAATAGATCACAAAGGCAAATAATATGAGAAAGAGACTCGGAGGCCGTAGGTTTCACTAGTGGCTTCTCTCGAGAAAAAAATCGCAAATGGTGGGTAAACAAATTATTATTGAGCAATTGATAGAACTTCAAATAATCATGATGATATCCAGGCAATGATCATTACATAGGCATCGCGTCCAAGATTAGTAGACCGACTCCTGCCTGCATCTACTACTATTACTCCACACATCGACAGCTATCCAGCATGCATCTAGTGTATTAAGTTCATTGAGAAGCGGAGAAATGCAATAAGAACGATGACATGATGTAGACAAGATCTATTTATGTAGAAATAGACCCAACCATTTTATCCTTAGTAGCAACGATACATACGTGTCGGTTCCCCTTCTGTCACTGGGATCAAGCACCGTAAGATCGAACCCACTACAAAGCACCTTTTCCCATTGCAAGATAAATATATCAAGTTGGCCAAATAAAACCCAAATATCGGAGAAGAAATACGAGGCTATAAGCAATCATACATATAAGAGATCAAAGATACTCAAATAACTTTCATGGATAAAAAGATAGATCTGATCATAAACTCAAAGTTCATCCGATCCCAACAAACACACCGCAAAAAGATTTACATCATATGGATCTCTAGTAGACCATTGTATTGATAATCAAGAGAGAGAGAGAGAAAGCCATCTAGCTACTAACTACGGACCCGAAGGTCTACAAAGAACTACTCACGCATCATCGGAGAGGCACCAATGGAAGTGGTGAACCCATTCGTGATGGTGTCTAGATTGGATCTGGTGGTTCTGGACTCTGCGGCGGCTGAAATTGATTTTCGTCAAATCCCCTAGGGTTTCTAGAATATTGGGGTATTTATAGAGTAAATATGTGGTCCGGGGGGGCACCCATGGTGGTCACAATGCACCAGGGTGTGCTTGGGCCTCCAAGCGTGCCCTGGTAGATTGTGCTCCCCTTGGAGCACCCCCCAGGCGCTTCTCAGGCCCATTGGATGTCTTCTGGTCTAGAAAAATCCAAAAAAAGTTCCACAGCGTTTGGACTCTGTTTGATATTAATTACCTGCGACGTAAAAAACATGCAAAAAACAGCAACTGGCGCTTAGCACTATGTCAATAGGTTAGTACCAAAAAATGATATAAAATGACTATAAAATGATTACAAAACATCCAAGATTGATAATATAAGAACATGGAACAATAAAAAAATTATAGATACATTGGAGACGTATCAGCATCCCCAAGCTTAATTCATGCTCGTCCTCGAGTAGGTAAATGATAAAAACAGAATTTTTGATGTGGAATGTTGCCCAACATGTCATCTCATATTCTTTTCTTTATAGCATGGACATTTGGACTTTTATGTTGTTCAAAGCAATAGTCTAGTTTTGACATGATAACTTAAATACTCAAGCATACCAACAAGCAACCATGTCTTTCAGAATATCAATGCTAAAATAATCTATCCCTAGCCCATCATGCTCAATCATCGATCCATTCATGAAGCACACTCGCATATTGACTACACCCAATGCTCAAGTACGATCATAGTGCCCCTTAGTTGGTGCTTTATAAGAGAAGATGGAGACTCAAATGAAAAATAAAAATTGCATAAAGTAAAAGTAAGGCCCTTCGTAGAGGCAAGTAGGGATTTGTAGAGGTGCTAGAGCTCAAAGCGAAAATTGAGAGATAAAAACATTTTGAGAGGCATACTTTCCCCACCAACGAAAACGACTTAGAGTTCCCAACACTTTCCATGTTAGATATATCATAGGCGGTTCCCAAATAGAAATTAAAGTTTATTCCTTTTTCACCATACTTTCACTTTCCATGGCTAACCGTATCCACGGGTGCCTTCCATACCAACACTTTCCAAGGAATTTATTATTTGACAACATAAAGTAAATTCATTTTTCATTTCGGGACTGGGCATCCCTAATACCTTTGCCTTACTCTCGTGCAATGACAAGTGAATAAACACTCATTGTGAGAATAACACATCTAGCATGGAAAATATTAGCCACCCCTCACCGCCTCGCGAGCGGTACAAGCACACAAAAGATAAATTTATTTTGAATATTAGAGATGGCACATACAAATTTGCTTAGAACGGCAAAAGAATACCGCGTCTAGGTAGATATAGTGGACTCATGTGGCAAAACTGGTTTAAAGGATTTTGGATGCACCAGTAGTGATCATACATAGTGCAAAATGAAGGCTAGCAAAAGATTGAGAAGCGACCAACCAAGAAATGAATAATCTCATAAGCGAGCATTAAGCATAATTAACACCGAATAATGCACCACAAGTAGGATGTAATTTCATTGCATAACTATTGACTTTCATGCTTGGATAGGGAATCACAAACCTTAACACCAATATTCTTACTAAAGCATTATTACTCATCAACATGACTCATATATCACATCATCATATCTCAAAACTATTACAATGAATCAAGTTTATTTTGTCCAATGATCTTCTTCAAGTTTTTATTATATCCTTCTTGGATATCCTGATTCAGCCTATTATGAATGAAACATGTTTGCAATGACAATTAGAGATTATAATTACTCATGCCATGCTTAATTAGCTAGGAGTTTATAATGGTTTACCTTGCGTGCCAACATGGAAATTAAAATGGTTGTGATGTAGTATGATAGGATGGTATCCTCCTTTGAATGATTCGAGTGGCTTGACTTGGCACAAGTTCACACATGTAGTTGAAACAAAATCAACATAGCCTCTACAATATTTATGTTCTTGGTGATTTATATCCTACTCATGCTTGAACTCAATGTTGGTTAATCTCAATGCATGTTTATGACTGTTGTCGCTCTCTAGTTGGTCGCTCCCGAGACTTTTCTAGCCTTCACTTGTACTAAGCGGGAATACTACTTGTGCATCCACTTCCATAAACCCAAAGTTGTTCCATATGAGTCCACCATACCTTCCTATATGCAGTATTTACCTGCCGTTCCAAGTTAATTTGCATGTGCCAAAATCTAAACCTTCAAATGATAATCTGTTTTGTATGCTCGAATCGCTCATATACCAACTAGGGTTGTCAATATCTTCCATGCTAGGTGGTTTATTCTCACGATGAGTGGACTCCACTCATCATTCACGAGAAAATGGCTGGCAACCGGGATGCCCAGTCTCATGCTCAAATCAAATCAAAATAATTGCCAACAAAACTCCCCCAGGACTGTTGTTAGTTGGACGGTACCCATTGTTTCGGACTAGTGGTGGAGTGTGCTTGTTGGTGGTGGGGGAGTATAAACTTTACCATTTTGTTTGGGAACCGCCTATAATGTATGTAGCATGGAAGATACCGAGATCTCTTGGTTGTTATGTTGACAATGAAAGCATGCCGCGCAAAATATTATTTATCTCTATTTCAAAACTCAAGCTCTGGCACCTCTGCAAATCCATGCTTCCCTCTGCGAAAGGCCTATCTATTTACTTTTATTGCGGAGTCATCATCCTCTTACAAAACGCACCAGTTAGAGAGCACCACTGCCATTTGTATGCATTGTTATTAATTTATATTGAGTATGACTATAACTGGATCTCTTTTACCATGAATTACAATGTCTAGCCAGTCCTTGATCTTTAGAGGTGCGATGCACTTATGTTTTGCGGTCTCAGAAAGGGATAGCGAGCTACCATCTTGTTATATCATATCATGATCGTTTTGAAAAAGTGTTGTCATATGAGATTTATTATTATTGCTCGCTAGTTAATTATGTCATTGATATGAGTAAATGTGAGACCTAAAAGTTATTGTGAATATGGTTAGTTCATAATATTTGCTAAAACCTTGAATGTCGGCTTTACATATTTGCAACAACAAGATCAAACAAAGTTTGTAAAAGTTTTTCTTTATCACTTCCAGTTTGCCAACTGAATTGCTTGAGGACAAGCAATGAGTTAAGCTTGTGGGAGTTGATACGTCTCCGTCGTATCTACTTTTCCAAACTCTTTTGCCCTTGTTTTGGACTCTAATTTGCATGATTTCAATGGAACTAACCCGGACTGACGCTGTTTTCAACAGAATTGCCATGGTGTTATTTTTGTGCAAAATGAAAAGTTCTCGGAATGACATGAAACTTCACGGAGATAATTTTTGGAATTAATAAAAAATATTGGCGAAAGAATCAAGTGAAGGGGCCCACACCCTAGCAACAAGGGTGGGGGCGCACCCACCCCCCTAGGGCGTGCCACCCGACCTTGTGGACCCCCTGGACCTCCACCGACCTCAACTCCAACTCCATATATTCATGCTCGGGGAGAAAAAGAATCGGAGAGAAGGATTCATCGCGTTTTACGATATGGAGCCGCCGCCAGGCTCTGTTCTTCCTTGGGAGGGCAGATCTGGAGTCTGTTTAGGGCTCCGGTGTGACGCCCCCGATTTATACTAATCATACACGCAAATGTGTACGATCGAGATCAAGGACTCACAGGAAGATATCACAACACAACTCTAGACACAATTTAAAATAATACAAGCTTTATATTACAAGCCATGGGCCTCGAGGGCTCGAATACATCAGCTCGAAAACAAAAGAGTCAGTGGAAGCAACAATATCTGAGTACAGACATAAGTTAAACAAGTTTGCCTTAAGAAGGCTAGCACAAAAGTAGCAACGATCGAAAAGGCAAGGCCTCTTGCCTGGGACCTCCTAACTACTCCTCGAAGCCGAACTCCATATAGAATCATCCTCGGGATCCTCTGGCTCCTGGGCTCCATCATAGGATCGCAATAACCGGGAAAGGGGGAAAAAGAAGTAGCAAAGCAACCATGGGTACTCATCAAAAGTACTCGCAAGCAAGGATCTACACTACATATGCATTGGTATCAATGAAATGGGTAGTATCTGTGGACAGAACTTCAGAATGCCAGAATAAGAGGGGGATAGCTAGTCCTATCGAAGTCTATGCTTCTGGCAGCCTCCATCTTAAAGCAGTAGAAGAGAGTAGATGGAAAGTTAACCAAGTATCATCGTATAGCATAATCCTACCCGGCGATCCTCCCCTCGCCGCCCTGTGAGAGAGCGATCACCGGGTTGTATCTGGCACTTGGAAGGGTGTATTTTATTAAGTATCTGGTTCTAGTTGTCATAAGGTCAAGGTACAACTCCGGGTCGTCCTTTTACCGAGGGACACGGCTATTCGAATAGATAAACTTCCCTGCAGGGGTGCACCACATTTCCCAACACGCTCAATCCCCTTTGTTCGGACACACTTTCCTGGATCATGCCCGGCCTCGAAAGATCAACACGTCGCAGCCCTACCTAGGCACAACAGAGAGGTCAGCACGCCGGTCTAAATCCTATGCGCATAGGGGTCTGGGCCCCTCGGCCATTGCACACCTGCATGTTGCGTACGCGGCCGAAAGCAGACCTAGCCCCCCTTAATACAAGCGTAGGCGTCCAATCCAATCCAGCGTGCGCTGCTCAGTCGCTGACGTCACGAAGGCTTCAGCTGATACCACGATGTCGAGTGCCCATAACTGTTCCCGCGTAGTTGGTTAGTGCGTATAGGCCAGTGGCCAGACTCAGATCAAATACCAAGATCTCGTTAAGCGTGTTACTTGATGTAACCATGGACGCCAACCAGGGCCAGGCCCACCTCTCTCCTAGGTGGTCTCAACCTGCCTTGTCGCTCCGCCACAAAGTAACAGTCGGGGGCTGTCGGGAACCCAGGCCCACCTCTACGGGGATGGAACCACCTGTCCTTTCAGCCCCCTCATCGGAATCACTTGCGGGTACTCTATGAGCTGAACCGACTTTAGTCACCACTTGTATCACATATTATGTATAAGTATATACCCGTGATCACCTCCCAAGTAATCACGGCCCAGTAATATAGCATGGCAGACGGACAAGAGTGTAGGGCCACTGATGTAATACTAGCAGCCTATAGTAAGCATTTAGGATTGCAGGTAAAGGTGACAACAGTACTAGCAAAGACAGGCTATGCATCAGGATAGGAATAATAGAAAGCAGCAACATGCTACACTACTCTAATGCAAGCAATAGAGAGAAGAATAGGCGATATCTGGGGATCATGGGGGGGGGCTTGCTTGGTTGCTCTGGCAAGAAGGACGGGTCATCAACACCGTAGTCGAACTGGGGGTCACCGGCAGTCTCGGGGTCTACTGGAAAGAAGTAACGGAGAGGGAACACAATAAATAACACAGCAATCAAAGCATCACAAAGTGTAACATGGCAATACATGGTGCTAGAGGTGACCTAATGCAGGGATAGGAGGTACCGACAATGGCGGAAAACATCCGGAAAAGTATTCCCGGTGTTTGGCTTTTTCGGACAGTTGAACCGGAGGGGGATGGTTGCATGTTCACTATGCTAGGGACATGTGGCAGACGAACGGACCGCGTATTTGGATTTGTCTCGTTGTTCTGAGCAACTTTCATGTACAAAGTATTTCCATCCGAATTACAGATTATTTTCTATGATTTTTCAAAGTCTTATATGAATTTCTTGGAATTTCTGGAATTAATTCAAATTCGAAAATAAAGAATAAATTGCTACGTGCACACCCAAAGTGTACACAGCAGAGCAGCATAGAGGCTGACAGTGGGGCCCAGTTGGCTGCCCAGTCAGCAGTCAACTATGGACTTTGACTAGTCAACTAACCATTGGGTCCCACATATCATTGACTGCCCTTTTATTAGTGCTTATCCATTTACTTAATTACTCGCTTGATCTTTACTTATATCTTTTCAGAGTAGCTTGTCATTTAATCTTATGCTTCTTCACTTATATCCTATGAGTAAATTGTTGAATAAATTGAATGCCATGAAGTTGAAATCATATCATGCCTAGTGGTAGCTTCACATTGGGTATAGAAAGTGAAATCTTTTGAGGCTTGACAATCACAATATTGGTCATACAAGCAATTCATGGATAATTAGTACAAGGAAGAGAACGTTCACATGAAAATACACTATCTTGGAAATCTTTTGTGATTGCGAGCCCCCATCAAAATATTAGATGACAAAATTGTGGACGTTGGACAAGGACGACAGTGTAATGGTTTATGTTTGTTCATATTCGCAGAGAAGTTTGTCATAGATCCTTCAACATGTGGTGCTTGCCCCCCATCTTTGCTAGCCAAAGATTCTGCACCAAGTAGAGATACTACTTATCCATCCAAAAACCCTTAAACCCAAATCTTATTTTCAAGAGTCCACCATACCTACCTAAGGATTGAATAAGATCCTTCAAGTAAGTTGTCATCGGTGCAATAAGGTAATAAAAATTGCTTCTGAAAGTGTTAGATCATTTAGTGTAAGAGAAAATTGGGAGTTGTATGAACTTGTGATGGCAAAGAATAAAAGCGATAGACTGCATAATAAAGGTTGCTATCATAAGGGGAATATAACTTGATGTTCTTTTGCACTAAGGGGTTGAGCATACAAACAAAAGAGAGCGCATGGCAACCTTTGCTTCCCTCTGCGAAGGGCCTATCTTTTACTTTTATGTATTTACTTTCATGTAAAGAGTCAAACTATTTCTCTCTATTCCTTTTTATTTTTCTGTTTTGGCAAGCATCATGTGGCGAGGAAAGATCTAGGCACATATATCCAGTTGAATATGGGTAGCATGAGTTATTATTGTTGACATCACCCTTGAGGTGAATATGTTGGGTGGCGAAATTATAAGCCCCTATCTTTCTATGTGCTAGTTGAAACATTTTGCTCATGTGTATGCAATGAGTGTTAGCAATCATAGAAGACTATACGATGGTTGAGTATGTGGAGATCTTACTTAAACTCTATTGAATAAGTTGAATTGCAATTGCTTGGTGACTGAGAACATAGGTTGTTGAGTTTCAAGAGATTTCATTGTTTGAACCTTAACATGTGAATTGGTTGCTACTTTAAACATGAGAAATTTTATAAGAAAGAGTTGTTGTCATGATGCTAGGAAAAGTGATTGAAATTATCATTGATCGAACTTATGCACTTTGCTAGCATTCACACTTCATAAATTATTTCTTTTATCATTTACCTACTGGAGGATGACTAGGAATTAAGCTTGGGGTGCTGATACGTCTACAACGAATCTATAATTTATGAAGTATTCATGCCATTTTATTATCATTCTTGGATGTTTTACAATCATCTTATAGCAACTTTATATCATTTTTTGGGACTAACCTATTGACCCAGTGCCAGTTGTTATTTTTTTGCTTGTTTTTACATTGCAGGAAATCAATATCATACAGAGTCCAAACACCGTGAAACTTTTTGTGGATTTTTTATGGACCAGAAGACCACCAATGGGCTAGAGCAGCACCTGGGGGTACCTGAGGGGGGGGGGGCACAACCCACCAAGGCGCGCCAAGGTGGGTTGTGCCCACCTCGGTGGCCTCCTGCACCCCCTCTTTACACTATAAATTCCCAAATATTCCGAAAACCCTCGGGGTTAACTTAGATCAGAAGTTCCGCCGCCGCAAGGCTCTATAGCCATGAGAAACCAATCTAGACCATCTTCCGGCACTTCGTCGGAGGGGGGAATCATCACCGGTGACCATCTTCATCATCCTGGCGGCCACCATGATGAGGAGGGAGTAGTCCACCCTCTGGGCTGAGGGTTTGTACTAGTAGCTATGTGTTTCATCTATCTTTGGTGTTCTTGAATTATCATGATCTTGATGTATTGCGGGCTTTCTTAATATAGTTGGATCATATGGTGTTTTCCCCTCTCCCTCTTGTTGTGAATTGAGTTTTCCCTTTGAGATTTTGCGGTTTGAATACTTTTATGGATTTGAGAGCACTTGATATATGTCTTGCATATGAATACTCGTGGTGACAATGGGGTATTGTATTGATTCACTTGATGTATGTTTTGGCACTCAACCCGCGAATTCCCGAGGTAAAAATGGGGTAATCTATGCATAGGGGTTGATGTATGTTCTTGTCTTTCTTTCTCCTATAGAAATCTTGGGGCATTCTTTGAGGTTCCTTGTGTTGGACTGAGTATTATGAATTTGAAATTATCTGGTATTATTTTAGTACGAACTCTTGGATAGATCAATCGGAAAGAATAGCTTTGAGGTGGTTTCGTACCCTACAAATGATTTGTTCTTATGTTCTCCGCTAGATATGAACTTCGGAGTGATTCTTCATCGCACTTTGAGGGGTAGTTATATGATCCAATTATATTAGCACTGTTGAGAGATTTCCCTAGCGAAAGTATGGACCCTAGGCCTCATTTTCAAGTATTGCAATACCGTTTTTGTGCCCCTTTACTATTTTCTACCTTGCTATTTTTATTTATTTAGATAATAAAAATATATTTCTGCCATCAATATTACACATTTATCAGCATCTCTTCACCGAACTAGTGCACCTATACAATTTGCCATTGTATTGGGTGTGTTGGGGACACAAGAGATTTCTTGTATTTGGTTGCAGGGTTGTTTGAGAGAGACCATCTTCATCCTACACCTCCCATGGGTTGATAAACCTTAGGTCATCCACTTGAGGGAAAATTGCTACTATCCTACAAAACTCTGCGCTTGGAGGCCCAACACAAGTCTACAAGAACAAGTTGCATAGTAGACATCAACCACCGACAGCCCGAACCCCGATACGACACCCCGACACCCCGACACGGCACCCCCGACCCCGACACAGCAGCCCGACCCCGACATGAAACCCTGACACCTCCTAAAAAGGTGCTCTTCGGCCTTCTAGAGGCCGACGGGTCATATATTTGTGAATTATGAGTGAGTTCATATAATTTTCGATATTGTTATAAAAAAACATCATATTTGTGTTGATCGGGTGGTTTTAAATGTGCAGTTGTTTCATCGCTGCAAGGTTCTGATACGTCTCCAATGTATCTATAATTTTTGATTGTTCCATGCTATATTATATTCTGTTTTGGACATTGTTGGGCTTTATTATACACTTTTCTATTATTTTTGGGACTAACCTATTAACTGGAGGCCCAGCCCAGAATTGTTGTTTTTTTGCCTATTTCAGAGTTTCGCAGAAAAAGAATATCAAACGGAGTCCAAAAGGAATGAAACCTTCGGGAACATGAATTTTGGAACGAACGTGATCCAGAGGACTTGGACCCTACGTCAAGAAAGCTACCTGGAAGGCACGAGGTAGGGGGCGCGCCTACCCCCCCGGGCGCGCCCTCCACCCTCGTGGGGCCCATGTTGCTCCACCGACGTACTTCTTCCTCCTATATATACCTACGTACCCCCAAACTACCAGACACAGAGCCAAAAACCTAATTCCACCGCCGCAACCTTCTGTGCCCGTGAGATCCCATCTTGGGGCCTTTTCCGGAGCTCCGCCGGAGGGGGCATCGATCACGGAGGGCTTCTACATCAACACCATAGCCTCTCCGATGATGTGTGAGTAGTTTACCTCAGACCTTCGGGTCCATAGTTATTAGCTAGATGGCTTCTTCTCTCTCTTTGTATCTCAATACAAAGTTCTTCACGATTCTCGTGGAGATCTATTCAATCTAATCTTCTTTTGCGATGTGTTTGTTGAGACAGATGAATTGTGGGTTTATGATCAAGTTTATCTATGAACAATATTTGAATCTTCTCTGAATTCTTTTATGTATGATTGGTTATCTTTGCAAGTCTCTTCAAATTATCAGTTTGGTTTGGCCTACTAGATTGATCTTTCTTGCAATGGGAGAAGTGCTTAGCTTTGGGTTCAATCTTGCGGTGTCCTTTCCCAGTGACAGTAGGGGCAGCAAGGCACGCATTGTATTGTTGCCATCGAGGATAACAAGATGGGGTTTATATCATATTGCATGAGTTTATCCCTCTACATCATGTCATCTTACTTAAAGCGTTACTCTGTTATTTTAAACTTAATACTGTAGATGCATGTTGGATAGTGGTTGATGTGTGGAGTAATAGTAGTAGATACAGGCAGGAATCGGTCTACTTGTCTCGGACGTGATGCCTATATACATGATCATACCTAGATATTCTCACAACTATGCTCAATTCTTTCAATTGCTCAACAGTAATTTGTTTACCCACCGTAATACTTATGCTCTCGAGAGAGGCCAGTAGTGAAACCTATGGCCCCCGGGTCTATTTTCCATCATATTAATCTCCCGTCAACAAGCTATTTCTAGCACTGTTTATTTTTCTTTCTTTACTTTGCATCTTTATCATAAAAATACCAAAAATATTATCTTATCATATCTACCAAATCTCACTTTCGTAAGTGGCCGTGAAGAGATTGACAACCACTTTATTGCGTTGGTTGTGATGATTTTATTTGTTTGTGTAGGTGCGAGGGACTCGTTCGTGGCCTCCTACTGGATTGATACCTTGGTTCTCAAAAACTGAGGGAAATACTTACGCTACTTTGCTACATCACCCTTTCCTCTTCAAGGAAAAACCAACGCAGTGCTCAAGAGGTAGCAAGAAGGATTTTTGGCGCCGTTGCTGGGGAGTCTATGCAAAAGTCAACATACCAGGTACCCATCACAAACCCTTATCTCCCGCATTACATTATTTGCCATTTGCCTCTCGTTTTCCTCTCACCCACTTCACCCTTGCCGTTTTATTAGCCCTTCTTCTGTTCGTCTTTCCATTTGCTTTGATGTCTTACCTGGCTCGTTTGGTTGGAATAGTTGTTTATTTATTTCCAAACAGAGAACCTAAAACCTATGGATCCTCATCTGCTTGCTAATCTTTTTAAGAGATCTAATTATGATGAACCAATTTCTAGTGAGTTTTGTGCACTAGATTATCTTTATGAAGTTTTGCTTGAAATTCATGAATCTTAAAATTGTGATGAAGTACTTTATGGAGTGATTCACGATGGATCTTTAAATAGAAAGCATGATTGCAATGATGATAGTATAAATTCTATTAATGACAATTGTGCTTATAATATGCAAAACCCTAAGCTTTGGGATGCTAGTTTTGCTATGACTACTACTTGTTGCAATGATCATGATTGGGGTGATTCTTCTTATGCTCTTGAAAATTTATTTAAGCCCCATGATGAATACGAGATTGATAATAATGTTTGCAATAATATTGAAAGTGGGTTCGGAAGAGTGTCAACTTTAGATCCCACATATTTGGAGAATTTTCAATCTTATGAAGTTTTTGATAAAAGTGGGTTTGGAGAGGTCATGACTTTAGTTAATGTTAATACCACTATTTCGAAAGATTGTCAACTTTGCATGCGTGTGGATCATGTTGAGAATATTTTATATGATCGCTATATTGTTGAATTTGCTTATGATCCTACATGTAATTATTATCAGAGATGAAAATATGGTTGTAGAAATTTTTATGTTACTAAATTACCGCTCGTTATGTTGAGCTTGCTATTATTTCTTTCCGCTTCCTTGCATATGCTAGTTTTTGCTTGCCTTGATAATTTGTTTGCCTATAAGATGCCTATGCATAGGAATTATGTTATACTTAGATGTTTTTGTCGCGTGTTTTATGATGCTCTCTTTGTGCTTCAATTCTTGTCTTTCATGTGAGCATCGTTGAAATCTTATGCCTAGCTATAAGGCTTTAAAGAAAAGCGCTTGTTGGGAAACAACCCAATATTTTTCCTTGCTTTTATTCAATAAATAATTTATCTAGCCTCTATTTTGGTTCTGTTTTTTGTGTTTAATTAGTGTTTGTGCCAAGTAGAACCATTGGGAAGACTTGGGGAAAGTCTTTTTGATCTTGCTGTAAAAAACAGAAACTTTAGCGCTCATGAGAACTGCTGCCATTTTTATTTGGAAAGTGATATTTAGTTAATTATTTTTTTAAGATGATTAATAGATAAATTCCTCACTTCCATCAATTTATTTTAGAAATTTTGGGGTTCCAGAAGTTTGCGTTAGCTACAGATTACTACAGACTGTTCTGTTTTTGATAGATTCTGTTTTTCGTGTGTTGTTTTCTTATTTTGATGAATCTATGGCTAGTAAAATAGTTTATAAACCATAGAGAAGTATGAATACAGTAGGTTTAACACCAATATAAATCAATAATGAGTTCATTACAGTACCTTGAAGTGGTGTTTTGTTTTCTTTCGCTAACGGAGCTCACGAGATTTTCTATTTTGAGTTTTGTGTTGTGAAGTTTTCAAGTTTTGGGTTAAGTTTTGATGGATTATGGAACAAGGAGTGGAAAGAGCCTAAGCTTGGGGATGCCCATGGCACCCCAAGGTAAAATTCAAGGACACCCAAAAGCCTAAGCTTGGGGATGCCCCGGAAGGCATCCCCTCTTTCGTCTTCGTCTACCGGTAACTTTACTTGGAGCTATATTTCTATTCACCACATGATATGTGTTTTTCTTGGATCGTCTTGTATGACTTGAGTCTTTGATTTTTAATTTACCACAATCATACTTGCTGTACACACCTTTTTAGAGAGACTCACGTGATTTGAAAATTATTAGAATACTCTATCTGCTTCACTTATATCTTTTGAGCTATATAGTTTTTGCTCTAGTGTTTCACTTATATCTTTTAGAGCATGGCGGTGGTTTTATTTTATAGAAATAATTGATCTCTCATGCTTCACTTATATTATTTTGAGAGTCCTTTAGAACAATATGGAAATTTTCTTTTAGGAATAATATAAAAACTTTCATAGAAGTGCATTGAATACTATGAGAAGTTTGATACTTGATAATTGTTTTGAGATATGGAGATGGTGATATTAGAGTCATGCTAGTTGAGTAGTTGTGAATTTGAGGAATACTTGTGTTGAAGTTTGTGATTCCCGTAGCATGCACGTATGGTAACTGTTATGTGACGAAATCGGAGCATGATTTAATTATTGATTGTCTTCCTTATGAGTGGCGGTCGGGGATGAGCGATGGTCTTTTCCTACCAATCTATCCCACTAGGAGCATGCGCGTAATAATTTTTTTCAATAACTAATAGATTTTTGCAATAAGTATGTGAGTTCTTTATGACTAATGTTGAGTCCATGGATTATATGCACTCTCACCCTTTCACCAATGCTAGCCTCTCTAATACCGTGCACTTTTCGCCGGTATCATATACCCACCATATGCCTTCCTAAAAACAGCCACCATACCTACCTATTATGGCATTTCCATAGCCACTCCGAGATATATTGCCATGCAACTTACCACAGTTCCGTTTACTATGGCATGCTCCATCATTGTCATATTGCTTTGCATGATCATGTAGTTGACATTGTATTTGTGGCAAAGCCACTGTTCATAATTCTTTCATACATGTCACTCTTGATTCATTGCATATCCCGGTATACCGTCGAAGGTATTCACATAGAGTCATATTTTGTTCTAAGTATTGAGTTGTAATTGTTGAGTTGTAAGTAAATAAAAGTGTGACGATCATCATTTTCAGAGCATTGTCCCAAGTGATGAAAGGATGATGGAGATTATGATTCCCCCACAAGTCGGGATGAGACTCCGGACTAAAAAAAGGAGAGGCCATAAAAAAAGAGAAAAGACCCAAATAAAAAAATAAAAAGAAGAAGGGACAATGCTACTATCCTTTTACCACACTTGTGCTTCAAAGTAGCACCATGATCTTCATGATAGAGAGTCTCCTATGATATCACTTTCATATACTAGTGGAAATTTTTCATTATAGAACTTGGCTTGTATATTCCAATGATGGGCTTCCCAAAATGCCCTAGGTCTTCGTGAGCAAGCGAGTTGGATGCACGCCCACTTAGTTCCTTTTGTTGAGCTTTCATATACTTATAGCTCTAGTGAATCCGTTGCATGGCAATCCCTACTCACTCACATTGATATCTATTAATGGGCATCTCCATAGCCCGTTGATACACCTAGTTGATGTGATACTATCTTCTCCTTTTTTGTCTTCTCCAGAACCACCATCCTATTCCACATATAGTGCTATGTCCATGGCTGACGCTCATGTATTGCGTGAAGATTGAAAAAGTTTGGGAACACCAAAAGTATGAAACAATTGCTTGGCTTGTCATCGGGCTTGTGCATGATTTAAATACTTTGTGTGGTGAAGATAGAGCATAGCCATACTATCTGATTTTGTAGGGACAACTTTCTTTGGCCATGTTATTTTGAGAAGACATAATTGCTTAGTTAGTATGCTTGAAGTATTATTATTTCTATGTCAATATTAAACTTTTGTCTTGAATCTTTCGGATCTGAATATTCATACCACAATTAAGAGAATTACATTGAAATTATGCCAAGTAGCATTCCACATCAAAAATTCTGTTTTTATCATTTACCTACTTGAGGACGAGCAGGAATTAAGCTTGGGGATGCTTGATACGTCTCCAACGTATCTATAATTTTTTATTGTTCCATGATATATTATATTCTATTTTGGACATTATTGGGCTTTATTATACACTTTTATATTATTTTTGGGACTAACCTATTAACCGGAGGCCCAGCCCAGAATTGTTGTTTTTTGCCTATTTCAGAGTTTCGCAGAAAAAGAATATCAAATGGAGTCCAAACGGAATGAAACCTTCGGGAACGTGATTTTTGGAACGAACGTGATCCAGAGGACTTGGACCCTACGTCAAGAAAGCTACCTGGAAGGCACGAGGTAGGGGGCGCGCCTACCCCCCCGGGCGCGCCCTCCACCCTCGTGGGGCCCATGTTGCTCCACCGACGTACTTCTTCCTCCTATATATACCTACGTACGCCCAAACTACCAGACATGAAGCCAAAAACCTAATTCCACCGCCGAAACCTTCTGTGCACGTGAGATCCCATCTTGGGGCCTTTTCCGGAGCTCCGCCGGAGGGGGCATCGATCACGGAGGGCTTCTACATCAACACCATAGCCTCTCCGATGATGTGTGAGTAGTTTACCTCAGACCTTCAGGTCCATAGTTATTGGCTAGATGGCTTCTTCTCTCTCTTTGGATCTCAATACAAAGTTCTCCACGATTCTCGTGGAGATCTATTCGATGTAATCTTCTTTTGCGGTGTGTTTGTTGAGACCGATGAATTGTGGGTTTATGATCAAGTTTATCTATGAACAATATTTGAATCTTCTTTGAATTGTTTTATGTATGATTGGTTATCTTTGCAAGTCTCTTCGAATTATCAGTTTGGTTTGGCCTACTAGATTGATCTTTCTTGCAATGGGAGAAGTGCTTGGCTTTGGGTTCAATCTTGCAGTGTCCTTTCCCAGTGATAGTAGGTGCAGCAAGGCACGTATTGTATTGTTGCCATCGAGGATAACAAGGTGGGGTTTATATCATATTGCATGAGTTTATCCCTCTACATCATGTCATCTTACTTAAAGCGTTACTCTGTTCTTTTGAACTTAATACTCTAGATGCATGCTGGATAGCGGTCGATGTGTGGAGTAATAGTAGTAGATGCAGGCAGGAGTCGGTTTTACTTGTCTCGGACATGATGCCTATATACATGATCATACCTACATATTCTCATAACTATGCTCAATTCTGTCAATTGCTCAACAGTAATTTGTTTACCCACCGTAATACTAATGCTCTCGAGAGAAGCCACTAGTGAAACCTATGGCCCCCGGGTCTATTTTCCATCATATTAATCTCCTGTCAACAAGCTATTTCTAGCACTGTTTATTTTGCTTTCTTTACATTGCATATTTATCATAAAAATACCAAAAATATTATCTTGTCATATCTATCAGATCTCACTTTCGTAAGTGACTGTGAAGGGATTGACAACCCCTTTATTGCGTTGGTTGCGAGGATTTTATTTGTTTGTGTAGGTGCGAGGGACTTGTGCGTGGCCTCCTACTGGATTGATACCTTGGTTCTCAAAAACTGAGGGAAATACTTATGCTACTTTGCTACATCACCCTTTCCTCTTCAAGGGAAAACCAACGCAGTGCTCAAGAGGTAGCAGGTTCTGGTATTTGACGACCTCCCCGTTCGTTCGACGAGCTCCGCCCTTGCGTTCGTGGGTGAGCACAAATGACATCTCCTCCTCCCCCCTTCATTTGCTCTGCTCCGATCTTCGTGCCAATGAAACTTGCTAGCTATAGGTGTCTGCAATCATTAGTATGTGTGACCACTATGCGTCCCCCGTTCGAAAGGGTTACATCTAAAAATATGCATGCATTTGCATATTTATAACCGTGATTCTTTCGAATTATCCAACGTTATACCTGGACAGCCCAAGTATGTGTAGATTGGGTTCATTTTCCCATATGCTCTGCTCCGGATCCGAAGCAGAATTTTGTCAGTGCCTCCCTGTTGTTCTCCGGGTACACATCCCCTCTGCTTATTGCCGAGACGTGTATCAGGAGAACAACGGGGAGGTGCTGCCGAAATTTTTTGTCGGATCCGGAGCAGAGCATGGGAAAATGAACCCAATCTACACATACTTGGGTGGGATTAGGACCTATCTTTACCTATTAGCGTCTAGGTTGGATGGACATAATAAACATGACAAACTCCATTAACTAATGGATATGGTTTGCTGAATTATGTATATATTTCTTATGTGTCTAGTAGCTACGCAATATGAGTGATCATGCGTGGATGTACACCGGTTACACTAGTCAGGAAGACACGACCGATGAATGGTTAACAAAAACCAGTGGGTTTGTGAGAGCCGCATTTGCAAAGGGCCAGAAATTAAGCTGGTGCCCCTGTGCCCGGTGCAATAACTATAAAAGGATGGAAGAGCTTGAAATGAGTAAACACCTGTAGAAGTTTGGTTTTCTGCCTGGTTATACGGTCTGGACATTTCATGGTGAGTCTGCCCAACGTCCCAGAGCCGAGGTGCTTCATTGTCGCACCGACGAGCATGGTACTGGGATGGAAGACATGGTGCAAAACTTTGATGATGCTCGGGACTCGAACGATGAGATGGAGGAATCTGCAAAGGCCTTCAATGATTTGTTGGAGTCTTCAAAATGTCCTCTCCACAAGCACACTGAGCTTTGTCAGCTGGAAGCCATCTCATAAATGATGGCTCTGAAGGCTCAATTCAACTTGGGCAGAGAATGCTACGACATGATGACGACGGTATTTGGACGTTTTCTACCCAAAGGCCATGTACTACCTACAAACCTGTACCAGTCAGACAAAATCCTCCATGCTCTTAAGATGCCCTATGAGAGGATACATGCCTGTGTGAAAGGATGTGCCTTATTTAGGCTTCAGTATGCGGACTTAAACTATTGTCCCATTTGCAAGTCATCCAGGTATGTTGTGGTAGATAATGGTGTGGGTGAGAAGACACAGACCAAAATCACCATTAATATTCTTCGGTATATGCCAATCGTACCAAGACTTCAACGTCTTTTCATGGTCGAAGAGACGACCAGACAAATGACATGGCACAAAATGGGCAAAAGAACCCAACTAGATGCAGATGGGAAGCTGATGATGGTGCACACATCGGATGGTGAAGCGTGGAAGCGCTTCGATGCATTACATGATGAAAAAGCAGCAGATCCAAGGCATCCTCGAGTCGACATCGGCACAGATGGGTTCAGTGTGTTTGGTCTGATGGAAGCCGAATACAGTTGTTGGCCCATATTTGTCATTCCACTCAATCTCCCCCCCAGACAGATTATGCATGGAAAGAACATTTTCCTGACGTTGATAATTCCAGGGCCCAACTATCTGGGGAAGAATATGAAAGTGTGCATCTAGCCGCTGAAGGACGAATTGCAAGAAGCCTAGGATAATGGGTTCAAGACAGTACCTAGTGATTGTACTAATCAGTTTTGTCTTGTTTGATTGTAGTCCTTCTACAGGTGTCTTGAGGAACATGAGGCAGACGCGGCTATGGTTGTCCAAGCCGAGTGCAAGCGCCTACTTCAGAACTTACGGCACGAGGCTCGGGTGTAGGTTGTTCGATGCATTACATGATGAAAAAGCAGCAAATCCAAGGCATCCTCGAGTCGACGTCAGCATGGATGGGTTCAGTGTGTTTGGTCTGACGGCAGCCCAATACAGTTGTTGGCCCGTATTTGTCATTCCACTCAATCCCCCCGGACAGTTTATGCAAAGAAAGGACATTTTCCTGATGTTGATAATTCCATGGCCCAACCATCCGGGGAACAATATGAAAGTGTACATGCAGCCGTTGAAGGATGAATTGCAAGAAGCCTCGTATAATGGGTTCAAAATAGTACCTAGTGATTGTACTAATCAGTTTTGTCTTGTTTGATTGCAGACCTTCTACATGTGTCTTGAGGAACACGAGGCGGACATGGCTATGGTTGTCCAAGCCGAGTGCAAGCGCCTACTTCAGAACTTACGGCATGACGCTCGGGTGCAGGCTATTTGAGGCTACTATGCCTCGACTAAGATTAAGAGGACCAGGATGAAGTGCCACGCCAAGTTTCTGAGTAAGGAGAAGTACATGAAGGTAATTACCTATTCTTAAGGCCTTGTACTTAGTCTCCTTGTTTTGATTCATAGGCGTAGCACTGAAATTTCTCTTGTCTAACTAAGGTGCCCCCGAGATGGTGTGCGGATAGGATGGACTGTTGGGCGGCATTGGTGCATGAGTGGTGCTCTCCCCAATGGCTAGCCGTCCACAACAAGGCCAAGGGTAATCGTGCCCAAATGCAAGGTGTGCCACACCATCAAGGGAGCTCCAACCTATTTGAGTACCGGGATGATACGTCTCCAACGTATCTATAATTTTTGATTGTTCCATGCTATTATAATATCAACCTTGGATGTTTTATGTGCCTTTATATGCTATTTTATATGATTTTTGGGACTAACCGATTAACCTAGAGCTAGTGCCAGTTTCTGTTTTTTCCTTGTTTTAGAGTATCGCAGAAAAGGAAAATCAAACGGAGTCCAATTGACCAGAAACTTCATGGAACTTATTTTTGGAAGGAAAGCAACCCGGGAGACTTGGAGTCCACGTAAGGGAAGCAACGAGGAAGCCACGAGGCAGGGGGCGCGCCCCCCACCCTCGTGGGCCCCTCGTGGCTCCCCTGATGTACCTCTTCCTCCTATATATCTCCATATACCCTAAAACGATCGGGGAGCACAATAGATCGGGAGTTCCGCCGCCAAAAGCCTCCGTAGCCACCGGAAGCCAATCTAGACCCGTTCCAGCACCCTGCCGGAGGGGGGAATCCCTCTCCGGTGGCCATCTTCATCATCCCGGTGCTCTCCATGACAAGGAGGGAGTAGTTCTCCCTCGGGGCTGAGGGTATGTACCAGTAGCTAGGTGTTTGATCTCTCTCTCTCTCTCTCGTGTTCTTGAGGTGGTACGATCTTGATGTATCATGAGCTTTGCTATTATAGTTGGATCTCATGATGTTTCTCCCCCTCTACTCTCTTGTAATGGATTGAGTTTTCCCTTTGAAGTTATCTTATCGGATTGAGTCTTTAAGGATTTGAGAACACTTGATGTATCTCTTGCGTGGGATACCCGTGGTGACAATGGGGTATTCTATTGATCCACTTGATCTATGTTTTGGTGATCAACTTGCGGGTTCCGCCCATGAACCTATGCATAGGAGTTGGCACACGTTTTCGTCGTGATTCTCCGGTAGAAACTTTGGGGCACTCTTTGAGGTTCTATGTGTTGGTTGAATAGATGAATGTAAGATTGTGTGACGCATATCGTATAATCATACCCACGGATACTTGAGGTGACATTGGAGTATCTAGGTGAAATTAGGGTTTTGGTTTATTTGTGTCTTAAGGTGTTATTGTAGTATGAACTCTAGGGCTGTTTGTGACACTTATAGGAATAGCCAACGGATTGATTGGAAAGAATAACTTTGAGGTGGTTTCATACCCTACCATAATCTCTTAGTTTGTTCTCCGCTATTAGTGACTTTGGAGTGACTCTTTGTTGCATGTTGAGGGATAGTTATGTGATCCAATTATGTTATTATTGTTGAGAGGACTTGCACTACTGAAAGTATGAACCCTAGGCCTTGTTTCCTAGCATTGCAATACCGTTTACGCTCACTTTTATCATTAGTTACCTTGCTGTTTTTATATTTTCAGATTACAAAAACTATTATCTATCATCCATATACCACTTGTATCACCATCTTTTCGCCGAACTAGTGCACCTATACAATTTACCATTGTATTGGGTGTGTTGGGGACACAAGAGACTCTTTGTTATTTGGTTGCAGGGTTGCTTGAGAGAGACCATCTTCATCCTACGCCTCCTACGGATTGATAAACCTTAGATCATCCACTTGAGGGAAATTTGCTACTGTCCTAAAAACCTCTGCACTTGGAGTCCCAACAACGTCTACAAGAAGAAGGTTGTGTAGTAGACATCAAGCTCTTTTCTGGCGCCGTTGCCGGGGAGGTTAGCGCTTGTTGGGAGGCAACCCAATTTTATTTTTGTTCCTTGATTTTTGCTCCTGTTTAGAAATAAATAGTTTATGTATCCTCTGTTATGATTGAGTTTTTATGCTTTTAATTAGTGTTTGTGCCAAGTAGAACCTCTGGGAAGACTTGGGGAAAGTCTTTGCGATCATGCTGTAAAAAACAGAAACTTTAGCGCTCACGAGAACTACTGCCATTTTTATTTGGATATTTCTATTTAGTTAATTCTTTTTGAAGATGATTAATATATAAATTCCTCAGGTCCAGCAATTTATTTGAGAATTTTATGAGTTCCATAAGTATACGTTTGATCCATATTACTACAGACTGTTCTGTTTTTGACAGATTCTGTTTTTCATGTGTTGTTTTTTTATTTTGATGAATCTATGGCTAGTAAAAGAGTTTATAAACCATAGAGAAGTTGTAATAGAGTAGGTTTAACACCAATATAAATAAAGAATGAGTTCATTATAGTACCTTGAAGTGGTGATTTATTTTCTTATACCAACAGAGCTTACGAGTTTTCTGTTAAGTTTTGTGTTGTGAAGTTTTCAAGTTTTGGGTAAGGATTCGATGGACTATGGAATAAGGAGTGGCACGAGCCTAAGCTTGGGGATGCCCAAGGCACCCCAAGGTAATATTCAAGGACAACCAAAAGCCTAAGCTTGGGGATGCCCCGGAAGGCATCCCCTCTTTCGTCTTCGTTCATCGGTAACTTTACTTGGAGCTATATTTTTATTTACCACATGATATGTGTTATTTATAACAATGTCTTGCATCTTTTATTTCAATAGAAGTGGCATTGATAGGCTTTACTATGCCTATGTTAGAAGTCCACATGTTGCTGTTTGAAAACAGAAAGTTTACCGCTGTTGCAATAATTCCCTAGAAAAGTCAGAATGTGATAAAATGTTGAAACCTTTTGAATATTAAGCTATAATAAATTTACTACAGTGGGAATTTTCTTTCATAATTTTTGGAGCTAGGGAAGTATGGATGTTGCTGCATTCCTTTGCAGACTGTCCTGTTTAGGCAGATTGCTATTATGTTTGCATATGTTTGCTTCTTTAATGATTCTATTTGAGGATAGGACTATTAAATATGCAGAGGCATTTAGTATGCAATGTTTAATAATAATTTTAGTGATTTTCTACATTATAGTATGATAAGGTTTTTGCAATGGTTTATATTAACTTATCTCACGAGTCCTTGTTGAGTTTTGTGTGGATGAAGCTTTTGAGATTTAGGGAGACCGTGATATGAGAGGAATTAAGGAGACACAAAAGCTCACGCTTGGGGATGCCCAAGGCATCCCAAGATAATATTTCAAGAGGTCTCATGCGTCTAAGCTTGGGGATGCCCCGGTTGGCATCCCACCTTTCTTCTTTAACAACTATCGGTTAGTTTCGGTTGATCCTAAGTTTTTTCTTCTTCACATGATGTTTGCTATTCTTAGATATCATTTTATTTTGTTTTGCTTGATGTTTGAATAAAGTATCAAGATCTGAAATTATTAAATGTTAGAGAGTCTTCACATAGTTGCATAATTATTCGACTACTCATTGATCTTCACTTATATCCTTCGGAGTAGTTTGTTGTTGCTCTAGTGCTTCACTTATATCTTTTAGAGCACGGTGGTGGTTTTATTTTGAAGAAATAGATGAACTATCATGCTTCACTTATATTATTTTGAGATTATTTAGAAAAGCGTGGTAATTTTCTTTGGTTATGAATTTAGTCCTAATATGATGGGCATCCAAGAGGGGTATAATAAAAACTTTCATATAAAGTGCATTGAATACTAAGAGAAGTTTGATACTTGATGATTGTTTTGAGATATGAAGATGGTGATATTAGAGTCATGCTAGTTGAGTAGTTGTGAATTTGAGAAATGCTTGTGTTGAAGTTTGTGATTCCCGTAGCATGCACGTATGGTGAACTGTTATGTTAAGAAGTCGGAGCATGATGTATTTATTGATTGTCCTCCTTATGAGTGGCGGTCGGGGACGAGCGATGGTCTTTTCCTACCAATCTATCCCCCTAGGAGCATCCGTGTAGTACTTTGTTTCGATAACTAATAGATTTTTGCAATAAGTATGTGAGTTCTTTATGACTAATGTTGAGTGCATGGATTATACACACTCTCACCGTTCCACCATTGCTAGCCTCTCTAATATTGTGCACCTTTCGCTGGTATCATAAACCCACAATATACCTTCCTCAAAACAGCCACCATACCTACCTATTATGTCGTTTCCATAGCCATTCCGAGATATATTGCCATGCAACTTTCCACCGTTCTGTTTATTATGACACGCTCCATCATTGTCATATTGCTATGCATGATCATGTAGTTGACATTGTATTTGTGGCAAAGCCACCGTTCATAATTCTTTCATACATGTCACTCATGAGTCATTGCACATCCCGGTACACCGCCGAAGGCATTCATATAGAGTCATATCTTGTCCTAAGTATCGAGTTGTAATTCCTGAGTTGTAAGAAAATAAAAGTGTGATGATCATCATTATTAGAGCATTGTCCCGGTGAGGAAAGGATGATGGAGACTATGATTCCCCCACAAGTCGGGATGAGACTCCGGACGAAAATAAAAGAAATAAAAGAGGCCAAAGAAGCCCAAATAAAAAAATGGAAAAGAGGCCAAAAAAAGAGAAAAGACCCAAATAAAAAAAGAAATGAGAGAAAAAGAGAGAAGGGGCAATGCTACTATCCTTTTACCACACTTGTGCTTTAAAGTAGCGCCATGATCTTCATGATAGAGAGTCTCCTATGTTTTCACTTTCATATACTAGTGGGAATCTTTCATTATAGAACTTGGCATATATATTCCAATGATGGGCTTCCTCAAAATGCCCTAGGTTTTCGTGAGCAAGCAAGTTGGATGCACACCCACTTAATTTCTTTTTGAGCTTTCATACACTTATAGCTCTAGTGCATTCGTTGCATGGCAATCCCTACTCACTCACATTGATATCTATTGATGGGCATCTCCATAGCCCGTTGATACGCCTAGTTGATGTGAGACTATCTTCTCCTTTTTGTATTCTCCACAACCACCATTCTATTCCACCTATAGTGCTATGTCCATGGCTCACGCTCATATATTGCGTGAAAATTGAAAAAGTTTGAGAACATCAAAAGTATGAAACAATTGCTTGGCTTGTCATCAGGGTTGTGCATGATTTAAATATTTTGTGTGGTGAAGATGGAGCATAGCCAGACTATATGATTTTGTAGGGATAGCTTTCTTTGGCCATGTTATTTTGAGAAGACATGATTGCTTTGTTAGTTTGCTTGAAGTATTATTATTTTTATGTCAATATTAAACTTTTGTCTTGAATCTTATGGATCTGAATATTCTTGCCACAATAAAGAGAACTACATGGAAAAATATGTTAGGTAGCATTCCACATCAAAAATTCTGTTTTTATCATTTACCTACTCGAGGACGAGCAGGAATTAAGCTTGGGGATGCTGATACGTCTCCAACGTATCTATAATTTTTGATTGTTCCATGCTATTATATTATCAACCTTGGATGTTTTATATGCCTTTATATGCTATTTTATATGATTTTTGGGACTAACCTATTAACCTAGAGCCCAATGCCAGTTTCTGTTTTTTCCTTGTTTTAGAGTATCGCAGAAAAGGAAAATCAAACGGAGTCCAATTGACCTGAAACTTCACGGAACTTATTTTTGGAAGGGAAGTAACCCGGGAGACTTGGAGTCCACGTAAGGGATGCAACAAGGAAGCCACGAGGTAGGGGGCGCGCCCTCCACCCTCGTGGGCCCCTCGTGGCTCCCCTGATGTACCTCTTCCTCATATATATCTCCATATAGCCGAAAACGATCGGGGAGCACAATAGATCGGGAGTTCCGCCGCCAGAAGCCTCCGTAGCCACTGAAAGCCAATCTAGACCCATTCCGGCACCCTGCCGGAGGGGGGAATCGCTATCCGGTGGCCATCTTCATCATCCAAGTGCTCTCCATGACAAGGAGGGAGTAGTTCTCCCTCGGGGCTGAGGGTATGTACCCGTAGCTATGTGTTTGATCTCTCTCTCTCTCGTGTTCTTGAGGTGGTACGATCTTGATGTATGTGAGCTTTTCTATTATAGTTGGATCTTATGATGTTTCTCCCCCTCTACTCTCTTGTAATGGATTTAGTTTTCCCTTTGAAGTTATCTTATCGGATTGGGTCTTCAAGGAGTTGAGAACACTTAATGTATGTCTTGTGTGGGATACCCGTGGTGATAATGGGGTATTCTATTGATCCACTTGATCTATGTTTTGGCGATCAACTTGCGGGTTCCGCCCATGAACCTATGCATAGGGGTTGGCACACATTTTCGTTGTGATTCTCCGGTAGAAACTTTGGGGCACTCTTTGAGGTTCTATGTGTTGGTTGAATAGATGAATTTGAGATTGTGTGACGCATATCATATAATCATACCCACGGATACTTGAGGTGACATTGGAGTATCTAGGTGACATTAGGGTTTTGGTTGATTTGTGTCTTAGGGTGTTATTCTAGTACGAACTCTAGGGCTGTTTGTGACAGTTATAGGAATAGCCCAACAGATTGATTGGAAATAATAACTTTGAGGTGGTTTCGTACCCTACCATAGTCTCTTCATTTGTTCTCCGCTATTAGTGACTTTGGAGTGACTCTTTGTTGCATGTTGAGGTTTATTTATGTGATCCAATTATGTTATTATTGTTGATAGGACTTGCACTACTGAAAGTATGAACCCTACACCTTGTTTCCTAGCATTGCAATACCGTTTACGCTCACTTTTATCATTAGTTACCTTTCTGTTTTTTATATTTTTAGATTAAAAAAACTATTATCTACCATCCATATACCACTTGTATCACCATCTCTTCTCCGAATTAGTGCACCTATACAATTTACCATTGTATTGGGTGTGTTGGGGACACAAGAGACTCTTAGTTATTTGGTTGCAGGGTTGCTTGAGAGAGACCATCTTCATCCTACACCTCCTACGGATTGATAAACCTTAGGTCATCCACTTGAGGGAAATTTTCTATTGTCGTACAAACCTCTGCACTTGGAGGCCCAACAACATCTATAAGAAGAAGGTTGTGTAGTAGACATCAAGCTCTTTTCTGGCGCCGTTGCCGGGGAGGTTAGCACTTGTTGGGAGGCAACCCAATTTTAGTTTTGTTACTTGCTTTTTGCTCCTGTTTAGAAATAAATAATTTATCTATCCTCCGTTATGATTGAGTTTTTATGCTTTTAATTAGTGTTTGTGCCAAGTAGAACCTTTGGGAAGACTTGGGGAAAGTCTTTGCGATCATGCTGTAAAAAACAGAAACTTTAGCGCTCACGAGAACTACTGCCATTTTTATTTGGAGAGTGATATTTAGTTAATTCTTTTTGAAGATGATGAATAGATAAATTCCACAGGTCCAGAAATTTATTTGTGGTTTTATGAGTTCCATAAGTATAGGTTTGATCCAGATTACTACAGACTGTTCTGTTTTTGACAAATTCTGTTTTTCATGTGTTGTTTACTTATTTTGATGAATCTATGGCTAGTAAAAGAGTTTAAAAACCATATAGAAGTTGGAATACAGTAGGTTTAACACCAATATAAATAAAGAATGAGTTCATTACAGTACCTTGAAGTGGTGATTTATTTTCTTATACTAACGGAGCTTACGAGTTTTCTGTTAAGTTTTGTGTTCTGAAGTTTTCAAGTTTTGGGTAAGGATTCGATGGACTATGGAATAAGGAGTGGAAAGAGCCTAAGCTTGGGGATGCCCAAGGCACCCCAAGGTAATATTCAAGGACAACCAAAAGCCTAAGCTTGGGGATGCCCCGGAAGGCATCCCCTCTTTCGTCTTCGTTCATCAGTAACTTTACTTGGAGCTATATTTTTATTCACCACATGATATGTGTTTTGCTTGGAGCATCAATTTATTTTGTTAAGATTTTCTTGCTTTTATTTAGAACAATTTCTTGCATCTTTTATTTCAATAAAAGTGGCATTGATAGCCTTTACTATGCCTATGTTAGAAGTCCAGATGTTGCTGTTTGAAAACAGAAAGTTTACCGCTGTTGCAATAATTCCCTAGAAAAGTCAGAATATGATAAAATGTTGAAACCTTTTGCATATTAATCTCTGATAAATTTCCTACAGTGGGAATTTTCTTTCATAATATTTGGAGCTAGGGAAGAATGGAGGTTGCTGCATTCTTTACAGACTGTCCTGTTTAGGCAGATTGCTGTTATGTTTGCATTGTTTGCATATGTTTGCTTCTTTACTGATTCTATTTGAGGATAAGACTATTAAATATGCAGAGGCATTTAGTATACAATGTTGTATAATAATTTTAGTGATTTTCTATAGTAGGGTATGATAAGGTTTTTGCAATGGTTTATAGTAACTTATCTCACGAGTCCTTGTTGAGTTTTGTGTGGATGAAGCTTTTGAGATTTTGGGAGACCGTGATATGAGAGGAATTAAGGAGACACAAAAGCTCAATCTTGGGGATGCCCAAGGCATCCCAAGATAATATTTCAAGAGGTCTTAAGCGTCTAAGCTTGGGGATGCCCCGGTTGGCATCCCACCTTTCTTCTTCAACAACTATCGGTTAGATTCGGTTGATTTGTGTCTTAACGTGTTATTCTAGTACGAACTCTAGGGCTGTTTGTGAAACTTATAGGAATAGCCCAACGGATTGATTAGAAAGAATAACTTGAGGTGGTTTCGTACCCTACCATAATCTCTTCGTTTGTTCTCCGCTATTAGTGACTTTGGAGTGACTCTTTGTTGCATGTTGAGGGATAGTTATGTGATCCAATTATGTTATTATTGTTGAGAGAACTTGCACTACTTAAAGTATGAACCCTAGGCCTTGTTTCCTAGCATTGCAATACCGTTTTCGCTCACTTTTATCATTAGCTACCTTGCTGTTTTTATATTTTCAGATTACAAAAACTATCATCCATATACCACTTGTATCACCATCTCTTCGCCGAACTAGTGCACCTATGCAATTTACCATTGTATTGGGTGTGTTGGGGACACAAGAGACTCTTTGTTATTTGTTTGCAGGGTTGCTTGAGAGAGACCATCTTCATCCTACGCCTCCTACGGATTGATAAACCTTAGGTCATCCACTTGACGGAAATTTGCTACTGTCCTACAAACCTCTGCACTTGGAGGCCCAACAACGTCTACAAGAAGAAGGTTGTGTAGTAGACATCAGGGGATCACTAGGTATATGGTTTGCTTCATGATTCATGCAATTTCATTCTTCATGCTAGCTTGAGCCCTTAACTAATATTTTGTTCCTCTCTTTTAGGCGCGACACAACAAGAAGGAGGTGCCAACGCTATTCGACCTCTATGCCATGGCCCATACTGCCCCGTACAAGAAGGCCAGGGCATTCTTTGAGGATGAGCTCGATCATCTAGAGAGCTGAAGGAAAATGCCCTAGAGGCAATAATAAAGTTGTTATTTGTATTTCCTTATATCATGATATATTTTTATTATTCATGCTAGAATTGTATTAACCGGAAACTTAATACATGTGTGAATACATACACAAAATAGAGTGTCCCTAGTATGCCTCTACTTGACTAGCTAGCTCATTAATCAAGGACGGTTAAGTTTCCTGACCATAGACATGTGTTGTCATCTGATGAACGGGGTCACATCATTAGAGAATGATGTGATGGACATGACCCATCCATTAGCTTAGCATAATGATCATTATTTTCTGACCTTCACAGATGATTTGAGCAGATATGGGTATATCTACTTAACGAAACATAAGTCTGAAACATTTGAAAAGTTCAAAAAATTTCAGAGTGAAGTGGAAAATCATCGTAACAAGAAAATAAATTTTCTATGATTTGATCATGGAGGCGAATATTTGAGTTATGAGTTTGGTCTTCATTTGAAACAATGTGGAATAGTTTCGTAACTCACGCCACCTGGAACACCACTGTAGCGACCTGACCCGAATGGATCACGTCTACTGTGCTACGGTGTCATCCCTGGATCAGTAATGCTGACACCACACAGTACATCGAGGTTTTATAGCAGAGTTGCAATCACACACTTATTACATCGATGGCTGAAAAAGAACTTATTACAATAAATATGGCTGAAGGCCATCTAATATCGATAACAGCGGAAGACTCGGAAGATAAATGGGTCCATCAACTCCAGCGGCATCACTGAGTATAGGGCCACGACCTAAAACACCTCAATCGTCGTCTGAGAAGTCTGCAACATGAGAAGTTGCAGCCCGAAAACGGGTCAGCACATGGAATATGCTGGCAAAGTAACACATAGAGAGTAATGGAATGAAACAGTTATACTATATGCATATATGGCTGGTGGAAAGCTCTATGGTTACAGTTTTGCGTAAAGCCAGTTTTTCCCTACTGCAAAGGAATAAGTTTATTTAACTATCATGGTGGTTGTGAAACATTGAGAATGGTTGACAGCATTCTCAATCCCAACTAAAAATAATTAAAACCCAATAACATTAATTAGAGGTAACATGTTGAGATTCACTTGATATTCAAGTACTAGATACTCAAGTTGTCCATAACTGGGGACACGACTAATCATGATTAGTTTGTATACTCTGCAGAGGTTTGCGCACTTTTCCCCACATGACTCGATCGCCTCCGTTTGTTTTCTCGCACTACATGGTGTTTGAGAAATGGATGACCAAGACATAGTCTTTCAGAAGCACTAGCACCTTACATGTGGGGTAGACCGGTACACCTACATCCCCTACATCTGCTAGTCCAACCCGTAAGAGTTCGCACAACTTAGTCAACTATGCCAGAGCCCATAGTAGCATGTGGCTGCACACGGAAGTTTCTAGCATGAAAGATCTTATGATCCCTTTGAGCCTGGGTGGCGGTCCAAAAAAAACAGGCAAGTCCTGATAGACATCAGGTGCCTCAATCCACCCAGATGTGTGTTAGGTTGCCACCTTAGATAAACCATTAAAATTATCAATCTCACATCTGTCATGGATATCACTCACCCGATCCACGTCTACTAGCATAGCATGGCATAAAAAGCAAACGTAGAAGTAACTCCCAAAGGTTTCATAATAATACAGGTAATAGGTACTACCTCATCTACTTCCCATCCCACAATTTAATTAGATCCTAATCATGCAATGTGTGAGGATTGATCTAATGCAATAAAACATGGGTTGTAGAAAAGGTATGATCAAAGTGTTACTTGCCTTGCTGATGATCCGTGAGTCCTAGGGTTTCGAAGTAACAAGCGGCGCAATCCGGGTAATCTATCACAGACAAACAACAAGCATACAATAAGTACTCATCTAATGCACAGGTAAAACTCGAACAAGAGATCGAACCAAAAAGCTCAACTTAAGAACTCCGGTTGCAAAGAAAGAACGAAAAACAAACGGCGGAAGAAAACAACTCGGTTCTAGCAAGTTGAATCTAGGTCAAAATTTTACTGTAGCAAAAACTTGTTCAAGTTGATTAGACGGAACGGCGGTTTCGAGACGAAACTCCAGGCGCTTGAATCACCTGATTTCGATAAACGAGCGAAGAGAAAGACTAGAAAGAAGATCGGATCTGAGATTGCGACCGCGGAATAAATCCGACGAAAAGAAAAAGAAGAACGGTTAAACGAACGGACGTCGTTAACCTAGAAGAATCCGGTGATCACGTTCGTTAGGACGAACGGTCCGGCGAACGGTCCAAAGGCAACTAAATCGGAGAAGAAAACGAATCCGATCTAGGGTTTTCGGAGAAGAAAACCGATCTAAAAACCGATCTAGAAAACCGGAACGGTTTAGAGAAGAAAAGAATCGGAACAATTAGAAGAAAAACGATCCGAGAAAAAGAATAGATGTAGTGCGGGGCTACCTCTGGCGAGGTCTCCGGCAAGGGGCTCCGGCGGCGTGGGCGTGGGGCGGCGGCGTGGGCAAGGTGCGGCGGCGGCGGTGACGTAGGGCGCGGGCGGCGGCTTAGGGCGGCGCGGCGCGGGTGTGGTGGAGCTCTAGGCTTTGGGTTTGATGATTTAGAGGGGGGGGTGCTTGGGTATTTATATGGGTGAGGGGAGACAAAACTTGGGGTAGGGGACAAGAATTAGACTAGGAATAGGAATAGAAAAGAGGGAAGGAAACGATCTAGAAATAGAAAATGAATATACGGAAGTAGGACAAAAGTCCTACTAGGATTCGGTTTAGAGCAAGAGGCGAGGCCGCGGCCTGTTGCGCCTGCACCTGGCGCGCGGCTCCCTGGGGCGGTGGCCTTTGGCCGTGGCCTTGGCCGGCTGGGCCTTTGGCCCAAGGCGCTGGACTTTGATTTTTTTTAACTGGTTCTCGCGCAGAAAAAAAAACAAAAAGAGATCTAAACGAACTTCGAAAAATCTAAAGTAAATTTTCCCCGACTCCTAAAAATGACCCGAACAAAATGAACTTTTCTCCGGACCTAAAATGCAATTTTCGAAAACGCGCATTTTTCCCTATCCAAATAAACTGCAAATAAACACCGGAAAACAAAAATTGATCTATTTATTATATCTTCATTTTTTTCCTAAATTTGGGAAAGTCATATTATTCCCTCTCTCATATATTTTGACACCGGAAAAATTATTGAAGATAAAATAAATAAATCAAATGATCCTATTTTCAAAATTCGAGAAAACTCTCAAACATGAAAATAACAAAATCTCCAACTCTCTCCGAGGGTCCTTGAGTTGCGTGAAATTTCTAGGATCAACCAAAATGCAAGAAAATATGATATGCATATGATCTAGTGTATAACATTCCAAATTGAAAATTTGGGATGTTACAACCACAGCGTAATGGTGTGTCCGAACGTCGTAACCGTACTTTATTAGATATGGTGCAATCTATGATGTCTCTTACTCATATACCACTATCGTTTTGGGGTTATGCTTTAGAGACGGCTGCATTCACGTTAAATAGGCCACCATCTAAATCTGTTGAGACGACACCATATGAACTATTATTTGGGAAGAAACCTAAGCTGTCATTTCTTAAAGTTTGGAGCTGCGATGCTTATGTGAAAAAGCTTCAACCTGATAAGCTCAAACCAAAATCAGAGAAATGTGTTTTCATAGGATACCCAAAAGAAACTGTTGGGTACACCTTTTATCACAGATCCAAAGGTAAGATATTCGTTGCTAAGAATGGATCCTTTCTAGAGAAGGAATTTCTCTCGAAAGAAGTGAGTGGGAGGAAAGTAGAACTTGATGAGATAGTTGTACCTTCTCTCGAATTCGAAAGTAGTTCATCACAAAAATCAGTTCCAGTGATGCCTACACCAATTAGTGAGGAAGCTAATGATGATGATCATGAAACTTCAGATCAAGTTACTACCGAACCTCGTAGGTCAACGAGAGTATATTCCGCACCAGAGTGGTACTTCTGGAAGTCATGTTACTAGACCATGATGAACCTACGAACTATGAGGAAGCGATGATGAGCCCAGATTCAGCAAAATGGCTTGAGGCCATGAAATCTAAGATGGGATCCATGTATGAGAAAAAAGTGTGGACTTTGGTTGACTTGCCCGATGATCGGCAAGCCATAGAGAATAAATGGATCTTCAAGAAGAAGACTGACTCCGACAGTAATGTTACTGTCTACAAATTTCAACTTTTTGCAAAAGGTTTTTGACAAGTTCAAGGAGTTGACTACAATGAGACCTTCTCACCCGTAGCGATGCTTAAGTCTGTCCGAATCATGCTAGCAATTGCCGCATTTTATGATTATGAAATTTGGTAAATGGATGTCAAAAATGCATTCCTTAATGGATTTCTTAAAGAAGAGTTGTATATGATGCAACTAGAAGGTTTTGTCGATCCTAAAGGTGCTAACAAAGTGTGCAAGCTCCAGCGATCCATTTATGGACTGGTGCAAGCATCTCGGAGTTGGAATATACGCTTTAATAGTGTGATCAAAGCATGTGGTTTTATACAGACTTTTGGAGAAGCCTGTATTTACAAGAAAGTGAGTGGGAGCTCTGTAGCATTTCTAATATTATATGTTGATGACATATTATTGATTGGAAATAACACCAAATATCTAGATAGCATAAAAGGCTACTTGAATAAGAATTTTTCAATGAAAGACCTCGGTGAAGCAGCTTATATATTGGGCATCAAGATCTATAGAGATAGATCAAGATGCTTAATTTTACTTTCACAAAGCACATACCTTGATAAAGTTTTGAATAAGTTCAAAATGGACCAATCAAAGAAAGGGTTCTTGCCTATGTTACAAGGTGTGAAGTTGAGTCAGACTCAATGCCCGACCACTCCAGAAGATAGAGAGAAAATGAAAGTCATTCCCTATGCCTCAGCCATAGGTTCTATCATGTATGCGATGCTGTGTACCAGACCTGATGTGTGCCTTGCTATAAGTTTAGCAAGGAGGTACCAATGTAATCTAGGAGTGGATCACTAGACAACGGTCAAGAACATCCTGAAATACCTAAAAAGGACAAAGGATATGTTTCTCGTTTATGGAGGTGACAAAGAGCTTGTCGTAAATGGTTACTTCAATGCAAGCTTTGACACTGATCCGGATGACTATAAGTAGCAATCCGGACACGTATTTATATTGAATGGTGGCGCTGTTAGTTGCTGCAGTTCCAAGCAGAGCATCATGGCGGGATCTACGTGTGAAGCGGAGTACATAGCTGCTTCGGAAGCAGCAAATGAAGGATTCTGGATGAACGAGTTCATATCCGATCTAGGTGTAATACCTAGTGCATTGGGTCCAATGAAAATCTATTGTGACAATACTAGAGCAATTGCCTTAGCAAACGAATCCAGATTTCATAAGAGAACCAAACACATCAAGAGACGCTTCAACTCCATCCGCGATCAAGTCAAGGAGGGAGACATAGAGATTTGCAAAATGCATATGGATCTGAATGTTGCAGAACCGTTGACTAAGCCTCTTCCACGAGCAAAACATGATCAGCACCAAGACTCCATGGGTGTTATAATCATTACTATGTAATCTAGATTATTAACTCTAGTGCAAGTGGGAGACTGAATGAAATATGCCCTAGAGGCAACAATAAAGTTGTTATTTATATTTCCTTATACCATGATAAATGTTTATTATTCATGCTAGAATTGTATCAACCAGAAACTTAGTACATGTGTGAATACATAGACAAAACAGAGTGTCCCTAGTATGCCTCTACTTAACTAGCTCGTTAATCAAAGATGGTTATGTTTCCTCACCATAAACATGTGTTGTTGATACATCTCCAACGTATCTATAATTTTTGATTGTTCCATGCTGTTTTATTATCAATCTTGGATGCTTTATAATCATTTTATAGTCATTTTATATCATTTTTGGTACTAACCTATTGACATAGTGCCCAGTACCAGTTCCTATTTTTTCCATGTTTTTTATATCACAGGAAATCAATATCAAACGGAGTCCAAATGGCACGAAACTTTACGATGAATTTTTATGGGCCAAAAGGAAGCAGATGGGTCTTGGTTCCACCTGGAGCGAGCCCCAAGGAGGGGACAACCCACCATGGAGCACCAGGAGGCCCTGGCGCGCCCTGGTGGGTTGTGCCCACCTCGATGTTGGGGAACGTAGCAACAATTCAAAAAAAATCCTATGTGTCACCAAGATCAATCTAGGAGATGCAAGCAATGAGAGAGAGAGGGAGTGCATCTTCATACCCTTGAAGATCGCTAAGCGGAAGCGTTACAAGAACGCGGTTGATGGAGTCGTACTCGTGGCGATTCAAATCGCGGAAGATCCGATCTAGCGCCAAACGGACGGCGCCTCCGCATTCAACACATGTACATCCCAGGGAAGTCTCCTCCTTCTTGATCTAGCAAGGGGAGAGGAGAAGTTGAGGGAGAGCTCCGGCAGCACGACGGCGTGGTGGTGGAGCTTATAGTTCTCCGGCAGGGCTTCGCCAAGCACTACGGAGGTGGAGGAGGTGTTGGAGAGGGGGAGGGCTGCGCCAGGGGAAGGGTGTGGCTGCCCTTCCACCCTCCCCCTCTATTTATAGGGTGAAGGGAGAGGGGGCCGGCCCCCTTAGATGCATCTAGAGAGGGGGCGGCGACCAAGGGGGGGGGGAACTTGCCCCCCAAGTGAGGTGGGAGGCGCCCCCACCCCCTAGGGTTTTCAACCCTAGGTGCCTTGGGCCCTTGGGGGCACACCAGCCCACTAGGGGCCGGTTCCCACCCTTGTTTAGCCCACTTGGCCCACCGAGGCAGGTGGCCCCACCCGGTGGACCCACGGACACCTTTCGGTGGTCCCGGTACAATACCGATAACCCCAAAATTATTCCGACAACTGAATTTGGACTTCCCATATATAAATATTCACCTCCGGACCATTTCGGAACTCCTCGTGATGTCCGGGATCTCATCTGGGACTCCGAACAACCTTCGGTAACCAAATACTATTTACCATAACAACTCTAGTGTCACCGAACCTTACGTGTGTAGACCCTACGGGTTCGGGAACCATGCAGACATGACCGAGACATCTCTCCGGCCAATAACCAACAGCGGGATCTCGATACCCACTTGGCTCCCACATGTTCCACGATGATCTCATCGTATGAACCACGATGTCGAGGATTCAATCAATCCCGTATGCAATTCCCTTTGTCTATCGGTATGTTGCCCGAGATTCGATCGTCGGTATCTCTATACCTCGTTCAATCTCGTTACCGGCAAGTCTCTTTACTCATTCCATAATGCATGATCTCGTGGCTAACTCCTTAGTCACATTGAGCTCGTTATGATGATGCATTACTGAGTGGGCCCAGAGATACCTCTCCGTCATACTGAGTGACAAATCCTAGCCTCGATTCGTGCCAACCCAACAGATACTTTAGGAGATACCTGTAGTGCCCCTTTATAGCCACCTAGTTACGTTGTGAAGTTTGGCACACCCAGAGCATTCCTACGGTATTCGGGAGTTGCACAATCTCATGGTCTAAGGAAATGATATTTGACATTAGAAAAGCTTTAGCAAACGAACTACATGATCTTATGCTACGCTTAGGATTAGGTCTTGTCCATCACATCATTCTCCTAATGATGTGATCCCGTTATCAACGACATCCAATGTCCATGGTCAGGAAACCATGACCATCTATTGATCAATGAGCTAGTTAACTAGAGGCTTACTAGGGACATATTACGATCTATGTATTCACACATGTATTACAGTTTCCGGTTAATACAATTATAGCATGAACAATAGAAAATTATCATGAACAAGGGAATATAATAATAAGCACTTTATTATTGGCTATAGGGCATATTTCCAAGAGTCTCGCACTTGCACTAGAGTCAATAATCTAGTTACATTGTGATGAATCGAACACCCATAGAGTTCTGGTGTTGATCATGTTTTGCTCACAGAAGAGGTTTAGTCAACGGATCTACGACATTCAGATATGTATGCACTTTACAAATATCTATGTCTCCATCTTGAATACATTAACGAATGGAGTTGAAGCGATGCTTGATATGCCTAGTCTTCCTGTGAAACCTGGGCTCCTTGGCAAGGGTAATAGCTCTAGTGTTGTCACAGAAGAGAGTCATTGGGTCCGACGCATTAGGAATAACTCCTAGGTCGGTGATGAACTCCTTCATCCAGACTGCTTCATGTGCTGCCTCCGAGGCTGCTATGTACTCCTCTTCACATGTAGATCCCTCCATGATGCTTTGCTTGCAACCGCACCAGCTGACTGCCCCACCATTCAAAATGTACATGTATCCGGTTTGTGACTTGGAGTCATCCAGATCTGTGTCGAAGCTAGCATCGACGTAACCCTTTATGACGAGCTCTTCATCACCTTCATAAACAAGAAACATATCCTTAGTCCTTTTCACGTACTTTAGGATATTCTTGACTGTTGTCCAATGTTCCATGCCGGGATTACTTTGATACCTTCCTACCAACTTACGGCAAGGTTCACATCAGGTCTGGTGCACATCATGGCATACATAATAGACCCTATGGTTGAGGCATAGGGGATGACACTCATATTTTCTCTATCTTTTGCCGAGGTCGGGCATTGAGCCGTGCTCAATTTCACACCTTGCAATACAGGAAAGAACCCCTTCTTGGACTGATCCATATTGAACTTATTCAATATCTTGTCAAGGTATGTGCTTTGTGAAAGACCAATGAGGCGTCTTGGTCTATCTCTATAGATCTTGATGCCTAATATGTAACCAGCTTCTCCAATGTCCTTCATTGAAAAACACTTATTCAAGTAGGCCTCTATGCTTTCCAAAAGTTCTATATCATTTCCCATCAATAGTATGTCATCCACATATAATATGATAAATGCTACAGAGCTCCCACTCACTTTCTTGTAAACACAGGCTTCTCCATAAGCCTGCGTAAACCCAAACGCTTTGATTATCTCATCAAAGCGAATGTTCCAACTCCGAGATGCTTGCACCAGCCCATAGATTGAGCATTGGAGCTTGCATATGATAACCCACAAGTAAGAGTGTCGAACCCAACGAGGAGCTAAAGGTAGAACAAATATTCCCTCAAGTTCTATCGACCACCGATACAACTCTACGCACGCTTGACGTTCGCTTTACCTAGAACAAGTATGAAACTATAAGTAGTTTGTAGGTGTTGTTGGATAAGTTTGGAAGATAATAAAGATTACGTAAATAAAAAGTAGGGTCTGTTTAGATAAAGGAAAAACTAAGTTACTTTTAGTAAAGAGTTTTTTGTTACGTGAAAGTTATTTGTCCCTAGGAAATCGATAACTAGACCGGTAATCAATATTGCAATTTATATGAGGGAGAGGCATAAGCTAACATACTTTCTCTACTTGAATCATATGCACTTATGATTGGAACTCTAGCAAGCATCCACAACTACTAAAGATCATTAAGGTAAAACCCAACCATAGCATTAAAGTATCAAGTCCTCTTTATCCCACACGAACAACCTACTTACTCGGGTCTGTGCTTTGTCACTAATGCCACCCACCATAAGCAAATCATGAACATATTGCAAACCCTACAACGGGAATCCCTCATGCTTGCGCGACATGGAGAGCACCATAGGACAACACCAATAATAAAAGATGCAACTTAAACCAATCACGATCATCAAATAACCTATAGGGAAAAATGGATCTACTCAAACATCATAGGATAGCCATACATCATTGGGAAATAATATATAGCATTGAGCACCATGTTTAAGTAGATATTACATCGGGTAAAAGAGGGGTTACACCGCTGCATAGAGGGGGGAAGAGTTGGTGATGATGATGGTGAAGTTGTTGGTGAAGATTGCGGTCATGATGATGGCCCCCGGTAGCACTCCGGCGCCACCGGAAGCGAGGGGGAGAGAGCCCCCCTTCTTCTTATTCTTCCTTGACCTCCTCCCTAGATGGGAGAAGGGTTTCCCCTCTGGTCCATGGCCTCCATGGCGGTGGATGCTACCTCTTGAGCACTTGCGTTGGTTTTCCCTTGAAGAGGAGAGGGTGGTGCAGCAAAGTAGCGTAAGTATTTCCCTTAGTTTTTTAGAACCAAGGTATCAATCCAGTAGGAGGCTACGCGCGAGTCCCTCGCACCTACACAAAACAAATAAATCCTCACAACCAATGCGATAAGGGGTTGTCAATCCCTACACGGTCACTTACGAGAGTGAGATCTGATAGATATGATAACATAATATTTTTGGTATTTTTATGGTAAAGATACAAAGTGAATAAAAGCAAAGAAAATAACTAAGTGTTGGAAGATTAATATGATGAAGATAGACCCGGGGGCCATAGGTTTCACTAGTGGCTTCTCTCAAGAGAATAAGTATTTTACGGTGGGTGAACAAATTACTCTTGAGCAATTGACAGAATTGAGCATAGTTATGACAATATCTAGGTATGATCATGTATATAGGCATCACGTTCGAGACAGGTAGACCGACTCCTGCCTGCATCTACTACTATTACTCCACACATCAACCGCTATCCAGCATGCATCTAGAGTATTAAGTTCATAAGAACAGAGTAACACCTTAAGCAAGATGACATGATGTAGAGGGATAAACTCATGCAATATGATGAAAACCCCATCTTGTTATCCTCGATGGCAACAATACAATACGTGCCTTGCTGCCCATACTGCCACTGGGAAAGAACACTGCAATATTGAACCCAAAGCTAAGCACTTCTCCCATTGCAAGAAAGATCAATCTAGTAGGCCAAACCAAACTAATAATTCGAAGAGACTTGCAAAGATAACCAATCATACATAAAAGAATTCAGAGAAGATTCAAATATTGTTCATAGATAAACTTGATCATAAACCCACAATTCATCGGTCTCAACAAACACACCGCAAAAGAAGATTACATTGAATAGATCTCCACAAGAGAGGGGGAGAACATTGTATTGAGATCCAAAAAGAGAGAAGAAGACATCTAGCTAATAACTATGGACCCGAAGGTCTTAGGTAAACTACTCACACTTCATTGGAGAGGCTATTGTGTTGATGTAGAAGCCCTCCGTGATCGATGCCCCCTCCGGCGGAGCTCCGGAACAGGCCCCAAGATGGGATCTCGTGGATACAGAAAGTTACGATGGCGGAATTAGGGTTTTGGCTCCGTATCTGATCGTTTGGGGGTACGTAGGTATATATAGGAGGAAGAAGTACGTCGGTGGAGCAACATGGGCCCCACGAGGGTGGAGGGCGCGCCCGGGGGGGTAGGCGCGCCCCCTACCTCGTGGCCTCCCTTTTGGTTGCTTGACGTAGGGTCCAAGTCTCCTGGATCTTGTTCATTCCAAACATCATGTTGCCGAAGGTTTCATTCCGTTTTGGACTCCGTTTGATATTCCTTTCTTCAAAACCCTAAAACAGGCAAAAAAACAACAATTCTGGGCTGGGCCTCCGGTTAATAGGTTAGTCCCAAAAATAATATAAAAGTGTATAATAAACCCCAATAATGCCCAAACAGAAGATAATTTAGCATGGAGCAATCAAAAATTATAGATACGTTGGAGACGTATCAAGCATCCCCAAGCTTAATTCCTGCTCGTCCTCGAGTTGGTAAATGATAAAAATAGAATTTTTGATGTGGAATTCTACTTGGCATATTTTCAATGTAATTCTTCTTAATTGTGGTATGAATATTCAGATCCGAAAGATTCAAGAAGAAAGTTCAATGTTGACATAGAAATAATAATACTTCAAGCCTACTAACTAAGCAATTATGTCTCTTAAAAATAACTTGGCCAAAGAAAGTTGTCCCTACAAAATCATATAGTCTGGCTATGCTCTATATTCACCACACAAAGTATTTAAATCATGTACCACCCCGATGACAAGCCAAGCAATTGTTTCATACTTTTGGTGTTCTCAAACTTTTTCAATTTTCACGCAATACATGAGCGTGAGCCATGGACATAGCACTTTAGGTGGAATAGAATGGTGGTTGTGGAGAAGACAAAAAGGAGAAGATAGTCTCACATCAACTAGGCGTATCAGCGGGCTATGGAGATGCCCATCAATAGATATCAATGTGAGTGAGTAGGAATTGCCATGCAACTTATGCACTAAGAGCTATAAGTGTATGAAAGCTCAAACTGAAACTAAGTGGGTGTGCATCCAACTTGCCTGCTCATCAAGACCTCGGGCATTTGAGGAAGCCCATCATCGGAATATACAAGCCAAGTTCTATAATGAAAATTCCCACTAGTATATGAAAGTGATAACTCAAGAGACTCTCTATATGAAGAACATGGTGCTACTCTAAAGCACAAGTGTGGTAAAAGGATAGTAGTATTGTCCCTTCTCCCTTTTTCTCTCATTGTTTTTACTAACAAAAGAGCCCGTGCGTTGCAACGGGAGAGAAACCATAACACACGCTCTTAACTCAACAACCATCACTCAAGACCACAATAGGTCTATCTCCTTTATTTTTGCGAGGCATCATATTTGTGTTGCCGCTTATCCTCCTTCTCACCCTCGCCGGCGATGGCCTCGGTGTTCACAGAAAACAACAAAAAACGTGTGTTGAATATGGTTAATCCTAAGGCGTCTCTCTCTCTCCCTCTCTCCCTCTCTCTCTCTCACTCTCGCGATGAGAAATCTGTTGTTTTCCCTTGCGATATTTTCAAAGGTATGCATGTGTAGTTATCGCTGTTTTCTTTTCCCTATGTGGTTATAGTGGGGTCTTTATTTGCAATGTGGATCGCTGCCGGTATGAAAAAAAGGATCTTGAGCTATAAATTATAAGTTTGCTTCCATGACAATATTTTATATATATTTAACAGGTAAAATTAACATCATATTTAGATTCCACACAATTTTCTAATAAAATTTCATATATAATATGTCAAAATCGAAGTTATGATTTAAAAGATACAGATAATTTAGAAAATCATTTCGTTTGACTCAAATATATTCCAAAATAATATTTAAAAATACTTAACAGGTAAAAATAATCTCATATTCATATTCTATATATTTTTCTAATCAAATTTCATATATAACATGTTCAAATTGGAGTTATAGTTTAAAAGATAAATGATTTTAAAAAGAATTTGTTTGACTTAAATATGATCCGCGGATGAATTACCTAAAACATCAGGGTTTCTTTTTGAAAAATGTAAAATAACGGTTCGGATGTGACTTAAATCCACACGGCGGGTTGATTTCAAAAAAGATAGGGGCTTTTGTGTAAAATACGAAAATAATGATTCGTTTTAACTTAAAACAGGACTGCGGGTTGAATTCTCTGAAATAGAGGGACTTTTCTGAAAAATGCCATGATGGACGAAAGAAATCCAATTTTATTTATTATTAGGTAAAGATTTGGCCTTTTCTTCCCTTTTTTTATGGCCTCTTTTTTTTATTTAGTCCGGAGTCCCAACCCGACTTGTGGGGGAATCATAGTCTCCATCATCCTTTCCTCGCTGGGACAATGCTCTAATAATGATGACCATCACACTTTTATTTACTTACAACTCAATATTACAACTCGATGCTATAACAAAGATATTACTCTATATGAATGCCTCCGGTGGTGTACCGGGATGTGCAACAATCTAGCGTAGCAATGACATCAAAAAACGAACAAGCCATGAAAACATCATGCTAGCTATCTTACGATCATGCAAAGCAATATGACAATGAATGCTCAAGTCATGTATATGATGATGATGGAAGTTGCATGGCAATATATCTCGGAATGGCCATGGAAATGCCATGATAGGTAGGTATGGTGGCTGTTTTGAGGAGGGTATATGGTGGGTTTGAGGTACCGGCGAAAGTTGTGCGATACTAGAGAGGCTAGCAATGATGAAAGGGTGAGAGTGCGTATAATCCATGGACTCAACATTAGTCATAAAGAACTCACATACTTATTGCAAAAATCTGTTAGTCATCGAAACAAAGTACTACGCGCATGCTCCTAGGGGGATAGATTTGTAGGAAAAGACCATCGCTCGTCCCCAACCGCCACTCATAAGGAAGACAATCAATAAATTATGCTCCGACTTCGTTACATAACGGTTCACCATACGTGCATGCTACGGGAATCAAAAACCTCAACACAAGTATTTCTACTAATCCACAACTACCCACTAGCATGACTCTAATACCACCATCTTTATATCGCAAAACTATTGCAAGGAATCAAACATATCATATTCAGTGATCTACAACTTTTACGTACGATTTTATGACTAACCATGTGAATGACCAGTTCCTGTCATCTCTCTAAATAGATATAAGTGAAGCAAGAGAGTTTAATTCTTTCTACAAAAGATATGCCCACACTCTAAAAAATGTAAGTGAAGCAAAAGAGCATTCTACAAATGGTGGTTTTCTATGTAAAGAGAAACATGCAATCCAAACTTCAAATGATATAAGTGAAGCACATGAAGCATTCTATAAAGCCATACTCAAAAGATATAAGTGAAGTGCAAAGAGAATTCTATAAATAAACCAAGTACTATCTCATACCAGCATGGTGCATAAAATAAAAATGAAAACTAAATGCAAAAGATGCTCCAAGATTGCACATATCGCATGAACGAAACGAATCCGAAAACATACCAATACTTGTTGAAGAAAGAGGGGATGCCTTCCGGGGCATCCCCAAGCTTATACGCTTGATTCTCCTTGAATATTTACTAGGTGTGCCTCAGGCATCCCCAAGCTTGAGCTCTTGCCTCTCTTCCTTCTTCTCACATCGAGACCTTCTCGATCATCGAACACTTCATCCACACAAAACTTCAATAGAAAACTCGGTAAGATCCGTTAGTATAATAAAGCAAATCACTACTCTAAGTACTATTGCAAACTAATTCATATTTTTTTCATTGTAGATACTTTAATATAACTTTTCCATGGCTTAATCCACTGATATAAATTGATAGTTTCATCAAAACAAGCAAACTATGCATCAAAAACAGAATCTGTCAAAAACAGAACAGTCTGTAGCAATCTGAACATTCACCATACTTCTGGTACTCCAAAAATTCTACAAAAATTAGGAAAAATGAAAATTTTGTATAGAAAGACAGTTCAAAAAGTATGAGAACCATTTTACGTTCCAGTAAAAAATTTAAAATCACGCATTACAGCCAAAGTTTCTGTCCTGCATCGTACAAACCAACAAGCAAAGTAAACATCCTAAAGGCAAATCTTGGCACATTATTTTTATAATACAATGGAATTGTACAAGGTATAATTATTTTTGTTGAAAAGTTTCTGAAATCAAGATTCACAAAGTTTCCGTGAGCATGAACAAAGTTCAAGGCTAGCTCCCACTTCAACAATGCTCGTCTTTCTCACCTTCGCTTTTCTTTTTGAAAAAGATTTAGGTTCCCCTCTTTATTTTTTTGTTTTTAAACTTTATAAAAGCACTCAAAAGAAATAAATGACTCTCTAAAACTTCCGGGTTGTCTCCCTGGCAGTGCTTTCTTTAAATCCATTAAGCTAGGCATATAGTGCTCAAGTAATGGATCCACCCGGATCCCAAGGTATATCAAAGCCAATTTTAATTAACAATGATTTGTAATTTAGTAGTGAGCACAAAATAACACATATCATGTAACAACGAAGTATAACTCTCTTCCTATGCATCGGCATGTCATAAAATAACAATTCATGCACACATAGTAAAGGTCAATGCATAGTATAATAATTGCAAGTAGGAGCAGCAATTTTATCGTGTTGGAAACATAGAGAGATGGAGATATAGTTCCTCTCTCATAATAATTGCAAGTAGGAGCAGCAAGCACGTGCATATTATACTCATCAGAATCATCATGTGTAGTAGTAAAAGGCAACCCATCAATATAATCCTTAATAAGCACAAACTTCTCCGATATAGTGTAGTTTGGAGAATTCAAAAAGATAATAGGACTATCATGTGTGGGTGCAATAGCAACAATTTCATGTTTAACATAAGGAACTATAGCAAGTTCATCTCCATAAGCATAATTCATATTGGCATCTTGGCCACAAGCATAGCAAGCATCATCAAAAAGGGATATTTCAAAAGAATCAACGGGATCATAGCAATTATCATAGCATTCATCCTTCGGTAAGCACGAAGGGAAATTAAACAATGTATGAGTTGAAGAGTTACTCTCATTAGAAGGTGGGCACGGGTGATCAATCCGCTCTTCCTCCTTTTGTTCTTCACTCTCCTCCTCATCTTCTTCATCCAATGAGCTCACAATGTCATTAATTTCTTCTTCCATAGACTCCTACAAAATATTATTCTCTTCTTGGACAGCGGAGGAGTCCTCAATATATGGTTTAACATAGGCATTAGAAGCATAATTATCATAACAATATTCAAGTATGGCAATATTTTCAGACTTGTAAAGAGTAGCATCATACTTTTCAATCAAAGAAGCAATTTCATAAGCACCCTTAAAAGCAACAAATTCTTCAATTTGTTGAACATCATAGTAATTATAAACACCCTTAGCATAATAAGATACGATTCCATTATCACTAAACAAACATTGGTAGGGAAGGTGTTTCTTAGGGTCTTCAGAACAACAAGTGTAATCATATATTTCGCATAAATTCCAAGCATAGCATTGCAAACGATGATTTTGACCCAGTAAACGTTTCCCTTTTTCAGATATACGGTGTCGCACATAACAAGCATGCTCATCTAAAGATTTGCCCTCAACTAAGCTAGTTGGGGTTTTAGCACGAGCACATATGGATCGAAGATGATCCAAGTAATAAGCTTCAGGAGTGTGATAGATTTTGAGTGGTTCTTCAACCATTGGTTTAGTAGGTAGAACTATTTTTTTTGGTATTTTTCATTTCTTGCCCATAACTAAAGATAGAAAACAACTAAGAACAGCAAATAAAAATTACTTAGAGATAAAGCGAACAAGCACACACGAGAATATTCACCCCACACTATAACTCCCCGGCAACGGCGCCAGAAAAAGGTCTTGATAACCCACAAGTATAGGGGATCAATTGTAGCCTATTTCGATAAGTAAGAGTGTCGAACCCAACGAGGAGATAAAGGTAGAACAAATATTCCCTCAAGTTCCATCGACCACCGATACAACTCTACGCACGCTTGACATTCGCTTTACGTAGAACAATTATGAAATTAGAAGTACTTTGTAGGTGTTTTTGGATAAGTTTGCAAGATAATAAAGATTACGTAAATAAAAAGTAGGGGCTGTTTAGATAAAGGAATAACAAAGTTACTTTTAGTAAAGAGTTTTTTGTTACGAGAAAGTTATTTGTCCCTAGGCAATCGATAACTAGACTGGTAATCATTATTGCAATTTTATATGAGGGAGAGGCATAAGCTAACATACTTTCTCTACTTGTATCATATGCACTTATGATTGGAACTCTAGCAAGCATCCGCAACTACTAAAGATCATTAAGGTAAAACTCAACCATAGCATTAAAGTATCAAGTCCTCTTTATCCCATACGCAAACAACCTACTTACTCGGGTCTGTGCTTCTGTCACTCACGCCACCCACCAAGAGCACCGTAGGACAGCACCAATAATAAAAGATGCAACTCAAACCAATCGCAATCATCAAATAACCCATAGGACAAAACAGATCTACTCAAACATCATAGGATAGCCATACATAACTGGGAAATAATATATAGAGTTGAGCACCAAATTTAAGTAGAGATTACAGTGGGTAAAAGAGGGGTTACACCGCTTCATAGAGAGGGGAAGAGTTGGTGATGATGGCGGTGAAGTTGTTGGTGAAGATTGCGGTGATGATGATGGACCCCGGTGGCACTCCGGCACCACCGGAAGTGAGGGGGAGATAGCCCCCCTTCTTATTCTCTTCTTCCTTGACCTCCCCCCTAGATGGGAGAAGGGTTTCCCCTCTGGTCCATGGCCTCCATGGCGGTGGAGGGGCGAGAGCCCCTCCGAGATTGGATCTGTCTCTCTCTGTTTCTGCGTTCTCTTCTTCTGCCCTTTCACCATTTCTTATATTCTCGAAGATCCGTAACTTCGATTGGGCTGAAATTTTAACACAATCTCTATCCGGATATTAGCTCTCTTGCGGCGAAAGAAGGGCACCAACCGCCTTACGGGGTGGCCACGAGGGTCAGGGGTGCGCCCAGGTGGGTGGGGCGCCCCCTGCCTCGTGCCTCCCTCGGGCACCGTCTCGCGTCGATTTTTCTTCCCAAAAATCATATATATTCGAAAAAAATCTCCGTCAGTTTTTATCCCGTTTGGACTCCGTTTGATATGGATATTCTACGAAACAAAAAACATGCAACCAACAGGAACTGGCACTGGGCACTGGATCAATATGTTAGTCCCAAAAATAGTTTAGAAAGTTGCCAAAAGTATATGAAAATTGTAGAATATTGGCATGGAACAATAAAAAATTATAGATATGATGGAGACGTATCAACATCCCCAAGCTTAATTCTTCCTCCTCCTTAAGTAAGTAAATGATAAAAAAGATAATTTTTGATGTGCAATGCTACCTAGCATAATCCTGATCATGTAATCTAATCACGGCATGAATATTAAGACACGAGTGATTCAAAGCAATAGTCTATCATTTGACATAAAAACAATAATACTTCAAGCCTACTAATAAAGCAATCATGTCTTTTCAAAATAACATGGCCAAAGAAAGTTATCCCAACAAATTCATATAGTCTGGCTATGCTCCATCTTCACCACACAAAATATTCACATCATGCACAACCCCAATGACAAGCCAAGCAATTGTTTCATACTTTTGACGTTCTCAAACCTTTTCAACGTTCACGCAATACATGAGCGTGAGCCATGGACAGAGCACTATAGGTGGAATAGAATGGTGGTTGTGGAGAAGACAAAAAGGAGAAGATAGTCTCACATCATATAGGCGTATCAACGGGCTATGGAGATGCCCATCAATAGATATCAATGTGAGTGAGTAGGGATTGCCATGCAACAGATGCACTAAGAGCTATAAGTGTATGAAAGCTCAAACTGAAACTAAGTGGGTGTGCATCCAACTTGCTTGCTCATGAAGACCTCGGGCATTTGAGGAAGCCATCATCGGAATATACAAGCCAAGTTTAATAATGAAAATTATCACTAGTATATGAAAGTGATAACTCAAGAGACTCTCTATATGAAGAACATGGTGCTACTCTGAAGCACAAGTGTGGTAAAAGGATAGTAGCATTGTCCCTTCTCTTTTTTTCTCTCATTTTTTATTTGGCCTTTTCTTCCCTTTTTTATGGCCTCTCTTTTTTTAGTCCGGAGTCTCATCCCGACTTGTGGGGGAATCATAGTCTCCATCATCCTTTCCTCACTGGGACAATGCTCTAATAATGATGATCATCACACTTTTATTTACTTACAACTCAATATTACAACTCGATACTAGAACAAAGATATGACTCTATATGAATGCCTCCGGCGGTGTACCGGGATGTGCAACGATCTAGCGTAGCAATGACATCAAAAAATGGACAAGACATGAAAACATCATGCTAGCTATCTTACGATCATGCAAAGCAATATGACAATGAATGCTCAAGTCATGTATATGATGATGATGGAAGTTGCATGGCAATATATCTCGGAATGGCTATGGAAATTCCATGATAGGTAGGTATGGTGACTGTTTTGAGGAAGGTATATGGTGGGTTTAAGGTACCGGCGAAAGTTGCGCGATACTAGAAAGGCTAGCAATGATGGAAGGGTGAGAGTGCGTATAATCCATGGACTCAACATTAGTCATAAGGAACTCACATACTTATTGCAAAAATCTATTAGTCATCGAAACAAATTACTACGCGCATGCTCCTAGGGGGATAGATTGGTAGGAAAAGACCATCGCTCATCCCTCACCCCCACTCATAAGGAAGACAATCAATCAATAAATCATGCTCCGACTTCGTTACATAACGGTTCACCATACGTGCATGCTACGGGAATCACAAACCTCAACACAAGTATTTCTACTAATCCACAACTACCCACTAGCATGACTGAGGGAGTCCTAGATTAGGGGGTCTCCGGACAGCCAAACTATATCCTTTGGCCGGACTGTTGGACCATGAAGACAATAGATTGAAGACTTTGTCCCGTGTCCGGATGGGACTTTCCTTGGCGTGGAAGGCAAGCTTGGCAATACGGATATGTAGATCTCCTCTCTTGTAACCGACTCTGTGTAACCCTAGCCCCCTCCGGTGTCTATATAAACTGGAGGGTTTAGTCTGTAGGACAAGAACAATCATACCATAGGCTAGCTTCTAGGGTTTAGCCTCTCCGATCTCGTGGTAGATCCACTCTTGTAATACTCGTATTATCAATATCAATCAAGTAAGACGTAGGGTATTACCTCCATCAAGAGGGCCCGAACCTGGGTAAACATCATGTCCCCTGCCTCCTGTCACCATCCGCCTTAGACACACAGTTCGGGACCCCTACCCGAGATCCGCCGGTTTTGACACCCACATTGGTGCTTTCATTGAGAGTTCCACTGTGCCATCACCATAAGGCTTGATGGCTCCTTCGATCATCGGTAACGATGCGGTCCAGGGTGAGGTTTTCCTCCCTGGATAGATCTTCGTATTCGGCGGCTTCGCACCGCGGGCCAACTCGCTTGGCCATCTGGAGCAGATCGAGAGCTACGCCCCTGGCCATCAGGTAAGGTTCGGAAACTTAAACTACACTGCCGACATCCGCGGAGACTTGATCTTCGACGGATTCGAGCCCTTGTCAGGTGCGCCGCACAATCACAACGAGCATGACGTAACTCTACCGTCAGACAGTGTTCGGGAGATCACACCTGTAACTACTCTGACTCTCGATCCAGAGCAAATTCCCCCATCCGAGGATGGGGGAATATACCCTGCCATGGAGGCCGCACTCTCAGTGGCGATGGATCCGGATACTGACTTCACCCCTTACGAGAGCTGTGTTGCCAAACCACTGGTTTCGTCTCTGGCCACAGACTCCGAGCCGCCTGCGTCCATGGCTATCGAATCCGATTGGGCGCCGATCATGGAGTTCACCTCCGCGGATATCTTTCAGCACTCGCCTTTCGACGATGTGCTAAATTCATTAAGGTCTCTCCCCTTGTCAGGAGAACCTTGGCCGAACTATGTCCGGCTAGAATGGGATGTGGATGACGAAGAAATTCGCTGCCCACCCACCACCCACTTAGTAGCCACTGTCGACGATTTAACCGACATGCTCGACTTCGACCCCGAAGACGTCGACGGTATAGACGACGATGCAGGAGACGAACAGGAACCACCGCCCACAGGGCGCTGGACCGCCACCTCATCATATGATATATACATGGTGGACACCCCCAAAGAAGGCAATGGCAACGAGACAGCGGAGGATGACCCCTCCAAGAAGCAACCCAAGCGACGACGTCAGCTGCGCCGCTCTAAGTCCCGCCATAGCAAAAGTAGTGATACCGGCACAAGAGACAATAACACTCCGGATAGTGCCGAAGACGACAACAATCTCCTCCAGCACGATTTAGAGTGGGAGGGTGAACAAGCTAGCCCTCCAGAGCGGGCTGCAGATGGAGAATCGGAGGAGGACAATTACATGCCTCTCTCGGAAGACGAGTTGAGCCTCGGCGACGAAGAATTTATCTTGCTTGAGGATCCCGTCGAGCAGGAGCGCTTCAAGCGCCGGCTTATGGCCACAGCAAATAGCTTGAAGAAAAAGCAACAACAGCTTCGAGCTGATCAAGATTTGCTAGCAGACAGATGGACCGAAGTCCTTGCGGCTGAGGAATATGAACTCAAGCGCCCCTTCAAGAGTTACCCAAAGCTCATTCACCAGCATACGATGCAGCTGACCAGCCACCTCGTGGCCGAGCCAGAGAGGCGTTTCAGCCTGAGGTTCAACCTGCACCCCGCCGCCACTCAAATGAAAATACAAAGGCTCGGGGCAACACGCGAGATGTATTAGAAAGCAGGGAAAAATATTCAAGGCTGATATACGGGTCATAGGGACGCGCGACAACGCGGGACGACGACCGTCACGCTTGATACACTAAAAGTAAGTCCGGCCGGGCAGCAGACAAGACTCATATGAACTGCGTCGTGATATAGCCTGGCAAAGAGGCGCCGCGCACCCCCTATGCTTCACAAATGAAGTTATGGATCACGAATTCCCGAAGGGTTTTAAACCCGTAAATATCGAATCGTATGATGGTACAACAGATCCCACTATATGGATTGAGGATTTCCTCCTCCACATCCATATGGCTCGTGGTCATGATCTGCATGCCATCAAGTACCTCCCACTAAAACTCAAAGGACCAGCTCGGCATTGGCTGAATAGCTTGCCAGCAGACTCCGTCGGCAGTTGGGAGGATTTGGAAGATGCATCCCTTGACAACTTCCAGGGCACTTATGTGCAACCGCCGGATGCTGATGACCTGAGCCATATAACTCAGCAGCCAGGGGAATCGGCCAGGCAATTCTGGACACGGTTCCTAACTAAGAAAAACCAAATTGTCGACTGTCCGGATGCAGAGGCCTTAGCGGCATTCAAACATAACATCCGTGACGAATGGCTCGCCCGACACCTCGGTCAGGAGAAGCCGAAGTCTATGGCAGCCCTCACGACACTCATGACCCTCTTTTGCGCGGGCGAGGATAGCTGGCTAGCTCGCAGCAACAACACATCAAGGAATCCGGGCACTTCGGATACTAAAGATGCCAACGGCAGACCACGTCGTAACAGACAAAAGCGCCGCAAAAACGGCGATAACACCGATGACACGGCAGTCAATGCCGGATTCAGAGGCTCTAGATCCGGTCAGCGGAAAAATCCATTCAAAAAAAGTACTACGGGCTCGTCCAGTTTGGATCGCATACTTGATCGCTCGTGTCAAATCCACGGCACCCCCGATAAGCCAGCCAATCACACCAACAGAGAATGCTGGGTGTTCAAGCAGGCCGGCAAGTTGAATGCCGAAAACAAGGACAAGGGGCTGCATAGTGATGACGAGGAAGAGCCCCGGCCACCGAACACAGGAGGACAGAAGAGGTTTCCCCCACAAGTGAAGACGGTGAACATGATATACGCAACCCACATTCCCAAGAGGGAACGAAAGCGTGCACTAAGGGACGTCTATGCGATAGAGCCCGTCGCCCCAAAGTTCAACCCAGGGTCCTCTTGTCCGATCACCTTCGATCGCAGGGACCATCCCACTAGTATCCGTCATGGCGGATCTGCCGCATTAGTCCTAGACCCCATCATCGACGGATTTCACCTCACTCGAGTCCTTATGGACGGCGGCAGCAGCCTGAACCTGCTCTATCAGGATACAGTGTGCAAAATGGGTATAGATCCCTCGAGGATCAAACCCACCAAAACCACCTTTAAGGGCATCATCCCAGGTGTAGAGGCCCATTGCACAGGCTCAATCACACTGGAAGTGGTCTTCGGATCTCCGAAAAAATTCTGAAGCGAGGAGTTAATCTTCGATATCGTCCCATTCGGCAGTGGCTATCACGCACTGCTCGGACGAACCGCATTTGCAAAATTCAATGCGGTACCGCATTACGCTACTCCTTGCATTGACATCAATTGATGGGAATCTCCCTAGCCCGTTGATTAGCCGCGTCAATGTGAGACTTTCTCCTTTTTTGTCTTCTCCACATAACCTCCATCATCATATTCTATTTCACCCATAGTGCTATATCCATGGCTCACGCTCATGTATTGCGTGAAAGTTGAAAAAAGTTTGAGATTACTAAAGTATAAAACAATTGCTTGGCTTGTCATCAGGGCTGTGCATGATGAGAGCATTCTTGTGTGATGAAAATGGAGCATGACCAAACTATATGATTTTGTAGGGATGAACTTTCTTTTGGCATGTTATTTTGAGAAGACATGATTGCTTAGTTAGTATGCTTGAAGTATTATTATTATTATGTCAATATTAAACTTTTGTCTTGAATCTTTCGGATCTAAAAATTCATGCCACAATAAAGAAAATTACATTGAGAAATATGCTAGGTAGCATTCCACATCAAAAATTCTGTTTTTATCATTTACCTACTCGAGGACGAGTGGGAATTAAGTTTGGGGATGCTTGATACGTCTCCAACATATTTATAATTTTTTATTATTCCATGCTATTATATTATCTGTTTTGGATGTTTAATGGGCTTTACTAAGAACTTTTATATTATTTTTGGGACTAACCTACTAACCCAAGGCCCAATGCAAATTGCTGTTTTTTTCCTATTTCAGTGTTTCACAGAAAAGGAATATCAAATGGAATCCAAATGGAATGAAACCTTCAAGAGAGTTATTTTTGGAACAAACGTGATCTAGGGGACTTGGAGTGGACATCAAGAAAGAAACGAGGGAGCCACAAGGCAGGGAGGCGCGCCTACCCCCCTGGGCGCGCCCCCTACCCTCGTGGGCCCCTCGCAGCTCCACCGACCTACTTCTTCCTCCTATATATATTCATATACCCCGAAAACATCCAGGAGCACCACAAAACCCTATTTCCACTGCCGCAACCTTCTGTACCCAAGAGATCCCATTGTGGGGCCTTTTTTGGAGCTCCACCGGAGGGGGAATCAATCATGGAGGGCTTCTACATCAACACCATAGCATCTCCGATGATATGTGAGTAGTTTACCTCAGACCTTCAGGTCCATAGTTATTAGCTAGATGGCCTCTTCTCTCTCTTTGGATCTCAATACAAAGTTCTCCTCAATCTTCTTGGAGATCTATTCGATGTGACTCTTTTTGCCTTGTGTTTGTCGAGGTCCGATGAATTGTGGGTTTATGTTCAAGATTATCTGTGAACAATATTTGGTTCTTCTCTGAATTCTTATATGTATGATTTAATTATCTTTGCAAGTCTCTTCGAATTATCAGTTGGTTTGGCCTACTAGATTGATCTTTCTTGCAATGGGAGAAGTGCTTAGCTTTGGGTTCAATCTTGATGTGTCCTTTCCCAATGATAGCAGGGGCAGCAAGGCACGTATTGCATTGTTGCCATCAAGGATAAAAAGATGGGGTTTATATCATATTGCTTGAGTTTATCCCTCTACATCATGTCATCGTGCTTAATGCGTTACTCTATTCTTATGAACTTAATACTCTAGATGCATGCTGGATAGCGGTCGATGTGTGGAGTAATAGTAGTAGATGCAGAATCGTTTCGGTCTACTTGTCACGGACGTGATGCCTATATACATGATCATGCCTAGATATTGTCATAATTATGCACTTTTCTATCAATTGCTTTGCAGTAATTTGTTCACCCACCGTAATACTTATGCTATCTTCAGAGAAGCCACTAGTGAAATCTATGACCCCCAGGTCTATCTTTTATCATATAAGTTTCCAATCTATTTTATTTCGCAATCTTTACTTTCAATCTATATCATAAAAATACAAAAATATTATCTTATTATTATTATCTCTATCAGATCTCACTCTCGTATGTGACCGTGAAGGGATTGACAACCCGTTTATCGCGTTGGTTGCGAGGTTCTTATATGTTTGTTTAGGTACGAGGGACTTGCGTGTTGTCTCCTACTGGATTGATACCTTGGTTCTCAAAAATTGAGGGAAATACTTACGCTACTTTATTACATCACCCTTTCCTCTTCAAGGGAAAACCAACATAGTGCTCAAGAGGTAGCACGTATTAGCATCCCCAAGATTAATTCCTGCTCGTCCTCGAGTAGGTAAATGATAAAAGAAATAATTTATGAAGTGTGAATTCTAGCAAGTGCATAAGTTTGATCAATGATAGTTCCAATCACTTTTTCTAGCATCATTATATATCATAATAGTAGCTCAACTCATGAAACTTATCATGATCAAGTAACAAGCTATTCACATGTTAAAGTATAGATCATAAACTTTCTTGAAAACTAACAAATTGTGCTCTTAGTCATCAAACAATTGCAATTCATCTTATTTTCGGGAAGAGTCTATGTAAGAGCTTTGACTCAGCAAACTCCACATACTCAACTATCATTTAATCTTCCACAATTGCTAATACTCATGTGATATTAATGGGTTCAAAGTTCTAATCGTACACAGAGAAAGATAGGGGGTTATAGTTTCGCCTCCCAACCTTTTACATCAAGGGTAATGTCAACAATAATAATTTATGAAAACCTACATCCAAGTGGATATATATATATATATCCAGATCGCTCCAACACAAAGTGCTAGCCAAAGGAAAACGTGTAAAAAGGAAAGGTGATGATCACCATGACTCTTGTATAAGGGTGGAAGATAAAAGTAAAAGATAGGCCCTTCGCAGAGGGAAGCGGAGGTTGTCATGCGCTTTTATGGTTGAATGCACAAAATCTTAATGCAAAAGAACATCACTTTATATTGCATCTTGTGATAAAGACCTTTATTATGTAGTCCGTTGCTTTTATTTCTTCCCTATCACAAGTTCGTATAAAGCTTATTTTCTTCGCACTAATAGATCATTCATATTTAGAGAGAAATTTTTATTGCATGCACCGATGGCAACTTACTTGAAGGATCTTACTCAATCCATAGGTAGGTATGGTGGACTCTCATGACAAAACTGGTTTAAGGAATGTTTGGAAGCACAAGTAGTATCTCTACTTGGTGCAAAGAATTTGGCTAGCATGAGAGGGAAAGGAAAGCTCAACATGTTGGATGATCCAAGACAATATAATGTTTCAGATATAGAAAAACATAACACATTAAGTTGTCTTCCTTGTCCAACATCAACCTTTTAGTGAAATCTCTCTTCCTTCAATATTCTTTCATGAATTGTTCATGTGACCAATTCTGCGTTTGCTAACTTTCAATAAGTTTAATACCTATACTTATTATGTGTGAAGTCATTACTCCCCATGTTATAAGCATATGAAATGTATATAAATTCAGATTTATGATATTCAATTCATTCAACCATTTACTCATAGGATATATGTGAAGCACGTGAGTAAATGACAAACTACTCCAAAAAGATATAAGTGAAGAATACTGAGTAATCAAATAATTAGCTAGACATGTGTAACGCCCCGAGACCGTTGCGCCAGGTGTCTTCCAGTTATTCGCTGTTGTTGCCCCGTCATTTGTTTTCGTGTCATGCATTTCATATCATGTCATCATGTGCATCGCATTTGCATACATGTTCGTCTCATGCATCCGAGCATTTTCCCCGTTGTCCGTTTTGCAATCCGGTGCTCTTATGTCCTCCGGTGCCCTCCTTTTGCCTCTTTTCGTGTGCGGGTGTTGAACGTTCTCGGACTGGACCGAGGTTTGCCAAGTGGCCTTGGTTTACTACCGGTAGACCGCCTGTCAAGTTTCGTGCCATTTGGAGTCCTTTTGATACTCCAACGGTTAACCAAGGAACCGTAAAGGCCTCGTGTGTGTTGCAGCCCAACACCCCTCCAAAGTGGCCCAAAACCCATCCAAACCTTATCCATCCTATCGGTCGTTCGATCATGATCACGTGGCCGAAAACCGCTCCTCATTTGCACTCTCCTAGCTCCCTCTACCTATATATATGTGCCTTCCCCCGAAATTCCGCGGATGAACCCAAGCCTCCTTCCACCACGCACCGCAGTACATGTCCATCGGTGCCGGACATGTCCGCCAGACACGTCGCTCCGGCCAACCAGGAGCCACCACGTCAGCTCCACCGCCGCCCGAGCCAACCGCGTCGTGCCACGTGTTGGCGCGCCCGCACCCTCGCTCTCCTTGTACTGCCTTGTACATGATGGTGCTGTACAATCGAGCCCGTGTGGGCCCCACCACGAAAACTTCAGATGAAATCTCTATCATATGTTTGTTCCGGCTTATTTTGCAAGCCAATCCTTTGTTTTGTTTTTGAGTTGTGGTATTCGAGTTGCTTCGAAGTCAAGTGTTGATTCCATACTTTTCCTAAACGGTGTTCTCATACTCCGATGTGAATACCAATCCTTCATGATAATCAAGATTGTCATGTCAATCCTTTTCAACCAGCGTGCTTTCTCTTCAAGTGGATCCGATCACTTCAACATCCGCAAGATCACCTCTTGGTTTTTCCAACGTTGTTCATTTCATCTGTCCTCAAGTTGCCTTTGTTTTTCCCGCCCACCCAACCTTTTTCTTCGAGGACTCGGATTTGTTTATCAATATCTATCTTATGAATGCGAAGTCTCTCCATTCTTTTCTGTCAATGTTCTTATTCGGTGATCCTCAGGAAGATACTAATGGAGCTTCTAGTTTATCATTCTTCGTACTCTTTTCTTCTCCGGTGGATCCAATTCAAGCTTTGTGGATCATATCCTTTTCCTTGTTTCAAATACCTTCTTATGCCGGTGCACCTCATATTCATTCATTTCCCGCTATTCAATTGTTCCGGAGTGCTCAAGATATCCCAGATTCGTGTTTCCACTCTGCATTCGTTCAAGCTCTTTCGAGGTTGTAATCTCTTTCAAGCCATTTAATTCGACTGGCGCATCTCTCTTCAAAATCATTCCAAAGGTATTTCTTTTGAGTGGGCCCTAACCCACAGGTCTTTTCCCAGGATCTTACCTGACTCCTCTATTTTCCCGGAGCTATTCTCAAATCTTCCAAAGTTTGACATAAGAATAAATTATCATCAGTCATATGTCTTTCTCCAGGATCGGTCTAATTCTTTTCACCGTTGGCTCAACTCCTTCATTATTCATTCTCCCGGAGTATCTCAATAATTCATGGTGGTGTTCCTCGTCGTCATTCTCAGATTTTGAAGACCGAAGAAGAGTTCCTCTTAAATCCTTATCCGTTCTCTTGAAGATTCATGATGCTAGCTTGCTGCCATCCTCTCATAATTATTTTCGATTGTGAGATATACTTTCCACCTATCCGGAACAACTTAGGAGTCTTTTCAGTTTGATCATCCGGAGCCCATCATCTCAGATTTATTCATTCTCGGCTTTCAGCTATCATTCTCCAAATCTTATCGGTGCTTCATTCAAGTATTCTCTAATCATCTCGGAACCTCTTCATTCACTTGTATCTAAATTCCCTCAAGTATCTTCAGTCGTTCTCTAATTCTTACCGGTGATTCATCCCTTTAGTTCGTTCATTTCCAATTCTTACGGTGGTTCGTTCAAGAGCTCTTCTCCTTCGTTATCATACAGATTCATTCGTTGTTCCCAAATCCTACCAGTGGTTCGTTGAAGACCTTCCCAAGTTGGCGCGATATATATCTTAATCCTTTTTACGAGAATAAGTTGTGTGCCAAATCCATTGTTTGTCATCAATTTAATTGGTGAGGGATATGCATAATGTAATTCTTATTCTTGTTTCTTCCAAGTGATTATTTCTTTATTCCAGAGGTTCATCAAATTCTCTATTTCAATTGTTTTCATCTTTTCTTTTCCGAAGTTTCAACTTTTCCACATTATCTCGTCGCAAAGCTCCATTTAAAATTCCAAGGCTTCACCTTATATTCACAACTTCTCTTTCTTTTTTCCATCCTTTATTACCGGAGTTCTTCATGAAGGCTCTACATGATGGTTCTTTAAGGATTTAATTCCTTCTCGAAGTTTTCATCGAGATTCTTTTCTAAGGAGCTCAAGTATTCTTCATCTTGCAATCCGGAGTGCAATTCTTTTTACCTTATCTTTTGAGGTGGCGTTATGTCATTCTGGGTAATTTTCCTTCGTGTTTCATGATTCACAAGTTTTTCAAGAGTGGCATATCTAAAATCCATCATTTTCTCTTCGTTCAAGATATCTTTTCAATCCATCAATCTCTTCTTTGGGTTTATCTTGGGTTATATTTCACCTAAAGCTTTCCCTAAGGATTGTTGCTATTTATGGTGCTTATAAATAACCCAAGTTCTTCATTTATCCTCCCGGTGAAATAGCTTCTCGTCTCCTTGTTCATATCAATCCAATCTATTGTTTCCGTTAGTGGAGGAATTTCACCTCATACTTTTGGGATGTCTTCCATAAGTCCACAACAAGCTTACTCTTTTCATTGTTGGTTTTCCAACAACTCCGTTCGACCCTTCTCCTTAAGATTCCTTTGCAAGCTCATTGGAGGTAGAAGATGTTGTTTTCTTCCCCATTCCTTTAATTCCATTCTTTCATTTCTCTCGGAGGCATTGTGATGTTGCTCTCTTCAACCCATCTTCTTGTTTTGTCAAGATCATGTTTCTTTCTTTTTCTTATCCATTTAACTGGAGTGTTGTGCCCTCTACTCAAGTTCTTTTCATCTTATCAAGTTTCATATCACTTTTCAAATGGAGTGTTGTCCGAATTTGTTCTTCCTTGCTCCTCTTTCCTAACAGAGTGTTTTCAACTTTGCTCATCTCCGTTGTATTCTTTTCTTGAATTTTTTTAACCTCGCAAGGTGCTTTGGTTTCACTCATTTGTCGAAGAAGCAACTTAGTTTTACCTCTTCTCTTCCTCTTCCGTTTCCCTCCGGTGCAATTCTAGATCTCGGGACAAGATCCTCTCGTAGTGGTGGAGTGTTGTAACGCCCCGAGACCGTTGCACCAGGTGTCTTCCAGTTATTCGTTGTTGTTGCCCCGTCATTTGTTTGCGTGTCATGCATTTCATACATGTCATCATGCGCATCGCATTTGCATGCATGTTCGTCTCATGCATCCGAGCATTTTCCCCGTTGTCCGTTTTGCAATCCAGCGCTCTTATGTCCTCCGGTGCCCTCCTTTTGCCTCTTTTCGTGTGCAGGTGTTGAACATTCTCGGACTGGATCGAGGTTTGCCAAGTGGCCTTGGTTTACTACCGGTAGACCGCATGTCAAGTTTCGTGCCATTTGGAGTCTGTTGATACTCCAACGGTTAACCGAGGAACCGTAAAGGCCTCGTGTGTGTTGCAGCCCAACACCCCTCCAAAGTGGCCCAAAACCCATCCAAACCTCCTCCACCCTCTCGGTCGTTCGATCACGATCGCGTGGCCGAAAACCGCTCCTCATTTGGACTCTCCTAGCTCCCTCTACCTATATATATGTGCCTTCCCCCGAAATTCCGCGGATGAACCCTAGCCTCCTTCCACCTCGTGCCGCCGAACATGTCCATCCGCGCCGGACATGTCCGCCGGACACGTCGCTCCGGCCAACAAGGAGCCGCCATGTCAGCTCCACCGCCGCCCGAGCCAACCACGTCGTGCCACGTGTCGGCGCGCCCGCGCCCTCGCTCTCCCTCCGCCGCCGCGGCCCTACGGGCCCACGGCCGGCCCGCCCGGCCCGATCGCGCGCCCCGCAGCCCGCCGATCTGGCCGCCACCTCCGCGCCGCGGTGCGCCGCCCGGCCGCCACCTTGTCGCACCGCCGCCTCTCAGGCTCGCCGGCATCGCTGCCTCCTCGCGCCACCTCCACACTCCGGCGCCGCCCCTCCTCCTCCATCGCCGGCCGGTCCCGAGCAACTCCGACGAGCTCTCCAGCCAGATCCGACGAACCCCGGCGTTCTCCGGCGAGGATCCGGCGAGATCCGCCGCCACCTCGGATTGCGTGCCAAGTCAACCCCATCTCAGATCTGGAGGTCCAAATATTCTCTAAGTCTTTTTCTGCAGTATTTTGAGCCCCTGTTCATCGCATCATAACTTTGCATCCGTAGCTCCGTTTCGTGCGTGCAATATATCAATTCGTCGTCTGGATGTGCACTTTATTTCCTTCCATTGCACCATGTTTCATTTGAGTTCATCTTGATGCCCTAAATGCTGTTGCAAGAGTGCTTCATAATGTTAGTGTCTGTTTCTTAACAGATCTTGAGCATTTGTCATTTTTGCCATGATTCATGTGTGCCTCCTATGAACTTGAACCCTACATGTGTTTTGTTATATGCCATGCCATCTTTACAGGGGTGTATGCCATGTAGTTTTGTGATCAATGTGGTGACTAGCACAAGCATGTGAAGTAGCTCTCGTGATATTGCTGATTTCAGGGACTTAGAATTCTTCTAAGTCTTTTCCCTGATGTTATTTTTATGCCATGTATTCATGTTGTTACAAAGTGATCCATGCCTCTTTTGAGCATGCTCAGTAAGGATGATTTTGAGATATTGTTATGCTCTATCCATCCATGTCTTTGTTTGCAATTATGGAGTGCCCTAGCATGACTCAATCTTGCTCTACTTTTGCTATAAAATGTTCCTGGCAGATTGTTTACATGTTAATCAATTTTGACGAGGTTGTTGTAGTTGATCCATGCATCCTATGAGAGTGTTCTTGCCATGGTTAGCTTATTTATCATGTCTTCTTGCTGGGTGTATGCTTAGTTTGTCATGCAATGCCTTGTGGTGAGTGCTTCGAGCGAGCAAACATGCCTTCGTAATTCTGTTTATGCCATGTCCAGTTTTCTGCTAAGTCTGAATCTATTAACGAAACTTGCTATGTTTACATGGGTGCCATCATATCTTCTGATCCTTTTTGGCTTATGGCCAGTAAGGGACTTTTGTTATATGCTTTGAGTAGATTCATTCCATGCCTTTGTTTGCTATGATCTGATCCCGTAGCATGTTGTTATCTTGCTCAAAACGTTGCTTCCTGATGTTAATTCCTGACATGTTGTTATTTTCACTAAGTCTGTGATGCTGTTATCTTTTGCACTTTTGCCATGCTTGCTTGAACCTGCTCTTGTGTGATTTAGCCATAGCTCAATGTTCATCTTTTGTCAAGAATCTTGAGTAGATCTCTTCCATGTGCTTTGTTGCTATGTTGGAGTGCAGTAGCTTAGTTTCTTGTTGCATTCTAGATGGCATCGTGCTGTTAATCGCAGAATAGTGCCATTATTGTTTTGCTTGCCATTTGCAAACCGTGCATCCGATTCCGGTGATCTTTATATCGAGTTCGACCCAAATTAACTCATCTTTCCAGCGGCACTCTTGGTTTGCCAAGTTGAGGCCTGATTCAATCTTTTCCTTTCGGAGCATGCATATGCATTGCATATCACATCCCGCATATCATGCCATGTTTTGCATCATGTTGCTTGCGCATTGCACCGTGGTTGATCGTTGTTTCCTTTGCTTGTGTTCTTGCCTTGGGTAGAGCCGGGAGACGAGTTCATGATCGAGGTACCCGTTGAGTACATTTACGAGGATCAAGTTTTCGTCTACTCGGAGAACTTTGTAGGCAAGATGACCATACCCTCGAAATCACTTCTATCTTTGCTTGCTAGTTGCTCGCTCTATTGCTATGCCTATGCTGCGATACCTACCACTTGCTATATCATGCCTCCCATATTGCTAAGCCAAGCCTCTAACCCACCTTGTCCTAGCAAACCGTTGCTTGGCTATGTTACCGCATTGCTCAGCCCCTCTTATAGCGTTGCTAGTTGCAGGTGAAGATTGGAGTTTGTTCCCTGTTGGAACATGGATTTGTTGGGATATCACAATATCTCTTATTTAATTAATGCATCTATACACTTGGTAAAGGGTGGAAGGCTCGGCCTTATGCCTGGTGTTTTGTTCCACTCTTGCCGCCCTAGTTTCCGTCATACCGGTGTTATGTTCCTTGATTTTGCGTACCTTATGCGCTTGGGTTATAATGGGAACCCCTTGACAGTTCACCTTGAATAAAACTCCTCCAGCAAGGCCCAACCTTGGTTTTACCATTTGCACTAACAACCTATCACCTTCCCTTGGGTTCTGCAGACTCAAGGGTCATCTTTATTTTAACCCCCCCCCCCCGGGGCCAGTGCTCCTCTGAGTGTTGGTCCAACCTGTCAGCCGCCGGTGGCCACCAGGGGCAACTCTGGGCTGGCCTACCGGAAGTTTGGACAATTTGGTGTGCCCTGAGATGAGATATGTGCAGCTCCTATCGGGATTTGTCGGCACATTCGGGTGGCTTTCCTGGTCTTGTTTTACCATTGTCGAAATGTCTTGTAACCGGGATTCCGAGTCTGATCGGGTCTTCCTGGGAGAAGGAATATCCTTCGTTCACCGTGAGAGCTTGTGATGGGCTAAGTTGGCAGACCCCTGCAGGGATTTGAACTTTCGAAAGCCGTGCCCGCGGTTATGCGCAGATGGGAATTTGTTAATGTCCGGTTGTAGAGAACTTGACACTTAACTTAATTAAAATGCATCAACCGCGTGTGTAGCCATGATGGTCTCTTTCCGGCGGAGTCCGGGAAGTGAACACGATGTTGGAGTTATGCTTGAACATAAGTAGTTTCAGGATCACTTCTTGATCATTCCAATTCACGACCGGGCTTTGCCTTCTCTTCTCGCTCTCATTTGCGTAAGTTAGCCACCATATATGCTAGTGCTTGCTGCAGCTCCACCTCATACTTTTTCCCTACCCATAAGCTTAAATAGTCTTGATCGCGAGGGTGTGAGATTGCTGAGTCTCCGTGACTCATAGATTACTTCCAAAACCAGTTGCAGGTGCCGATGATACCGTGCAGGTGACGCAACCGAGCTCAAGGAGGAGCTCGATGAAGATCGTGTTTCATTATGTTGATTCGTTTCCAGTTGATCAGTAGTGGAGGCCAGTCGGGGCGATTGGGGATCTTTTGCTTTAGGGGTAGACTTCTTTTATTTTGGTTCCGTAGTCGGACCTTGTTTGTATTTTGGATGTTGTAATGTTATATTCGTGTATTGTGTGAAGTGGCGATTGTAAGCCAACTCTTTATCCCTTTCTTATTCAGTACATGGGATGTGTAAAGATTACCCCTCTTGCGACATGCCTACAATGCGGTTATGCCTCTAAGTCGTGCTCCGACACGTGGGAGATATAGCCACATCATGGGTGTTACAACATGGGAGGATTCTTTTTCACTCATGATTTCAGATCCAATTATTTTATTCCAACAGCAAGTAAAATTTAAAATACGCTCCAAGCAAAACACATATCATGCGACGAATAAAAATATAGCTCTGAGTAAGGTATACCGATAATTTTTTAAGACGAAAGTGGGGATGCCTTCCGGGGCATCCCCAAGCTTAGGCGCTTGAGTCTTCCTTGAATATTACCTTGGGGTGCCTTTGGAATACCCAACTTAGGGTCTTTCCACTCCTTATTCTCCTCATATCGATATCTCACCCAAAGCTTGAAAACTTCAATCACACAAAACTTAATGGAACTTCGTGAGATTGGTTACTATGATAAAGAATAAACCATTCACTTTGGTACTATCAAAGAAAAGGTTCATAATTGTTCTCACACAATGCCTACTATACCATATCATTTCTACAATTATATTGAAAAATATAAGCCATAGAAACTAGAAAACAAGCAAACTCTGCAATGAAAACAGAATCTGTCAGAAACAGAACAGTCTGTAATGATCTGAACACCAACTATACTTATGCTACTCCAAAAATTATGAAATAAATTGGTGGACGTGAGTAATTTGTCTATTATTATTTTGAAAAAGAATCAACTCAATCGCACTCTTCTGTAAAAAATGGCAGCTAAACTTGTGAGCACAAAGTTTCTGTTTTTTTCAGCAAGATCACATTAACTTTCACCCAAGTCTTCCCAAAGGTCTGACTTGGCACTTTATTGAAACAAAAGCTATAATACATGATTACTACAGTAGCTTAATCACGAGAAAACACAAAAATAGTAAGGGTAAATATTGGGTTGTCTCCCAACAAGCGCTTTTCTTTAATTCCTTTTAGCTAGGCATGATGATTTCAATGATGCTCACATAAAAGATAAGAATGGAAACATAAAGAGAGCATCACGAAGAATATGACTAACATATTTAAATCTAACCCACTTCCTATGCCTAGGGATTTTGTGAGCACATAATTTATAGGAACAAGAATCAACTAGCATAGGAAGGAAAAACAAATGTAACTTCAAAACTTTAAGCATATAGAGAGGAAACTTGATATTATTGCAACTCCTACAAACATGTATTCCTCCCTCATAATAATTTTCAGTAGCATCATGAATTAGTTCAACAATATAACCATCACATAAAGCATTCTTTTCATGATCTACGACATAGAAACTTTACTAGTCTTCACATAAGCAAAATTCTCCTCATTCAGAATAGTGGGAGCAAACCTCTTCTAAATCCACTTTAGATGATAGTATTATTCATACTCCAAAATATACAAGTGAAGTTCATGGAGCATTCTACAATTAATATAGACTAACCAATATCCAAGCTCAAAATATATATAAGTGAAGCACACAAAGCATTCTATAAAACCATACTCAAAAGATTTAAGTGAAGCAGAAAGAGCAATTCTATAAGATCATACTTAAAAGATATAAGTGAAGCACATGAAGTGTTCTATAAATAAATAAAGGGCTATCTCATACTAGCATGGTTCTTAAAGGAAAAACAAAAACACAAAGGACACAAATTATGTGAACAAAACAAAAACCGAGGTATACCGATAATTGTTGAAGAAGAAAGATGGGATGCCAACCGGGGCATCCCCAAGATTAGATGCTTGAGTATCCTTATAATATTTACTTGGGGTGCCTTGGGCATCCCGAAGCTTTAGCTCTTGCCTCTCTTTATTCTTCTCACATCGGTAACTCCTCGTTCTTCGAACACTTCATCCACACAAAACTTTAACAAAAACTTTGTGAGATCCGTTAGTGTAATAAAGAAAATCACTACCTTTAGGTGATGTTGAAAAATTATTCCAATTTCATATTAAAACTATATCTACTATATTCCAACTTCACCATGGTTCATACCCCCCAATACTACCCATAGATTCATCAAAATAAGCGAACAACTCATAGAAAACAGAATCTGTGAAAAACAGGACAGTCTGTAGTAATCTGGAAGTTTAGTAAACTTCTGTAACTCCAAAAAGTTCTAAAAAATATGAAAATTTAAAAAATTTGTACAGAAGTAATGTGCAAAAAGTTTCAGACCAATTTGACTTTCCAGTAAAAAATGTAAAATCACACGCTACAGCCAAAGTTTCTATTTTTGTACCGCACAAAGTAAACAAGCAATCTAATCATCCTAAAACCAAGGCTCGGCACATTATTTTTATAATACAATGGATATGTACAAGGGGATAATTATTTTCAGAGAAGCTTCCATGAAATTTTTTACATTCTTTCCATGAGCATGAACACAAGTGTTCAAGGTCGACCCTCACTTCTCCAATGCATAATATTCCAATAACTTATTGAAAAACTTTTTAGGTATGCGGGGCAAGTAAATGTTTTTTGTATTTTCATTATTTTAAAAAAATGTATGTTTCACCCACAAATAAACAGAAAAAAACAAAAAACAAAATCTACTTAGTGAAGAAAGCAAACAAGCGCACACGACAATATTAACCCCACGCTATTGCTCCCCGGCAACCGCGCCAGAAAAGAGATTGATAATCCCCAAGTGCAGGGAATCATCGTAGCAATTCCGAAAGGTGGAAGTGATAAGTATGGAGTGTCGAACGTACAAGGAGCTAAAGGTAAGATCAATATTCTCTCAAGCCCTATCTGTCATTGATATGACTCTACGTACACCGAACGTTTGCTTCCAACTAGAAATGAGAAATAAAACTACGTTGTGGGTATGAAGAGGGTAACTTTGCATGATATGAGAGAGCTAAAATATAAAATTAGGTGCTGTTATCATAAAGTTAGAATATATTACTAAATATTATAAATAGCGAGTGTGGAATAATGATGGGTCGGTGTGCGGAATTGTCCTAGGCAATTGTTAACAAGACTGATAGTCGTCATTGCAATTTCATGTCAGGGAGAGGCATAAGCTAACATACTTTCTCTTCTTGGATCATATGCACTTATGGTTGGAACTCTAGCAAGCATCCACAACTACTAAAGATCATTAAGGTAAAACCCAACCATAGCATTAAAGCATCAAGTCCCCTTTATCCCATACGCAACAACCCCCTTACTTGGGTTTATGCTTCTGTCACTCAAGCAACCCACTATAAGCGAATCATGAACGTATTGCAACACCCTACAGCGGGAATCCCTCACGCTTGCGCGACACGGAGGGCACAATAGTACAACACCAAAATAAAACATACGACTCATACCAATCTAGATCAACAATCAACCCAAAGACAAAGGATATCTACTCAAAACATCATAGGATGGAAACACTTCATTGGATCATAATATGTGGCATAAAGCACCATGTTCAAGTCGGGATTACAGCGGGGTGCGGGAGAATGGACCGCGTAAAAGAGATGAGGATGGTTATGATGATGTTGATGTTGATGAACACGATCACCGCGGCGATGATTCCCCTTCCGATGGCACTCCAGCGCCACCGAGAGAGAGGAGAAGAGGTTCTCCCCCTTGTGCTTCCTCCTCCATGGCCTCCCCCTAGATGGGAAGGGATTCCCCCTATGGTCCTTGGCCTTCATGGTGATGATGGCCCCTCCAGGATCCTCCTCCATGCCCTTCAGTGATGATGGCCCCCTCCGGCAGGGTGCCAAAGAGGGCCTAGATTGATTTCTCGGGGCTACAGAGGCTTGCGACAGCGGAACTTTCGATCTAGGTTATTTTCTGGAGGTTTGGGCATATATAGGAGAGGTTGGCGTCGAGAACAAGTCAGGGGGGCCCACGGGAAGTCCAGAGGCACATGGGCGCGCCCAGGGGTGTGGGCGCACCCCCCACCCTCGTGGGTCCCACGGGGCTCCCCTCCGGTAGATTTTTGTTCCAATATTTTTTATATTTTCCAAAAAAATTCTCCGTTGATTTTCAGCGCATTACGAGAACTTTTATTTCTGCACAAAAACAACACCATGGTAGTTCTGCTGAAAACAGCGTCAGTCCGGGTTAGTTCTAATCAAATCATACCAAAATCATATAAAACTATTGTAAACATGGCATGAATACTTCATAAATTATAGATACGTTGGAGACGTATCAGTTTTTAACCCTAGGAGCCTTGGGCCCTTGGGGGGCGCACCATCCCACCAGGGGCTGGTTTCCACCCTTGTTCAGCCCACTTGGCCCACCGGGGCAGGTGGCACCACCCGGTGGACCCCCGGACACCTTTCGGTGGTTTCGGTACAATACCGATAACCCCAAAATTATTCCTGCGACTGAAACTGGACTTCCCATATATAATTCTTCACCTCTGGACCATTCTGGAACTCGTCCTGATGTCTGGGATCTCATCCGGGACTCGTAACAACCTTCAGTAACCACATACTATTTCTCATAACAACTCTAGTGTCACCGAACCTTAAGTGTGTAGACCCTACGGGTTCGGGAACCATGTAGACATGACCGAGACATCTCTCCGACCAATAACCAACAGCGGGATCTAGATACCCATGTTGGATCCCACATGTTCCACGATGATCTCATCGGATGAACCACGATGTCGAGCATTCAATCAATCCCGTATGCAATTCCATTTGTCTATCTGTATGTGATAACCCACAAGTATAGGGGATCACAACAGTTTTCGAGGGTAGAGTATTTAACCCAAATTTATTGATTCGACACAAGGGGAGCCAAAGAATATTCTCAAGTATTAGCAGCTGAGTTGTCAATTCAACCACACCTGGAAAACTTAATATCTACAGCAAAGTATTTAGTAGCAAAGTAGTATGATAGTAGCGATAACGGTAGCAAAAGTAATATTTTTGGTTTTATAGTGATTGAAACAGTAGCAACAGAAAAGTAAATAAGCGAAGATTAATATGTGAAAAGTTCATAGGCAATGGATCAGTGATGGATAATTACGTCGGATGCGATTCCTCATGCAATAGTTATAACATAGGTTGACACAGAACTAGCTCGAGTTCATCAATGTAATGTAGGCATGATTCCGAATATAGTCATACGTGCTTATGGAAAAGAACTTGCATGACATCTTTTGTCCTACCCTCCCATGGCAGCGGGGTTCTATTGGAAACTAAGGGATATTAAGGCCTCCTTTTAATAGAGTACTAGACCAAAGCATTAGCACTTAGTGAATACATGAACTCCTTAAACTACAGTCATCACCGGTAAGTATCCCGATTATTGCCACTTCAGGGTTAACGGATCATAACACATAATAGGTGACTATAGACTTGCAAGATATGATCAAGAACTCACATATATTCATGAAAACATAATAGGTTCAGATCTGAAATCATGGCACCCGGGCCCTAGTGACAAGCATTAAGCATAGCAAAGTCATAGCAACATCAATCTCAGAACATAGTGGATACTAGGGATCAAACCGTATCAAAACTAACTCGATTACATGATAAATCTCATCCAACCCATCACCGTCCAGCAAGCCTACGATGGAATTACTCATGCACGGCGGTGAGCATCATGAAATTGGTGATGGAGGAAGGTTGATGATGACGATGGCGATGGATTCCCCCTCCGGAGCCCTGAACGGACTCTAGATCAGCCCTCCCGAGAGAGATTAGGGCTTGGCGGCGGCTCCGTATCGTAAAACGCGATGAATCCTTCTCCTTGATTTTTTTCTCCCCAAACGTGAATATATGGAGTTGGAGTTGAGGTCGGTGGAGCGTCAGGGGGCCCACGAGGCAGGGGGCGCACCCAGGGGGGTAGGCGCGCCCCCTGATACATCTCCAACGTATCTATAATTTTTTATTGTTCCATGCTATTATATTATCTGTTTTTGATGTTTAATGGGCTTTATTATACACTTTTATATTATTTTGGGACTAACCTACTAACCCAAGGCCCAGTGCAAATTTCCTTTTTTTTTCCTATTTCAGTGTTTCACAGAAAAAGAATATCAAACGGAATCCAAACGGAATGAAACCTTCGGGAGAGTTATTTTTGGAACAAACGTGATCCAGGGGACTTGGAGTAGACGTCAAGAAAGAAACGAGTGGCCATGAGGTAGGGAGGCGCACCCCCTGGGCACGCCTCCACCCTCGTGGGCCCCTCACAGCTCCACCGATCTACTTCTTCCTCCTATATATATCGATATACCCTGAAAACATCCAGGAGCACCACGAAACCCTATTACCACCGCCGCAACCTTCTGTACCCAAGAGATCCCATCTCAGGGCCTGAGGGAGTCCTGGATTTGGGGGTCTCCGGACAGTCGGACTATGTCCTTTGACCGGACTGTTGGACTATGAAGATAAAAGATTGAAGACTTCGTCCCATGTCCGGATAGGACTCTACTTGGCGTGGAAGGCAAGCAAGGCAGTACGGATATGGATATCTCCTCCTTTGTAACCGACCTTGTGTAACCCTAGTCCCCTCCAGTGCCTATATAAACCGGAGGGTTTTAGTCCGTAGGACAATAGACAATCATACCATAGACTAGCTTCTAGGGTTTAGCCTCTCTAATATCGTGGTAGATCTACTCTTGTAATACCCATATCATCAAGAATAAATCAAGCAGGACGTAGGGTTTTACCTCCATCAAGAGGGCCCGAACCTGGGTAAAACATCGTGTCCCCTGCCTCCTGTTACCATCCGCCTTAGACGCACAGTTCGGGACCCCCTACCCGAGATCCGCCGGTTTTGACACCGACATTGGTGCTTTCATTGAGAGTTCCTCTGTGTCGTCATCATCAGGCTTGATGGCTCCTTCGATCATCGTTAGCGATGCGGTCCAGGGTGAGACTTTTCTCCCCGGACAGATCTTCGTATTCAGCGGATTTGCACTGCGGGCCAATTCGCTTGGCCATCTGGAGCATATTGAAAGCTACGCCCCTGGCCATCAGGTCAGGTTTGGAAGTTTAAACTACACGGCCGACATCCACGGAGACTTAATCTTCGATGGATTCGAGCCCTTGGCAAGTACGCCGCCGCACAATGTTCAGGAGATCGCACCTGCAATCGGTCCGACCTTCATGTACGTTTACACAGGGACCCGTTCCAAGGATTCTTTTTAGATTAAGACCCTGTGTAAACCTTTCTTACTGTCTCTTGTTGATACACATCCCTTAGATTCTCAGTACTATTGAGAAGGATGCTGACGTCTTGGCATGTGGCCACGTCAGAATAATGCACGTACTTGGACACCAGGGGCTTCTTACAAAGGGCACTATTTAGGCCCGGTTTATACCATAAAGACCGAATACCTTAGGGAGTGTTCGACGTCGCGAGTTTGGCCTTATATGCATCAGCTCCGAATCATGTCTTTGGTCAAATGTTGGGTTTGCCCGGCTCTTGTGTTTTGCGGCCTTACGTTCCGCTCTATCGGCTAAGGCGGTGCCAGGAGAACTACTGTGATTGTGCCCCGGTTCATCCGGACGAGCACCTCAGTAGAGAAAGCCGAAAACTGACTATCATGATATAGCGTGAGACTGGTCAACCACTCGATGACCTATCAGAATGTTAGAATTCCTCCGCCTTAACAAAGGGCCGTTTCCCGGCCAGGCATGTACGCACCCCGAATTCAGGAGAGTGCGGAGCCACCAGGGGCTATATAGTAGCCCCACCGTCAAACTCCTATGGCTAAGTGAAAGTGTTAAAGCATTATAACCCGGTTGCCTTGTTCCCTGCGCTATCACCTCCTTAATAGGACCAAGATGTTGGATTAACTGTGAACATGCGTCTTCTGCGAACACTTCCGCATTATATGCGTGGGGGTTGAAGCCGACGACTGCAATCTTTCAGGTTATATACATATATACATAAACGGCCGCACAGGAGGCATCATATTACTTTCAGGCAAAAGTATAAATACAGCCTTAATAAATTTCATAAACATTGTTCTTACAATGGGAATACATGTCACTCAAACATAATATTCTTCGAGCACTGGGCCTCTATCAAACGAGCACCCTCGAGAACTTCTTCGAAATAGTGCTCGGCGGCCACTCGGCCTATGGCCGAACCCTGTGCCGCAACAGTAGTGGCATCCATCTCCGCCCAGTATGCTTTGACACGGGCAAGGGCCATTCGCGAGCCTTCTATGCACGCCGACCTCTTCATCGCATTAATACGCGACACCGCACCAAGGAACTGCTGCACCAAGCTGAAATAGCTGTTCGGCTTCGGCCTTTCCGGCCACTGATGATCTACGACGGACCGCATGGCGAGTCCAGACAATCTATTGAGTTCGGCCCATTCGGCAAGCTGATCAGTCAATGGGAGCGGATGCCTTGGAACGTTGAATTGCGACCAGAACAGCTTGTCCACTTCACGATCCGTCTGATCTCAGAAGTATTCGGCCACATCGACAGCGCTCGCCGCCAAGTCTAGATATGCGTGTGCCGAACTCCACAGCAGATCTAGAGGGGCATACCGCGGATCTCCGAACTTCCTCCGCGGCATAAAAGGCTTTCCAGCCACAATATCCCCGGCTTCACGCAGCTCTTCCTTCTTCGCTCTCATTGTAGAGCAGGTGTCTTTGGTCGCTATCGTGGCCTTTTCCAGGTCCATCGCCTTCGCCCGGTTTTCTTCTTCAAGAAGCTGGTAGTGGTCGGCAGTGTCTTTCAACTTTACAGTCATCTTGGCCATTTTTTCTTTGGTCTCGCTATGCGCGGCCTTCTCGGCTCTTAACTCTTCGGCCGCCTTCAAAGCAGCCGCATTATTACTCCTTGCTTTCTCCTTGGCTCGGGAAGCTCCGCCCGAAGGGTCTCCACGGTGGCAGCTCCATTTGTAGTCACATCATATTAAAGATACTGGCATCACGCTGCTCTTACTATGTGACATTCACCAGAAAAATCACCTACCCTGTGCCTCGTCGAGCCGCTTGTTAACAAGCTCGATGTTGGCATCCGCCGCATCCAGTTGTCGCTTTAGTTCGGCAAACCCATAAGTCCGGCTAGCCACCGGAGCTTCAACCACCTGCACATGAAGGCAGTCTGGTTATTACCTAGGACTACGATCCTCTGTTTGCCGCTGTTCTCGACGACAACCAGAGTCTCAGGGGCTACTATCTACACAGGGCACACCTAAAAATGTGCGGTACTATCACAAATGTATATCATTTCACGTACCTCAAAACCCGCCAGTAGACTCATAAAGGCTTCATGCAACCCACTTTCGGCGGACGAAATCCTTTCAATCACCGTACCCATCAATGTACAGTGTTTTTATGAGATAGTCGCTCGCTCTAGCAGATCCCTCAGTGCGTCCAACCGCATACCAGACAGTGCCGGATTCTTTTGGTTGCTCTCTTCAAGAGCCGGACACTGGGGACTTCGGGCGACCATAGGATTATCTTCTGGCCTCATCTCATCCGGCGAGGCCCTCCATGACGACACTTCAAGGTCACCCGCTTCTTGAGCGGGGGAGTCCGGGGGAGGCGTTTCGCTCTCCATCATCTCCGGAAGAAGATCCCCCGAAGATGAGCTCTACTGAGAAGGGCTAAGATCCAAACTGCAAGATAAATGCTTCGGTTATTTTCCTCAGAGGTAAGGTAGTATATCTTCACTATTAAAGTACTTTTTGATTACTTACAGCTTGTTAGAGGGCTGAACTCCGCGCGGACTTTGTGCGGCAAGAGCACCCTCCAAGGCAGGACCCTCTGGTGGAGATTTCTTCTCCCATTTGGAAATCTTGGTTTCCGGATTTTCAGAGGTAGTCCTCTTCCTTCCCCGGGGTGAGAGAATGTCAGATTCCTCCCCTTAGTTATCCTCCTTCATGGAGGTGCTCATTCCCTCGGTTGGAATTGGTAGCGATGGGGGCCCGCTTTCGCCCTCATTATTCCCCCCTCTATCTTCCTTTGAGGGCTCCGGGCAAGGTGCTAGCTCGAGCATCTTTTCCAGTACCGGATTGTCCAAACCCTCACGAAGTGGGGCAGAACACCGAATCATCTTCGCCTTTGTTAACCAGTCCTGGTCAAAGAGCGATTTCTCAGAATGACGTCATGATAAATGAAAGATGGTGTGTTCGGCTAGAGGATTACTTACTTGGTCGGCGGTGCGGTTGCTGCTCAGGCCCACGTCCTCGGTAGTATCCGGACACTCTATTTGGGGTCCAGAGAATGATTTATACATCTCCTCGTGCGTCAGGCCGAGGAAATTCTGAATAGTGCGCGGTCCTTCTTTGTTGAACTCCCACATGCGGAGGGGCCGGCGTTTGCAAGGCTGGACTCGACGAACCAGCATGACTTGCACCATTTTAACCAGACTGAAATCTCCTTCGAAGAGATCTTGAATACGGCTCTACAATATAGGCACGTCCTTGGCTGGACCCCAGCTCAGCCCTCTGCTAATCCATGACATCAGTTGTGGTGGAGGGCCCGAGCGGAAAGCAGGGGCAGCCACCCACTTGGCACTTTTGGGAGCTGTGATGTAAAACCACTCCCGTTGCCATAATCCGGACACCTCTGGAAAGGAACCCTTTGGCCATGGAGCTCCAGCAATCTTGCTTATTAATGCGCCTCTGCACGCTACATGCTGCCCCTCGACCATCTTCGGCTTCACGTCAAAGGTCTTGAGCCACAGGCTGAAGTGAGGGGTAATGCGGAGGAAGGCCTCACATACGACAATAAATGCCGAGATGTGGAGAAAGGAGTCGGGGGCTAGATCATGGAAATCTAGCCCGTAATAGAACATCAAACCCCTAACAAAGGGATCCAGAGTGAGGCCTAGACCTCGGAGGAAGTGGGAGATGAACACAATGTTGTCGTTGGGTTTGGGAGTAGGGACGGCCTGCCCTCGGGCAGGCAGCCGATGCGAAACCTCGACGGTCAGGTATCTGGCCTGCCTCAACTTCTTGATATCCTCTTCCGTAACGGAGGAGGGCATCCACCGGCCTTGAAGGCTAGATCCGAACATGATTGAAGGTCCAAAGCACCTGACCTGGGCTTTGGGTGTTAGAACTCGAGGCGGGGAAGGATTCGATTGAGCACGAGAGGGAAAAAAGTAAAAGCCTTATCCCTTTATAAAGAGGGTGAGTATCAAGCGTCCTCCTAGTGGCCGTTTGGGACTTGCCTAAAATCTAGTAGTCCTAGGCACGGTTGGGTTACCCACGACCATATTGATGAGAATCCCGTAATTAGGGGAACACGATCTCTGCTTTGACAACACGTGTCAAGAAACCACCCCGCGTTATGTGTGGAGCTGGTTGAAGAAAACCGGTTCGAATAATCACCGAGCCATGGCCTGATGTCATGTCGCCAAAGCGTGTCAGCAGATTAAGATTTGTGGAAATATTATTCTCTCTACGGTGGTATGTGCAATTTATTTTGCAGGGTTGGACACTATCCTGGTGTTCAAACTCTTCTGTGATGTGTTCGGAGGAGGAACCCGCCTTGCAATGCCGAAGACAACACTGCACGCCGGAATCATCGTCATTGAAGCCTGGTTCAGGGGCTACTGAGGGAGTCCTGGATTAGGGGGTCTCCGGACAGCCGGACTATGTCCTTTGGCCAGACTGTTGGACTATGAAGATACGAGATTGAAGACTTCGTCCCGTGTCCGGATAGGACTCTACTTAGCGTGGAAGGCAAGCTAGGCAGTATGCATATGGATATATCCTCCTTTGTAACCGACCTTGTGTAACCCTAGCCCCCTCCGGTGCCTATATAAACTGGAGGGTTTTAGTCCGTAGGACAACAAACAATCATATCATAGGCTAGCTTCTAGGGTTTAGCCTCTCTGATCTCGTGGTAGATCTACTCTTGTAATACCCATATCATCAAGAATAAATCAAGCAGGACGTAGAGTTTTACCTCCATCAAGAGGGCCCGAACCTGGGTAAAACATCGTGTCCCCTGCCTCCTGTTACCATCCGCCTTAGACGCACAGTTCGGGACCCCCTACCCGAGATCCGCCGGTTTTGACACCGACATTGGTGCTTTCATTGAGAGTTCCTCTGTGTCGTCATCATCAGGCTTGATGGCTCCTTCAATCATCCTTAGCGATGCGGTCCAGGGTGAGACTTTTCTTCCCGGACAGATCTTCGTATTCGGCGGCTTTGCACTGCGGGCCAATTCGCTTGGCCATCTGGAGCAGATTGAAAGCTACGCCCCTGGCCATCAGGTCAGGTTTGGAAGTTTAAACTACACGGCCGACATCCGCAGAGACTAAATATTCGACGGATTCGTGCCCTAGCCAAGTGTGCCGCACTATCACGATGGGCATGATTTAGCTCTGCCACCGCACAATGTTCAGGAGATCGCACCTGCAATCGCTCCGACCTTCAATTCGGAGCCAACTGCGCCATCCAGGGATGGGTGGTTGGACCCCGCCATGAAGGCCGCAGCCTCGACGGCGATCGAGCCGAACAACAAACCATATCCTCCGCGAGGCCCGTGACTCCGCATTGCCGGACTCTCCTCCGGACTCTGAACCATCCGCGCTCCTACCAATCGAATCTGATTGGGCGCCGATCATGGAGTTCACCGCCGCGGATATCTTTTAGCACTCGCCCTTCAGCGACATACTGAACTCACTAAGGTCTCTCCTTATCAAGAGAGTCCTGGCCAGATTATGACCAGCAGGATTGGGATGCGGACGATGAAGAACTTCGACGCCCACCCACCACCCACTTCATAGCCACTGTCGATGATTTGACCGACATGCTCGACTTCCACTCCAAAGACATCGATGGTATGGACGACGATGTAGGAGACGAACAGGAACCAATGCCTATAGGGCACTGGACAGCCACCTCATCTCACGATGTATATATGGTGGACACACCCAAAGGAAACAACGACGAGGAACGGGAGGACGCAGCGAAGGATCGTTCCCTCGAAAAGCAGTCAAAGCGGCGGCACAAGCTCCGCTCCAAACCCCGCCTCGACAGAAACATCGGTCATACAGACCCAGCCACAGAGCAGGGCGAGCCGGCGGACGACGAACATGGCATCGAGAAACCGTCCGAACAAGGCAATTTGGATAATCAAACCGAACAACCCGTCCCCAGCGAAGATAACAGTCCGGATGACCTCATGCCGGACAAGTTCTTGGAGTAGAAGAACCTCCATAAAAGGCTCGTCGCCACTGCGCGTAGCCTAAAAAAGCAGAAGCGGAAGCTAAAGACTACGGAAGATGCACTCAGAATCAGATGGAGCAAAGTACTCAACACCGCAGACAAATATGGCGGCAGTCGCCACACCAAGAGCTATCCGAAGCAAAAGTTGCTACCTGAATTTGATGAGGAGGCCTTAGATCCTCCACAATTAAATAATAAAACGGCCATCCGGTCGGATAGACGACCTCATAGCCAACATAAAGCGGCAAACGACGCCGCACATAAACCTGTATGTGATCCGCGTAAGGGCTCACATCAAAAGGACTTGCATGTAGTCTCCTACTGGATTGATACCTTGGTTCTCAAAAATGGAGGGAAATACTTACGCTACTTTGCTGCATCACCATTTCCTCTTCAAGGGAAAACCAACACATTTCTTAGGAGGTAGCAAGAAGGATTTCTGGCGCCATTGCCGGGGAGATCTACGCACAAGTCAAGACATACCAAGTACCCATCACAAACTCTTATCCCTTGCATTACATTATTTGCCATTTGCATCTTGTTTTCCTCTCCCCCACTTCACCCTTGCCGTTTTATTCTCCCTCTTTTCCGTTCATCTCTTTTTCGCTTGCTTCTTGTGTTGCCGGGTGTCGTCATGGCTAATCCTTCTATCATTGTCAGTACTCCCGATCAGGAAGTTCTTAATTTTAAACAAAGGGATGGAGAAAATCTAAAAGATGCTTGGCATAGAATTTGCAATGCTCAGAATAGATCTACTAGGAAGCAATCCACTTCCGTTCTTCTTCGAAGTTTTTAGGTAGGCATCGCTCCTTGGAATAGATATATTCTTGACACCATTACCAGAGGGAATTTCTTGGGTAGCCATACTTTTGATTCTTATAATGCTATGATATATTTGTTTGGCCCACCACCTGTTTTGGTTAATGGAACTATTTTAACTTTGGAACATGTGCTGCAAAGGCTTGAAATTATTGAAAATAAAGTTGCCTCCATGGAGTTGATTGAAAATTTGGATAAAAAGATCCACAACCAAATTACCCAATATGGATCTAAGGTAGGAGTTACTCTAAATTTTTTTAAAGAAAAATAACCTATAGTTAACGAAAGAATAGATCAAGATTCCACAAGAATTGGTAAACTTGAGGATATTATTACTAATTTAGGGTCTACCTTTTCATCTGTTAAAAATACTGCAAACCCTCCTACTACCAAGATTGCCAAATTAATATATGTTCCTAAAAATAAGGGTGAATCTTCTAGTAAGGAAAATGCGGATCTCAAATCAATAAGTCTTCACCCTAACTTCTTCACTATCATTAAGGAACCTTTTGCTATAAATGAATTTCTTGATTTCTTGGCTAGGAGTTTGATCATTAATAAAAAGGCAGCCCCCAAGGGCTATAAATGTTCTATTGAAGAATTGCATACCAAAGATGACAATACCTAGATCTATTCTTGCTTTTATGCCTAGCTAGGGGCGTTAAACGATAGCGCTTGTTGGGAGGCAACCCAATTATATTTTTGTTTCTTGCTTTTTGGTTATCGTTAGTAATAAATAATTCATGTAGACTCTGTTTATATGTTGGTTTATGCTTTTAATTAGTGTTTGTGCCAAGTAGAACCTTTGGGAAGACTTGGGGGAAGTTTTAGTGATCTTAATGTAAAAAACAGAAACTTTAGGGCTCACGAGATTTGCTGCCATTTTTTACTGAAGAGTGAGATTAGGTTGATTCTTTTTGCAGATGATTAATAGACAAATTACTCACGTCCACCAATTTATTTAACAATTTTTGGGTTTACATAAGTATTCGAAACATACATATTACTACAGAATGTTCTGTCTTTGACAGATTCTGTTTTTCTTGTGTTGTTTGCTTATTTTGATGAATCTATGGCTAATATATGAGTGTATGAACCATAGAGAAGTTGGAATACAGTAGGTTTAATACCAATATAAAAAAGAATGAGTTCATTGCAGTACCTTAAGTGGTGGTTTGTTTTCTTATACTAACGGAGCTCATGAGATTTTCTGTTAAGTTTTGTGTTGTGAAGTTTTCAGGTTTTGGGTAAAGATTTGATGGATTATGGAATAAGGAGTGTCAAGAGCATAATCTTGGGTATGCCCAAGGAACACCAAGGTAAATTCAAGGACAACAAAAAGCCTAAGCTTGGGGATGGCTCGGAAGGCATCCCCTCTTTCGTCTTCTTCCATCGGTAACTTTACTTGAGGCTATATTTGGTTCACCACATGATATGTGTTTTGCTTGGAGTTTCTTGTATGATTTGAGTCTTTGATTTTTAGTTTACCACAGTCATCCTTGTTGTACACACCTTTTGGGAGAGACGAACAGGAATCGTAATTTATTAGAATGCTCCATGTGCTTCACTTATATCTTCTGAGCTAGATAATTTTGCTCTAGTGCTTCACTTATATTTTTAGAGCAAAGTGGTGGTTTTATTTTATAGAAATTATTGATCTATCATGATTCACTTATATTATTTTGAGAGTCCTATAGAACAGCATGGTAATTTGCTTTGGTTATAAAATTAGTCCTAATATGATAGGCATGCAGGATGGGTATAATAAAAACTATCATAAAACGTGCATTGAATACTATGAGAAGTTTGATACTTGGTGGTTGTTTTGAGATATGAAGATGGTGATATTAGAGTCATACTAGTTGAGTAGTTGTGAATTTGAGAAATACTTGTGTTAAAGTTTGTGATTCCGTAGCATGCACGTATGGTGAACCGTTATGTGATGAAGTCGGAGCATGATTTATTTATTGATTGTCTTCCTTATGAATGGCGGTCAGGGACGAGCGATGGTCTTTTCCTACAAATCTATCCCCCTAGGAGCATGCGCATAGTACTTTGTGTCAATAACTAATAGATTTTTGCAATAAGTATGTGAGTTCTTTATGACTAATGTTGAGTCCATGGATTATACGCACTCTCACCCTTCCACCATTGCTAGCCTCTCTAGTATCGCGCAAATTTCGCCGATACCATAAACCCACCATATACTTTCCTCAAAACAGACACCATACCTACCTATTATGGCATTTCCACAGCCATTCCGAGATATATTGCCATGCAACTTACCACCATTCCGTTTATTATGACACGCTTCGTCATTGTCATATTGCTTTGCATGATCATGTAGTTGACATCGTATTTGTGCCAAAGCCACGTTCGTAATTATTTCATACATGTCACTCTTGATTCATTGCACATCCCAGTACACCGCCGGAGGCATTCATATAGAGTCATATTTTGTTTTAGTATCGAGTTCTAAGTAAATAAAAGTGTGATGATCATCATTATTAGAGCATTGTCCCAAGTGAGGAAAGGATGATGGAGACTATGATTCCCCCACAAGTCGGGATGAGACTCCGGACAAAAAAAAAGAAGAAAAAAGAGGCCATAAAAAAAGAGAAGGCCCAAATAAAAAAAGAGAAAAATAAATGGGAGAAAAAGAGAGAAGGGACAATGCTACTAACCTTTTACCACACTTGTGCTTCAAAGTAGCACCATGATCTTCATGATATAGAGTCTCCTATTTTGTCACCTTCATATACTAGTGGGAATTTTACATTATAGAACTTGGCTTGTATATCCCAATGATGGGCTTCCTCAAATTTCCCTAGGTCTTCGTGAGCAAGCAAGTTGGATGCACACCCACTTAGTTTCTTTTTGAGCTTTCATATACTTATAGCTCTAGTGCATCCGTTGCATGGCAATCCCTACTCACTCACATTGATATCTATTGACGGGCATGTCCATAGCCCGTTGATACGCCTAGTTGATGTGATACTATCTTCTCCCTTTTGTCTTCTCCACAACCACCATTCTATTCCACATATAGTGCTATGTCCATGGCTCACGCTCATATATTGCGTGAAGATTGAAAAAGTTTGAGAACATCACTAGTATGAAACAATTGCTTGGCTTGTCATCGGCATTGTGCATGATTTAAATACTTTGTGTGGTGAAGATAGATCATAGCCAGACTATATGATTTTGTAGGGATAACTTTCTTTGGCCATGTTATTTTGAGAAGACATGATTGCTTTGTTAGTATGCTTGAAGTATTATTTTTTTATGTCAATATTAAACTTTTGTCTTGAATCTTTCGGATCTGACCATTCGTGCCACAATAAAGAAAATTACATTGAGAATTATGCTAGGTAGCATTCCACATCAAAAATTCTGTTTTTATCATTTACCTACTCGAGGACGAGCAGGAATTAAGCTTGGGGATGCTTGATACGCCTCCAACGTATCTATAATTTTTGATTGTTCCATGCTATTATATTATCTTTTTGGATGTTTAATGGGCTTTATTATACACTTTTATATTATTTTTGGGAGTGACCTACTAACCCAAGGCCCAGTGCAAATTGCTGTTTTTTTGCCTATTTTAGTGTTTTGCAGAAAAGGAATATCAAACGGAATCCAAACGGAATATGTCGGCATTCTGGGAACGGGGGTCCCTAGACTTGCCTGCCTGCGGCCCATGGTGTGGCTGGGCCAGCGGGTCTGTATGGCCCATCTTCATCGACAAGGCATTCAAGACCCTCGCGAGGGGCCAAGCCTCGCGAGGCGGACGATGCAAGACCTCCTCAGGAGCAGCCTCGCCAGGCAGGCTCACGAGGGGCGGAGAGATCAAGGCAGGGCAAACCTCGCGAGGTCCTCATGACGTGATACATGATGATCGAGACCATGCAGGCGCCAGCGTGCATAGTGTCCTTGCTTCCTCTTTGGTGCCAAGGGGGCAAGCGCAGGCGCGGAGTACCGAGGCATCAAGCAAAGGTTTCCATATTGGTGCAACGAGACCAAGACCAGAAGGACGGCAAGACGGAGGTCACCATGGAGCCTAGGATGGTGTCACCACCAGAGCCTTTGGCAGGTGAAGACCGCTTTTGTCAGGATAAGCTGTACTTGTTGTCCTCTTTCAAATTGGTCATTGTTGGTCCCTTCCCGCTCAATATTTGGGGAGAGGACCAGGGCCTATATAAGTAGAACTAGCCTCCACAGTAGGGGGGATCGACCTCATCACAAATCGAGAGCGGATCCGAGGTCATCTCACCCACAAGTTCACCAAGCACAAGAACGCCTCAACCTCAGGAGGCTGTTCTTCCCCTTGTACTGTTCATCATCATCCCAAGAGGCAATCCACCACCGCCACACTGGAGTAGTGTATTACACCACAACGGTGGCCCGAACCAGTATAAATCTTGTATCTTTCTGTGTTGTGAGTTTGCCGAGTTCGTCTGCGAGATCTTAGAGAGCTAGGGCATGGATCGTTAGGGAGAAAACCTTCGCGCGCACCCCAGTGTTCGAACCTCAAGGGTTTGCCAAAACCCGAGATCCAACATTTGGCGCGCCAGGTAGGGGTATGCCAAAGCTTCCTTCCATCTCCCCGCGCCACGTTGCTTCGTCGTCTCCATGGCAGACGCGCGCCTCGCTCGTGCTGAGCACCGGGCTGCCCTCGCCGCCCACGTCGTTCAGACGGCTCCCGTCAGTGGGCCACCTCGTCATTCCCCACCGCCTGTCGCCAACGCCGCCACCGGCCCGATGGGGAACGAGCAGCAAGCATCCTCGCGGCACCCCTCGGTGCGGCGGGATGGCCGCACCGCCACTCCATCACTAACCCCAGCTGGTTCTTCTTCCCATGCACGTCACCCTCCCGTGGACGCATGGGCCGCGCTCCTCATGGCGCAGGAGCTCTTGCCCTACCTCCCGGTAGACGACCTTTACAAGGACTAGCTCGACCGCATCGCCGAGCTTGTCCGTGTCGCAGGGGGCTCCCCTACGCCGTCCCTCTCTCCGCCTCGCCCTCCGCCAGCTACGGGCGACGTAGCTCACGGAGCGCCTCCACCACCTCTGCCCCAAGACGGCGCCCTGGCGCCAAGAAGCGCGGCCCCGCGACGTGATTCGCCGTGTCCCGCGCCCGCGCGTGAGGAAAGAAGCTGTCAAGAAGTCCCTCGACCGCAAGAAAATGCTCCGCCACAAGACTGCGCGCCACCCGTAGCGGCAGGGCATGGACCCTATCAAGACCAAGCTCCACCCCAAGGCGGATCCCGGTGACCACAACTGGCTGCCATGCTTTCACCCCCGAGCTGTGTAGCGACGCCTGGCCAGGCAAGTTCAAGCCGGATCTGCCTCCTCGCTACGACGGCACCCCCGACCCCGAGGAGTTCTTGCAGCTCTACGAGCTGAGCATCGAAGCGGCCAACGGCAACGAGAAAGTCATGGCAAGCTAGTTTCCCATGGCTCTCAAGGAGGGCGCCCGCTCCTGGCTCCTGAACCTGCCTCGAGGCTCAATTTCCTCCTGGGACGAAATGTGCACCCGGTTCATTGCCAACTTCCAGGGCACTCGCGACCGCTCCCCGGTCACGGGTGACCTACGCCATATCAAGCAACAACCAGGAGAGACCCTGCAGAAGTACATTCAGCGCTTCAACAGCGCATGGATCAAGATCCCCAAGGTGACCGATGAGGCCATCATCTCAGCATTCTCCGACGGTGTCCGCGACATCAAGATGAAGGAGGAGCTCGCCATCCATGAAGAGTTGTGCATGACCCTGGAGCTGTTCAACATCATGACCAAGTGTGCTAGAGCTGAGGAGGGGCGCCTCTCCCTCCTCAAGCTCCCTGTTGCGGACCCAGAGGAGAAGAAGACCCAGGCCAAGGACGTGAAGCACAAGGGAGCTGCCGTGCTCGCAGCGGAACCAGACACCAAGCTAGGAAGAGACCAACCAGAGTCATCCAAGGGCAGCCGTCCAATCTACGCCTCCCACAACCTGAACACCCACAACACCAGCGACTGTCAAGAGCTCAGAGCCATTCGCGAAGGACGCTTCGGTTGGTGCCCCAAGCGTGGCGACCGGGGCTATGGCCGAGGAGGAGGATGTGGTGGCGGACGCTGGGACGACCGTGGCCCACGCCAGGAGTGGCACGACCGGCCTCGTGAGGACCGTTCGTAGGATCAGCTTTGCGAGGGCACCTGGAGGGATCAGCCTCGTCAGGATCGTCCTCAAGGAAACGCCGGACTCCCTTCGCTACCGCCACCGCCAAGAAGAATGACGAACACCATCAAGACGAGGGGGCTGGGGGCTTCCAGGAACCGCGTGCTATCGCCTGCATCTTGGCGGAGCCCAGGCCCCAGTCTCGCAGCATATCTTCAAGAAGTTTGCTCGTGAAGTGAATGCAGTCCTCCCCAAGCTCGAAGCCACATGCCTGCTCAGATGGTCCCAGTGCCCCATCACGTTCAACTTGGCAGACCAGCTCAAGTGTGCAGCTACCAATAGCACCCTCCCGATGCTTTGCTCCCTAGTCATCAGCAACATGCAAGTCACCAAGACCCTTATCAACGGCGGTGCAGGGCTCAATGTCCTGTCCGTCGACATGTTCGACAACCTCCAAGTGTCGTATGACCAACTTCAGCCCACCAAGCCCTTCTCAGGAGTGACTGACGGTTCCACCACACCGATAGGGCAGGTCCGCCTCCCTGTCACCTTCGGGGAATGCAAGAACTACCGCACCGAGCTCATCGAATTCGACGTCGCGCACATCCGTCTGCCGTACAATGCCATCCTCGGGTATCCAGCCATGGCCAAGTTCATGGCGGTGACCCATCACGGCTACAATGTCCTCAAGATGCCGGGAAGCAGCGGGATCATCATGGTCCCATGTGAAGAAAGAGATGCAGTGTGCTCCCTCGAGCGTGCCTTCCAAGCTGCAACAATCGACGACCCCGACAGCAAGGGCGAGGGGCCTCCCGAGGCCATCCCCAAGAAGAAGTAGCTGCGAGACGCAGGACCTCAGGAGGGTGGCGTCACAGCCGGAGCCTCGTCAGGATCAGTGCCTGCTCCAACGACGCCTCCCTCCATCGCATAGGAAGGCGTGCCCGGCGCCCTTCTCGGGTAGGGATCAAGGGCTTTCTTCTGGAAGGCCTCAAACCTTGCCCACATCACGAGGAACGCGCTTGGGCACAACCTGGAGGCGCGCTTCATGGCACGTTTCCCTCAGGAGGGCACAGGGCAAGGATCACCCACCGTTCAGGAGTTCATCACCAAGACCACCCAGGAATTGCAAGACGCAGGGGCCATGCGCGGCGACCACGGCTCACGAGGCGTAGCTTCCCATCCAGGCGAGGATGCCGGGCTGCGCGTCTGCATCGACGTTCTAGGGCTCAACAGGGCCGCTTCTCAGGAGCTTTTCTGGCCTTCTATGTGGGACGCTGCAAGGGCCCACCACACAGCTACGTTCGCATGCCCTTTGGCATGACGAGTGTATCGTCTGCCTACCAGCGTAACTTGCGGTGCATCCTAGCAGCTCAGGAGTCCAGGCACCATGTCATCCGGATGGAGATGGAGACGGTCCTCAAGGAACCACCCGAGCCCCCAAAGCCTCTCGAGGCTCAGAGCTCCGGAGGCTCGTGAGGAGCAACCCTATCGTCGTGCACCTTCAGCTGCCTCAACTCTCCTTCGTCAACACGACCAGGTGACATCTTTCCAAGTTCATTTAGCTGGGAGCGCCCCTCGGGCTGCATCATTCCCAGGCTGCCCGGGTCCGTCCCTGTGGCATGTATCCCTTTTTATGTCTTCAGCTTACCGTGTTGGGGGCGCCCTTCAGGCTGCATCATCCCCAAGCCGCTTGGCCCTGACCCAGTGCCACCTATCTCCCATGCATTTATTTAAGCCTGCTACTCTCATGTCTGATCTACCCATGATTACTACTTGCTCGATCGCCACCCATCATGGGGACTGCGCGCCAGCTGTCTTTCTTCAGGACCCTTCGCGTGAGTAAGTTGAGCACAGCGTCTGTGCTCGGGCCCGGCCCTGCAGCGTCGATAAATCCAACGGCTGAGCTATGTCTGGCGGGCTGGCCCCGTTTACGTCACCTCCTGGGGTTGTTGGTGATTGGCTTTCTCACGTGATAACCTTAGGAGATTCGTTCGGTGCAGGTTGTCTGACCACCTCGCAAGACCAGCACAGCGAACAGGAACCAAGACCAGGCGCAACCCGCCATGAGGTAGGGCCTCGTGAGTCCCGCGCTGGCTCACGAGTGCCCAGATACACCTCGTCTAGCCCTGCCGTGCAAGTCACGTGTTAGGGCGGGGTTGTACACGCCCCGGGGGCTCTCCGTAGAGGGAGCCCCCCTCCCACGCACAAGTGGAAGCACCATGCTTTGCGCTGGCCGTCGACACTGCCGAGGAGCGGCTATGCCCATGCACAAGAAGAAGCACTATGCTCCACGCTGGTGATAAACAACTGCGGGCAGCTTCACGGTCGTACCAACCTCAGGGAGCCCCAGAGCTCAGCGGCCGGCCTCACCGCAACGCCTCCCCTCGGGAGAGCTGCACGAGAGGGCTGGGAACGGGGGCTGCGCTCGGGTCATGCCCAAGCGCACGCCACCCAACCAGGTCTCCCGGACCTGGTCGTCGTGCACCCCTCCCGAGCCGAGCCTCGGCGAGGGCAAAGGTATAGAGATTGTTTGGACGTCAAGGGGGACTCCTGAGCATCGCTTCTCAGGAGCCTAACTGGTGACGTAGCCCCTCACTCCTTGGTCCGTCCTGGTCTCCGGTCGGCCCAACGGCTGTTGAGGTATGCGCGGGGCCAGGCTCTGCAGACGTAGAACATCAACCTATCCTTGCGTACTCTTCCTGTAAGCTGTTTGCGCGTTAAGGGGGACTCCTGAGCATCGCGACTCAGGAGCCTAACTTGTCACGTAGCCCCTCACTCCTTGGTCCGTCCTGGTCTCCGGTCAGCCCAACGACAGTGGAGGTATGCGTGGGGCCGGGCTCTACCGACGCAGAACACAAAGCAAATAGGAATAAAATCGCAAAATCTTGAAGCAAATATTACAAGGCATATTGTTCTCACAATATCAAATGAAAGTTTAACGCCTCCACGAGGCCTAATGCATATTGCAGGAACGAAACAGGAAAGCAGCCGCAGGTCACCCCTGGACACCGCCATCGCCTGCAGAAGGTGCTCCTCCCTTGGTAGCATCGCCTTCACCCGCACCACCAGCCGCAGGATCGGTGGCATCGCCGGTCGAGGCCGTGAGGACGAAGCCGCGGAACTTCTTCAGCAGGGCCTCCACCTGACCTTTCACGGCTGCGGCGGCGGCCGCACAATGTTCATCAACTACAGGCTCCAGCAGCTCGTCGAGACGAGCATTGGGGTCGCGAAGGTACAGATGGCTGAAGACACGCGTTAGCGCAGCTGAAGAAAGGACACGAGCCTCTGCCTCAGCCATGGGACCGATGCCCTCCACGACTTCCTCAAGCGCTTTCACCAAGTGGGGAAGCACCTGAGCAGGGCCATCTTCATCGGTGGTCAGCGGCTTCTCCAGGCCCTTCTCGTACATTGACTTTAGCGCCACGCTGGACCTCTTCTCAAGAAGCGAGAAGGCCACGTGGTTTTCGGCCAGGACCTTCGCCTTGGCATCGAGCTCGGCCTCCCTCGCCTTCGCCTTCTGTTCCAGCCCCTCCAGTCGACTGCGCTTCACGTCCTGCGCCTTCGTCAGCTCCCCCAGCTCGGCGTCGTGGCCCTTGATGGCGTCCTCCCGAGCCTTCATCTCCTCCTCCCTCGCTTCGTGGTCACGTGCTTCTTTTGTGCGCTCGTCATGCAGCCTCTTCAGCTCGCCCTCTAGCTCTCGGCAGCGGTCGCCGGCGGCCTCGGCGTCCTTCAACGCCGCCTCACGATCTATCGCAGATCTAACGGTGGCCTGCTTCTCCTTCTCGGAGGTCGCCGTGGCCTGGCTCAGCGACGCTCGAACTACCGAGTCGGAGTGAAGCCAGCCCGAGGCCAGCTCCAGGTGCCCGGCCACTAGGTGCGGGTCCACGCCTAGGAGGTCTTCCCGCAGCTTAGCCATTCCCGAGAAGACACGCTCCAAAATTGTGGAGGAGGCAGAAGAACTTGGGGCCAGAGGTGCGACAGGAGGGGGAGGTGACGTCGTTACCAGAGCCTAGAAGATCGAGGGCTCCGGAGCCCTGGGGACCTCATCAACAGAGCCAGCAGGGCCACGGGGGCTGGTTCATCCTGCCAATGCTCCTCTTGGCCTCGCGAGGGCGACCGGGCTGTGGAGGTGCGGGTGTTGTCGCCTCTCTTCTCTGCAGAGGGGGGCACGACCGTGGCATCCCCCTTCCTCTTCTTCGCTGAAGACACCGGCCTGATCAACCAAAGGCGAATGTCAGAAAATAGCAAGTACAAGCAGGAAAAAAATGAAGCTCGAAGCACTTACTGATCCACTGCGACATAGTCCACCTTCCGCTTGGTGAGCTTGAAATCCGAAAGGATCGGGGCCTGAGGAGTCGGCACATGGGCTCCGGGAGCAGAAGACGGCGCAGCAGAAGGGCCGGAGCCGGCCCCAGGCGGTACCAAGTTGGAGGCAGCATCTCGAGAGACCAGCGATGATCTACCCCTTGTCGGGATGAGGGGTAGCTCCCTCACCTCCTGGCGGGCGTCGACCTCGGCGTCGTCTGGTAGAGCGCGGAGGATGTTGGCCTTTCTCAAGGGGGAGTTCTCCCCCATCCCCTCGGGATCTCCTCCGAGTCCTCCTTGTCGGTGTCAAAACCGGCGGATCTCGGGTAGGGGGTCCCGAACTATGCGTCTAAGGCGGATGGTAACAGAAGACAGGGAACACGATGTTTTACCCAGGTTCAGGCCCTCTTGATAGAGGTAAAACCCTACGTCCTGCTTGATTAATATTGATGATATGGTTAGTACAAGAGTAGATCTACCACGAGATCAGAGAGGCTAAACCCTAGAAGCTAGCCTATGGTATGATTGTATGTCCTACGGACAAAAACCCTCCGGTTTATATAGACACCAGAGAGGGCTAGGGTTACACAAGGTCGGTTACAAAGGAGGAGATATACATATCCGTATTGCCTAGCTTGCCTTCCACGCCAAGTAGAGTCCCATCCGGACATGAGGCGAAGTCTTCAATCTTGTATCTTCATAGTCCAACAGTCCGCCAAAGGATATAGTCCGGCTGTCCGGAGACCCCCTTATCCAGGACTCCCTCAGTAGACCCCGAACCAGGCTTCAATGACGATGAGTCCGGCGCGCAGTGTTGTCTTCGGCATTGCAAGGCGGGTTCTTCTCCAACTTTCATGTGTTCGTAAGCAGTGTCCGGCTCCATAAATGTTGAACCTCTTGGCTTCTGTGCCCAATAAGGGCTATCTCCCACGCGTCGAATGAATACGATGCGCCAGGGCATTTTTACATTTGCCCCCCTAGCCAGATAAATAATTTGTCTATTAAAGGGATGGGGAGTCTTAGATCCAATCCATATCATCCTCCCCCAGCGAGAATTCATCAGAGCGTGCTTCGGAAAGATCCATTCCAGCATGGCCGACCTCCGCAGCTCGTCCTCCCGTCCCCGTAGCCCTAAGCCCATTGATTGGGAGAGGTGTTCAGTCCCACACAGGCGATTAGCCGAGCTGCAGAATAAGGGATTTCTCCCTCCGGCGTACATGGTGCCCGTTCGAGCCGGGCTCGCCACCTACAATGGCGGGGAGCAAGCGGAGAACTTTCCCTGTCCCTCCATGGCGGAACGGGTTTGCCTTGTTCCTTACTTACTAAGGGGACTCCGATTTCCAATTCATCCATTCCTCCGCGGGCTCCTGGAGTTCTACGGCCTCCAACTACACAATCTCACCCCTGCCTCCATCCTACACATCGCCGGCTATGTTGCTCTCTGCGAGTTGTTCCTGGGCTGCGAGGCTCACTTCGAGCTGTGGAAAAGGCTATTCTGCCTTGTCCCTCGCACACAGAGGGAATCACTTTATCAAGTGGGCGGAGCCGAAATATGGCGCATCGCTGATACCGGATACCTGTCCAGTACCCCGAAGAAGCCGTCCGAAGACTGTCCTTCGGAATGGTTTTATATGGAGGACGTCCCCCTTCCGGACCCTGTTCAGTGGGGTCTACCCGAGTTCAACAATGCTCCTCTGAAGAAGCGCCGAAGTTGGCGCTCACGGAGCCCCTAGGCGGAAGACAATGGAGAAGTCCTCTATCTGATGAACCGGATCAAAGCACTAGCTTGATCCGGATTGACAATAATCGAAGTTATGTCGATTTGCATAATGCGGGGAGTGCAGCCACTCCAATATCGTGGGCACCTCTTGTGGTGTTATAACGGGGCGGATGACGCCACCCGCTGTGGGCGTAAGGGTCCAGACAATGCTGCCGCTCTAGCGAAGATTCTGTCCGAACTGTTCAAGGGCGAGGAAGAGGAGTTCACCCGCATCAAGCCACGGGATGGATTCTCTATGTACAATCCTCCAAGCTGGGTAAGTTATATTTCCCTGCTCCCATTTTTCCCGCATTCTTTGTCGTAAGTATTCACCTTGCCACCTTGCGGCAGGAACTGCGAAAAGCCATAAAGGAGGTCAGCAACCCTTCTCCACAACCAGAGGACCCTTACCGGGCCATCGATTCCGGACTCGAAGAAGATCCGGTTATCTCCGTGGAACTGATAGACCGGCAGTTCTATTAGTTAAGCTGCGATGATGCGCCGGTGGCCATTACGGCCGACTATCCCGGACTGCTCCCTGCATCGCAGGTAAGAAAAATTAAAAAGTCCCAACTCCAAAACTAGGATCCCCTTCTAGCCTCTTCACCCACCATATACACATGACATCTTTTACAGGGAAGGCATTCGGGACGCCCTGCCGAACCAACAAGAGGTGCCGAAAGGAAGGCGGTCAGGACGGAGACGCCGACGCAAAGGTATAGGAAAAACCCCACTCCGTAGTTGTCGTCTTTCTCAGAATGTAATGACGCCCGCGTTTCTTTAACAGAAAGAACGCTCGCCGGAATATGTCTGGCGATGTTGCCAATCAAGCTTCCACCAGTCGGGCACCAGGACCGGACATAGAGGCCGAAGGCGATATGGGGCAGGCACCGGATAATCCCCCGATAGAGGATGTGGATAGATTGTCCGCTACAAACTCAGAAGTGGAAAGCGCCATGAATCATAGGCGTCGCCGGGCCGTACTCTGCGACGCTTGTTTCTCACCAGAGGCGTTCGACGCCTTCAATTCTGGAGAGGCGTACCTCTGTGCTGCTCAAGATGGTCTAGCCAGAGCCACGGATCAGTATGTAAAGGATGTACGGGTGAGTAAATCTGACGATTTATATGTATCAGTAGCCCCTGACACTTGAAACAGTTAGCAGAACTGATTTAAGGATCATCTATAATGTGCGGGTTCTTACAGAGAAGAATACTAGGCTGTCCCAGGAGCTGGAGGAATGCAAGACCTAACTGGGGGCCGCTCTTGCCGCATTGCAAGAATAGAAAAAGCCTCCCACTGGTAACATTTACTTTAAAGAATGGTGGTTACCATATAGTGTGCGGCGTGTCTGCAGATCTAACAATTGATTTTGCAGATGAGTCTGGAGAAAGTCCGGGGGACCAACATGTTATGCGATAGCTAGAGGTTGGCAAACGCGTGCTGAGTAAGGTTATGCTGGAGAAAAACAGTCTCCAAGATGCCAATGTTAAGCTGAGCATTGAACTGAAAGACGTTCAGGGCCAGCTTGCGGACTCCGAGGAGAATAAGCGGCTTCGGTGCGACATTTTTAGTAAGTGCTTGAATGAATCCTGCTAAAGGAGTTCGGCAAAGAAGTCGACTAACAGCGTTATGTCTATAGGTATGCTGACGGGTCGTCCTGCGGAGGAAATGCCCAGGTCTGCGGGTGATCTTCTGTCCGAGCTGTCATATCTGCACGAACACGTTCAGTAGGTGATGCAAGGTGTTGCACAGGCATTGTGGCCGTCTGTCTCCTTGCCAGAGGGCGTTGCAGAGCTTACGAGAAGCTCAAGGGAGCACGGTGGTGCCTCCGATTATGGAAGATATCGGCCTGCCGACAGGGTGCCAGAGAGGCCCGGGCCATGGTGAAGACTCGGTATACCAAGGCACACCCAAATCACATCGCCGAGGTCGGACCTGTGGGGCCCGACGGAAAAGAGATCCCCATTAGCTTAGTTTATGGGCAAGTAGAATTAGCCGCAAAGTATTCCCAACAGGATTGTAAGCTAGACCGCCTGCTGGATGGTATAGAAGAGGAGTTTAGTCAGTCTGCATGACTATGTAATTAAAGTGACATGTATAATGCCTTCTAGCCGGATTGTAGATCATTTGTCGTTGCGGACCTTTTCGCTTCAACCTCCGGGCCCGATAGTCCGGAGTGTATCCGAATACCCGCACAGTTATATAAGAACCGGGGTGTGCGTGGAGACCAGGCGTAGGGGTCATTAGTGCTTTATCAGACAAGTGCAAAACTAGTTATGTTATATTACATGGGTAGCAAGAAACATCTTCCAGGGAGAACAGTTCCATTAAGGGTTCCTTTCCCTGGGTAAGCATGCCCTAAAGTGCATGTTCGGACTGCGATAAGAAACGCAGAAAAAGCATCTGGGGGCAGATATGGACAATGAATAAAAATCATCTTTTGTTCACCGACCGAATATTCCCTTAAGAACACTAGCTTTCGGCTTCACCCAGTCTGAGGTACACATCCGGCTGACCCGGCAGTAACAATCGCAGAGGTGCTCCCATTATGCCCTAGCCAAATTAACGGGAACGTAGGGCATAAATACAAGAGCCACGCAACCCAGCTTGGCCAAAACTTAAGTCATATCGATGCATATAATGGTGAAAAGAGGTACATGCGGAAGTAGAACACATGTGTTGGGCATGAAGCCCGGATAAATAATTTAAGCTTCTGTGAAGGAAGCCCCCAGGTATGAAGAGTGCGCTAGCGCATCTGTAATGTGCTAATAGGGCACAAGGTGACCCTTGAAGTCCTAGAGAAATAAGAAAGAAAGAAAGGAAAACAAGACAAATAATGTATTTGTGAAAAAATGGACAAAGGGAGGGGACTAACATAGAGTCTGGTGCTGGGCGTAGAATCTTCAGAGCCTGGCCGCGTTCCATGGGTTCGGCTTAAGTCGACTAGTCGATGCATCCCACAGTCGGTACGCTCCATTGGTCAGAACTTGGTCAATAATGAAGGGACCTTCCCATTTGGCTCGAGTTTGTTCTTTTTCTTATCCGGCAGGCGTAGAACTAGTTCGCCAACATTATAAGTTTTGGCCCGTACTTCTCTGCTTTGGTATCTGCGAGCCTGTTGCTGGTAAAATGCGGAACGGGCTTTGGCTACTTCGCGCTCCTCCTCCAAGGTGTCCAGACTGTCCTGCCGATCGAGCTCGGCTTCTCTTTCTTCGTACATGCGCACTCTAGGTGAGTCGTGAATTATGTCACAAGGCAAGACTGCCTCTGCGCCGTACACCATAAAGAAGGGTGTATATCCGGTACTACGATTCAGCGTGGTTCGCAGCCCCCAGAGTACGGAGTCGAGCTCCTCTACATAGTGCATGTTAGACTCCGTTAAGGAATGCACTAACCGAGGTTTAATGCCGCTCATTATAAGACCGTTTGCTCGCTCGACATGACCGTTGGTTTGTGGGTGATAGACTGAGGCATAGTTGAGCCTGATGCCCATTTTGCTGCACCAGAGTTTTACCTCGTCGGCCATGAAGTTCGTGCCATTATCAGTGATGATGCTGTGGGGGACGCTATAACGGTGTACAACCCCGGATATGAAATCTATCACCGGTCTGGATTCAGCTGTTTTAACTGGTTTGGCCTCTATCCATTTGGTGAATTTATCCACCATGACCAATAAGTATTTTTTCTTATGGGTTCCCCCTTTAAGGGGTCCAACCATGTCAAGCCCCCAGACCGCAAAGGGCCATGTAATGGGGATTGTTTGGAGGGCGGTGGGTGGCATGTGGCTTTGATTTGCAAAGAGCTAGCAACCGGCGCAATGTTGGACCAAGTCCTATGCATCTGCCCGGGCCGTTGGCCAACAGAATCCTATACGGAAGGCCTTGCTTACAAGAGCCCGGGCTGCGGCGTGATGACCGCCGAGTCCGGCGTGAATTTCTGCCAAAAGATTCTGCCCTTCCTCTTCGGAGATGCACCTTTGAAGGACTCCGGTAGTGCTTTTCTTGTACAATTCTCCCTCATGGACCCTGTAGCCCTTGGATCACCGCACTATGCAGCATGCCTTATTTTGGTCCTCCGGAAGTTCCTGTCTTGTTAGGTAGGCCAGGAATTGTTCTGTCCACGGGGCAATAATGGCCATTATTTCGTGGGCTGAAGGTGTTATTTCGATGGCGGAGCCTCTGATTGTGTCAGAGAGTTCGGTATCGGGTATTTTGGCCGGGTCCGGACTGTTGTTACCGGTGTCCCCTTCCCATGCTACGGATGGCTTGAAGAGCCTCTCCAGAAATATGTTGGGGGGGACCGCGTCACGTTTTGCGCCAATGCGGGCGAGGATATCCGCCGCCTGATTGTTTTCCCGAGCCACATGGTGAAATTCGAGTCCCTCGAACCGAGCTGACATTTTTAGGACGGCATTTCGATAGGCCGCCATTTTTGGATCCTTGGCATCGAAATCTCCATTTATTTGGGATGTTGCGAGGTTTGAATCCCCACGCACCTCCAGGTGTTGAATGCCCATGGAGACTGCCATCCGAAGACCATGCAACAGAGCTTCGTATTCGGCTGCATTGTTGGAATCTGTATACAATATTTGCAGTATGTACCGAACGGTATCTCCGGGTGGGGACGTCAGGACGATGCCAGCCCCGAGACCGGCCAGCATTTTAGAACCGTCGAAGTGGATGATCCAATTGGAGTATGCACCGTACTCTTTAGGGAGTTCGGCCTCCGTCCATTTGGCGACGAAGTCGGCCAGTACTTGCGATTTAATGGCTCGGCGAGGTTTGTATGTTATGTCGAATGGGAGGAGCTCAATGGCCCATTTGGCAATCCGGCCCGTAGCGTCGCAGTTGTTGATAATATCATTAAGTGGCACTTCCGAGGCTACTGTAATCGAACACTCTTGAAAGTAGTCTCGCAGTTTCTGTGATGCCATGAATACCGCATATGCTATTTTTTGGTAATGCGGTACCGTGATTTGCATGGAGTGAGGACAGTGGATACATAGTATATCTGCTTTTGAAGAGGGAATTTGTGTCCGTCCGCTTCCTGTTCGACAACAAGCACCGCGCTTACAACTTGATGAGTTGACACAATGTACAACATCATTGGTTCGCCGATGTTTGGTTCGGCCAGGATCGGGTTGGTTTCCAGAATGGCCTTTATTTCTTCCAATCCGGCTGTGGCCGCGTCCGTCCACTCGAAGTGTTCGGTGCGCCGAAGGAGGCGATAAAGGGGTAAAGCCTTTTCTCCCAAGCGGGAGATAAAGCGGCTTAGAGCCGCCACGCATCCAGTTAGCTTCTGGATTTGTTTGAGGTCTATTGGGGTAGCCAACTGTGATAATGCTCGGATTTTGGCCGGATTAGCTTCAATACCTCTACTGGAGACAATGAATCCCAGGAGCTTTCCGGCTGGTACGCCGAAAACACATTTTTCCAGATTGAGCTTGATGTCATATGTTCGGAGGTTGTCAAATGTGAGCCTCAAGTCGTTTATCAAAGAGTCGACGTGTTTGGTTTTGACGACCACATCGTCTATGTATGCCTCTACTGTTCTGCCAATTTGTTTCTCCAGACATGTCTGAATCATGCGCTGATATGTTGTGCCGGCGTTTTTGAGCCCAAAAGGCATTGTATTAAAATAGAAGGGACCGTATGGTGTGATGAATGCCGTTGCAGCTTGGTCGGACTTAGCCATCTTGATTTGGTGGTAACCGGAGTATGCGTCGAGGAAACACAATGACTCATGTCCTGAAGTAGCATCAATGATTTGATCGATGCGTGAGAGGGGGAAGGGATCCTTTGGGCAAGCTTTATTGAGGTCTTTGAAGTTGACGCAAAAAAAGGTGCCAGGATTTGTCCTTCTTTGGTACCATCACCAGGTTTGCTAGCCAGTCCGGGTGTTTTATTTCTTTGATGATGCCGGCCTCCAATAACATAGCTAGTTCCTCTCCCATGGCCTGTCTCTTAGGTTCAGAGAAACGCCGAAGAGCTTGCTTGACCGGCTTGAATCCCTTTAGGATATTGAGGCTATGCTCGGCAAGCCTGCGTGGGATTCCTGGCATGTCTGAGGGATGCCAGGCGAATATGTCCCAGTTCTCGCGCAGGAACTCTCATAGTGCGGCGTCCACAATAGGGCTTAGCTGTGCCCTGATGGAGGCTGTTTTTGTAGGGTCCGTTGGGTGGACTTGAAATTTGACTATTTCATCCGCTGGTTTAAAAGAGGTGGACTTGGATCTCTTGTCGAGTATCACGTCGTCCCTGTCCACTATGGAGCGTAGCGTAGTTAATTCCTCGGCCGAGAGGGCTTCAGATAGTGCCTCGAGGGCCAATGCGGCTGTTTTGTTTTTGGCACGGAATGCTGTGTCCGGATCGCTGGCGAGAGTGATGATTCCGTAGGGCCCGGGCATTTTGAGCTTCATGTACCCGTAATGGGGTACAACTTGGAAGATTGTGAATGCCTCCCGTCCTAAAAGAGTGTGATAACCACTGCTGAACGGGGTCACATGGAATGTAATTTCCTCGGACCTGTAATTTTACCAGCACAGCGTGCTTCCCGACTGAGGATAATTCCTCGAAAGGTTGTGCTACTTTGCTCGATGCGGTTCCAGTCTATTTCCATCTTTTGAAGGGTTTCCTCATAGATGAGGTTTAGTCCGCTGCCGCCGTCCATGAGTACTTTGGTGAGTCGAAAGCCGTCCACGATTGGACTGAGGACCAGTGCGGCTGGTGCTCAGGATGTTCAGAATTTGGGTTCATCACTGGCATTGAAGGTAATAGCCGTGTCACTCCATGGATTTGTTGATACTACATGGTAGATTTCGGCCATGCTGCGGAGTGTTCGCTTGCTCCTGTTATTTGACGCAAAGGTCTCGAACACTGTTAACACCGTATTGTTATCCACTGGATGGTGCTCCGTGGTATGTGGGATAAGAAGATCCTCACCACTTTTGGCCACCTGCCGGAGTATCCAACATGCTCTAAGGTTGTGCGTTGGTATTGTATCCGCTGTACTATGAATTTTGCAGGGTCCGTTGAGCCATCCTTCCAGTACGGTTCCATACCCTGTAGAGGGTTTTTGCTTTTTGGTAGTTGACCCGGGTGTATTGTGATAATGCACCCTTTTGTTTCGGACTGGGTTTGTATTCAGGGCCGGATTATCCCAAAAGTTTACTCCGGTTTTCCAGGCACTTTCCATCGCACAGTACTTTCGTACTATGGACGCCAAGTCAGCGAAGCGTGTTATCTCACGGCGATTTATGGCGTTAAGGATTCCCTTGTCCGTGCAATTATTGCAGAAAAATAGGATTGCGTCTTCCTCGCGACTGTCCTTAACCTTGTTCATCGCAAGGAGGAATCTGGCCCAATAGTGATGTACTGTTTCCTGGGGCTCTTGCCTGATGTGGGAAAGATCGCTTATGTTTGGGAGGGTGGGCGGAATTGAATCCGAACCCTCACCTCATCTGGGATCCAGGGGCCGAGGAATTTCCAATTTTGAAAGTTCCGGTTCCGGGGTGTGACCCGATAATCCTGGCCCGTTGCTTGACTCTAAGTTCAGGGATTGGGTGTTGTCCTCCCGCGAACGGGCGTCCGGCTCGGAGAGCTCAGGAATCCGGACATATTTGGTCCTCAGGATGGAGGAAAGGTCGCTGCATTGTTCCTCCACCACTGCAATATGATGGGTGACCGGTGGAGAGTTAATCTCCCTTTCATCGGGTTTAAGCCCAATCTGATCATAGTATGTAGCGACTCCCAAGGCGGCGATGCGATCCAAGAGCTCGTTTAAGGAGGAGAGATCCATTGGATCCATCTGTTCGGCAAGTGCCGATTTGACGTGGAGGCTGTTAAAGATGACCCGAGAATTCATTGTCGGCGCGGCGGCCGAACAGGTGGTCATGATGAACCTGCCTAGCCGGAGAGTTTGGCCGACAGCCAAAGCTCCCCCAACAGTAGTACCGTCTTTAAAGACGAGACGAGACATCCTTCCTTCTGGCGACGGCACAGAGGAACTCTCAATGAAAGCACCAATGTCGGTGTCAAAACCGGCGGATCTCGGGTAGGGGGTCCCGAATTGTGCGTCAAAGGTGGATGGTAACAGGAGGCAGGGAACACGATGTTTTACCCAGGTTCGGGCCCTCTTGATAGAGGTAAAACCCTACGTCCTGCTTGATTAATATTGATGATATGGTTAGTATAAGAGTAGATCTACCACGAGATCAGAGAGGCTAAATCCTAGAAGCTAGCCTATGGTATTATTGTATGTTGTCCTACGGACTAAAACCCTCCAGTTTATATAGACACCGGAGATGGCTAGGGTTACACAAGGTCGGTTACAAAGGAGGAGATATACATATCCGTATGGCCTAGCTTGCCTTCCACGCCAAGTAGAGTCCCATCCGGACACGAGATGAAGTCTTCAATCTTGTATCTTCATAGTCCAACGGTCCGGCCAAAGGATATACTCCGGCTATCCGGAGACCCCCTAATCCAGGACTCCCTCACTCCTCCTCCTCTTCCTCCTCGCGGGACTCGTCAGAAGACACCTCCACCGGCTTCAACGTTGCGGAGGCCCCAGCGAGCGCCGGCGGCACTAGCCCGCGTGCGTCAAAGGTCGGCCTGGAGGCAACGAATTTCTCCCAATCCTTGCGATGGAACAAAGGAAGAAAGGTGCTCGACGGGTACTCTTGGTTATCCCCAATCAAGAGGCACAGAACTGCAGTCAGCTCGTCATTAGGCAGGGCCACCGGGCTCAGGCGAACCTTGTCTTCTTCATCTCCAAGATTCCACAAAGGGCGCGTGTGCGCCTGGAGTGGAGCAACGCGCAGCATCAAGAATTCCCTCAGGAGCATGACCCCAGTCATCTTGGCCGCCTTCACATTGCCCGGCTTCAAATCGATCTTCATCTACTCCAACACTGACGACGCCCGCTCGTCGATGAGCTCTACGCGAGACCACCCCTTGTCTGACTGGGGTGCCTCCGTCGGCAGTTCCAAGCGAGGATGGACGCACTCGGCACTCATCATGACCCATTTGGCCCTGATGTTGTCAACCCTCTTCCCGGTGTCCGAGATCGAGTTGGCCTAGCCGGCCACGATGAAGTTGGCGCACCCAGAGATATGGCCGCCGGTGACATGGAGGAAGAAGAAGTGGCGCAGCAGTGCCACAGACAGCATCACGCCCAGGTATGCCTCGCAATAGTAGGCGAAGATAGACAAGAGAAGAACGGAGTTAGGATGGAGATGCAGCACCTGCAGCCCGAAGTGGTCGAGGACCTCAAAAAAGAAATCAAAAAAGGGGGAACCAACCCAACAGCGATGCTGCTCGTGAAGGAAGGGAAGAAGGTGCTTCCCTCAGACTCCGGTGCGTCGGAGGCAAGCCGGAGCTCCGTCTTCCCCCTCTCGTTGCTCTCCCCCACCATCAGCAAGCGCGTGGCGGCTAGGTTCTTCTCCGTGACGTTGGGCGCATCAAGGGCTGGCTCGAACCAAGCCGGCACCGAGGAGGACTTGACCTAGCACGGCGCCATTGGTCGTCGATGCGGAGCGAGGTTGAAGCGGATCTGGAAGTTCCGGCAGCAAGGAGCGAGAAAGGGGATCTGGAGCAAGGCGAGGAAGAAGCAATGAAGGCAGCGTGGGGAAGCGGAGACGCCCACATCCAATCGACCGCCACGCATCAACCGAGGTTGCAGGCTTTGGGGGCCCGCCGCGCTCCATGATTGACCTTTGGCTTCGCCTCGAAGCCAAGGCCGAGCGCGCCTTGGGCCTGGGGCTACTGTCGGTGTTCTAGGAACGGGGTCCCCAGACTTGCCTGCTTGTGGCCCACGGCGTGGCTTGGCCAGCGGGTCTGTATGGCCCATCTTCATCGACAAGGCATTCAAGACCCTCGCGAGGGGCCAAGCCTCGCGAGGCGGACAACGCAAGACCTCCTCAGGAGCAGCCTGTCCAGGCAGGCTCACGAGGGGCGGAGAGCTCAAGGCAGGGCAAACCTCCCAAGGTCCTCGTGACATGAGCCATGACGATCGAGACCAGGCGGGTGCCGGCGCGCACAGTGTCCTTGCTTCCTCTTTGGTGCCAAGGGGGCAAGCGCAGGCGCGGAGTACCGAGGCATCAAGCAAAGGTTTCCATATTGGTGCAACAATACCAAGACCAGAAGGACGGCAAGACGGATGTCACCATCGAGCCCAGGACGGCGTCACCACCAGAGCCTTTGGCAGGCGAAGACCGCTTTTGTCAGGATAAGGTGTACTAGTTGTCCCCTTTCAAATTGGCCATTGTTGGCTCCCTTCCCGCTCAATATTTGGGGAGAGGACCAGGGCCTATATAAGTAGAACTATCCTCCACAGTAGGGGGATCGACCTCATCACAAATCGAGAGCGGATCCAAGATCATCTCATCCACAAGTTCACCAAGCACAAGAACGCCTCAACCTCAGGAGACCATTCTTCCCCTTGTACTGTTCATCATCACCCCAAGAGGCTATCCACCACCGCCACACTGGAGTAGGGTATTACACCACAATGGTGGCCCGAACAAGTATAAATCTTGTGTCTTTCTGTGTGGTGAGTACGTCGAGTTCGTCTGCGAGATCTTAGAGAGCTAGGGCGTGGATCGATAGGGAGAAAACCTTCACGCGCACCCCTATGTTCGAACCTCAAGGGTTTGCCGGAACCCGAGATCCAACAGAATGAAACTTTTGGGAGAGTTATTTTTGGAACAAACGTGATCCTGGGGATTTGGAGTAGACGTCAAGAAAGAAACGAGGTGGCCACGAGGCAGGGAGGCATGCCTACCCCCTTGGGCGCACCCCCCACCCTCGTGGGCCCCTCGAAGCTCCACCGACCTACTTCTTCCTCCTATATATATCCATATACTCCGAAAACATCCAGGAGCACCATGAAACCCTATTTCCACCGCCGCAACCTTCTGTACCCAAGAGATCCCATCTTGGGGCCTTTTTCGGAGCTCCGCCGGAGGGGGAATCGATCACGGAGGGCTTCTACATCAACACCATAGCCTCTCCGATGATGTGTGAGTAGTTTACCACAGACCTTCGAGTCCATAGTTATTAGCTAGATGGCTTCTTCTCTCTCTTTGGATCTCAATACAATGTTCTCCTCGATCTTCTTGGAGATCTATTCGATGTAACTCTTTTTGTGGTGTATTTGTCGAGACCCGATGAATTGTGGGTTTATGATCAAGTTTATCTATGAACAATATTTGATTCTTCTCTGAAATCTTTTATGTATGATTGGTTATCTTTGCAAGTCTCTTTGAATTATCAGTTTGGTTTAGCCTACTAGATTGATCTTTCTTGCAATGGGAGAAGTGTTTAGCTTTGGGTTCAATCTTGGGGTGTCCTTTCCCAGTGATAGCAGGGGCAGCAAGGCACATACTGTATTGTTGTCATCGAGGATAAAAATATGGGGTTTATGTCATATTGCTTGAGTTTATCCCTCTACATCATGTCATCTTGCCTAATGCATTACTCTGTTCTTATGAACTTAATATTCTAGATGCATGCTAGATAGCAATCGATGTGTGGAGTAATAGTAGTAGATGCAGAATCATTTCGGTCTACTTGTCGTGGATGTGATGCCTATATACATGATCATGCCTAGATATTCTCATAATTATGCACTTGTCTATGAATTGCTCGACAGTAATTTGTTCACCCACCATAATACTTATGCTATCTTGAGAGAAGCCACTAGTAAAACCTATGGCCCCCGGGTCTATCTTTTATCATGTAAGTTTCCAATCTATTTTATTTTGCAATCTTTATTTTCCTACCCATATCATAAAAATACCAAAAATATATATCTTATTATCTCTATCAGATCTCACTCTAGTTAGTGACCATGCAGGGATTGACAACCCCTTTATCGCGTTGGTTGCGAGGTTCTTATTTGTTTGTGTAGGTACAAGGGACTTGTGTTTAGTCTCATACTGGATTGATACATTAGTTCTCAAAAAATGAGGGAAATACTTACGCTACTTTGTTGGATCACCCTTTCCTCTTCAAGGCAAAACCAACGCAGTGCTCAAGAGGTAGCACCCCCACCCTCATGGACAGGGTGTGGGCCCCCTTATGTTGATTCTTTCGCCAGTATTTTTTATATATTCCAAAAATATTCTCCGTTGATTTTCAAGTCATTCCGAGAACTTTTATTTTTGCACAAAAATAACACCATGTCAATTCTGCTGAAAACAGCGTCAGTCCGGGTTAGTTCCATTCAAATCATGCAAGTTAGAGTCCAAAACAAGGGCAAAAGTGTTTGGAAAAGTGGATACGAAGGATGGAGACGTATCAACTCCCCCAAGCTTAAACCTTTGCTTGTCCTCAAGCAATTCAGTTGATAAACTGAAAGTGATAAAGAAAAACTTTTACAAACTCTGTTTGCTCTTGTTGTTGTAAATATGTAAAGCCAGCATTCAAGCTTTCAGCAAAGATTATGAACTAACCATATTCACAATAACATTTAGGGCTCATGTTTACTCATATCAATGGCATAATCAACTAGCGAGCAATAATAATAAATCTCAGATGACAACACTTTCTCGAAAGAATCATAATATGATATAACAAGGTGGTATCTCGCTAGCCCTTTCTGAGACCGCAAAACATAAATGCAGAGCACCCCTGAAGATCAAGGGCTGTCTGGAAATTGTAATTCATGGTAAAACAGATCCAGTCACAGTCATACTCAATGTAAACTAATAGTAATACATGCAAATGACAGCGGTGCATTCCAAGTGGTACTTTTTAATAAGAGGATTATGACTCGGCATAAAAGTAAATGGATAAGCCCTTCGCAGAGGGAAGCAGGGATTTGTAGAGGTGATAGAGCTCGATTTTGAAATAGAGATGAATAATATTTTGAGTGGTATACTTTCATTGTCAAGATAACAACCGAGAGATCTCGATATCTTCCATGCTACACACATTATAGGCGGTTCCCAAGTAGAATGGTAAAGTTTATACTCCCCCACCTCCAACAAGCATCAATCCATGGCTTGCCCAAAACAACGGGTGCCTCCAACTAACAACAATCCTGGGGGAGTTTTTTTTCACTTATTTTGATTTGATTTGAGCATGGGACTGGGCATCCCGGTGACCAGCCATTTTCTCATGAGTGAGGAGCGGAGTCCACTCCTCTTGAGAATAACCCGCCTAGCATGGAAGATACAGACAACCCTAGTTGATACATGAGCTATTCGAGCCGACAAAACAGAATTTCATTTGAAGGTTTAGAGTTTGGCACATACAAATTTACTTGGAACGGCAGGTAGATACCGCATATAGTAAGGTATGGTGGACTCATATGGAATAACTTTTGGGGTTTATGGAAGTGGATGCACAAGCAGTATTCCTGCTTAGTACAAGTGAAGACTAGAGAGAGACTGGGAAGCGACCAGTTAGAGAGCGACAACAGTCATGAACATGTATTAAAATTAATCAACACTGAATGCAAGCATGAGTAGGATATAATTCACCATGAACATAAATATCCTGGAGGCTATGTTGATTTTGTTTCAACTACATGTGTGAACATGTGTCAAGTCAAGCCACTCGAATAGTTCAAAGGAGGATACCACCCTATCATACCACATCACAACCATTTTAATAGCATGTTGGCACGCAAGGTAAACCATTATAAACTCCTAGCAAATTAAGCATGGCATGAGCAACTATAATCTCTAATTGTCATTGCAAACATGTTTCATTCATAATAGGCTGAATCAGGAACGATGAACTAATCATATTTACAAAAACAAGAGAGGTCGAGTTCATACCGGCTTTTCTCATCTCAACCAGTTCATCATATATCATCATTATTTCCTTTCACTTGCACGATCGAATGGTGTGGATAATAATAGTGCACGTGCATTGGACTAAGCTGGAATATGCAAGCATTCACTACAAGGGAGAAGACAAGGTAATATGGGCTCTTTGTTAGATCAACAATAATGCATATGAGAGCCACTCAACATTTTCATTATGGTCTTCTCCTCTCGACCCCCAAAGAAAAAGAAAAGAAACAAAACTATTTACACGGGAAAGCTCCCAACAAGCAAAAGAAGAACAAGAAATATTTTTGGGTTTTCGTTCTAATTACTACTACTACAAGCATGGAAAGTAAACTAGCTAAAAGCTACTAATATTTTTTTGTTTTTATTAAGGTTTTTCAAACACACAAGAAGAAAGCTTAAAAAGAAAATAAACTACCATGGATATTACAATGAAAAAGTATGAGCACCGACAACTATAATGAGTGTGTGAACATGAATGTAATGTCGGTGAGAAATACATACTCCCCCAAGCTTAGGCTTTTGGCCTAAGTTGGTCTATTCCCATGGATCAAAGTGGTCCCCTCCAGTGTACTGAGGAGGATCCTCAGGGTGCCACTGGTTAGCGATCTCCTCCGGACCCCACTGATAAATAGACTGACGATGAGGGCCAAGTGGTGGCTCCGGCTCAGGGGCTGATGTCAGGCTCTGGTAGGCATGGATGGCCTCCGGCAGGACAAGGTACATGCCTGAAAATATGTTGAACAATGAAGGAGCAGGCAAGGTAATAGTATCAAAGTAGTCTTTATCAAATATCAGTCTATAGTTAAACAGCTTCTTCTTATTCTTAACAATAAAATCATGTGCTACCATACTCTTATAATCTAGAAAAATATGAGGCAACAACTTTTCCTATTTCTCATAATGCCTAATAGGTATGTTAAAGTGTGCAGCAAGGCGCGAGGCGAAGATGCCTCCTAAGACGGACCCTTTATACGGTTCAGATTTAACCGTTTGGCAACAATAGAGCCTAAACTAAAAGTGGTATCATGAAAAAAAGCATGGCGCGAAATAACAATATCAGGGGCACCAAGATTTCCACAGTTCCCTCGACCAATTAAGCATCTACTAGCAAATATTGCGAAGTAACATAGAACAGGAAAATGTATGCTAGTGATTCTTGCATCAGAAACTTTCCTCGTTTCCCCTACAGCAATCATATCAATAAATCCCTCCACATCATTACGATGTGGTTCCTCTATGCTGCCCTCAAAGGGTATCCTACAAACCCGGCAAAAATCATAAAGTGACATCTCCATATGCTCATCATATAAATAAAATTCCACTGAAGGTGGCGATCTCCTAGCATGGAAATGAAAATTTTGCACAAAAATATTGGTGAGTAGGAGATACTTTTCACGTTGGTCGTGGAGGAAGTCGGTGAGGCCTGCATTCTCAGCCAAATAATAAAAATCTTCATAAATCTCGGCTTCTCTCAAGAACTCATCACAAGGCCATTCACACGGCCGAACCTCCGCAGTACGAGGGAGATTATACTTGAGCTTCTTATTTTCTTCACTTTGCTTATCCTTCGAGCTTCGGTTCGATCTATCATAGAGTTCGTACTAGAATAACACCTTAATATGCAAATCAACCAAAACCCTAATGTCACCTAGATACTCCAATGTCACCTCAAGTACCCGTGGGTATGATTATATGAGATGCATCACACAATCTCAGATTCATCTATTCAACCAACACAAAGAACTTCAAAGAGTGCCCCAAAGTTTATACCGGAGAGTCAATCCGAAAACGAGTGCCAACCCCTATGCATAAGTTCACGAGGTCACGGAACTCGCAAGTTGATCACCAAAACATACATCAAGTGGATCACATGATATCCCATTGTCACCACAGATACGCACGTGCAAGACATACATCAAGTGTTCTCTAATCCTTAAAGACTCTTGTAACGCCCTTGATGCGGCTATATCTCCTACGCGTCGGAGCACGACTTAGAGGCATAACCGCATTGAAAGCAATGTCGCAAGTAAGGTAATCTTCACAGCAACCCATGTAAATAGATAAAAAGGGGAAAGGTATATAGTTGGTTTACACTCGCCACGTCACACAAGGTACATAAATAGCATTACAATCATCCAATCACTCATGGTCCGACTACGGTACCAAAATAAAAGATCAACCCCAACATGCGACATGGTCCCGATCGCCCCAACTGGGCACCACTACTGACCATCAGGGAAAGACACATAGTAACAACGGGAGGCTTCATCGAACTCCCACTTGAGCTCAAGCGCATCATCTAGAACGGAGTCATCGGGCCCTGCATCTAGTTTGGAAGTAATCTGTGAGCCACAGGGACTCAGCAATCTCGCACCCTCGCGATCAAGACTATTTAAGCTTATAGATAAGGCAAGGTAACATGTGGACCTGCAGCAAGCGACTAGCATATTTGGTGGCTAACCTATTCGCAAAAGAGGGCGAGAAGAGAAGGCAAATCACGAACGAAGAACTAAAGAACAACCTATGGCAAACATTACTCCAACACCGTGTTCAATTCCCGGACTCCGCCGAGAAGAGACCATCACGGTAACACACACAGTTGATTCATTTTAATTAAGTTAAGGTTCAATTTATCTACAACCAGACATTAACAAATTCCCATCTGCCCATAACCGCGGGCACTGCTTTTGAAAGTTCAAATCCCTACAGGGGAGTCCCAACTTAGCCCATCACAAGCTCTCACGGTCAACGAAGGATATACCTTCTCCCGAGACATTCCGATCAGACTCAGTATCTCGGTTCTACAAGACAACTTCAACAATGGTAAAACAAGTCCAGCAACACTCCCCGAATGTGCCGACAAATCCCGATAGGAGCTGCACATATATCGTTCTCAGGGCACACTCAGATGAGCCAGACGTCTGGTAGGCCAGCCCAGAGTTGCCCCTGGTAGCCCCGGACATCGCTCGGTTGGACCAACACTTAGAGAAGCACTGGCCCGGGGGGGGTTAAAATAAAGATGACCCTTGAGTCCGCGAAACCCAAGGGAAAAAGGCTAGGTGGCAAATGGTAAAACCAATGTTGGGCATTGCTGGAAGTGTTTTGTTCAAGGCGAACTGTCAAGGGGTTCCCATTATCACCCAACCGCGTAAGGAACGCAAAATCCGGGAACATAACACCGATATGACGGAAACTAGGGCGGCAAGAGTGGAACAAAACACTAGGCAAAAGGCCGAGCCTTCCACCCTTTACCAAGTATATAGATGCATTAAGATAACAAGATAATATAATGATATCCCAAAATAAACAATGTTCCAACAAGGAACAAATCTCCAATCTTCACCTGCAACTAGCAACGCTATAAGAGGGGCTGAGCAAAACGGTAACATAGCCAATCAACGGTTTGCTAGGACATGGTGAGTTAGAGGTTTGACATGGCAATTTGGGAGTCATGATAAGCAAGTGGTAGGCATCGTAGCATAGGCATAGCAAAAGAGCGAGCATCTAGCAAGCAAAGATAAAAGTGATTTCGAGGGTATGATCATCTTGCCTGCAAAGTTGTCAGAGTTGACTTGATCCTCATAAGCAAACTCAACGGGCTCCTCGTTAGCGAACTCGTCTCCTGGATCCACCCAAACAAGGCAAACAAGCAAAAGGAACACAATCAACCACGTGCAAATGCTCGAACAACATGATGCAAACATGGTATGCTATGCGGGATGCAATATGTGATGCATATGCAAGATTTGACAAGGAATGATCGAACCTGGCCTCAACATGGAAATCCAAGAGTGCCACTGGATAGGTGAGGTGATTTCGGTTGAAATCGATATAAGGATCACCGGAATCGGATGCACGGTTTGGAAATGGCAAGCAAAACAAATATGGCACCGGTCTGCGATAAACAGCAAGTAGCCATCTAAATGCATCAAGATAAATATGCTACAGCACTCAAACTTGGCAACAAAATACATGGCAGGAATCCACTCATAATGCTTGACAAAAGATGAACACTGAGCTACGGCCAATTCATCTATTAACAGGTTCAAACAAGCATGGCAAAAACGCAAACGATAAACAGATTTTAGACTTAGTGAAATTAACACAAATCTGGAATTTCAGATCAGGTAGCACACTTTGGAGCATGAAAACTATATGCTATAGGAACTTAACATGGCAAAGCAAGGCATGGCATGGAGCTACTCAAAGATCTTAACAAAAGTCCCTTAGTGACCTTGAGCCAAAAGGGATCAGAAAATACAATTGCAAGTGAACATGGCAAAAACATAATCAGATCTCAGACTTAGAGAAAAACTGGAGCATGCAAATCTATTAACGAGTAGGCATGTTCACGAGCTCGATGCACTCACTACAGAGCAAGGCATCACAAACTAAGCATACACCCATCAAGAATACATATTATATAAGCTAGACATGGAAAGAACAACAACATAGAATGCACGGATCAACAACAACATCCTCGGCAAAATCGCTAACAAGTAGACAATCTGCCAGGAATTACGAAATAACAAAAGTAGAGCTCGATTGACTCAAGCTAGGGTGCTCCATAAATGCAATCAAAGACACGGATGGATAGATCACCACAATGTTAACAAATCATCCATACTGATCATCCTCAAAAGAGGCACGGATCACTAGGAAACAACATGAACATATGGCATATTGATAAAAAACAGATAAAGGACTTACTGAAATTCCAAGTCCCTGAAATCAGCATTAACGAATGCACTACTTTGCAAGCTTGTGCTTGTCACCACACATGTCACGAAAATACATGGTAAGCACCTCTGTAAAGATGGCAGAGCATATAACAAAACACATGTAGAGCTCAGGAGCATATCATGCACACATTAATCATGGCAAAAATGACAAATAGCTATTAGGTGCAGTAGATCTGACAATTAACTCAAATAGCTCTCTTCCAACAGCATTTCGGGCATCAAGATGAGCCCAAATGAAAGTGATGCAATGAGATGAAATGATGTACTCTCTGAGACGAACATTTTGATATGCTACACGCCCAAAACGGAGCTACGGATGCGGAGTTATAGCATGATGAAAAACGCAAAATATCTAGGGTTTCGGGGGAAAGTCAACCGCATCTGGATCTAGATCTGGCCGGCACGCAGATCAAGGTTCGCCGGAGTACTGTAGCTGTTCGTCGGGGATGGTGGATCCGGCCGGCGTGCTCGTCGGAGGAGGAGCCCGGGGCCGCGGGGAGGCTCGCCGGAGGCCGGCTCGGGCGTGGGGCGGCGCTCCGCGGCGAGGTGAGGCGGCGAGGAGCTACGGCCGGCGCGGGTGGAGGAGAAGCTTCGGGCGGCGGCCGGCAATGGTGCCGCGGCGACCGGGCGCGGCGAACGGCGCCGGGCGCGGGGGCGGTGACCCGGTGGAAGGAGGCGGCGGAGGCCGGGCCGGGAGGGCCCCGCACGGGCCTCGTGGGCCCGCGTGGTCGGCGGCGAACTGGGGACCGACCCAGGGACACGTGTCACGCGGAGATTGGTCGAGGGGGAGCGGGGCGGACACGTCCGGCCGTCCGGATTTTGTCCGGCGGCGGCGGGTGGAGTTTATCTAGGGTTTCGTCCGTGATTTTGAATGGGGGTTCTTTAAATAGGCATAGAGGGAGCTAGGAGAGTCCAAATGAGGTGCAGTTTTCGGCCACGCGATCGTGATCGAACGCTCTAGATGATGGAGAGGGTTTTGGTGGGATTTGGGCCAAAATGGAAGGGTGTTAGGCAGCAACACAAACGAGGCCTTCTCGGTCCCTCGGTTAAGCGTTGGAGTATCAAACGAAGTCCAAATGGTACGAAACTTGACAGGCGGTCTACCGGTAGTAAACCAAGGCCGCTTGGCAAGTCTCGGTCCAATCCGGAAATGTTTAGCCCCCACACATGAAAAGAAGGTAGAAAGGACCACCGGAGGAGATAGGAGCGCCGGAATGCAAAACGGATAACGGGGAAAATGCTCGGATGCATGAGACGAACACGTATGCAAATGCAATGCACATGATGACATGATATGGAATGCATGACAACGACAAAAACACACGGAGACAAAAAACCGAACCCGAGAAAATAAAATAACTTAGTGCCGGAAACGGCAAGAGTTGGAGTACATATAAGGTAAATTACATCCGGGGTGTTACAACACTCCACCACTACGAATGGATATCGTCCCGAGATCTAGGACTAGAAGAACGCCGGGTACTCAGAACGGAGGTGATCCTCGCGTTCCCAGGTGGCTTCACGGTCGGAATGGTGTGACCACTTGACTTTGAGGAATTTGATTGACTTATTGCGAGTCTTGCGTTCAGTCTCTTCAAGAAAAGCAACGGGGTGCGCACGATAAGAGAGATCTTCTTGGAGATCAATGTCTTCGAAGTTGACGGTGCGATCAGGAGTCTTGAAGCACTTGCGGAGCTGAGAGACATGGAACATGTCGTGTACATTTGCAAAGTTTGAAGGAAGCTCGAGTTGATAGGCGAGATCGCCTCTCTTGCTGACGATCTTGAAAGGACCCACGTATCTAGGGGCAATCTTCCCTTTGATACCGAAGCGACGAGTACCTTTCATTGGAGAGACACGGAGGTAAACATGATCTCCGATCTCGAAAGCCAAATCACGGTGCTTACTATCATAGTAGCTCTTCTGGCGCGATTGCGCTGCTTTGAGGTTATCACGAATGACTTTACACATTTCCTTTGCCTCCGTGATCAAGTCATTTCCCAGAAGTTGACGTTCACCGGTTTCTGACCAGTTGAGTGGAGTACGGCACTTCCTGCCATACAGAATTTCGAATGGGGCCTTGCCCGAACTTGCTTGAAAACTGTTGTTGTAGGAGAATTCGGTGCATGGAAGGCAATCCTCCCACTTCATACCGAAGGAGATCACACAAGCCCTGAGCATATCTTCAAGAATCTGATTGACACACTCGACTTGACCGCTAGTTTGAGGATGGAAAGCTGTGCTGAAGCGGATGTTGGTGCCCATGGCCTTCTGAAAAGAATCCCAAAACTTGGAGGTAAAGATGCTGCCACGGTCTGAAGAGATCACCTGTGGAATGCAGTGCAGAGAGACAATTCGAAAGGTATAGAGCTCCGCCAATTGAGCTGCAGTGATAGACTCTTTGATAGGGAGAAAGTGAGCCACTTTAGTGAGTTTTTCGATGACAACGAATATAGCATCATTGCCACGCTTGGACTTTGGAAACCCAGTCACGAAGTCCATCTCAATGTGGTCAAACTTCCATTCTGGAATGGCAAGAGGTTGGAGGAGACCAGCTGGCCTTTGGTGTTCTGCCTTCACTCTTCTGCAGACATCACATTCATTCACGAACTGAGCAATCTCGCGCTTCATTCGAGTCCACCAATAAGCCTGCTTGAGGTCCTGATACATCTTCGTACTCCCAGGGTGGATGGAGAGGAGTGAATTGTGCGCCTCATTCATGATAACTTTACGAAGGTCACCTTTGGGCACAACAATACGATCCTCGAAGAACAGAGTATCCTTGTCATCAAGGCAATAGCACTTGTACTTGGGTTGACTCTTGGCAATCCCAATCTTCACCTTCTTCACCATAGCATCAAGAAGTTGAGCCTCACGAATCTGCTCTTCCAAGGCAGGAGAGACTTGAAGGTTGGCGAGGAAACCTTGAAGAACAACTTGTAGATTGAGTTTGCGGAAAGCTTCACAAAGCTCGGGTTGGTAAGGCTTGAGAATCAGACTGTTGCAGTAAGCCTTCCTGCTCAATGCGTCAGCAATCACATTGGCCTTGCCTGGAGTATACTCGATACTCGGATTATACTCTTGAATCATTTCGACCCAACGAGTCTGAATGAGGTTGAGATTGGGCTGAGTGAAGATGTACTTGAGACTCTTGTGGTCAGTGAATATGTCCACTTTTCTTCCCAATAAGAGATGTCTCCAAGTCAAAAGAGTATGCACAACTGCCGCCAACTAGAGGTCATGAGTGGGGTAGTTCTTCTCGTTGGGCTTACACTGGCGAGAGGTATAGGCCACAACTTTCTTCTCTTGCATCAACACTGCACCAAGACCTTGAAGAGAGGCATCGCAGAAGACCTCGAACGATTTGGATTCATCAGGAGGAGTCCGAACTGGAGCAGTGACCAATTTCTCTTTCAAAGTGTTGAAAGCGATGTCACATTCCGGAGACCAAACGTACTTGACGTGCTTCAGGAGAAGGTTTGAAAGAGGCTTTGCGATCTTTGAAAATTTCTCAACGAACCTTCGACAGTAGCTTGCGAGACCAAGGAAGCTACGGAGTTGCTTCACGTTTTGAGGTGGTTCCCAATTCACAATTGCAGACACCTTCTCAGGATTCACCGCTATGCCAATGGCAGAGATGATATGCCCAAGATAAAGAACCTCATCGAGCCAAAACTCGCACATTGAGAACTTGGCGTAGTACTGATGTTCCCTGAGCTTATCGAGCACCCAGCGCAAGTGCTTGGCATGATCTTCCTTGTTCTTCGAAAAGACCAGAATGTCGTCGAGATAGACCAAAACGAAGTCATTTGTGTAGGCGTTGAAGATGAAGTTCATCATGCGAGAGAAAGTCGGAGGAGCGTTGACGAGGCCAAAAGACATGACAGTGTATTCATATGAACCATAGCTTGTTCTGAAAGCCGTCTTGGGAATATCTTGCTCACGGATTCGAATCTGGTGATAACCCATATGGAGATCAAGCTTGGAGAATACTTGGGCACCTTTGCGTTGTTCGAACAGCTCGTTGATGTTGGGAAGTGGGTACTTGTTCTTGATAGTCTTCTTGTTCAATGGACGGTAGTCAACACAAAGTTGATCCGTTCCATCCATCTTCTTGACAAAAAGTACTCCACAACCCCACCGAGAAGAACTAGGTCTGATGATACCCATTCACTCTTGAATATCGAGTTGCTTCTTCAGCTCCTTCAACTCTTCAGGTCCGAGCTTGTAAGGATGCTTGCAAACCAGTTCCGTGCCAGGCTCAAGATCGATGATGAATTCAACTGGCCAGTGCGGAGGCATTCCTGGAAGCTCTTCTGGAAAGACGTCTTGATATTGGCAAACGACTGGAATTTGCAAGATGGCATCTAGTTCACCCTTCTCATTGAGAGAAAACAGACGGATTCTATCATCATGAGCGGCAAAGACAATTACATCCTCAGATGAATGAGTCAATTGAATCTGCCTGGCAGCACAATCAAGGTGCACCTTGTGCTTAGAAAGCCAATCCATTCCGAGAATAAGATCAATATCCGAGTTACAAAGGACCACTTGAGAGGATAGAAACTTGTAGTCGCCCAACATGATAGTAACATCCGAGGCCATAGCGCTTGCATTCATGAATTTACCCGGAGAAACAACGGATAACTGACTAGGTAATTCTTGTAAAGGAAACTCATGCTTAGAAACAAATGGTCTTGAGATGAAACAATGCGATGCACCAGTGTCAAAAAGTACTTTAGCTGGAATGTCGTTAACAGGAAGGTTACCCATAATCACATCTGGCGAGTCCTCTGCCTGAGCTGTGTTCAGCAAGTTGACCTTAGCAGACTTGGGGTTATGCTTGACCATAGTTGTACTTGCCGATCTCACAGGAGGAGGAGGAGGGAGACGCCTCTGATTGAAGCATTTGTTGGCGTAGTGACCCTTCTGTTGACACTTGTTGCACGTGACCTCTGAAAGCGGACGGTGATACAGAGCACTCGATCTTGGAGCTTGAGACGAAGTCTTGTTCTGAAAGCCAGGGTTGGGTGGGTGGGAAGATCCACTGCCACCTTTGCTCTTCTATTGATAAGGCTGACGGAACGGAGGAGGAGGAAGCCAATACTTATGCTGCTTAGCCACTTGAGTAGAGGAAGAAGGAGTAACATCTCTGACTTGCTTCTTGGAAGCATCGCACTTCAGTTGAGCAGCCTCTTGCTTTAATGCCATGTTGTAAAACTCATCGTACCTCAAGGGCTCAAAGAGAACAAGAGCTAGCTGGATTTCTTCTCTGAGACCATCCCTGAACTGGTATATCATGCTCTTCTCGTCAGGGACGTCCTGCTTAGCAAAGCGGGCGAGCTTCTGAAACATCTTGTTGTAATCATAGACAGACATAGAGCCTTGCTTCAGGTTGCAGAATTCCCCACGCTTGCTTTCAACCATGCTCTGAGGAATATGATGAGCCTTGAAGTCTTGATGGAATTCATCCCAGGTAATCACACGGCCTCCTCTGGAATCTTTGTACTGCTGAAACCATTCTGCAGCTTGGTCGTTGAGTTGGAAGGAAGCGAACTTGACAAAGTCCTCAGGACTGACATTACTGCACTCGAAATGCTTGCACAAGTCCACGAGCCAATCATCAGCGTCAGTTGCCTCAACGCAATTGCTGAAGGTCTTTGGCTGGTTAGCAAGGAACTGGTTGAGTGTAGCAAAGTGATTCTGATTGTTGCCTTGATAGCCTTGGTTCGCTTGGTTGCGCTTTTGAAGAATTTGCATGATCAGCTGCGTGTTTGCATTGGTAGCGGCCATCACAGCTTGCCATGCCTCCGGAGGAGGAGGTGGTGGTGGCGGATCAGGATTCGAAGTCGTGCGCGTTGGAGGAGCCATCCTGAACAGGTTGACATCCATTAGCACACTGATAGACAAAAATTGAAGCTGAATCCAACGGGTAGAAATTGCAACATATAGTCTTCACATCCGAACAGAATGAACGAATGTATTCCAGTTGAAATGGTCACATATCCATAAATTAAGAAGCCACTTAGAATTTAGGTAGAGGAATAAATCAACAAGGTACGGAGCAAGAACGAATACTCGGTAAGGATCACCCAATCTCAAACCAAATATCCATGGAAGAAGAACTAGAGCTACAAGAATTCCCACCTATGAAACTCCTGAACCTTTCCGGTTATGCAATCAGGTGTTGGGGATACAGGGGAAGCATAATATCTCACCCAATTCTAGCAAATCCTACATCCAGCTGTATCCATCCTTCAACACATAACCGAGAAAAACTTCGGAAATCATCTACCTCAACCTTCGAAAAGCATCCTTTATACAAGTTATGGCAATACTCCCGAACTCCCGCCCCAGTACTGGGTGGCGTCGAGGTTATCTCACCAACAACTACATAAAAGAGATTTTCGATGTCGGCGAACTAAACTCAGGTATTCCATAACTGCAACAATAAAATTGTGATGACAACACCTCGGAGCTCAACTCCCCGAGACACTGCCACAACCCCTAAAGGACAGGAGGCACCAAGAACAATGTTCTCGTCACAAATCGATCGGAACGATTCCAAGATACCCGCGTGATCCTAAAAAAAATTTAGTGAAATTTGAGAAGAGAAGAGTCAAAACTGTACGTCAGGATGCCTTACCAGAGCGATGAAGGGACTGGAGAGTAAAAAGAATTCCTAAACTCTTCGATATATAATTCCTAAATGACTCAAAACATTTTTCTAGACTCAACAACGGCTGCTAATTCGATCAAGCAGTGGGGGCTCCTAAGGTCGGGGAAGGCTCTGATTACCAACTTGTAACGCCCTCGATGCGGCTATATCTCCTACGTGTCGGAGCACGACTTAGAGGCATAACCGCATTGAAAGCAATGTCGCAAGTAAGGTAATCTTCACAACAACCCATGTAAATAGATAAAAAGGGGAAAGGTACATAGTTTGCTTACACTCGCCACGTCACACAAGGTACATAAATAGCATTACAATCATCCAATCACTCATGGTCTGACTACGGTACCAAAATAAAAGATCAACCCCAACATGCGACATGGTCCCGATCGCCCCAACTGGGCACCACTATTGATCATCAGGGAAAGACACATAGTAATGACGGGAGGCTTCATCGAACTCCCACTTGAGCTCAAGCGCATCATCTGGAACGGAGTCATCGGGCCCTGCATCTGGTTTGGAAGTAATCTGTAAGCCACGGGGACTCAGCAATCTCGCACCCTCGCGATCAAGACTAATTAAGCTTATAGGTAAGGCAAGGTAACATGTGGAGCTGCAGCAAGCGACTAGCATATTTGGTGGCTAACCTGTTCGCAAAAGAGAGCGAGAAGAGAAGGCAAAGCACGAACGAAGAACTCAAGAACAACCTACGGCAAACATTACTCCAACACCGTGTTCACTTCCCGGACACCACCGAGAAGAGTCCATCACGGTAACACACGCAGTTGATTCATTTTAATTAAGTTAAGTTTCAAGTTATCTACAACCGGACATTCACAAATTCCCATCTGCCCATAATCGCAGGCACGGCTTTCGAAAGTTCAAATCCCTGCAGGGGAGTCCCAACTTAGCCCATCACAAGCTCTCACGGTCAACGAAGGATATACCTTCTCCCGAGACATTTCGATCAGACTCGGTATCTCGGTTCTACAAGACAACTTCGACAATGGTAAAACAAGTCCAGCAACACCGCCCGAATGTGCCGACAAATCCCGATAGGAGCTGCACATATCTCGTTCGCAGGGCACACTCAGATGAGCCAAACATCGGGTAGGCCAGCCCAGAGTTGCCCCTGGTAGCCCCGGAGATCGCTCGGTTGGACCAACACTTAGAGAAGCACTGGCCCGGGGGGGTTAAAATAAAGATGACCCTTGAGTCCGCGAAACCCAAGGGAAAAGGCTAGGTGGCAAATGGTAAAACCAATGTTGGGCATTGCTGGAAGAGTTTTATTCAAGGCGAACTGTTAAGGGGTTCCCATTAACACCCAACCGCGGAAGGAACACAAAATCCGGGAACATAACACCGATATGACGGAAACTAGGGCGGCAAGAGTGGAACAAAACACTAGGCAAAAGGCCGAGCCTTCCATCCTTTACCAAGTTGTTGACACCTGATTTTGGCAAGATACAGATTGCAATGAAGATGGTCTCGAGTGAATGAGTTTTCAGCATAAAAATATTCACGTCACCGAGTGGAACCACTTTGATGTTTCTGTTATATTCATTCGACTTTATCTTACGGACCGAAACTATACTCCGAGTGGCATAGTTCAATGTTCCGAGTGGTTTTCGGCCAATCACGTCTTCAAGATAACCTCGGATGAAGGATCACTCTTCAGGAATTGTCTTTTTCTCGTCAAGGCAATCGATTTTGATATATAAATCATCTCAATCCGAGTTCATATGCAAAAGTTAGAGGCAATATACTGCAGACTGAACCTCAACGGAAATATGGCGTGAGGTGCCAGACACTTGTCTGATAGGTTGCGCGAGTAATTCGGCCATCAATACGGCCATGAATCGAAAAAACTTCAACATGGAAAAGTTTCGTCTCGTCGAGCCGATCGATTTTCATATATAATTCGTCTCAATCCGAGATCATATGAGGCCTGGAGAGACAAATCAAGATCGGGCTATGTTTTCAGTCGGAAATCCGAGTGAAAAGTTTACCATCCGAGTGAAAGTTTACGGTCGAGTGAAAGTTTACGGTCGAGTGAAATTTTACGGTCGAGTGAAAGTTTCCTGACCGGATGAACTTATTATTATCCAAGTGGAAATATAGTCATCCGAGTGAAAATATGATCATCCGAGTGAAATTGTCGTCCAGGTGAAAATATTCCGAGTGAAAAGATTACCATCGGGACGAAAACTTGCCGATTGAATAAGATAGTGCCTTCCGAGTGGAAATATAGTCATCCGAGTGAATAAGATAGTGCCTTCCGAGTGGAAATATAGTCATCCGAATGGAAATATAGTCATCCGAATGAAAGATTTTCTTCCGAGTGAAAAAGTCCAATCGGACGATCCGAGTGAAAGTATCTAATATCCGAGTGGATGAGCTCAAGTCCGAGTGAAATTGAACATGTGCTCGAAAGTTTATCAAAATGACCTTGGATGAAGAAGTGTTCAATACAGAAGTTGTGCGTATCATCAAGACGGTAAATTTTGATTTTGGAGTCATCATCATCAGAGATAATATATAGCCTACAAATTCACTACGAGACTCGGATAATCCAGTCTACTGCAAAACCAAGTCCGACTGGAAGATAAAGATGACCTCGAAAAGTATTCAAGATGGCCTTATTCAAAAAAATGATCAACATGAGAGTTGTTCGTATCGTCGAGGCGCACAAGTTTGATATTTGGGCCGTCTCGATCGTAGATCATATGCAAGCCCGGCGGCCCGCACAAGAAGGAAGACAGAGTTTGGGCCATATTCAGACTGAATCCGAGTTGGAATAGAATTAGGACTCTAGGACGTGAATTGATGTAATTTTTCTTCTAAGGAAAGCCTAGATGAATCCTTTACATGTACGGGAAGTCCAGCCGCCTCTTCTATATGTTGGGGGTGACGGCCGATTGAACAACACACAATCGAACAAATCAATATACTACTTTTTCATCTACGTTTTATCTCTCCACCATTTTTCTATCTCGTTCTTCGCTGTTCTTCGTGTTTGAGAGCTGCGAATCCCGAGGCTCTAGGGGCGAGCGAATCGACCTAGGGCAGCCCATAGCCGCTGCACTCCCTGACGGGGTCCCTCCCGGGGGTGTGGGGTTTTCGGGTCTGCAAAAGCGCTCGTCGACTGTCTCGCGTATCGCGCTGTCGGCCGGGTCTCCTTGGACGTGAGCTGCGGTGCATCACCCCCGGTGTCGAGGGTACACGTGACGTGTTCATGTGTCAACACACTTCTTGGCGACTCCGCTGGGGACCGAAGATTAATCATCATCATCCACCATGTCCGATCTTCCCAAGCCATCTGAGGTAGATGCCGATAACATCATTAAGCCCAGTCTTGATGAGATATTGGCCGATCATCGCCAAGTCTATGAGGAGTACAAGAAGGCGCGTGAGGAGAAGGACCTGCAGGAGTTCCTTGCAAAATTCAAGAAAGATCGCCAAGGCAACATCACTCCGATTGAAGAAATCAAGTTCTCTCCTCTTCAAGCCGAGCAAGTTAAATCCTCTGTGAGTACTACTTTTTCTCCTGAGCAGTGGGCTGAGATTGAGAGTCGTATTGCTGATGGTAACAATCTAGTCGATCAAACTTTCATAGAAAATACTAATGCTCAGAAGAATATATCTCAATCGGCTAGTGGTAATGACGGTGTAGCTGCTAGTGTGCAAAACCCTAATCTGGCTTTACCTATTTCATCGGCGCCTCCCGTGTCGATGGCTTATTATCCTACCCAAACAAATCAGATTGTGGCTGCACCCATTAATCCTATTATGAGCATGCCAGGTTCGGTGGCAACACTGAACCAAACCCTACCTACAGCTACAACCACTCGACCACTACCAAATTATGGGTCGACATACATGCCCCAATTCCTACCTACAGCTAGTAACCTTACTCCTCCTATGCCACTGCCACAAGCTTCATCGTCCACTATGGATGATGGTCTAGCTAATCTTAGAGAGGAGATGGCTAAGATGCTTCGAGAGAATTTTGGAGTTGAGTTACCTCGGAATCGGATTTACCAAAAGCCATACCCCGAGTACTTTGATGCCATCCAGTGCCCTCCAGGGTATAAAATTCCAGATTTTGTTAAATTCAATGGAGAAGGCACAAAAACCACATGGGAACATGTTAGTCAATATTTAGCACAATTGGGTGAGGCAGGCTCATTGAATGAATTGAAAGTGCGTTTATTTCCTTTATCATTAACTGGTACCGCATTTTCATGGTTTTCTTCTTTACCCCATGGTTCCATTCGGGTTTCGTCGCAGCTAGAGCAGAAATTTCATGATCACTTTTATAGCGGCGAGAATGAACTCAAGTTATCACATCTAACATCGGTTAAACATAAGCATGATGAATCGGTCTCCGATTACGTCAAGAGATTCAGAGAAACAAAAAACCGGTGTTTTAGTTTCGTGATAACCGAGAGAGACTTGGCAGACCTAGTGCTGAGTGGTTTGAGAACTCCCATTAGAGAAAAGCTAGAAGGTTATGAGATCTTAAATATCAACAAAGTCTTACAAAGGGCTTTGGCTCAGGAAAGCCGAAGCAAAGATCTCAAAGAAGTGCATAGATACAAAGCCGATCGTCCAAAGATGAATATGGTGGAATATGATAGTGATCACTCGGATGATGAGGGTGATGTTTTTGCTACTGAATTTGTTTGGCCATCTAAGGCCAAACCCTTTACTTGCAATGATCTGAAACCGATTCATAAGAATCGTGATGAAGAGATGAAGTTTACTTTTAACATTGCTAAGTGTGATAGAATATTTGATGCTTTGTTGCAGGCTAAGATTATTAGAATATCTCATACTTTACCGCCGTTTGAAGAGCTAAAACGGCGTGCTTATTGCAAGTATCATAATTCTTTTTCTCATGCTACTAATGATTGCAATGTTTTTCGACGACAGATACAATCGGCCATTAATGATGAACGATTGAACTTTTCTGAGATGCAAGTTGATAAACAACCTTTTCCAATGAATACCATGGATTTGGAGGGGAAGAAGCTACTCATTCGGCCGGAGGTAGCCGAATCTACTAATAAAGCTAATGCCATTGTTGGTGAGCCCAGGAAAGACAAGGAGGACAACAAGGTCTTGGGGAGACAGGTTTTGCTTGGTAAGCAACCCGATGGCAAGGAAGTAATCAAAATCACCATCAAGAATCCTACACTCGGGGGGAAACCACAAGTGCAAGAAAATACGCGAGTTAAATTTGTCAAACCCAAGAGTCCAGAAGTTGGCAAGTGGAAGAGGAATGAAGCTAAAGTGCAACGCAAGCGGATCAAGCCAACTTTTGATATGTTGCTATCCAAATATGCTAATCAGTCGGCTGGTCCCAGCTCTAACCGGCCATCATACCTGAAGCGACCAAGGTCACCATCAGCTGATATGTTCAGTCAGTATATAAAACCGAGTGGACCAAGGGTGTCATTTCCAGAAGAGCATACGCAATCTGTTTAGGATCGACTTGAATATTCATATAGAGGCCGACTGAACATCGGTAACTATCGATCGGCTGGTCAAAACATGCAACCGGATGGAAATTATCCGAGTGTAAGAATGCACCCAGGTGGAAGCTATCCGAGTGAAAAATTGTGGCCGAGTGGATTCCATCTGACTGAATTCCATCCGAGTGATATTCATCCGAGTGGATTCCATCAGAGTAAAAAGGTGCGCCCGAGTGGAAATTTCATGCACCTGGAAAGTCGAAAAGAATGGCATGTTAAATCACCAAGTGTTGCAGCAGTTAAGTCGGGAAAAGGCAAGGAGAAAATGGATGTCGACTCACTTATCTTGGGCACCGAAACATTCGCCATACAGCAGCTGATTGTGCATAGCAATCTGACTGAGCCGATACTTGCTATCGCGCCAAAGCACTCGGCAAATGACCATGAAGCAAGCACCAGCCGAGTAAAAACGAGAGATCCTAAATACACTCAGCCAAAGTGGTGTCCTCCAGGGCTAACAAAGACACAAAAGAGGAAACTACAGAGGTTAAGGAGTCGAGAGATGGCAGAACAGGAGGCCGAGAAACAAAGGGATAAGTTGTTCAATGACACTCGACACATGGTTCCACCAAAACAAGTGTGGAGTCCTAAACAAATACAAGATACAGCAGCTTCTACATCTATCACAGCAATACCTACATCACCAAAGGAGGACGATGCAACAGATATGACATCGTCTGCGAAACTTCTTACTTATCCTTCACTCGGACAAATTTCAGAATCGGTGGATGCACTCGAGGAGGAGGCTGATATGTTGGACTATGAGTCTACGCCGGTTCATGAAGGTATGGATATCAATATGGTGTACTATTTACCTGCTGAGTTTCATGCTGTAGATGAAGAAGGGGAGGTGGCTCAGCTGGATTTTGGCCCTAAAAACGCAATATTCAAGAAGCCAAAAGAACCAGTAACGCATCTTAAACCATTATATCTCAGAGGTCATATCAATGGGTCGCCGCTCACTCGGATGCTTGTCGATGGTGGTGATGTGGTAAATCTTATGCCCTATTCGGTCTTCAAGAGATTGGGTTTGCCTGATGAAGAATTGATCAAGACCAATATGGTGCTCAATTGATTTGAAGGCAAAGAGAAAACTGAAGCCAAAGGTGTGATGTATGTGGAGCTTACAGTCGGAAGCAAAACTTTGGCTACTGCATTCTTTGTCACTGAGGTGCAAGGTAACTACAATGTCATACTAGGCCGCGATTGGGTTCATGCAAACCAGTGCGTGCCATCCACTATGCACCAGTTTTTGATTCAGTGGGTTGATGATGAAGTGGAAGTTATTCACGCGGATAACTCGGCCTGTGTTGCTTTGGCCGATGCATTGGTGGATTGGCAACATCCCAATGCTACTTGCTTGACGGGACATGACTTATCAGAATTTGATTTTCTCAGCGCAACCAAGAATGGTTTTGTGCCCGTCTCTTTAAAGCCGAGTGAATGCAATCGGCTCCAAGGTATGATATGTTTAAATGGATCCTAATTCCGAGTGGTTACAAAAACGACTTGTAAAGTATTGGTCCAATGAGAACGATATGTATGAGTCTATAGAGGAGTTGGATGACATGGATAAACTTGGACAAGGTTTTACATTAGCCGATCCATTAGAAGAGGTAGATATTGGAGATGGTTCAGTCACTCGACTGACATTTATAAACAAAAATTTGAAAGCCGATTGTAAGGCTAAGTTAATCGAGCGATTGAAAGAATATGTTTGTTGCTTTGCATGGGAATATCATGAGATGCCAGGATTAAGCCGAGAGCTAGTGGAACATCGGTTTCCTATAAAGGTCGGTTTTAGACCTTATAAACAGTCGGCCGGAAAATTTAATCCGAAAACATATGACCGGATCAAGGAAGAGATCGGTCGACTGCTGGATGCTAATTTCATTCGACCTTGCAGGTATGCTGAGTGGATTTCTAACATTGTCCCAGTGGAGAAGAAAGGGTCCGGTAAGTTGAGGGTGTGCATTGACTTCAGAGATTTGAATAGGGCTACACCCAAAGATGAGTATCCTATGCCAATAGCCGATATGCTTATTAATGATGCTTCTGGACATAAGGTTATTAGCTTTCTAGATGGTAATGCCAGATACAACCAAATTTTTATGGCCGAAGAGGACATGTACAAGACAACTTTTCGATGCCCTGGTTTCCTTGGTTTATTCGAGTGGACAGTGATGACATTCGGATTAAAAAATGCTGGCGCCACATATCAAAGGGCTATGAATTTGATTTTTCATGATTTACTCGGTGTCATACTTCAAGTTTATATATATGATATTGTTGTCAAATCGGATGCTTTTGAATCTCACTTGGCCGATTTGCGTTTAGCTTTTGAAAGAATGAAAAAGTATGGACTAAAAATGAATCCTTTGAAGTGTGCTTTCGGCGTGTCAGCAGGCAAGTTTTTGGGTTTCATTATTCATGAAGATGGTATAGAGATTGATCCCAAAAAGATAGAGGCTATAAAGAAAGTGGAGGCTCCAACATGCAAGAGAGATATGCAAAAGTTCCTTGGCAAGGTCAATTATTTGAGAAGGTTCATAGCTAATCTATCAGGGAAAGTTGATGCATTTACTCCTATCCTTCGGTTAAAGAATGATGCTGATTTCACTTGGGGGGAAAAACAGCAAGAAGCATTTGATATGATCAAGAATTATTTGTGCACTCCTCCGGTGATGAGAGCACCCAAGCATAGGGAACCCTTCAGACTTTACATTGCAGCAGAGGAAGGAGTTATTGGTGCTGTTCTAACTCAAGAGGCCGAAGGAAAAGAGCATGCCATCACTTATTTGAGCCGCCGCTTATTGGACGCAGAGACAAGGTATACATTTATTGAGAAATTATGTCTATGCTTATATTATGCTTGCACAAAACTGAGACATTATTTAGTGGCAAGTGTTTGTGTAGTAGCTTGTCAAACCGATGTCATTAAATACATGTTGCATAGGCCAATTCTTAGTGGTAGAATTGGCAAGTGGGCTTATGCTTTGATTGAATATGATTTGGCTTATGAATCTCTAAAATCCATGAAAGGCCAAATTGTTGCTAATTTCATTGTTGAACATCGGGTTAATAACAAGCATGATGTTGATATGAACCTTGTTTCATTAGTACCATGGAGATTATACTTTGATGGATCAGTTTGTAGCAATGGCCAAGGTGTTGGTATTGTTTATATATCTCCTCATGGTGCTGTTTTTGAAGCCTCATGCTGCTTAGAATATTTTTGCACAAACAATCAAGCCGAATATGAAGCATTGTTATTCGGCCTAGAGATGTTACTTGCTATAGGTGCTACACATATTGAGGCTTATGGTGATTCGTTACTAGTGGTGTAGCAAATATCCAAAGTCTTTCAGCTAATTTTTTGTATGAAATCCGTATAGAGTCAACAAATAGGTAAATCTAGATTATTTTTTCATGATCAATAGACAAATCTGTCACCTATATGAAAACTTGAACATGAAATAATACAAATATTAGCAATTTGTTTTTTTGTTTTTACAAAAACCATATGCAGATCATATCACTGAAATGGAATATTAGAAGACATTAAAGACAATTAATTTTAATTAATCCATAAATGTTAATTTACTTATCACGACAAATTGGAGATATGGTTTCACACGCATGTTAAAGAGTGCAATGCCTTTGGTCCACTATTTGCATATAATTAAGCTCAATCCCCACTAGATCCATATGATTTCCACCGAAGTTGAATAATTCTTCTGAAGATATAATCGCTAGATTTATCCTTTTTCTGGATGATATTGAGAAAAAAATAGCTTAATAAATAAATAAACAATAGGTGTGGGCGAATAAATGTATGAGGCAGACAAATCTAGTAAATCGTGTGTTTTTGTTGTGAACTCTAAAAGTGGACCTAACAGTTTATGGAAATATCATAATTAATAAATTAAATCTAGCCACGCAAATGCGCGGGTAACCCAGCTAGTTATATATCATAACAGTAGCTCAACTCATAGGACTTCTCATGATCAAGTAACAAGATGTTCACATGTTAAAGTATAGATCATAAACTTTCTTAAAAACTAACAAACCGTGTTATTAGTCATCAATCAATTACAATTTATCTTATTTTCAGGAAGGGTCTATGTCAGAGCTTTGATTCAGCAAACTTCACATACTCAACTATCATTTAGTCTTTCACAATTGCTAACACTCACGTGATATTATGGGTTCAAAGTTTTAATCAGACATAGAGAAAGATAGTGGCTTATAGATTCACCTCCCAACCTTTTACCTCAAGGGTAATGTCAACAATAATAGTTCATGATGCCTTACATCCAATTGGATATATATGTATATATATATATCAGGATCTTTCCAACACAATGTGCTTGCCAAAGTATAAAATGTAAAAAGGAAAGGTGAAGATCACCATGACTCTTGCATAAGGTATAAGACAAGAATAAAAGATAGGCCCTTTGCAGAGGGAAGCAGAGGTTGTCATGCGCTTTTATAGTTGGATGCACAAAATCTTAATGTGAAAGAAGGTAACTTTATATTGCCACTTGTGATAGGGACCTTTATTATGTAGTCCGTCGCTTGTATTGCTTCCTCATCACAAGATCGTATAAAGCTTATTTTCTCCACACTAATAGATCATACATATTTAGAGAGCAATTTTTATTGCATGCACCGATGACAACTTATTTGAAGGATCTTACGCAATCCATAGGTAGGTATGGTGGACTCTCATGGCAATACTGGTTTAAGGGATGTTTGGAAGCACAAGTAGTATCTCTACTTGGTGCAAAGAATTTGGCTAGCATGAGGGGGAAAGGCAAGCTTAGCATGTTGAATAATCCATGACAATATACTTTATTTCAGATATAAGAAAACATAACCCATTACGTTGTCTTCCTTGTCCAACATCACCTTTTAACATGTCATATTTTAATGAGTGCTCACATTTACAAAAGATGTCCAAGATAGTATATTTATATGTGAAATCTCTCTTCCCTCAATAGTCTTTCATGAATTGTTCAAGTGACCAATACAATGTTTGCTAACCTTCAATAAATTTATCACCTCTACTTCTTATTTGTGAAGTCATTACTCCCCATGGGATAAGCATATGAAACATATATAACTTCAGATTTATTATATTCAATTCATTCAACCATTTACTCATAGGATATATGTGAAGCACGTGAATGAATAACAAACTACTCTGAAAGATATAAGTGAAGACCAATGAGTAGTTAAATAATTATTTAGCTATGTGAAGACTCTCCCATTTAATAATTTCATATCTTGATACTTTATTCAAACAGCAAGCAAAATAAAATAAAATGATATCTAATAATAGCAAACATCATGTGAAGAAGCAAAAACTTAGGATCAACCGATACTAACTGATAGTTGTTGAAGAAGAAAGGTGGGATGCCAACCGGGGCATCCCCAAGCTCTAGCTTTTGTGTCTCCTTAATTCCTCTCATATCACGGTCTCCATAAATCTCAAAAGCTTCATCCACACAAAACTCAACAAGGACTCGTGAGATAAGTTAGTATAAACCAATGCAAAAAACCTTATCAAACTCTACTGTAGAAAATAACTAAAATTATTATTCAACATTGCATACTAAATTCCTCTGCATATTTAATATTCATATCCTCAAATAGAATCATTAAAGAAGCAAACATATGCAAACAATGCAAACATAACAGCAATCTGCCTAAACAGGACAGTCTATAAAGAATGCAGCAAGATCCATACTTCCATAGCTCCAAAAATTATGAAAGAAAATTCCCACTGTATTAAATTTTATCACATTCTGAATTTTATCACATTCTGAATTTTCTAGGGAATTTTTGCTACAGCGGTAAACTTTCTGTTTTCAAACAGCAACATGTAGACTTGTAAAATAGGCATAGTAAAGGCTATCAATGCCACTTTATTGAAATAAAAGATGCAAATCATTGTTCTAAATAACAGCAAGCAAATCCTAACAAAATAAATTGACGCTCCAAGCAAAACACGTATCATGTGGTGAATAAAAATATAGCTCCAAGTAAAGTTACCGATGAACGAAGACGAAAGAGGGGATGCCTTTCGGGGCATCCCCAAGCTTAGGCTCTTGGTTGTCCTTGAATATTACCTTGGGGTTCCTTGGTCATCCCTAAGCTTAGGCTCTTTCCAGTCCTTATTCCATAGTCCATCGAATCTTTACCCAAAACTTGAAAACTGCACAACACAAAACTCAACAGAAAACTCGTAAGCTCCGTTAGTATAAGAAAATAAATCACCACTTAGGTACTGTTGTGAAATCATTATGAACTCATATTGGTGTAATATCTACTGTATTCCAACTTCTCTATGGTTCATACCCTCCTATACTACTCATAGATTCATCAAAATAAGCAAACAACACACGAAAAACAGAATCTGTCAAAAACAGAACAGTCTGTAGTAATCTGTAGGTTTCGAATACTTCAGGAACCACAAGAATTATAAAATAAATTTCTGGACGTGAGGAATTTATCTATTAATCATATTCAAAAATAATTAACTAAATATCACTCTCCAATAAAAAATGGCAGCTAATCTCGTGAGCGCTAAAGTTTCTGGTTTTTACAGCATGATCATAAAGACTTCACCCAAGTCTTCCCAAAGATTCTACTTGGCACAAACACTAATTAAAACATAAAACCACATCTAACAAGAGGCTAGATAGATTATTTATTACTAAACAGGAGCAAAAGTCAAAGAACTAAAATAAAATTGGGTTGCCGCCCAACAAGCGCTACCATTTAACGCCCCTAGCTAGGCATGATGATTTCAATGATGTTCACATAAAAGATAAGAACTGTAACATAAAGAGAGCATCATGAAGAATATGACTAGCACATTTAAGTCTAACCCACTTCCTATGCATAGGGATTTTGTGAGAAAACAACTTATAAAACTTGATATTATCGCAATTCCTACAAGCATATAATCAACTAGCATAGGAAACAATCATAACTTTAAAACTTTAAGCACATAGAGAGGAAACTTGATATTATTGCAATTCCTACAAGCATATATTCCTCACTCATATTAATTTTCAGTAGCATCATGAATGAATTCAACAATATAATCATCACATAAAACATTCTTTTCATGATCTACAAGCATAGAAAATTTACTACTCTCCACATAAGCAAAATTCTTCTCATTCAGAATAGTAGTGGGAGCAAACTCAACAAAATAACTATCATGTGAGGCATAATCCAATTGAAAATTAAAATCATGATGACAAGTTTCATGGTTATCATCATTGTTTATAGCATACAAGTCATCACAATAATCATCATAGATAACAACTTTGTTCTCATAATCAATTGGAACCTCTTCCGAAATAGTGGATTCATCACTAAATAAAGTCATGACCTCTCCAAATACACTTTAATCAATATAATCATCATAAATAGGAGGCATGCTTTCATCATAATAAATTTTCTCATCAAAACTTGGGGGACAAAAAATATCATATTCATAAACATAGCTTCCCCAAGCTTGTGGCTTTGCATATCATTAGCATCATGGGTATTCAAGGAATTCATACTAACAACAATGCAATCATGCTCATCATACAAAGATTTCGTGCCAAACATTTTATAGATTTCTTCTTCTAGCACTTGAGCACAATTATCGGAATCCTTATTCTCACGAAAGACATTAAAAAGATGAAGCATATGAGGTACCCTCAATTCCATTTTTTTAGTTTTCTTTTATAAACTAAACTAGTGATAAAACAAGAAACTAAAAGATTTGATTGCAAGATCTAAAGATATACCTTCAAGTGCTAACCTCCCCAGCAACGGCGCCAGAAAAGAGCTTGATGTCTACTACACAACCTTCTTCTTGTAGATGTTGTTGGGCCTCCAAGTGCAGAGGTTTGTAGGACATTAGCAAATTTCCCTCAAGTGGATGACCTAAGGTTTATCAATCCGTGGGAGGCGTAGGTTGAAGATGGTCTCTCTCAAACAACCCTGCAACCAAATAACAAAGAGTCTCTTGTGTCCCCAACACATCCAATACAATGGTAAATTGTATAGGTGCACTAGTTCGGCGAAGAGATGGTGATACAAGTGCAATATGGATAGTAGATAATGGTTTTTGTAATCTGAAAATATAAAAACAGCAAGTTAACTAATGATAAAAGTGAGCACAAACGGTATTGCAATGCTAGGAAACAAGGCCTAGGGTTCATACTTTCACTAGTGTAAGTTCTCTCAACAATAATAACATAATTGGATCATATAACTATCCCTAAACATGCAACAAAGAGTCACTCCAAAGTCACTAATAGCGGAGAACAAACGAAGAGATTATGGTAGGGTACGAAGCCACCTCAAAGTTATCCTTTCTGATCGATCTATTCAAGAGTCTGTAGTAAAATAACATGAAGCTATTCTTTCCGTTTGATCTAGCATAGAGTTCGTACTAGAATAACACCTTAAGATACAAATCAACCAAAACCCTAGTGTCACCTAGATACTCCAATATCACCTCAAGTATCAGTGGGTATGATTATACGAGATGCATCACACAATCTCAGATTCATCTATTCAACCAACACAAAGAACTTCAAAGAGTGCCCCAAAGTTTCTACCGGGGAGTCAAGACGAAAACGTGTGCCAACCCCTATGCATAAGTTCATGAGGTCACGGAACTCGCAAGTTGATCACCAAAACATACATCAAGTGGATCACATGATATCCCATTGTCACCACAGATAAGGACGTGCAAGACATACATCAAGTGTTCTCTAATCCTTAGAGACTCAATCCGATAAGACAACTTCAAAGGGAAAACTCAATTCATCACAAGAGAGTAGAGGGGGAGAAACATCATAAGTTCCAAATATAATAGCAAAGCTCACGATACACCAAGATCGTGCCGACTCAAGAACACGACAGAGAGAAATCAAACACATACCCTCAAGCCCCGAGGGTGAACTACTCCCTCCTCGTCATGGAGAGTGCCGGGATGATGAAGATGGCCACCGGAGACGGATTCCCCCCTCCGGTAGGGTGCCGGAACGGGTCTAGATTGGTTTTCGGTGGCTACAGAGGCTTCTGGCGGCGGAACTCCCGATCTATTTTGCTCCCCTATGTTTTTAGGGTATATGGACATATATAGGCGAAAGAAGTCGGACAGGGGAGCCACGAGGGAACCACGAGGGTGGGGGCGTGCCCATGGGGGTAGGGCGCGCCTCCCTGCCTCGTGGCTTCCTCGAAGCTTCCGTGACGTCTACTCCAAGTCTCCTGGATTGCTTCCGTTCCAAAAATAACTCTCCCGAAGGTTTCATTCCGTTTGGACTCTGTTTGATAATCCTTTTCATCGAAACACTGAAATAGGCAAGAAAACATCAATTTGGGCTGGGCCTCCGGTTAATAGGTTAGTCCCAAAAATAATATAAAAGTGTTTAGTAAAGCCCATAAACATCCAAAACAAATAATATAATAGCATGAATACTTCATAAATTATAGATACGTTGGAGACGTATCACTTCACTTAGATTTATTTGAGAGTTAGTACAATTTTGAAGAAATTCTCTCTTGCTTCACTTAAATTATTTTGAGAGAAAGAAAATTTGTTATGCTCATGATCTTCACTTATATTTGGTTAAGCTTATGAAAAGCAACTCATGAAAATTAGTCCCAAAGTGATAGATAGCCAAGAAGGATAAAGTAAAGAAAATGTCATGAAGATCATTGGACAAAATAAACTTGATTCTTAGTAATAGTTTTGAGATATGATGATGTGATATGTGAGTCATCTTGATGAGTAATTATGATTTAGTAGGAATATTGGTGTTAAGGTTTGTGATTCCCTATGCATGCACGAAAGTCAATAATCATGCACTGAAAATTATATCCTCCATGTGGTGCATTGTTCGGTGTTAATTATGCTTAATGCTTGCTTATGAGATTATTCGTTTCTTGGTTGGTTGCTTCCCAATCTTTTGCTAGACTTAATTTTGCACTAAGTATGACCTCTACTTGTGCATCCAAAATCCTTTAAACCAGTTTTGCCACATGAGTCCACTATATCTACCTATATGCGGTATTCTTTTTCCATTCTAAGAAAATTTGCATGTGCCATCTCTAATTTTCAAAATAAACTTCTCTTTTGTGTCACTACTGCAGGATGCTACTAACACGACACTTCGATCAGAGACCCTTCGAGAAACTGTGTGCGATGCAGTAATCGCAAACGGTGGTGTATGAAAACCGTTAAAAAAGGTGAAAATGTCTGCGATGGAGGATGCATCAAGCACGGTTCAGATTTTAGTTGTGTGTGCGATGAAGGGCATACGGTTCAGTTCAATTAATTGTTTGCGATGAGGAGGAACAAAAGAAACGGGCAGCCAGATGAAGGCGTGTGCGATACACAACATACGGTTCACTTGGATGAAAAGTTTGTGATTAGGCAACACAAAAGAAACATGCAGCCATATGAAGGTGTGTGCGATATACAGCATACGGTTCACTCAGAAGAACTGTTTGTGATTAGGCAACACAAAAGAAACGGTCAGCTAGATCAAGGTGTGTGCGATATATGGCATGCGGTTCACTCGGATGAATTGTTTGCGTTGACACAAAAGAACAGAAACGGTTCAACTTAATAAGACGTGTGTGTTGTGTGATGTGATTGCATGCGGTTCACTTGGATGAATTGTTTGCGTTGACACAAGAGAACAGAAACGGTTCAACTTAATAAGACGTGTGTGTTGTGTGATGGGATTGCATGCGGTTCACTCGGCCCTTGTCGTCAGTGTGTGACCTCTGTGGCAACCGTTAGCTCCCCTGGCACCTCTTTGTGTACTGTGGCAACCGTCCACCGACTCTTCGCCTTTCCCTCTCGATTTGGAACTGCTATCGGACACTAGCTCTTCCTCCCTCCTCCATTTGCCTTCACCCTTCCTTCTGCCATTGTTTGATCGTCTTCTCCATGGAGGGAACAAGCCGAAAATGACCCCGTTATTCTTGCCCCGATCTGAATGATGACGCGGTGGAGGAACTTTTGATCGGTGCGACATCATCACCTCGGCTAGCATGGCAGTTCGTTCACGACCATTCTCGACTCAACTAATAACATCATTACAAGGAACCCAAGGATTCAGGAGCGGTTTGATCTCCCCTATCTTCTTCATCGTGACCGTGCTGACTGGCGCGGGGATGAGGGAAGCCTCGCCCTGTGTAAGTTGATGCCGCTTGATAATGATACGTATGATGTTAAGATGCCATCGCTTGAGGGCAAGGATTGGGCAGGCACAAATGGAGATTGGGTTGTTTATATTGGGTACAACTGTGAATGGGAACTTGTGAATGTGTACACTCATCACTGGGTTCCACTTCGAAAAATCTCAGATGACTGCCCAGAGGTTGAGTACACTGGTATTCTACGTGAGTTCAAATAAGATCATGCTGACTGTCGTCTACGGAAGATAGGAATTTGTCGAGTTCCCAACTGCTCTTGGGGTTATATGAATCCTTATTTTGTCTCTATCTTCGACAATCTTGTTGCCATCCTTCGTGGTTTGACTCGATGGATATTGCTCAAAAATCAGTTTCTATACACGGATGAGTACTGTGATGCAATTCAATACGAGGGTCTTGTGTTTGCTGCCACCACTCGTGGCACTGTTTTTGCATGGAATCCTCATGATTTCGGTACGTTTGTCTTCCACCGTAATTATAATTATTTCATCCACATGCATGCGGGTTAGCTAGTTTCCCTTTACTAATTAACCTTCTTGTGTTTCCAAGGTCCTGTGAACATTCCACCACGTATACTTGAAAATTTTATTCACGAGCATGAGGGCGAGCAGGACCCATATACTCAGTGGCACTTGGCAACTTATTCCAATGGATCACCTCTTCTTGTCTGTATACGGGGCACTACTAATGTTACTAAGGAAGCAGGTGTTGTCTTGTATGGTTGCTGATACGTCTCCAATGTATCTATAATTTTTGATTGCTTCATGCTATATTATATTCTGTTTTGGATGATTAATGGGCTTTGTTATACACTTTTATATTATTTTTAGGACTAACCTATTAACCGGAGGGCCAGCCCAGAATTGTTGTTTTTTGCCTATTTCAGAGTTTCGCAGAAAAAGAATATCAAACGGAGTCCAAACGGAATGAAACCTTCAGGAACATGATTTTCGGAGCGAACGTGATCCACAGGACTTGGAACCTATGTCAAGACATCAACTAGGAAGGCACGAGGTAGGGGGCGCGCCTACCCCCCAGGGGCACCCTCCACCCTCGTGGGGCCCATGTTGCTCCACCGACGTACTTCTTCCTCCTATATATACCCATATACCCTAAAAACTTCAGGGAGCACAATAGATCGGGAGTTCCGCCGCCAGAAGCCTCCGAAGCCACCGAAAACCAATCTAGACCCATTCTGGCACCCTGTCGGAGGGAGGAATCCCTCTCCGGTGGCCATATTCATCATCCCGGTGCTCTCCATGACGATGAGAGAGTAGTTCTCCCTCGGGGATGAGGGTATGTACCAGTAGCTATGTGTTTGATCTCTCTCTCTCTCGTGTTCTTGAGGTGATACGATCTTGATGTATCGCGAGCTTTGCTATTATAGTTGGATCTTATGATGTTTCTCCCCCTCTACTCTCTTGTAATGGATTGAGTTTTCCGTTTGAAGTTATCTTATCAGATTGAGTCTTTAAGGATTTGAGAACACTCGATGTATGTCTTGTCGTGCTCGTCTGTGGTGACAATGGGATATCACGTTATCCACTTGATGTATGTTTTGGTGATCAACTTGCGGGTTCCGCCCATGAACCTATGCATAGGGGTTGGCACACGTTTTCGTCTTGACTCTCTAGTAGGAACTTTGGGGCACTCTTTGAAGTATTTTGTGTTGGTTGAATAGATAAATCTGAGATTGTGTGATGCATATCGTACAATCATACCCACGGATACTTGAGGTGACATTGGAGTATCTAGGTGACATTTGGGTTTTTGGTTGATTTGTGTCTTAAGGTGTTATTCTAGTACGAACTCTAGGATAGATTGAACGGAAAGAATAGCTTCGTGTTATTTTACTATGGACTCTTGAATAGACAGATATGAAAGGATAACTTTGAGGTGGTTTCATACCCTACCATAATCTGTTCGTTTGTTCTCCGCTATTAGTGACGTTGGAGTGACTCTTTCTTGCATGTTGAGGGATAGTTATATGATCCAATTATGTTATTATTGTTGAGAGAACTTGCACTAGTGAAAGTATGAACCCTAGGCCTTGTTTCCTAGCATTGCAATATCGTTTGTGCTCACTTTTATCATTAGTTACCTTGCTGTTTTTATTTTTTCAGATTACAAAAACCATTATCTACTATCCATATTGCACTTGTATCACCATCTCTTCGCGGAACTAGTGCACCTATACAATTTACTATTGTATTGGGTGTGTTCGGGACACAAGAGACTCTTTGTTATTTGGTTGCAGGGTTTCTTGAGAGAGACCATCTTCATCCTACGCCTCCCATGGATTGATAAACCTTAGGTCATCCACTTGAGGGAAATTTGCTACTGTCCTACAAACCTCTGCCCTTGGAGGCCCAACAACGTCTACAAGAAGAAGGTTGTGTAGTAGACATCAAGCTCTTTTCTGGTGCTGTTGCCGAGTAGGTTAGCGCTTGAAGGTATATCTTTAGATCTTGCAATCAAATCTTTTTGTTTCTTGTTTTAGCACTAGTTTAGTTTATAAAAGAGAACTACAAAAATGGAATTAATGATGCCTCATATGCTTCATATTTTTAATATCTATCATGAAAATAAGGATTCCGATAATTGTGCTCAAGTGCTAGAGGAATAATGCATTAGAATGTTTGGCACTAAATCTTTGAATGATGATCATGATTGCAATGTTGTTAGTATGAATTCCTTGAATATCTATGATGCTAATGATATGCAAAGCCACAAGCTTGGGGATGCTATGTTTGATGAAGATGATATTTTTGTCCCCCAAGTTTTGATGATCAAATTTATCATTATGAAAGAATGCCTCCTATTTATGATGTTTATATTGATGAAAGTGGATTTGGAGAGGTCATGACTTTATCTAGTGATGAATCCACTATTTCGGAAGAGGTTCCAATTGATTACGAGAACAAAGTTGCTATCTATGATGATTATTGTGATGACTTGTATGCTATAAAGAATAATGATATCCATGAAACCTGTCATCATGATTTTAATTTTCAATTGGATTATGCCTCACATGATAGTTATTTTGTTGAGTTTGCTCCCACTACTATTCATGAGAAGAAATTTGCTTATGTGGAGAGTAATAAAAATTCTATGCTTGTGCATCATGAAAATAGTTCTTTATATGATAGTTATATTGTTGAATTCATTCATGATGCTACTGAAAATTATTATGAGGGAGGAATATATGCTTGTAGGAATTGCAATAATATCAAGTTTCCTCGCTATGTGCTTAAAATCTTGAAGTTATGCTTGTTTTACCTTCCTATGCAAGTTGATTCTTGTTCCCACAAGTTGTTTTCTCACAAAATACCTATCCATAGGGAGTGGGTTAGACTTAAATGTTCTAGTCATATTCTTCATGATGCTCTCTTTATGTTTCAATTCTTATACTTTATCTGAGCATCATTGAAATCATCATGCCTAGCTAGGGGCGTTAAATGATAGCACTTGTTGGGAGGCAACCCAATTTTTTTTTGTTCCTTGCTTTTTGTTCCTGTTTAGTAATAAATAATTCATCTAGCCTCTGTTTAGATGTGGTTTTCTGTTTTAATTAGTGTTTGTGCCAAGTAAAGCCTTTAGGATCTTCTTGGGTGATTGTTATTTGATCTTGCTGTAAAAAACAGAAAGTATGCGCTCACGAGAATAATTTTCATTTTTTACCAGAGAGCGATAAAATACCAATTCCACTTGCAGTAGATTAATAAACAAATTGCCTAGGACTTCCTAATTTCTCAGGATTTTTGGGGTTCCATAAGTTTGCGTTAGTTACAGATTCCTACAGACTGTTCTGTTTTTGACAGATTCTGTTTTTCGTGTGTTGTTTGCTTATTTTGATGAATCTATGGCTAGTAAAAGTGTTTATAAACCATATAAAAGTTGGAATACATTAGGTTTAACACCAATATAAATAAATAATGAGTTCATTGCAGTACCTTGAAGTGGTGTTTTGTTTTCTTTCGCTAACGGAGCTCACGAGATTTTCTGTTAAGTTTTGTATTGTGAAGTTTTCAAGTTTTGGGTAAAAGATTTGATGGATTATGGAACAAGGAGTGGAAAGATCCTAAGCTTTTGGATTCCCATGGCACCCCAATATAATCTAAGGACACCTAAAATCAAACGCTTGGGGATGCCCTGGAAGGCATCCCCTCTTTCATCTACTTCCATCGGTAACTTTACTTGGAGCTATATTTTTATTCACCACATGATATGTGTTTTGCTTGGAGCGTCTTGTATTATTTGAGTCTTTATTTGTTAGTTTACCATAATCATATTTTCTGTACAGACCTTTTGAGAGAAACACACATGATTCGGAATTTATTAGAATACTCTATGCGCTTCACTTATATCTTTTGAGCTATACAGTTTTTGCTCTAGTGCTTCACTTATATCTTTTAGAGCACGGTGGTGGATTTGTTTTATAGAAACTATTATTATCTCATGCTTCACTTATATTATTTTGAGAGTCTTAAACAACATGGTAATTTTCTTAAATTGGGAAATTAATCCTAATATGCTAAGTATTCGAGACTAGTAAAAAACTTTCTTATGAGTGTGCTGAATACTAAGAGAAGTTTGATGATTGATGATCGTTTTGAGATATGGAGGTAGTGATATTAAAGTTGTGCTAGTTGAGTAGTTGTGAAATTGAGAAATACTTGTGTTGAAGTTTGCAAGTCCCGTAGCATTCACGTATGGTAAACGTTATGTAACAAATTTGAAACATGAGGTGTTCTTTGATTGTCTTCCTTATGAGTGGCGGTCGGGGATGAGCGATGGTCTTTTCCTACCAATCTATCCCCCTAGGAGCATGCGTGTAGTGCTTGGTTTTTGATGACTTGTAGATTTTTGCAGTAAGTATATGAGTTCTTTATGACTAATGTTGAGTCCATGGATTATACGCACTCTTACCCTTCCATCATTGCTAGCCTCTTCGGTACCGTGCATTGCCCTTTCTCACATTGAGAATTTGTGCAAACTTCGCCAGTGCATCCAAACTGTCAGATTTCGGGTTCCGACAGACCCTTGAGGTTCGAACACTGGGGTGCGCGCGGATATTTCGCCTCCTGCCTACCTGCACTCCTCCGCCTTGCTAGGATCTAAACTAAGGAAAGAACAACACAAGAGACGCAGGGTTTATACTGGTTCGGGCCACCGTTGTGGTGTAATACCCTACTCCAGTGTGTGGTGTGGTGGATTACCTCTTGGGTTGATGATGGTGAACAATACAAGGAAGAACAGCCTCGCGAGGGTCTGTTCTTGGCTGGGGCGATGAACTGCTGGGAGGAGTTCAGTCACCTTTCTCTCTCTTTCTTCCTGATCGAAACCCCTCTCTAAAGAGCCTCCTCCTTCGAACCCCTCAGCTCTCTCCCTTCTTTCTCTTGCGGGTGGCTGATCCTATTTATAGAGGCCCTGGTCCTCTTCCCAAATATCGAGCGGGAAGGGAGCCAACAATGGCGGGCTAATTTTAAGGGGGACAGCTAGTATCAGCTATCCTGACAAAAGTAGTCTTCGCCTGCGCAAAGCTCTGGTGATGACACCGTCTTGGGCTCCACGGTGACCTCCGTCTCGTAGTCCTCCTGGTCTTGGTCTCGTTGCACCGAAATGGCAACCTTTGCCTGATGCCTCGGTACTCCACAGATGCGCTTGCCCCCTTTGCACCAAAGAGGAAGGGAGGACACTGCGTGGGCTGGCACCCGCCTGGCACCCCCGGTCGTCATGGCTTGCGTCACGGGCACCTCGTGAGGTACCCCGCCTTGATCTCTCCGCCTCCTCGTGAGCCAGCCTGACGAGGCCGCGCCTGAGGAAGCTCCACGTCGTCCGCCCCGCGAGGCTTGGCCCCTCGCGAGGGTCTTGGGTTTGTGTTGGTGAAGATGGGCCGCGCTGGGCCCCCCTTTGAGCCACGCCGCAGGCCGCAGGCAGGCAAGTCTAGGGACCCCCGTTCCCAGAACACCGACACAAACCCCGTGATATTATACGCTCTTTCAGACATAAACCTCCTTATATCTTCCTCAAACCAGCCACCATATCTACCTATTATGGCATTTGCATAGCCATTCCGAGATATATTGCCATGCAACTTTCCACCGTTCCGTTTATCATGACACGTTCATCATTGTCATATTACTTTGCATAATCATGTAGTTGACATCGTATTTGTGGCAAAGCCACCGTTCATATTTTTTCATACATGTCACTCTTGATTCCTTGCTATCCCGGTATACCGCCAGAGGCATTCACATAGAGTCATACGTTGTTCTAGTATCGAGTTGTAATCATTGAGTTGTAAATAAATAGTAGTGTGATGATCATCATTCATATAGTATTGTCCCAAAAAAAAGAAGAAGAAAGGCCAAATAAAAAAAGGCCCAAAAAAAGAAAATAAAAGGGACAATACTACTATCTTCTTTTCCACACTTGTGCTTCAAAGTAGCACCATGATTTTCATGATAGAGAGTCTCTTGTTTTGTCACTTTCATATACTAGTGGGATTTTTTATTATAGAACTTGGCTTGTATATTCCAACAACGGGCTTCCTCAAATGCCCTAGGTCTTCGTGAGCAAGCAAGTTGGATGCACACCCACTTAGTTTCTTTTATTGAGCTTTCATGCATTTATAGCTCTAGTGCATCTGTTGCATGGCAATCACTACTCCTTACATTAACATCAAACGATGGGCATCTCCATAGCCCGTTGATTAGCCGCGTTGTTGTGAGACTTTCTCCCTTTTTGTCTTCTCCACATAACCCCCATCATTATATTCTATTCCACCCATAGTGCTATATCCATGGCTCAAGCTCATGTATTGCGTGAAGGTTGAAAAAGTTTGAGATTACTAAAGTATGAAACAATTTCTTGGCTTTCATCGGGGTTGTGCATGATGAGAGAATTTTTGTGTGACGAAAATGGAGCATGACTAAACTATATGATTTTGTAGGGATGAACTTTCTTTGGCCATGTTATTTTGAGAAGACATAATTGCTTAGTTAGTATGCTTGAAGTATTATTGCTTTTATGTCAATATTAAACTTTTATCTTGAATCTTTCGGATCTGAATATTCATACCACAATTAAGAGGGTTACATTAAAAAAATATACCAAGTAGCATTCCGCATCAAAAATTCTGTTTTTATCATTTACCTACTCGAGGACGAGCTGGAATTAAGCTTGGGGATGCTTGATACGTCTCCAACGTATCTATAATTTTTTATTGCTTCATGCTATATTATATTCTGTTTTGGATGATTAATGGGCTTTGTTATACACTTTTATATTATTTTTGGGACTAACCTATTAACTGGAGGCCCCAGCCTAGAATTGCTGTTTTTTGCCTATTACAGAGTTTCGCAGAAAAAGAATATCAAACAGAGTCCAAACGGAATGAAACCTTCGGGAACATGATTTCGGAACGAACGTGATCCAGAGGACTTGGCCCCTACGTCAAGACATCAACTAGGAAGGCCCGAGGTAGGGGGCGCCCCTACCCCCCCCCCCCAGGCGCGCCCTCCACCCTCATGGGGCCCACATTGCTCCACCGACGTACTTCTTCCTCCTATATATACCCATATCCCCTAAAAACTTTGGGGAGCACAATAGATCGGGAGTTCCGCCGCCAGAAGCCTCCGTAGCCACCGAAAACCAATCTAGACCCGTTTCGGCACCCTACTGGAGGGGGGAATCCCTCTCTGGTGGCGATCTTCATCATCCCGGTGCTCTCCATGATGAGGAGGGAGTAGTTCTCCCTCGGGGATGAGGGTATGTACCAGTAGCTAAGTGTTTGATCTCTCTCTCCCTCGTGTTCTTGAGGTGATACGATCTTGATGTATCGCGAGCTTTGCTATTATAGTTGGATCTTATGATGTTTCTCCCCCTCTACTCTCTTGTAATGGATTGAGTTTTCACTTTGAAGTTATCTTATCGGATTGAGTCTTTAAGGATTTGAGAACACTCAATGTATGTCTTGCAGTGCTTATCTGTGGTGAAAATGGGATATCACGTGATCCACTTGATGTATGTTTTGGTGATCAACTTGCGGGTTCTGCCCATGAACCTATGCATAGGGTTTGGCACATCTTTTCGTCTTCACTCTCCGGTAGGAACTTTGGGGCACTCTTTGAAGTACTTTGTGTTGGTTGAATAGATGAATCTGAGATTGTGTGATGCATATCGTATAATCATACCCACAGATACTTGAGGTGACATTGGAGTATCTAGGTGACATTAGGGTTTTGGTTGATTTGTGTCTTGAGGTGTTATTCTAGTACGAACTCTAGGATAGATTGAACGGAAAGAATAGCTTCGTGTTATTTTACTACGGACTCTTGAATAGATCGATCAGAAAGGATAACTTTGAGGTGGTTTCGTACCCTACCATATTCTGTTCGTTTGTTCTCCGCTATTAGTGACTTTGGAGTGACTCTTTGTTGCATGTTGAGGGATAGTTGTATGATCCATTTATGTTATTATTGTTGAGAGAACTTGCACTTGTGAAAGTATGAACCCTAGGCCTTGTTTCAATGCATTGCAATACCGTTTGTGCTCACTTTTATCATTAGTTACCTTGCTGTTTTTATATTTTCAGATTACAAAAACCATTATCTACTATCCATATTACACTTGTATCACCATCTCTTCGCCGAACTAGTGCACCTATACAATTAACCATTGTATTGGGTGTGTTGGGGACACAAGAGACTCTTTGTTATTTGGTTGCAGGGTTGCTTGAGAGAGACCATCTTCATCCTATGTCTCCCACGGATTGATAAACCTTAGATCATCCACTTCAGGGAAATTTGCTACTGTCCTACAAACCTCTGCACTTGGAGGCCCAACAACGTCTACAAGAAGAAGGTTGTGTAGTAGACGTCAGTCGCAATCTCCATACCTATTCCAACATCCGTTGCAGGGTATTCGGGATGGATACTAGTGTACTAGCACCAACACCTTCTCCCTGGTTCAGTATTCAAAGTCTTGGAGGAAACTTGCTCTTCCTTGGACAAAACTATCCAATGATAGTGGAAGACAATCCAACTACTGTTGACACAATGTTACTACCATTTATGAGAAGCAACTGTGTCTATACCTCGGACATTACTATGCTTCCCTACTATCCCAATATGGGTATTGAAATAGGTCGCTTTACCCTGGATGATCAGTCCTGCGTTGGTCTCGTGATTGACAGTAGCTGGCCCTTCCCAGAGAATCACTTCTGGTTCAAAGCAAGTGTTTCCAACACCGACGACTGGTTGAGCTGAAGTTCATTTCATCTCTTTGTTATTTGTTGTGTGAGAAAAACTTTACTAGAATGTTTCGTTGGAAATGATCTATAATCCAACGTGTATCCTCGTTGTCGTTGTGGGTTGATGACTTGTTGTATGTAATCAATGGTACATTTGCATATGCATACATGAACTCACGCCTGCTAGTGGTGTCCGTATGAACATTGCTCGTGATTTTAGTTGCAAAAATTAGATAGTGCTAGTGATTTGTAGCTGCATATTTTGACAAATCGCAGTGTTACAAGGTTGACAAATGGCAATGTTACTAGATAAACAAATGTCAATCTTTCTAGTTTGAGAAATGGCAACATACCCAAAATGACAGATATGCAAATCTTACCCAATTGTTTGTACGTGGTTCCACATGGGTCATGCAAAACAACCGTTTGCATTGAAGGGATGCAGAAATCCTGCTCGGCACATTTTCCCTTGGCTTCCTGAGGAAGCTGTCGGTTTGCATACGGGTGTTCTAACTAGAACGTTTGCGATGAGTGTTTTATATTTAAAAACCGTTGACATTTTTATAAGAGTACATTAAGAGAGAAAGCGCAAGTTCGTTCAAGCCATATCTTTCATTCACTCACACTGCAAATTTATATTCATATGATCGAGAATTCGAGATACAGTATTAAACCCCAAAAAAACTATTTCCGGCGGCAGAGGAGGCGGCGTGCTGCGCCGTCGTTGTCGTTGTCGTCCTCCGGGACGCCGTTGTTGAAGTCTTCAAGGCAGCACAAAATGTTCTTCGCTTGTAAATCAAACATCATGTCGTCGCGCAACAGGCGCCGCTGAGAGGTAGCGGTCGACGGCAGCGTCCCATGCTGCTGAGGGGGGGGGCGCACGGGCATGGGCGCGGGTGGGTGCAGCCAAACGCACGGGGACTAGCGCCGTGGTGGGTCGAGGGGCACGCACGGGCGCAGCGGGTGCAGCCAAACACACGGGGGCCGGCGCCATAGTGGGTGGAGGGGCAAGCACGGGCACGGGCGTTGGCGCTAGCATGTACACGAGCTCGCGCGGGTCTGCGGAGACCTCGCTGACGCCCGTGGCTTCCAGCTCTGTGATAGTGATCGGCGACCAGCCCGTCAATGCTACGGGGATGGTCGCTGGCGCGGGAACGGGGATGGGAGTGGGGGAAACAACCGCCATGGCCAGCTAGTTCTGGGCCATGTCCATGATGCCCCATTCCTCCTTATTTTCTATCTCCTCCGGCAAGAAGTTGACTTCACCAAACTTCAAGACTAGTGGCAGATGATCATTCTGCGCCATGGCGGTGGAGGTCTGCGCGGGGGGGGGGAGGGGAATGGGAGGCGAACAGTAAGGCCTTGTACAATGGGAGATGCTTAGAGAGGTGATTAGAAAAATAAACCGAGATTTTCTGAAGCACCGGTGCCTATTTCTACAGAAGAGACGCTTAGTTAAGCGTCTAGCCTGTACAAATAAGCACCGGTGCTTAAGGAAAGTCTGGTTTATTTGTGTAAGCACCTCCCATTGTACAAGGCCTAAGGCCGCCCGTATTAAATAGCGGCTCAGGCGCCATTAATGGAGAGGAAGGCGGGCAGCCATGGAAGTCAAAGGGCTCGCTTCCCAGTGAGCCTGCGCAGCATACAGCTCGCACGCTTCCCGGTGAGCCTGCGCATTGGAGGACAACTTGCATGCCTCTCGGTCAGCCTGCACAGAGGACTGCGCTTGCACGCCTCCCGTTTAGTCAAGGTCAAGCAGTTGTCCGCACGGCACCATCTACAGACATTCAAACCAAGACACGTGGCGTCACGTGAATGGTTAACAAAACACACACGGTTTGAATTATACAAATGTTTGAGATATTAAAGTGGCAGCTATTTTTTCAAAATGCCTTTGTTGGCTGTCATTATTCGAGTGCGCCTTCTCTCAAAATGGACATGAAAAATACCACATCATGTCGGAGTGCCATTCCATGATAGCATGCCAAGTTTCATGAATTTCACACGAGTTTTGGATTTACTAGAATTTAAAAACCAGGCATCTCAATGTTTTGTCAGCGATCAACGGTGCCCTGGTGTTTGAAACTCATTCCCATTTCTTGCATGGGACCTAAGCATGCACCCGAGGACACAGATTTGATTTTTCAACCAATTTATATGCACTAGAGCATGTGCATGTAGTTCAAATTTGAATTATGCACATAAATGCATTGAAAACTCAGTTAATGCATAAAAATGTCCAAAAGAACCCCCAAAATCATAAAAATTGACACAACACTCCTATTGTTATATGTTGACACGAGAAAAAATTTGGAAGCAAAAAGAGGCGGTGGATATCGTTTCGTCCCCAAAGGTGGGACGTTCCCTACCGAAACCATGATGCTTGTTGTGAGAAGCTCTGGTTTGTGAGAAGCATATACCCAAACCTGCCCCAAATGGGACAAAAAAATTACCACATCATGTTGATGCCGCTCCGTGAAAGCATGCCAAGTTTCATGAATTTCAGACGAGTTTTGGATTTACTAGTATTTAAAAACGAGGCATCTCAATGTTTTGCCGGCAATCAACGGTGCCCTGGTGTTTGAAATTCATTCCCATTTCTTGCATGGGACCTAAGCATGCACCCAAGGACATAGATTTGATTTTTCAACCAATTTATATGCACTGGAGCATGTGCATGTAGTTCAAATTTGAATTATGCACATAAATGCATTGAAAACTCAGTTAATGCATAAAAATGTCCAAACGAACCCCGAAAAATCCCAAAAATTGACACAACACTCATGTTCTTCTATGTTGACACGAGAAAAATTTTGAAAGCAATAAGAGGCAATGGATATCGTCTCGTCCCCAAAGGTGGGACGTTCCCTACCGAAGCAATCACGCTTGGTGTGAGAAGCTCTGGTTTGTGAGAAGCATATACCCGAACCTACCCCAAATGGGACAAATTTTTTAACACGGCATGTTGATGCCGCTCCATGATAGCATGCCAAGTTTCATGAATTTCGGACGAGTTTTGGATTTACTAGAATTTAAAAACCAGGCATCTCAACGTTTTGCTGGCAATCAACAGTGCCCTCGTGTTTGAATTTCATTCCCATCTCTTGCATGGGACCTAGAAATTCACCCAAGGACACAAATTAGATTTTTCAACCAACCTTAGTGCATTGGAGCATGTGCATGTAGTTCAAATTTTAATTATGCACATAAATGCATTGAAAACTCAGTTAATGCATAACAATGTCCAAACGAACCCCGAAAAATCCCAAAAATTCACACAACACTCATGTTGTTCTGTGTTGACACGAGAAATTTTTGAAAGCAATAAGAGGCAATGTATATAGTTTCATCCCAAAAGGTGGGATGTTCCCTACTAAAACAATCATGCTTGTTGTGAGAAGCTCTTGTTTGTGAGAAGAATATACCCGAACCTGCACCAAATGGGACAAATTTTTTAACACAACATGTTGATGCCGCTCCATGATAGCATGCCAGGTTTCATGAATTTCAGACAAGTTTCGGATTTAGTAGAATTTAAAAACCAGGCATCTCAACGTTTTGCCGGCAATCAAAAGTGCCCTGGTGTTTGAATTTCATGCCCATCTCTTGCATGGGACCTAGAAATTCACCCAAGGACACACATGTGATTTTTCAACCAACCTTAGTGCATTGTAGCATGTGCTTTTAGTTCAAATTTGAATTATGCACATAAAATGTCTAGAAAACCTTGTTAATGCATAAAAAAGGCCAAACAAACCCCGAAAAATTCAAAGATTGAACACAACACTCCTGTTGTTCTATGTTGACACTAGAAAATTTTTGAAAGCAATAAGAGGCAATGGATATCTAATAACCCACAAGTATAGGGGATCTCAACAGTTTTCGATAAGTAAGAGTGTCGAACCCAACGAGGAGCTAAAGGTAGAACAAATATTCCCTCAAGTTCTATCGACCACCGATACAACTCTACGCACGCTTGACGTTCGCTTTACCTAGAACAAGTATGAAACTAGAAGTACTTTGTAGGTGTTGTTGGATAGGTTTGCAAGATAATAAAGAGTACGTAAATAAAAAGTAGGGGCTGTTTAGATAAAGAAACAATAAAGTAAATATAGCGAGTGTGGAAAAGTGGTGGTAGGAGTTGCGAAATTGCCCCTAAGCAATTGACTACTTTACTAGACCGATAGCAAGTATTATGTGGGAGAGGCCACTGCTAGCATGTCATCCCTTACTTGGAATTCTATGCACTTATGATTGGAACTATTAGCAAGCATCTGCAACTACTAATGTTCATTAAGGTAAACCCATCCATAGCATTAAGATATATTGGTCCCCCTTCAATCCCGTAGGCATCAATTTCTATGCTAGGTTGAAGCTTCTATCACTCTTGCCCTCCAATACATAGTCCTATCAACATACAACTAACCCTATGGTATGATCCACGCGCGCGCTCATATGATGGGCACCAAAGGACAGCAACATAACCACAAGCAAATTAAATCAATCATAGCAAGTCATCAACCACCGATAGGACAACGAAAATCTACTCAGACATCATAGGATGGCAACACATCATTGGATAATAATATGAAGCATAAAGCACCATGTTCAAGTAGAGGGTACAGCCGGTTGCGGGAGAGTGGGCCGCTGTAGATAGAGGAGGGAAGGTGATGGAGATGTTGGTGAAGATGGTGGAGGTGTTGGTGAAGATCGCAGTGATGATGATGATGGCCACGGCAGCGTTTCGGCGCCACCGGAGGAGAGGGGGAGAGGGGCCCCCTTCTTACTCTTCTTCCTTGACCTCCTCCCTAGACGGGAGAAGGGTTTCCCCTCTGGTCCTTGGCCTCCATGGCATGGGAGGGGCGAGAGCCCCTCCGAGATTGGATCTATCTCTCTATTTCTCTCTGGTTCTGCGTTCTGTTCTGGCTCTGTTTCACCGTTTCGTATATATATAGAGATCTGTAACTCCGATTGACCTGAAACCTTCGCCATGATTTTTTTCCGAATATTAGCTTTCTTGCGGCAAAAGAAGAGCGTCAACCGCCTTATGGTGGGCTCACGAGGGTAGGGGGCGCGCCCTAGGGGGGTGCGCTCCCCTGCCTCGTGACCACCTCGGGCACTGGTTCGTGTTGATTTTCCTTCCGAATTTTCCATATTTTCCAAAAATAAGCTCCGTACGTTTTTATCCCGTTTGGACTCCGTTTGATATGGATACTCTGCGAAACCAAAAACATGCAACAGACAGGAATTGGCATTGGGCACTAGATCAATATGTTAGTCCCGAAAATAATATAAAAAGTTGCCAAAAAGTATATGAAAGTTGAATAATATTGACATGGAACAATCAAAAATTATAGATACGACAGAGACGTATCAGCATCCCCAAGCTTAATTCATGCTCGTCCTCGAGTAGGTAAATGATAAAAAAAGATAATTTTTGATGTGGAATGCTACCTAACATAATCTTGATCATATGTCTAATCATGGCATGAATATTAAGACACGAGTGATTCAAAGCAATAGTCTATCCTTTAACATTAAGGCAATAAAACTTCAAGCATACTAATAAAGCAATCATGTATTTTCAAAATAACATGGCTAAAGAAAGTTATCCCTACAAAATCATATAGTCTGGCTATGCTCCATCTTCACCACACAAAATATTCAAATCATGCACAACCCCGATGACAAGCCAAGCAATTGTTTCATACTTTTGACGTTCTCAAACCTTTTCAACTTTCACGCAATACATGAGCGTGAGCCATGGACATAGCACTATAGGTGGAATAGAATATGATGGTGGAGCAGACAAAAAGGAGAAGATAGTCTCACATCAACAAGGTGTATCAACGGGCTATGGAGATTCCCATCAATAGATATCAATGTGAGTGAGTAGGGATTGCCATGCAACGGATGCACTAGAGCTATAAGTGTATGGAAGCTCTAACTGAAACTCAGTGGGTGTGCATCCAACTTGCTTGCTCATGAAGACCTCGGGCATTTGAGGAAGCCCATCATCGTAATTACAAGCCAAGTTCTATAATGAAAATTCCCACTAGTATATGAAAGTGATACCTCAAGAGACTCTCTATATGAAGAACATGGTGCTACTTTGAAGCACAAGTGTGGAAAAAAGATAGTAGCATTGCCCCTTCTCTCTTTTTCTCTCATTTTTTTGTTTTTTTTAATTTTTTTGGTGGGCTTCTTTGGCCTCCTTTTTTTATTTGGGCTTCTTTGGCCTCTTATATTTTTTTTGTAAAGTCCGGAGTCTCATCCCGACTTATGGGGCAATCATAGTCTCCATCATCCTTTACTCATTGGGGCAATGCTCTAATAAAGATGATCATCACACTTTTATTTACTTACAACTTGATATTACAACTCGGTATCTAGAACAAAGATATGACTCTATATGAATTCCTCCGGCGGTGTACCGGGATGTGCAATGATCTAGCGTAGCAATGACATCAAAAAACGGACAAGCCATGAAAACATCATGCTAGCTATCTTACGATCATGCAAACCAATATGACAATGAATGCTCAAGTCATGTATATGATGATGATGGAAGTTGCATGGCAATATATCTCGGAATGGCTATGGAAATGCCATAATAGGTAGGTATGGTGGCTGTTTTGAGGAAGGTATATGGTGGGTTTATGGTACTGGCGAAAGTTGCGCGGTACTAGAGAGGCTAGCAACGGTGGAAGGGTGAGAGTGTGTATAATCCATGGGCTCAACATTAGTCATAAAGAACTCACATACTTATTGCAAAAATCTATAAGTCATCGAAACAAAGTACTACGCGCATGCTCCTAGGGGATAGATTGGTAGGAAAAGACCATCGCTCGTCCCCGACCGCCACTCACAAGGAAGACAATCAATAAATAAATCATGCTCCGACTTCGGTACATAACGGTTCACCATACGTGCATGCTACGGGAATCACAAACCTCAACACAAGTATTTCTACTAATCCACAACTACCCACTAGCATGACTCTAATATCACCATCTTTATATCGCAAAACTATTGCAAGGAATCAAACATATCATATTCAGTGATCTACAAGTTTTATGTAGGATTTTATGACTTACCATGTGAATGACCAATTCCTGTCATCTCTCTAAATAGATATATGTAACGCCCCGAGACCGATGTGCCAGGTGTCCTCCGCTTATTCGCTGTTGTTGCCTTGTCATTGCTTGCGTGTCATGCATTGCATATCATGTCATCATGTGCATTTCATTTGCATACATGTTCGTCTCATGCATCCGAGCATTTTCCCCGTTGTCCGTTTTGCAATCCGATGCTCCTATGTCACCCGGTGTCCCTTTCTACCTTACTTTCGTGTGTGGGGGTTAAAAAAATTCGAATTGGACCGAGACTTGCCATGCGGCCTTGGTTTACTACCGATAGACCGCCTGTCAAGTTTCGTGCCATTTGGACTTCGTTTGATACTCCAACGGTTAACCGAGGGACCGAGAAGGCCTCGTGTGTGTTGCAGCCCAACACCCCTGCAAAGTGGCCCAAAACCCACCTAAACCCCCTCCATCATCTCGGTCGTTCGATCACGATCGCGTGGCCGAAAACCGCACCTCATTTGGACTCTCCTAGCTCCCTCTACCTATAAATATGTGCTCCCCTCCCAAAATTTACGGATGAAACCCTAGCCTTCCTCTACCTCGCGCCCGGAAAAAAACCCCCGCGCCGCCAGACATGTCCGCGCCGCCGCGCCGGACCAATCGGGTCTCACCATGTCAGCGCCGCCGCCTTCTCTTTCCTCCGCGCCCGCCGCGGCCCGCCGGGGCCCGAGGCCGGCCCGCCCCGAGTCAGATCTGGGCCGCCGCCCCGCGCCCGTTCGCCGTCGCGTGCCCGAGGAGCCCTGCCGCCCCACTCGCCGGCCGCCGTCCTCGCTCCGCCGCCTCGGCGCCGGCGCCACCTCGCCGGTGCACCGCCGTCGCTCGCCACCCGGTCGTCGCCGCTGCGCCAAGCTTCTCCGGCCACCGCTCCGCCTCGTCGCCACACCCGGCGCGGCCCGGATCCACCTCTTCTCCAGCGAGAGCGAGCTCCGGCAGCTGCTGTTCCGGCAAACTCCTCCCGTGCCTCGGATTCCGTGCCAACCCTAGATCTGGGCGAGGTATAATTTCTACCAAGTCCCCGAAATTTCCAGTTTTAGATGCCCATGTTCATCATGTCGTAACTTTGCATCCGTAGCTCCGATTTGGCCGTGTAGCATATCAAAATGTTCGCCTCTGAGAGCACATCATTTCATCTCATTGCATCATTTTCATTTGAGCTCATCTTGATGCCCGAAATGCTGTTGGAAGAGAGCTATTTGAGTTAATTGTCAGATCTGCTGCTCCAATTAGATATTTGTCATTTTTGCCATGATTATTGTGTGCATGATATGTCCCTGAGCTCTACATGAGTTTTGTTATATGCTTTGCCATCTTTACAGAGGTGCTATCCATGTATTTTTGTGACATGTGTGGTGACTAGCACAAGCTTGCAAAGTGGTGCATTCGTTAATGCTGATTTCAGGGACTTAGCAATTCCACTAAGTCCTTGAGCTGTTCTTATCAATATGCCATATGTTCGTGTTGTTTCCTAGTGATTCGTGCCTCTTTTGAGGATGATCAGTAAGGATGATTTGTTAATCTTGTAGTGCTCTATCCATCCATGTCTTTGTTTTCAATTATGGAGCACCCTAGCTTGAGTCAATCGAGCTCTACTTTAGCTATTTCGTAATTTCTGGCAGATTGTCTACTTGTTAGCGATTTTGCCGAGGATGTTGTTGTTGATCCGTGCATGCTATGTTGTTGTTCTTGCCATGTCTAGCTTATATAATATGTATTCTTGATGGATGTATGCTTAGTTTGTCATACCTTGCTCTGTAGTGAGTGCATCGAGCTCGTAAACATGCCTACTTGATATCTGATTTGCATGCTCCAGTTTTTCTCCAAGTCTGTGATCTGATTATGTTTTTGCCATGTTCACATGCTTGCAATTGTATTTTCTAATCCCTTTTGGCTCAAGGTCACTAAGGGACTTTTGTTAAGATCTTTGAGTAGCTCCATGCCATTCTTTGCTTTGCCATGTTAATTTCCTGTAGCGTATAGTTTTCTTGCTCCAAAGTGTGCTACCTGATCTGAAATTCCAGTCAAGTGTCAATTTCACTAAGTCTGAAATCTGTTTACCAATTGCACTTTTGCCATGCCTGTTTGAACCTGTTAATGGATGCATTGGCCGTGTCTCGGTGTTCCTCTTTTGTTAAGCTTCATGAGTGGATCCCTGCCATGTATTTTGATGCCATGTTTGGGTGCTGTAGCATGTTTAACTTGTTGCATTTAGATGGCTACTTGCTGTATATCGCAGACCGGTGCCATATTTGTTTTGCTTGCCATTTCCAAACCGTGCATCCGATTCCAGTGATCTTTATATCGATTTCAACCGAAATCACCTCACCTTTCCAGCGGCACTCTTGGAATTACAAGTTGAGGCCAGGTTCCATCATTCCTTTCCAAATCATGCATATGCATCGCATACCGCATCTCGCATATCATACCATGTTCATGTGTGGTTTGTTTACTATGTTGTGTGCTTCTTTCCGGTGTTTGCTTTTTCGGGTTGGTTCCGGTAACGTCGTGTTTGTGAGGACCCGTTCGTCTACGTCCATTTTTCTTCTTCATGGACTCGTTCTTCTTCCTTGCGGGATTTCAGGCAAGATGACCATACCCTCGAAATCACTTCTATCTTTGTTTGCTAGATGCTCGCTCTTTTGCTATGCCCATGCTGCGATACCTACCACTTGCTTATCATGCCTCCTATATTGTTGAACCAAGCCTCTAACCCACCTTGTCCTAGCAAACCGTTGATTGGTTATGTTACCGCTTTGCTCAGCCCCTCTTATAGCATTGTTCGTTGCAGGTGAAGATTGAAGTTTGTTCCTTGTTGGAACATGGAGATGTTGTTCCTTGTTGGAACATGTTTACTTGTTGGGATATCACAATATATATTATTTAATTAATGCATCTATATACTTGGTAAAGGGTGGAAGGCTCGGCCTTATGCCTGGTGTTTTGTTCCACTCTTGCCGCCCTAGTTTCCGTCATATCGGTGTTATGTTCCCGGATTTTGCGTTCCTTACGCGGTTGGGCTATTATGGGAACCCCTTGACAGTTCGCCTTGAATAAAACTCTTCCAGCAATGCCCAACATTGGTTTTACCATTCGCCACCTAGACCTTTTCTTTCCCTTGGGTTCTGCAGACTCAAGGGTCATCATTATTTTAACCCCCCCCCCCCCGGGCCAGTGCTCCTCTGAGTGTTGGTCCACCTGTCAGCTGCCGGTGGCCACCAGGGGCAACTCTGGGCTAGCCTACCCGTACCTAGGACAATCTAAGTGTGCCCTGAGAAAGAGATATGTGCAGCTCCTATCGGGATTTGTCCGCACATTCGGGCGGTGTTGCTGGATTGGTTTTAACTTGTCGAAATGTCTTGTAACCGGGATTCTGAGTCTGATCGGGTCTTCCCGCTAGAAGGAATATCCTTCGTTGACCGTGAGAGCTTGTCATGGGCTAAGTTGGGACACCCCTGCAGGGTTTTGAACTTTCGAAAGCCGTGCCCGCGGTTATGGGCAGATGGGACTTTGTTAATGTCCGGTTGTAGAAAACCTGAAGTTGACCTTAATTAAAATGCATCAACCGCGTGTGTAATTGTGATGGTCTCTTTCCGGCGGAGTCCGGGAAGTGAACACTGTGTTGGAGTTATGTTTGACGTAGGTTGTTCTAGGATCACTTCTTGATCATAGTTTCTCGATCATGCTTTGCCTTCTCTTCTCGCTCTCATTTGCGTATGTTTAGCCACCATATATGCTAGTCGCTTGCTGCAGGTCCACCTCATACCTTTTACCTTACCCATAAGCTTAAATAGTCTTGATCGCGAGGGTGTGAGATTGCTGAGTCCCCGTGACTCACAGATACTTCCAAACCCAGTTTTGCAGGTGCCGATGTTACCGAGCAGGTGACGCAACCAAGCTCAGGAGGAGCTCGATGAAGATCTTGTCCTTTATGTTGTTTCATTCTAGTTGATCAGTAGTGGAGCCCAGTTGGGGTCGATCGGGAACCTTGTCGCATTTGGGGTTCTTCTTTTATTTTGGTTCCGTAGTCGGACCTTGATTGTATTTGGATGTTGTAATGCTTTATTCATGTAATTGTGTGAAGTGGCGATTGTAAGCCAACTATGTATCTCTTTCCCTTATGTATTACATGGGTTGTGTGAAGATTACCTCACTTGCGACATTGCTTTCAATGCAGTTATGCCTCTAAGTCGTGCTTCGACACGTGGGAGATATAGCTGCATTGAGGGCGTTACAAGTTGGTATCAGAGCCTTCGCCGACCTTAGGAGCCCCCACTGATTGATCGTTTTTAGCAGTCGTTGTTGAGTCTAGAAAAATGTTTTGAGTCATTTAGGATTATATATATCGGAGAGTTTAGGAATTCTTTTTACTCCCCAGTCCCTTCATCGCTCTGGTAAGGCATCCTGACGTAGAGTTTTGACTCTTCCCTTCTCAAATGCCACTAAATTTTTTTTAGGATCACGCGGGTATCTTGGAATCGTTCTGATGGTTTTGTGCCGAGAACATTGTTCTTGGTGCCTCCTGTCATTTACGGGTTGTGGCAGTGTCCCGGGGAGTTGAGCTCCGAGGTGTTGTCGTCACAATTTTATCGTTGCAGTTCTGGAATACCTGAATTTAGTTTGCCGACATCGAAAATCTCTTTTATGTAGTTGTTGGTGAGATAACCTTGACGCCACCCAGTACTGGGGCGGGAGTTCGGGAGTATTGCCATAACTCGTATAACGGATGCTTTTCGAAGGTTGAGGTAGATGATTTCCGAAGGTTTCTTGGTTATGTGTTGAAGGATGGATACAGCTGGATGTAGGATTTGCTAGTTTTGGGTGAGATATTATGCTTCCCCTGTATCCCCAACACCTGATTGCATAACCGGAAAATTTCGGGAGTTTATAAGTGGGAATTCAAGTAGCTCTTAGGATATCTTTCTGACAGATGTATGATATGATATTGGGGTTCGACGTCTAGTTGTCCGCCTATTCACGGTCGGTTTTACAGTGGTCTCGTTGTGTCTTAAAGAGTCCTTGGCTATGCCGACTCGGGGACGCTTCGTATGTCATGTGCACTGCCTTGTACATGATGGTACTGTATGATCGAGCCCGTGTAGGCGCCACCACGAAAACTTCGGACGAAATCTCTATCATATGTTTGTTCCGGCTTATTCCGCAAGCCAATCCTTTGTTTTGTTTTGAGTTGTGGTATTCAAGTTGCTTCAATGTCAAGTGTTGATTCCATACCTTCCCCAAACGGTGTTCTCATACTCCTATGTGAATGCAATCCTTCTCGATCATCGAGATGGTCATGTCAATTCTTTTTCCAACCGGCGTGTTTTCTCTTCAAGTGGATCCGATCATTTCAACATCAGCAAGATCAATTATCATTTCTTCTCAACAGTGTTTGTTTCATCCATCCCAAGTTGTCTTTGTTTTCCCCCCCCCCCCCCCCTTTTTTTTTAAGGATTCAGATTTCTTAATCACTATCCATTTTATTGATGGGAAGTCTCTCCATGTTTTCCGTCAATGTTCTTATCCGGTGATTCTCATGAAGATTCTAATGGAGCTTCATGTTCATCATTCTTCGTTCTTTTCTTCTCCAGTGGTTTCAAGTCAAGCTTTGTTGATCATACCCTTTCCTCATGTCAATGCTTTCTCATGCCGGTGCAATTCTTAATCACTCACTTCTCGCTATTCAATTGTTCCGGAGTGCTCAAGATATTTCAAAGATTCATGTTACCACTCTGCTTTCGATCAAACTCTTTCGAGGATGTTATATCATTTAAGCCTTTTAATTCAACCGGTGCAATCCCTCTTTTAAATCGTTCAACGGTGTTTCTTTTGAGTGGGGCCATAACCCACAGGTTCCCAGGATCTTACCTGACTCTTCTTATTTTCCCGGAGCTATCCTCAAATTTCTTTTTGAAGTTTGACGTAAGAATGATTTATCATCAATCAAATGCCTTTCTCCAAGATCGGTTAAATTCTTTTCATCGTTGGCTCAACCTTTCCATTCTTCATTCCGGTGTGCCTCAATAATTCTTGGTGGTGCTTCTCATCGTCATTCTCAACATTTGAAGACCGAAGAAGAGTTTTACCTCCATATCTTATCCGTTCTCTCAGAGATTCATGGTTCTAGTTCGAGGCCATCCTCTCATAATTGTTTTGGTTGTGAGAATTATTTTCACCCATCCGGAGTAATTCAGAGTATTTTCAGTTTGATTCTCCGGAGCCCATCATCTCATAATTATTCATTCTAGCTTTGATCTCCCATCCTCCTAATTTTACCGGTGCATCGATCAAATATCCTCTAATCAGTGCATGATCTCTTCGTTCTCTCATATATAAATTCTCTCAAGCATCTTCATTCTTTTGCTAATTCTTCCTGGTGTTTTCTTTATCTTCTCTTCATTCATTTTAATCCTTACGGTGGTTCGTTCAAGAGTTCTCGTGATTCGTTATCATATCAATTTATTCGTTGTTTTCAATCCTACCGGTGGATTCGTCGAAGACCTTGCCAAGTTTGCGCTATATCTCGCTTAATCCTTTCTACGAGGATAAGTAGTATGCCAATTCCATTGGTTGTCATCAATTTGAATTGGTGAAGGATAAGCATAATGTAATTCTTATTCTTGTTTCATCGAGTTGATTCAATTCCTTTTTCCGGAGTGGTTCATCATATCATATTCTCAGTTCGAGATGCTTTATCTTTTCTTTCCCGGAGTTCCAAGCTCTTTCAATTATATTAGTCTCTTCTTGGACAGAGGAGTATTCCTCAATATATTGTTTAAAATAGGTATTAGAAGCATAATTATCATAGCAATATTTAAGTATAGCAAAATTTTCAGATTCGTGAAAAGTAGCATCTTACTTTTCAATCAAAGAAGCAATTTCATAAGCACCCAAAAAAGCAACAAATTCTTCAATTTGTTGAACATCATAGTAACTATAAACATCTTTAGCATCAGAATATAAGATTCAATTATCAATAAACTCACATTGGTAGGGAAGGTGTTTCTTAGGGTTTTTAGAACAACAAGTAAAATCATATAATTCACATAAATTCCAAGCATAGCATTGCAAACGTTGAATTTGACTCCATAATAATTTCCCTTTTTTAGATATATGGTGTCGCACATAACAAGCATGCTCATCTAAAGATTTGCCCTCAACTAAGCTAGTTGGGGTTTCGGCACGAGCACAAAGGGATCGAAGATGATCCAAGTAAAAAGCTTCAGCAGTGTGATAGATTTTTAGTGCTTCTTCAACCATTGGTTCAGTAGGTACAACTAATTTTTTTGGTATTTTGCGTTTCCTACCCATAACTAAAGATAGAAAACAACTAAGAACAACAAATAAAAATTACTTAGTGATAAATCAAACAAGCACACACGAGAATATTCACCCCAAGCTATTGCTCCCCGGCAACGGCGCCAGAAAAGAAGTCTTGATAACCCACAAGTATAGGGGATCGCAACAGTTTTTGATAAATAAGAGCGTCGAACCCAACGAGGAGCTAAAGGTATAAAAAATATTCCCTCAAGTTCTATCGACCACCGATACAACTCTACACACGCTTGACGTTCGCTTTACCTAGAACAAGTATGAAACTAGAAGTACTTTGTAGGTGTTGTTGGATAGGTTTGCAAGATAATAAAGAGTACGTAAATAAAAAGTAGGGGCTGTTTAGATAAAGAAACAATAAAGTAAATATAGCGAGTGTGGAAAAGTGGTGGCAGGAGTTGCGAAATTGCCCCTAAGCAATTGACTACTTTACTAGACCGATAGCAAGTATTATGTGGGAGAGGCCACTTCTAGCATGTCATCCCTTACTTGGAATTCTATGCACTTATGATTGGAACTATTAGCAAGCATCCGCAACTACTAATGTTCATTAAGGTAAAACCCAACCATATCATTAAGATATATTGGTCCCCCTTCAATCCTGTATGCATCAATTTCTATGCTAGGTTGAAGCTTCTGTCACTCTTGCCCTCCAATACATAGTCCTATCAACAAACAACTAACCCTATGGTGTGATCCACGCGCGCGCTCATATGATGGGCACCAAAGGACAGAAACATAACCACAAGCAAATTAAATCAATCATAGAAATTCATCAACCATAGATAGGACAAAGAAAATCTACTCAGACATCATAGGATGGCAACACATCATTGGATAATAATATGAAGCATAAAGCACCATGTTCAAGTAGAGGGTATAGAGGGTTGCGGGAGAGTGGACCGCTGTAGATAGAGGGGGGAAGGTGATGGAGATGTTGGTGAAGATGGTGGAGGTGTTGGTGAAGATCGCGGTGATGATGATGATGGCCACGGTGGCGTTCCGGCGCCACCGGAGGAGAGGGGGAGAGGGGCCCCCTTCTTCCTCTTCTTCCTTGACCCCCTCCCTAGATGGGAGAAGGGTTTCCCCTCTGGTCCTTGGCCTCCATGGCATGGGAGGGGCGAGAGCCCCTCCGAGATTGGATCTATCTCTCTGTTTCTCTCTGGTTCTGCATTCTGTTCTGGCTCTGTTTCACCGTTTCGTATATATATGGAGATCCGTAACTCCGATTGACCTGAAACCTTCGCCGTGATTTTTTTCCGAATATTAGCTTTCTTGCGGCAAAAGAAGAGCGTCAACCGCCTTACGGTGGGCTCACGAGGGTAGGGGGCACGCCCTAGGGGGGGCGCGCCCCCCTACCTCGTGGCCACCTCGGGCACTGGTTCGCGTTGATTTTCCTTCTGAATTTTCCATATTTTCCAAAATAAGCTCCGTCTGTTTTTCTCCTGTTTGGACTCCATTTGATATGGATATTCTGCGAAACCAAAAACATGCAACAGACAGGAATTGGCACTGGGCACTGGATCAATATGTTAGTCCCAAAAATAATATAAAAAGTTGCCAAAAAGTATATGAAAGTTGAATAATATTGACATGGAACAATCAAAAATTATAGATACGACGGAGACGCATCAGCATCCCCAAGCATAATTCCTGCTCGTCCTCGAGTAGGTAAATGATAAAAAAAGATAATTTTTGATGTGGAATGCTACCTAACATAATCTTGATCATATGTCTAATCATGGCATGAATATGAAGACACAAATGATTCAAAGCAATAGTCTATCCTTTGACATTAAGATAATAATACTTCAAGCATACTAATAAAGCAATCATGTATTTTCAAAATAACATGGCTAAAGAAAGTTATCCCTACAAAATCATATAGTCTGGCTATGCTCCATCTTCACCACACAAAATATTCAAATCATGCACAACCCCGATGACAAGCCAAGCAATTGTTTCATACTTTTGACGTTCTCAAACCTTTTCAACTTTCACGCAATACATGAGCGTGAGCCATGGACATAGCACTATAGGTGGAATAGAATATGATGGTGGAGCAGACAAAAAGGAGAAGATAGTCTCACATCAACAAGGTGTATCAACGGGCTATGGAGATTCCCATCAATAGATATCAATGTGAGTGAGTAGGGATTGCCATGCAACGGATGCACTAGAGCTATAAGTGTATGGAAGCTCTAACTGAAACTCAGTGGGTGTGCATCCAACTTGCTTGCTCATGAAGACCTCGGGCATTTGAGGAAGCCCATCATCGTAATTACAAGCCAAGTTCTATAATGAAAATTCCCACTAGTATATGAAAGTGATACCTCAAGAGACTCTCTATATGAAGAACATGGTGCTACTTTGAAGCACAAGTGTGGAAAAAAGATAGTAGCATTGCCCCTTCTCTCTTTTTCTCTCATTTTTTTATTTTTTTATTTTTTTTATTTTTTTGGTGGGCTTCTTTGGGCTCCTTTTTTTATTTGGGCTTCTTTGGCCTCTTATATTTTTTTGTAAAGCCCGGAGTCTCATCCCGACTTATGGGGGAATCATAGTCTCCATCATCCTTTCCTCACTGGGGCAATGCTCTAATAATGATTATCATCACACTTTTATTTACTTACAACTCGATATTACAACTCGATATCTAGAACAAAGATATGACTCTATATGAATTCCTCTGGCGGTGTACCGGGATGTGCAATGATCTAGCATAGCAATGACATCAAAAAACGGACAAGCCATGAAAACATCATGCTAGCTATCTTACGATCATGCAAACCAATATGACAATGAATGCTCAAGTCATGTATATGATGATGATGGAAGTTGCATGGCAATATATCTCGGAATGGCTATGGAAATGCCATAATAGGTAGGTATGGTGGCTGTTTTGAGGAAGGTATATGGTGGGTTTATGGTACTGGCGAAAGTTGCGCGGTACTAGAGAGGCTAGCAACGGTGGAAGGGTGAGAGTGTGTATAATCCATGGGCTCAACATTAGTCATAAAGAACTCACATACTTATTGCAAAAATCTATTAGTCATCGAAACAAAGTACTATGTGCATGCTCCTAGGGGGATAGATTGGTAGGACAAGACCATCGCTCGTCCCCGACCGCCACTCACAAGGAAGACAATCAATAAATAAATCATGCTCCGACTTTGTTACATAACGGTTCACCATACGTGCATGCTACGGGAATCACAAACCTCAACACAAGTATTTCTACAAATCCACAACTACCCACTAGCATGACTCTAATATCACCATCTTTATATTGCAAAACTATTGCAAGGAATCAAACATATCATATTCAGTGATCTACAAGTTTTATGTAGGATTTTATGACTTACCATGTGAATGACCAATTCCTGTCATCTCTCTAAATAGATATAAGTGAAGCAAGAGAGTTTAATTATTTTTACAAAAGATATGCCCACTCTCTAACAAATATAAGTGAAGCAAAAGAGCATTCTACAAATGGTGGTTGTCTAAGTGAAGAGAAACAGGCAATCCAAACTTCAAATGATATAAGTGAAGCACATGAAGCATTCTATAAAGCCATACTCAAAGGATATAAGTGAAGTGCAAAGAGCATTCTATAAATCAACCAAGGAATATCTCATACCAGCATGGTGCAAAAAAGAAACATGAAAACTAAAGCAAAGACGCTCCAAGATTGCACATATCGCATGAACGAAACGAATCCGAAATATACCGATACTTGTTGAAGAAAGAGGGGATGCCTCCCCAGCATCCCCAAGCTTAGACGCTTGAGTATCCTTGAATATTTACTTGGGGTGCCTCGGGCATCCCCAAGCTTGAGCTCTTGCCTCTCTTCCTTCTTCTCACATCGAGACCTTCTCGATCATCGAACACTTCATCCACACAAAACTTCAACAGAAAACTCGGTAAGATCCGTTAGTATAATAAAGCAAATCACCACTATAAGTACTGTTGCAAACCAATTCATATTTTGTTTTTGCATTGTGTATACTGTAGTGTAGATTTTTCATGGCTTAATCCTCTAATATAAATTGATAGTTTCATCAAAACAAGCAAACTATGCATCAAAAACAGAATCTGTCTAAAACAGAACAGTCTGTAATAATCTGAACATTCACCATGCTTATGATACTTGAAAAATTCTACCAAAATTAGGAAAAATAAAAAATTTGTATAGGAAGACAGTGCAAAAAGAATCAGAACCATTTGACGTTCCATCTAAAAATGTAAAATTGTGCACTACATCCAAAGTTTCTGTCCTGCACCATACAAACCATCAAGCAAATGTAAACATCCTAAAGGCAAACATTGGCACATTATTTTTATAATACAATGGAATTGTACAAGGGGACAATTATTTTTGTTGAAAAGTTTCTGTAATCAAGATTCACAAAGTTGCCGTGAGCATGAACAAAGTTCAAGGAGCTCTCCCACTTCAACAGTGCTTGTCTTTCTCACTTTCACTTTCCTTTTTGAAAAGTTTTGGGTTCCCCTCTTTATTTTTGTTGTTTTTAAACTATATGAAAGCAATCAACAGAAATAAATGAATCTCTAAAACTTCTGGGTTGTCTCCCTGGCAGCGCTTTCTTTAAAGCCTTTAAGCTAGGCATATAGTGCTCAAGTAGTGAATCCACCCGGATCCCAAGGTATATCAAAGCCAATTTGAATCAACAATGATTTGTAATTTAGTAGTGAGAACAAAGCAACATATATCAAGCAATGACGAGTCTAACTCTCTTCCTATGCATCGGCATGTCATAAAAGAAAAATTCATGCACACCTAGTAAAGGCCAATGCATAGTATAAACAGTTTCTTACAATTTTATCATGTTGGAAACATAGAGAGGTGCAGATATAGTTCCTCTCTCATAATAATTGCAAGTAGGAGCAGCAAGCACATGCATATTATATTTATCGAATTCATCATGTGCAACGGTAAAAGGCAACCCATCAATATAATCCTTAATAAGTGCAAACTTCTCCGATATAGTATAATCGGGAGAATTCAAAAAGATAATAGGACTATCATGCGTGGGTGCAATAGCAACAATTTAATGTTTAACATAAGGAACTATAGCAAGTTGATCTCCATAAGCATAATTCATATTGGCATCTTGGCCATAAGCATAGCAAGCATCATCAAAAAGGGATATTTCAAAACAATCATAGGGATCATAACAGTCATCATAGCAATCATCCTTCGGTAAGCATGAAGGGGAATTAAACAATGTATGAGTTGAAGAGTTACTCTCATTAGAAGGTGGGCACGGGTGATCAATCCGCTCTTCCTCCTTTTGTTCTTCGCTATCTTCCACATCTTTTTCATCCAATGAGCTCACAGTTTCATCAATTTCTGCTTCCATAGACTCCTGCAAAATATTAGTCTCTTCTTGGACAGAGGAGTATTCCTCAATATATTGTTTAACATAGGTATTAGAAGCATAATTATCATAGCAATATTCAAGTATAGCAAAATTTTCAGATTTGTGAAAAGTAGCATCTTACTTTTCAATCAAAGAAGCAATTTCATAAGCACCCTCAAAAGCAACAAATTCTTCAATTTGTTGAACATCATAGTAACTATAAACACCTTTAGCATAAGAAGATAAGATTCCATTATCAATAAACTCACATTGGTAGGGAAGGTGTTTCTTAGGGTTTTTAGAACAACAAGTAAAATCATATAATTCACATAAATTCCAAGCATAGCATTGCAAACGTTGAATTTGACTCCATAATAATTTCCCTTTTTCAGATATACGGTGTCGCACATAACAAGCATGCTCATCTAAAGATTTGCCCTCAACTAAGCTAGTTGGGGTTTCGGCACGAGCACAAAGGGATCGAAGATGATCCAAGTAAAAATCTTCAGCAGTGTGATAGATTTTGAGTGGTTCTTCAACCATTGGTTCCGTAGGTACAACTAATTTTTTTGGTATTTTGCATTTCCTACCAACATACAACAAACCCTATGGTGTGATCCACGCGCGCGCTCATATGATGGGCACCAAAGGACAGCAACATAACCACAAGAAATTAAATCAATCATAGCGATTCATCAACCACCGATAGGACAACGAAAATCTACTCAGACATCATAGGATGGCAACACATCATTGGATAATAATATGAAGCATAAAGCACCATGTTCAAGTAGAGGGTACAGCGGGTTGCGGGAGAGTGGACCGCTGTAGATAGAGGGGGGAAGGTGATGGAGATGTTGGTGAAGATGGCGGAGGTGTTGGTGAAGATCGCGGTGATGATGATGATGGCCACGGCGGCGTTCCGGCGCCACCGGAGGAGAGGGGGAGAGGGGCCCCCTTCTTCCTCTTCTTCCTTGCCTCCTCCCTAGATGGGAGAAGGGTTTCCCCTCTGGTCCTTGGCCTCCATGGCATTGGAGGGGCGAGAGCCCCTCCAAGATTGGATCTATCTCTCTGTTTCTCTCTGGTTCTGCGTTCTGTTCTGGCTCTGTTTCACCGTTTCATATATATATGGAGATCCGTAACTCTGATTGACCTGAAACCTTCGCCGTGATTTTTTTCCGAATATTAGCTTTCTTGTGGCAAAAGAAGAGCGTCAACCGCCTTACGGTGGGCTCATGAGGGTAGGGGGCGCGCCCTGGGGGCGCGCCTCCCTGCCTCGTGACCACCTCGGGCACTGGTTCACGTTGATTTTCCTTCCGAATTTTCCATATTTTCCAAAAATAAGCTCCGTCCGTTTTTATCCCATTTGGACTCCGTTTGATATGGATATTCTGCGAAACCAAAAACATGCAACAGACAGGAACTGGCACTGGGCACTGGATCAATATGTTGGTCCCAAAAATAATATAAAAAGTTGCAAAAAAGTATATGAAAGTTGAATAATATTGGCATGGAACAATCAAAAATTATAGATACGACGGAGACGTATCAATATCGTCCCTTCCCCAAAGGTGGTATGTTCCCTATCGAAACCGTCATGCTTGTTGTGAGAAGCTCTGGTTTGTCAGAAGCTTATACCCGAACCTGCCCCAAATGGGACAAATTTTCACCACAGCATGTTGAGGCCGCTCCATGATAGCATGCCAAGTTTCATGAATTTCATACGAGTTTTGGATTTACTAGAATTTAAAAACTAGGCATCTCAACATTTTTCCGGCAATCAACAATTCCCTGGTGTTTGAATTTCATTCCCATCTCTTGCATGGGACCTAGAAATTCACCCAAGGACACACATGTGATTTTTCAACCAACTTTAGTGCATTGGAGCATGTGCTTCTAGTTCAAATTTGAATTATGCACATAAAATTCCTAGAAAACCCAGTTAATGTATAAAAAAGGCCAAACGAACCCCGAAAAATTCATTCACATTTCTTCCATGGGACCAAAGCATGCACTGAAGGACACAGATTTAATTTTTCAACCAATTTGTATACACCGAAGCATGTGCATGTAGTTTAATTTGGAATTCTGCACCTGAAATGTCTAGAAAACCAGTTTAATGTATGAAATGTCCAAACGAACCCTGAATAATTCCAATTCTTTTATGACACACATACCGTTGCATGTTCACTGCAGATAAGAGGTCAAGCAATTCAAACACCGTCCATTGCCACTATGACCCCATTTTGTAATTCAAATCAAGTAGATTCCACACAGTTTATTCTCACCAACCGTGTGAGACATAGCACAAAATATCTTGGAGCACCGTCGGTGTATAGTACGCCTATGGCTTACGCGAGAAGGTGCGTCAGCTACAGTCCACAGCCGGCGTGTCAAGCACACTAGCTCGCTCCCCCAAAACTCCCGTCTCTGAATCACTCACAATCTCGAAAATATCTACCGCCTGGAAGGTTTTAATGTTTGATAGCACATGATTAGTATGTGCGGACCGTGTGCGATGTCTGTTACTCCTGCTTTGCTTCAGCCGTTTGATTCAAATTTTCAATAGCCCCGGCATTTTACTCCCGCCTCTGCATCCCTCGCAATCTCAAAAATATCTGCTCACCCTAGATCCAAATTTTAAGTAGCCCCGCCTTGTTACTCCTGCCTAGTAAAATCTTTAGTTGCCGCAGTATTTCCTCAAACACAACCTCCACTCACACAGACACACACAACCCTCGAAACCATTGGTAGGTCGTCGCCATCGCCGGCGCCTCCATCCTCAACCTATGCCTGTGTGCTGGGGAGCTCGAGTAGCCAATAGCCAAAAGGAGGTTTATCGCGGCCTATTCGCCAGACGCCGGCGAGGTGGCCGTCGTGGAGTCCCCATCGTCCTCCGCGAGCCCGATCCACCATCGCCGGTCCCCCGATCCGCCTGCCGCCGCGCCCCTATGGCGGTTCGAGGACTTCCCCGTCCTCCCTGGGACCCGGCAACCGACGAAGTCCTACTTCGGGGTCCGGCAGCGGCGGTGGGGGACGTGGGTCACCGAGATTACAGATCGAGAGACACACACCCGTCGGTGGCTCAGTAGCTTCCACACGGCCGAGCTCGCGGCCATGGAGTACGACCGCTGGCAGGTCTGCTACCACAGCGCGGCAGCTAGGCGCAATTTCCCCTTCGGCACACGTCCGGTCCACCTCGTTCCGATGGAGCTAGGGGTGGTGAGCTCGGCTATGGCACGGGAGGACCATGAGGTGTGGCAGCGTCTCGAGGCCGAGGCCGCCGACGAGGCCTACATGCAAGAGCTCCGTCGGCAACACCCGGAGCTCGTGGAGATGGAGCGGACGATCTTTGCCGGCGCAGAGGGCGGCAAGGTTATCACGGTCTCCTCTGATGATGAGGTCGAAGGCGGCTAGGACGACGGGGAGGACGGTGGCGCGGAGGGCGTCGAGGTTATCACGCTCTCCTCTGATGACGATTTTGAAGGCGGCGGCGACGGCGGTGCAGAGGGCGTCGAGGTGGGCCCCGAGGACGAGGAGATCAGCGTCGACGAGTGGAGGAGTGCCTTCCCCAATGACCCCGACGACGGTACTGGCCCGGACCCGGCTCGCGGCACACCATACATGACAAGGAAGGATTGGCTCGACCTCTACTTCGACCAAAAGTAGTTTAGCTTAGTTTAAATTTATGTTTTATGTTCGGTTATGCAAAACTATCTATGTTTATGTTTGAATGCATGCTACTTTCAGTTGAACCTGCGTTGAACTTGATCTAATTGAAGTTTACAACCTTAAGTTTAGGGGATCGACTAGAATAGGCCAAAAATTGCTGGAGTATATATATCCACTAAGGGTTTTAGTCCTTTAACCTTTTAAGGATCGCCTAGAGATGTCCTTATGACTTGTTTATTTCAGTTCTTCACAATGTGATGCTCTATATGTGAAACTATTTTCTGTGGAGTTCAGTTTCATCAATAATAGTTTCAACAATACCACTATGAATTACGATATTTGGTTGCTATTAAGGATATTGCAGTTAACATGCCTTTTCGTTTTTCAATTGTTGTTTAGCAACATGCATTGTACTAAATGACTAAATATGCAATCCCAGGCTACATAGCAACAAGGAAGAGTGTTACCTTAATGTTCTGATGATGTTTAGATATACATGTAATAAAATCTTATATAATGGGATGGATGGAGTGTTGTACTTCATCATTTTTCAATTGTTGTTTAGCTTCTAATACTAACTTGGTGCTTTTAGGTACATATATCATTGCCAAAGATCCACACTTCGACCCTTTCTGCGTATGGGGCAATGAGATATTCATGAACCAGCATCAAGCGAGGAAACTGATCAAGATTGTAACTAAAATGGGTCAAAAGATGTCAATCGAACTATTTGTTTACACTTTATGCAAGACAACAGTGAACTGCAGGATGGTAAGTAAGAACCATGTAGCCTTGTTTTTACTGCCCGTAATGGGTTGTGTTAGATGAAAATATCTGAATCTTTTTTCTTTTGAAGTGGATCCTGAAGCGGTTTACTCAAGATTACCTCTCAAACTACATGATTGGCGGATGGCCATCACAAGGGGTTGGACTAGAGTCCTGCATGCATTCTGCATCCAGGAGAGCACAATAGGGTCATTCCGCTTCACCTTGTTCAGCAACTGGAATGTCTCTCGCCTCTTTCTTTACCATCTGTAATAGTACAAGTATAGAACATATGTACCTGTGAATCATTCTTTATTTGGTGCTTTTGTAATTCTTAAACATATGCACCTGTGAATCGAATAATGCATTGATCGTTCGAACCTGATGGATATGAATAAAGCTATAGCCTACTTTCAAGTTTAAATTAGGTACAATTTTAAATAGCATCAATTAAATTAGGGCGAAATTACATTGTGCAGGTCATTACGGCACACATGGTTGGTAAAACACAAACGTTTGCGATATACACCATAATCCGAGATGGTTCACAGAGAGGAAACGTGTGCAAGCATGCACATAGTTGCCGTTTGCAAAGCATGTGTGATGTCAGACACTATCACATATGGTGTGGGAAAACAAAATGTGTGTGATTGTCTGCCTATCGTACACGGTTTATAATCATGAACTATTTGTGATGTGCCAGGCATCGTAAATCTCCTGTGCCTAGAATCTGCCCAGAAAACTATCGTGCCTGGAATCTGCCTGGTTTTAGGCAGAACCACAAAACTCCAACTGCGATGGCAATGCAAGCACAAACGAGTGGCAAGGATGAAGCGTTTGGGATATTCGAGGTATCAGAAACGGTTATACAAGGACAACTGTATGCATCAAGGCTCCCTATCCCCGATGGTTTCTGGGTCGTGTGGGAAGGACCCCCCCCCCTATCGCCCACACTCACTTGGAGACGGTTCCATATGCCATCATGGAAATGGGTCAAAAACCGTTTGTTTAGGACCGACGTGCACCAGTGTGTGTTTGTTTCGCTCGCGGAGCGGTGAGGGGTGGCTAATATTTTCCATGCTAGATGTGTTATTCTCAAGATGAGTGTTTATTCACTTGTCATTGCACGAGGGTAAGGAAAAGGTACTAGGGATGCCCAGTCCCGAAATGCAAACAAATAAATAAATTTACTTTATGTTGTCAAATAATAAATTCCTTGGAAAGTGTTGGTATGGAGTGCACCCGTAGATACGGCTAGCCATGGAAAGTGAAAGTTATGGTGGAAAAAGGAATAAACTTTATTTTTCGTTTGGGAACCACCTTGGCATATCTAGCATGGAAAGTGTTTGGAACTCTAAGTCGTTTTTGTTGGTGGGATGGATACACCTCCCAAAATGTTTTTATCTCAAATTTTTCGCTTTGAGCTCTGGCACCTCTACAAATCCCTACTTCCCTCTGCTAAGGGCCTATCTTTTACTTTATGCAATTTTTATTTTTGAAATTTGAATCTCCATCTTCTCTCATAAAAAGCACCAACTAGGAGGCAATATGATCGTGCTCAAGTATTGGGTGTAGTTAATATTCGAGTGTGTTTCATGAATGGATCAATGTTTGAGCATGATGGGCTAGGGATAACTTATTTTGGCATTGATATTTTGAAAGACATGGTTGCTTGTTGATATGCTTGAGTATCTAAATTATTATATCAAAACTAGACTATTGCTTTGAATCACATAAAAGTCTAAATGTCCATGCTATAAAGAAAATAATATGATATGACTTGATGAACAACACTCCACGTCAAAAATTATGTTTTATCACTTACCTACTCGAGGACGAGTATGAGTTAAGCTAGGGGATGCTGATACGTCTCCAATGCATCTATATTTTTCTATTGTTCCATTCTGTTTTATTATCAATATTGGATGTTTTATAATCATTTTATAGTCCTTTTATATCATTTTTGGTACTAACCTATTAACATAGTGCCCAGTGACAGTTCCTGTTTTTTCCATGTTTTTTACATTGCAGGAAATCAATATCAAACGGAGCCCAAATGGCATGAAACTATACGATGCATTTTTATGGGCCAAAAGGAAGCAGATGGGCCCTGATTGCACCTGGGGGGAGTCCCGAGGAGGGGACAACCCACTAGGGCGCACCAGGAGGCCCTGGCGTGCCCTAGTGGGTTGTGCCCACCTTGGGTACCCCACGTACCACCTCTTTGCTCTATAAATACCCCAAAAATCCCAGAACCCTAGGGGAGTCGACGAAATATTCATCCAGCCGCCGCAGAGTCCAGAAACACCAGATCCAATCTAGACACCATCACGGAGGGGTTCAGCACTTCCATTGGTGCCTCTCCGATGATACATGAGTAGTTCTTTGTAGACCTTCGGGTCCGTAGTTAGTATCTAGATGGCTTCATCTCTCTCTCTCTCTTGATCCACAATACAATGGTCGAGATCCATATGATGTAACTCTTTTGCGGCGTGTTTGTTGGGATCGATGAACTTCGAGTTTATGATCAGATCTATGTTTTTATATCCATGAAAGTATTTGAGTCTCTTTGATCTCTTTTATGCATGATCTCTTATAGCCTCGTATTTCTTCTCCGATACTAGCAAGATGCCCGTGCGTTGCATGGAACATGAAGATCTTGTGGGAGAAAAGGATGAACGAGGGAAAACCTTATCTGCAAATGTAGAGAGGAGATCAGGTAAATTGTCATAGTTTCCTTCCTATCCGTTAGATATAGATCGGACGGACTATATTGCAGGATGGCAGGCATACCATTATCACCAACTCTGCTTTTTATAAGAGTAGAATATTTGGGTTTTGTCTGGCCAACTCGATCTATTTATCTTGCAATGGGAAGAGGTGCCTGGTGGTGGGTTCGATCTTACGATGCTTGATCCCAGTGACAGAAAGGGAACCGACACGTATGTATCGTTTCTACTAAGGATAAAAAGGCGAGATCTATATCTACCTCCATATAGATAAATGGATCTTGTCTACATCATGTCATCATTCTTATTGCATTACTCTGTTTTTCCATGAACTTAATACACTAGATGCATGTTGGATAGCGGTCGATGTGTGGAGTAATAGTAGTAGATGCAGGCAGGAGCCGATCTACTAATCTTGGACGTGATGCCTATGTAATGATCATTGCCTGGATATCGTCATAATTATTTGAAGTTCTATCAATTGCCCAACAGTAATTTGTTCACCCACCGTTTGCTATTTTTCTTGAGAGAAGCCACTAGTGAAACCTACGGCCCCCGGGTCTTATTTCTCCTATATTTGCCTTTGCGATCTACTTTTTCCTTGCTGTTATTTTCAGATCTATTAAACCAAAAATACAAAAATACTTTGCTGCACTATAATTATTTGTGATCTATATATCCAATCTATTACAACCTTTTTACCATCGCACACCAATTTTTGGCGCCGTTACCCAAAAGGGATTGACAACCCCTTTAACACGTTGGGTTGCGAGGTGTTGTTATTTGTGTGGTGGGGCTATTTACGTTGTGTTGCTTGGTTCTCCTACTGGTTCGATAACCTTGGTTTCATAACTGAGGGAAATATCTACCGCCGCTGTGCTGCATCATCCCTCCCTCTCCGGGGAAATACCGACGTAGTTCCAACTGCCATCAGTTGTCATTTGATGAATGGGATCACATCATTAGAGAATGATGTGATGGACATGACCCATCAGTTAGCTTAATTAGCATAATGATCGTTAAGTTTTATTGCTATCGTTTTCTTCATGACTTATACATATTCCTCTGACTATGAGATTATGCAACTCCCTAATATCGGAGGAACACCTTGTGTGCTACCAAACGTCACAATGTAACTGGGTGATTATAAAGATGCTCTATAGGTGTCACCGAAGGTATTTGTTGGGTTGGCATAGATCGAGATTAGGATTTGTCACTCCAAGTATCAGAGAGGTATCTCTGGGCCCTCTCGGTAATGCACATCACTATAAGCCATGCAAGCAATGTGACTAATGAGTTGGTTACGGGATGATGCATTACGGAACGAGTAAAGAGAGTTGCCGGTAACGAGATTGAACTAGGTATGATGATACCGATGATCGAATCTCGGGCAAGTAACATACCGATGACAAAGGGAATAACTTAGGTTGTTATTGCGGTTTGACCGATAATGATCTTCGTAGAATATGTAGGAACCAATATGAGCACCCTGGTTCCGTTGTTGGTTATTGATCGGAGATATGTCTCGGTCATGCCTACATAGTTCTCAAACCCGTAGGGTCCGCACGCTTAACATTCGATGACAATTTGTATTATGAGTTATGTGTTTTGCTGACCGAAGTTTGTTCGGAGTCCCAGATGATATCACGGACATGACGAGGAGTCTCGAAATGGTCGAGAGGTAAAGATTGATATATTGGACAATAGTATTCGGACACCGGAATGGTTTCGAGACGTTTTGGATATTTATCGGAGTACCGAGGTGTCGTGGTGGGCGCACGGCAGATGCCATGGGATGGCTAAAGAGAGGAGGAGGCTCGAGGGCACTGGTGGGCTCCAGAGGCAAGGTCGGCATGAGCGAGCGCGGGACGCAAGACATACCCAGGTTCGGGGCTCTCCGGAGAGATAACACCCCTAGTCCTGCCGAGTGTGGTTTATATGTAACAGTACAAGGTGCTCCTAGAGCTGTATGGAGGGAGAAGGAAGGCTGGCCAAGGCTTAGGCAGTTCCCTATCTTCGGGCATTGCTAGCTAGGTGTGTGTAAGTGAGAGGAGATGATCTTGCTTCCGCCCGTATGCATGAGGGCTCCTGGGGGGTTTTATAGGCCAACACCCCAGGGGTACGATGGTAATGTTACACGGTTGTAGGGCCGGGTCGTCAGCGTCCAGGGAACCGGTGCTGGGACCCATCGGGTACTAGGCCTCGCCGTGTTCCTCGGGCGCGGGACCCGCCAGGTACGAGGGCACTGTTGGCCGTCTTGTCGATCATCAGGGAGTGGCCGTGTTGAGTCAGCTATAGTGGTGCTCCATCAGGTCACCGCTTGCTAGCGTCATGGGTGACGATGGGCGCACTGTTGCCACGTCGGCCCTAGTCAGCGGGTAGGTGGAGGGCATTGTTGCCTCGTCCGGCTGACCAAAGTCATGGGCAGGGCACTGTGGTTTCGGTCATTAGTTGGTGAAGACTCGTCCCATCGTACGGCTGGGATGGGACGGCCGTTGACCCTTGGCCAGGTTGGAGAACACGCCAAGGGGGGAGTTGGCTTGTTGGAGAAGTCTTGGTGCGCCGGGCTCGACTGTCTTGAGCTGGCTTGTTGGGGAAGTCGTGAGGATTAGGCCGGGTCGAGGGGGCTTACCGGGTCGAGCGACCTGGCCAAGCGCGAGCCATCTTGATGGGCGATGCTGGCCCCATTGTTTTTGAAAACGATCCGAGTTCCGTTGCCAGCTCGGGGTTGATCCCCCCGATAGTAGTCCCCAAAGCTGTGAAGGTCCGCCATCTTTGGATGGAAGGGCCTTCGTAGTTTCCCCCTTTGAAGGAGGCGAATCTTGAGGCCGCCGGGTCTGGCAACACCCACTGTGTGCCAGCTTCCGGAAGCCAGATCGTGGCATCCCGGCCGCGGCGGGAAACCGAGGAGTCCACGGAATATTGGAGGCAGTCTTTTGGGCTTCGCGCGGGTGCCACGTGGCGTCCGGGAGCCGGAGGGGCCTGACAGGCCACGCGCGCGACAGGACAGGGTGATGCGCAGGGGGCCATGGACGCGCGCCCTCAGCCCACGCGCACGGAATTATTGCGGTGTTCGCAAGTCGGTTGCCATTCTCGAGGCAGTTATTGCGCGCGTACGTGCGCAGTTATTGCGGGGAAGTGGGAAAGGCGAGCGCAAACGATCGCACTGCCCACCATTTTGAATCATGGCTTATAAATTGGGGCGAGGAGGGAGCAGCGGAAATCATTCTCACTTGCACCCCTGCCTTCGTCTTCCTTCCTCTGCTTCTCGCGACCGCCGCGCACCGCGACGCCCGTTGCTTTGAGCAGAGCCTTGCGGCCATCTTCTTCTTCTTCTCTTGCTTCTTCATCGATGGCGCTGCCGCCGGGCTCGTGGATGGGCTCGACCGTCACCCTCGACGACATTGCCTACCTCCGCACCACCAGGAACCTTTCGAGGGAGATGGAGGTTGACGCGCTTCCTCCGTTGGGCAAGCGGGAGCCGCGGCCTGAGGGCACGGAGCACGTCGTCTTCTTCCCACACTTTAAGCACGGGTTTGGGCTTCCTGCGAGCGGCTTCTTCTGTGACTTCTTGGAGTTCTTCAGGCTCCAGCCCCATCATCTGGGCGTCGGTGCCATCGTGCAGCTGTCGGGCTTCGTTACCCTTTGCGAGGGGTACCTGGGGGTGGAGCCTTCGATCGACCTCTGGGTGCGCTTTTTCTCCCTGAAGCAGCAGGGGCCAAGGGACGGAGAGATGTCAGAGTGCGGGGACACCGTCATATCCAAGCGGTCGGGCGCTGACTGCCCGAAGATGTCGCTGGAGGATTCTGCCAAGAAGTGGCAGAATTCTTTCTTCTACGTCCGCAACCTCGGCGCGGATCGCATCAACTTGCCGCCCTTCGTCAACTCGCCACCAAAGGAGAAGCAAAACTGGGGGTACTACCCCAAATGTCTGTCGCGGGAGGTGCTCAACCTGTGTGAGCGGGTGTCGGTGATGAAGGAGCGGGAGGGGCTCCGGCACCGACCTCATCACCACCTTCATCGTCCGTCGGGTGCTGCCGCTGCAACAAGGCAGCCACCTCATCGGTCAGATGACCGGCCTCCAGGACCCCAACGGCATGGCGAGCACATGGCTGGGCACGGACCAGGTTGCGCGCCGGGTCAACGACATCTCCAAGGCCAACCTGCAGGATGACTGGCAGTTCGGGAAAGCCTCGTACAGCCGTGTGAACCCGGCATCGATGGTGAATCCATCCATATTTTGCTACTGCTTTTCTTCTTGTCTGCCCCGACGCAACGCGGGAGGTGCTTCTGAATGCCATCCGGCATCCTTACGACCGGGCGCGGGCGCAGGTGGTGCACGTTGCCTCGAAGGAGCCCGAGGCCCATGGCGGAGAGGAGGAGGCGTCCACTGATGCGGGCGCAGGGCGCCGAGCTGGTAAGTCTTGTGCTTTATTTTTGAGTCGCCAGGTCGCGAGACGGTCTTGAGGGGCTGGCGTGAGCCGTTGATGTAGCGGCGTCGAGTGCAGGAGGCGGCGGCGCGGCCGAAGCTAGGTCGTCTCGGGAGGCGCCGGCGGTGAGGCGGCCGCACCAGAAGGACGGCATCGCGCTGCGAGCCCCGGTCGTGAAGCACGAGGCGGACCCGACCGGGGTGGTGAAGCCGCCCGCCAAGAGGAGGCGCGCCGCAGGAGAGGGTGGCGAGGCCCGCCATTCCGGTGGTGCCGGGGTGAGTTTCCTTGCGGCCTGAACCGAGTGGCCGAGCGGCTCTGGCTGGCTTGTATTTAGTTCGTCTTGTGCTTCAGGTCGCCGATCTCGCTAGCGGTGGCGGCGGCGGATGTGGCGTCCGTCGAGGGCGCCATGTTCCGGAGGAGCCGGTCCGGCACCATTGACCGGGACAAGGAGGAGGAGGAGCGGGTGGATTCGGACCTCGGTCTGGACCCGGCCGACACCGAAGGCCTGGCCTGGCGGGACCGGAACCGGGCCGAGGCGGAGCTGGAGGTGGCGTTAACCCAAGCCTGGGTTAGCGCCGCGATGGCGTGGGCGCCAGCCGGCGAGGAGCCGGCGTGGCCGGACATACCAGCGGAGACGTTGGCGGCGGTGACGGTCTTCGTGCTGTCGATGGAGGGGGAGCACGGCCATGGTGGTCGTGCGGATGCGATGGACCTCGACCAAGAGGTCGTGGTCATCGGGGACTACACCCCACTGCGGACCGACGTGGTCGAGCGGGCGGGGGCCGACGGAGGTGGCGGTGACTCCGTCTTGGGGGAGGCGTCCCGGACGGCACCGGCGGGGGCGGCTCAGACGCCGACGAGCGAGGCGCCGCCGGTGGTGGAGCCACAAGCCACTCGACCCACCGAGCCGGCGTCGGAGCCGGAGAAGGCACCGGTGGGGGCGCCGGCCTCAGGGGAGGCGGCCAGTGGGGAGAACGCCCTGGCGCTCAGGCTCGGGGGTTGCCGGGTGATATGTCTCCAACGTATCTATAATTTTGGACTGCTCCATGCTATTGTATTATCTATTTTGGATGTTAATGGGCTTATTTTCACACTTTTATATTATTTTTGGGACTAACCTTTTAACCAAAGGCCCAGCCCAAATTGCTGTTTTTTTGCCTATTTTAGAGTTTCGCCGAAAAGGAATATCAAACGGAGTCGAAATAGAATGAAACCTTCGAGAGCGTTATTTCTGGAACAAACGTGATCCAGGAGACTTGGAGTGGACGTCAAGAAACAATCGAGGAGGCCACGAGACAGGGGGGCGCCCTCCACCCTCGTGGGCCCCTTGTTGCTCCACCAACCTACTTCTTCCTCCTATATATATCCATATACCCCGCAAACATCCAGGAGCACCACGAAAACCTAATTCCACCGCCTCAACCTTCTATACCCAAGAGATCCAATCTTGGGGCCTTTTCCAGAGCTCCGCTGGAGGGGGAATTGATCACGGAGGGCCTCTACATCAACTCCATGGCCTCCCCGATGATGTGTGAGTAGTTTACTTCAGACCTTCGGTTCCATAGCTAGTAGCTAGATGGCTTCTTCTCTCTCTTTGGATCTCAATACAAAGTTCTCCTCGACTCTCTTGGAGATCTATTCGATGTAACTCTTCTTTTTGCGGTGTGTTTGTCGAGATCTGATGAATTGTGGGTTTATGATCCAGATTATCTATGAACAATATTTGAATCTTCTCTGAATTCTTTTATGTATGATTGGTTTATCTTTCCAAGTCTCTTCGAATTATCAGTTTGGTTTGGCCTACTAGACTGATCTTTCTTGTAATGGGATAAGTGCTTAGCTTTGGGTTCAATCTTGCGGTGCTCGATTCTAGTGACAGAAAGGGAAATGACACGTACTGTATTGTTGCCATCGAGGATAAAAAGATGGGGTTTACATCATATTGCATGAGTTTATCCCTCTACATCATGTCATCTTGCTAAAGGCATTACTCTGTTCTTATGAACTTAATACTCTAGATGCATGCTGGATAGCGGTCGATGTGTGGAGTAATAGTAGTAGATGCAGAATCATTTCAGTCTACTTGTCTCGAGCGTGATGCCTATATACATGATCATGCATAGATATTCTCATAATTATTCGCTTTTCTATCAATTGCTCGACAGTAATTCGTTCACCCACCGTAATACTTATGCTATCTTGAGAGAAGACACTAGTGAAACCTATGGCCCACGGGCCTATTCTCCATCATATATGTTTCCTTCTATTTTATTTTGCAATCTTTACTTTCAATCTATATCATAAAAATACCAAAAATATTTATCTTATTATTATCATCTCTATCAGATCTCACTCTTGCAAGTGGCCGTGAAGGGATTGACAACCCCTTTATCGCGTTGGTTGCGAGGTTCTTATTTGTTTGTGTAGGTATGAGGTGACTCGCGCATGGTCTCCTACTGGATTGATACTTTGGTTCTCAAAAACTGAGGGAAATACTTACACTGCTTTACTGCACCACCCTTTCCTCTTCAAGGGAAAACCAACGCAGTGCTCAAGAGGTAGCACCGGGCCGCCGGGTCGCAGCCGACGCAAAGCAAGACCGGCGAGGTCTTCTTCGAGCCTCCAACCCAGGAGGAGGCAGCGATGACCGTCGTGACCCGGCACCTGCGAGGGCGGGCGGACCGGATCAAGGCCTTCACTCAGGCCAAGGTCGAGGCGACGCAGGAGGTGGAGCGCGTCGTGTTTGTAAGTTTCCCTTGCATTCTTCCTTTTTCTTTTTCGTTGCTTCTTCTTCGTGGGTGCGCGCCAGTGCACCCACTGGGTGTAACCCCCGAGATTCAGGCCAACTGCGTAGCGGATGGGTCGAATCTTATCTTGGTGTCTTGTATTGATCGTTGCTTTCTACACCAACTGGACGCCTAACGAGTCGGCGTCTTCAACCGGCTCCTTGAGACGCACCGGCGTCTCAAGGAAAGGCTCACCGCCAAGGAGGAGGAGCTTCGTGCCGCGGCAGGTACTTGTCTTGCGTGCTCTTTTTTAGTGGGGGCGCGCGATTCAGGCCAACTATGTAGCAGTTGGGTCGAATCTTAAAGTAGTACTTTGTTTCTGAGTTTCTCTTCTGCAGCCGAGGTGCTGTCTTGGAGGACCCGGCTGATTCGGGCGGGCTTCCACTATGACCGGCTCGTTGCTGACGCCGGTCGGCTTGAAGCCGAGGTGGAGAGGGTGAGGGCGGAGGAGACGGGAGCCCGGAAGGCGCTCGACGAAGCCAGCCGGCTGTAGGAGCGGCTGGAGGGTGACAAGGACCGCCTCGAGGCCGAGGTGGAGCACCTCAAGGCGGAGGCCGCCAAGGTCGTGGAGGCGAAGCGTGCCCTTGCAGAGGCGAACCAGCAATGCGGCAAGCTGGCCGACGACAAGGGGCAGCTACAGGCCGAGGTGGAGCGCCTGAAAGTGCTAGCGGCCACGGCGAAGGAGACCCGGTAGGAGGAGACCCGGCGTCGCGAGGAGGCCATGAAGGCGGCCAAGGGCAAGGACGCCGAGCTGAAGGCGGCCCTTGCCAAGGTTGCCGATCTGGAGAAGACACTCCAGGAGCGTGACCGCACCATTGCCCGGGAGCGGCATGGTACGTTGCTCGAAGCGCAGCACCTAGAAGAGTCCTTCTCCAGTAAGTGATTTCCTTTGGTTTTGTTGTTGTCGGGTTGGGACTCCGGATTCTTGTTTTTGGTGGCTTCTATTCTAACTTGCTTTTCTTTTTAATAGGGGCCTTCCCAGAGATGCAACGACTAGCAGAGGAGGCGGTCCACTTTCAGCGCGACCCGCAGGGAGTCGTCGGCTCCGGGACTGGCCTGTGGGTGGCCTGGACCTTCCCGGAGATCGTGACCGCCATCAAGGCCCGTCTGCGAGCTTTGAGCGAGTAGATGGGGTGGCTCTCTGGGGCCGGCGCGGCGATGACGGCGGCCCTCTGGCCGGGCGGCGTCGTGCCGAACAGCTTCACGCGGCTGGCGCGATGGTTGGAGGCGGGCATGAACCGTCTTCATGAGTGGCGGGTTTTTATCGCCCGTGCCGGTGCTGAGATGGCGCTCTAGTTCGCGATGTCTTGGCATCTAGACCTGGCGCTGGATGCGCTGATGAGCTAGCGGGCTGGCTCGGAGAGCCAGCTGCAGGCGAAGGCCGGACGGATCGCCACCCGGGCTAGCTACATCGTCGGGTTCGGCTTCCATGACGAGTTCCAGCGGGAGCGGGCGGAGGATGGCGGAGTCGTTCCTGCTGACGACTACGGCCTGCTTCTAGATGACCCATAGGGCAGCTCTGAGGAGACGGCCGTCTACCGCGACACGGACGCTGGGGAGGAGGATACCGGCACATCGACGGACCTGGGGGCTGCGTGATCCGGTGGTAGGAATGCTTGATTTTTTTACTTTGTGAAAATTTCTGTTACGTAGCAGGTCCACCCACCCACTGGGGGTTAACTGGGTGTAATGAACTCTGGCCTTGGGCATGTTTCTGAATTTATGATGTATCAGCCTTGTGAATGTTTGTGCCTTTGCTTTTCGTTTTTTTTGAGCCGTTTTCCTGCAGTCTCCCCTCTTGGGCTTCTCCCCCGCGAGTCTGACGGCCGAGGCTCCGGTCTGTGACAAGGGGTTCGGCTTTTGAGAAGAGCTTGTAGTACTTAGGATTTCGTAATGTTGAGCGCGAGCGAAACACCCATTGGGTCGGCCGACGGCAACCCGTCGGGGCCGGGTTGGCGAGCAGCCGGTCGCTTGGCAACTTAGAGCGGCGAGGCCGGGTCGAGAGACCCGGCGGTATGCGAAAACTTCGTGGATGCCTGCGCTCTTGCTCTTCGTTTTTTGAGCCCTTTTCTCGCAACTTTTCCCCCTTTGCCCCCCCCCCCATGAGCCTGATGGCCGAGGCTCCAGTCCGTGACAAGGGGTTCGGCCTTTGGGAGGAGTGTGCCATATTTAGCCTTTCGGAACGTTGAGCGTGAGCGAAACACCCACTGGGCCAGCTGGCGGCAATCCTGCGGGGCCGGGTTGGCAAGAAGCCGGTCGTGCGGCAACTTTAAAGTGGTGGGGCCGGGTTGGGCGACCCGGCGGTTCTTGACTTAGTGCTCTTGGCACGCTGGTGCTCTGGTCTCATGTGCTTGCCAGCCAACAGCCGAAGCCGGTTCTGCGGCTTAGGGCAAAGTGAGAGGCCGCGGCGATCCAATGCGTCATGAGCCGCTAAGGGAAGCAGCGGGTGGCCAAGCCGGCCAGCCCCCGAGCCCCCGGGTCGAGCAAGTCGACCCGGTGGCCGGGTTGGCTAATGAGAAAAGTAATGGACAAATGTAGTGGGCACAATAGCTTGGTCGCAAAAAAGGGCAGCCCCCGAGCGTCGTTCGGGGATCCCATAGTTTTTAGATGATTACAAAAGGCAGTGATACATACGTGCACACGGCTAATTGAAAAATGGGCAGAGGAGCTCCGCATTCCATGGCTGGGTTGTTTCTTCATCGACGGTGTCCCTCTTGCACTTGTTTGACTTGCGGGCGTCGATGAGGTAGTACACGTTGTGATCGCACAAGACCTTGCTGATGATGAAGGGGCCCTCCCATGGGGAGGACCGGTTGTGTTGGCCGGTCTGCTGTTGGACGAGCTGAAGGACGAGGTCTCCCTCCCAGAAAGCGAGGGGCTTGATCTTCTTGCTGTGGTAGTGCCTCAGGCCTTGCTGGTAGATGGCTGAACGACTGAGCGCTAGGAGACGTGCTTCTTCGAGCAGGTCGACGCCGTCTTCGCGGGCTTCCTTGGCTTCAGCTTCTGTGTACATCATGATGCGCGGCGAGTCAAACTCGACGTCAGTCGGGATGATGGCTTCTGCTCCGTAGACGAGGAAGAATGGGGTGAACCCGGTCGACTGGTTTGGCGTGGTGCAAAGACTCTAGAGGACGGACGGCAACTCGTCGAGCCAGCTGCCGGGGGAGCGGACGAGCGGCTCGACGAGTCGTGGCTTGATGCCGGATAGGATGAGGCCGTTGGCCCGCTCGACCTGGTCGTTGGACTGCGGGTGTGCAACGGAAGCCAGGTCGAGGCGGATGCCGGAGACGGAGCAGTACTGCATGAGCGCGCCCTTGGCGAAGTTGGTGCCGTTGTCCGTGATGATGTTGTTCGGCATGCCGTAGTGCACCACGATGTCCTTGATGAATTGAACGGCCGATGGACCATCCATCTTCTTGATTGGCCTCGCTTCGATCCATTTGGTGAACTTGTCCACCGCCACCAGCAAATGTGTCATGCCACCTCAGGCGGTCTTGAAGGGCCCCACCATGTTGAGTCCCCAGACTACGAAGGGCTAGGCGATCAGGATGGTCCGGAGTGCTGACGCCGGCTGGTGGTTGCGCTTGCTGAAGCGCTGGCATCCCTCGCCCTTGAGGACGAGCGACTCTCGTCTTCGAGGGTCGTGGACCAGTAGAACCCATGGCAGAAAGCCTTGGCCACCTGGGATCGTGAAGGCGACGTGGTGCCCGCACTCGCCCTGGTGTATGTCGAGGAGGATCTCAATGCCCTTGTCCTGCTCGACGCAGCATTGGAATACGCCGGTGCAACTGCGCTTGACGAGCTCGTTGTTGATGATGCTATAGGCGGACGCTCGGTGCTGCACTTGTCGACCTTCGGTATCGTCCATGGGGAGGACCCCATTCTCCAGGAACTCCGAGATGGGCAGAGCCCAGGATGGTGTTGTCACCACGGCGAAGACGACAACCATTTCGGGCTCTGGGGAGGCAGCCCCCGAGCCGGGTCCAGCATCCCCTGGGTCGGGTTCGGTGGCCCCCGAGCTAGGTTTGACAGTACTCGGGCCAGGTTGAGGCGCGACCGGGTTGGGTGGAGCAGTCCCCGGGCCAGGTTGAGGCGCGGCTGGGTCGGATGGAGCAGTCCCCGGGCCGGGTTGAGGCACGGCCGGGTCGCCTGGCACGTGGATGGACTCGGAGTCTGGGACAGCTTGACGGACGGCTTGAGGAGATGCTCGAGGGAGACGCCGGATGGAATGGACTGCCGAGACGAGGCGATCTTGGCGAGCGTTTCGGCCGCCTCATTCTCTACGCGCGGGGCGTGGAGGAACTCACAACCCTTGAAGAATCCGGACAGCTTCTGGACGAGGAAGCGGTAGCTTGCCATGTTGGAGTCGTGTGCGTCCCATTCACCGGAGCACTGCTGCACCACCAGGTCCGAGTCGCCGTAGCACAGGATGTGCCGGATGCCGAGTTCCTTGGCAAGCCGGAGGCCGTGCACAAGAGCTTCGTATTCGACGATGTTATTGGAGGCGGCAAAGTGGATCTGTAGTGCGTACTTGAGCCGGTCGCCCTTGGGGAGGACAGCACGATGCCGGCCCCTAGGCCGAGTCGCATCTTCGAGCCGTCGAAGTGCATGCGCCAGTGCGTCGAGTCCGGTGGTGGTGGGAGGTATTGGGTCTAGGTCCAGTCGATGAGGAAGTCGGCCAAAGCTTAGGACTTGATTGTAGTGCGGGGCTCATAGAGGTTGGTATGGCTGCTAGCTTGAGCGCCCACTTGGCGACCCGGCCAGAGGCATCCCGGCACCCGATGATTTCGCCGAGAGGGGCCGTGCTGACCATGGTGATGACATGCTCTTGGAAGTACTGCTTCAGCTTCTTGGCGAGGGAGCGTGAACCCTTTGGTAAAGGGCTCACCTCGGATGCGTGGCCCAAAGCATGCCGGCCCGACGAGGCCGGTTTCCTCCAGCTCTTGGGAGAGGGCGAGTCGGTCGAGGCGGTGACGGGCGTCGGTGTCGTCGATGGCGCACGGGCCCAGCCGGTCAGTCACCATGCCATGGGGGCTGGGTCTCCTCCCGTCGGACGTCGGCTGCGTTGGAGCAAAGTGTCGAGTCGGCGTCGGGCCTCCGAAGCCGGCTCGTCGCCCAAGCCGCCAGCGGTCATCAGGGCGTGGTTGCGCCGGGTCCGGGTGCGGCCGGAGTGCGCCTCATCGGGTGGAGAGGACGTCGTGTGCTGGAAATCGCCGGGTCTAGCGACGCGGGCGGAGCCGGATCCGGCCGGCTTGGCGAGTTTGTTGAGGCGGTCCTGCTGCGCGTTGGCCGCAGCGAGGAGGTTGTTCACCCTCTTGAGGCGGTCCTGCAGCTCTTCGCCTGCGAGCTAGTCCAGGCCGACCGCGGCCGCCTGGGTAGCATGCATGTTCTTCACGGGAGTCTTGTAGACGGGAGAGACGGCGCCGAAGGCACGCTGATACGTCCATTTTGCATCATGCTTTTATATCGATATTTATTGCATTATGGGCTGTTATTACACATTATGTCACAATACTTATGCCAAATCCCTCTTATTTTACAAGGTTTACATGAAGAGGGGGAATGCCGGCAGCTGGAATTCTGGGCTGGAAAAGGAGCAAATATTAGAGACCTATGCTGCACATCTCCAAAAGTCCTGAAACTTCACGGGAGCATGTTTCAGAATATATAAAAAATATTGGGCGAAAGAAGTACCAGAGGGAGGCCACCCACTTTCCACGAGGGTGGGGAATGCGCCCCTGCCTCGTGGGCCCCCTGGCAGCCCTCTGATGCCCATCTTTGGCTATATGGAGTCTTTCGTCAAGGAAAAAATCACAAGCAAGCTTTCGGGGCGAAACTCCGCCGCCACGAGGTGGAACCTTGGCGGAACCAATCTAGGGCTCCGGCGGAGCTGTTCTGCTGGGGAAACTTCCCTCTGGGAGGGGGAAATCATCACCATCATCATCACCAATGAACCTCTCATTGGGAGAGGCTAATCTCCATCAACATCTTCACAAGCACCATCTCATCTCAAACTCTATTTCATCTCTTGTATCCAATCTTTGTCTCAAAGCCTCAGATTTGGTACTTGTGGGTTGCTAGTAGTGTTGATTACTCCTTGTAGTTGATGCTAGTTGGTTTACTTGGTGGAAGATCATATGTTCAGATCCATTATGCATATTAATACCCCTCTGATTATGAACATGAATATGATTTGTGAGTAGTTACGTTTGTTCCTGAGGACATGGGAGAAGTCTTGCTATAAGTAGTCATGTGAATTTGGTATTTGTTCGATATTTTGATGAGATGTATGTTGTCTCTCCTCTAGTGGTGTCATGTGAAATTCGACTACATGACACTTCACCATTGTTTTGGCCTAGAGGAGGGCACTGGGAAGTAATAAGTAGATGATGGGTTGCTAGAGTGACAGAAGCTTAAACCCTAGTTTATGCATTGCTTTGTAAAGGCCTAATTTGGATCCATGTATTTCATGCTATGGTTAGGTTTACCTTAATACTTCTGTTGTAGTTGCGGATGCTTGCAATAGGGGTTAATCATAAGTGGGATGCTTGTCCAAGGAAGGACAGTACCCAAGCACCGGTCCACCCACATATCAAATTATCAAAGTACCGAACGTGAATCATATGAGCGTGATGAAAACTAGCTTGACGATAATTCCCATGTTTCCTCGGAAGCGCTTTCCTTTAAGAGTTTGTCCATGCTTGTCCTTTGCTACAAAAAGGATTGGGCCATCTCGCTGCACCTTATTTACTTTTACTATTTGTTTCCCGTTGCCAACTACCTTATCACAAAACTATTTGTTACCGATAATTTCAGTGCTTGCAGAAAATACCTTGCTGAAAACCGCTTATCATTTCCTTCTACTCCTTGTTGGGTTCGACACTCTTACTTATCGAAAAGGCTACGATAGATCCCGTACACTTGTGGGTCATCAAGACTCTTTTCTGGCGTCATTGCCGGGGAGTGAAGCGCCTTTGGTAGGTGGAATTTGGTAAGGAAAAATTTATATGGTGTGCTGAAATTTACTATCACTTGTTACTATGGAATATAATCCTTTTAGGGGCTTGTTCGGGGTATCTTCACCCCGACCATTAGAGCAAAGAGTTGCTCCTCAACCTACTGAACCTACTAAAAATGTTTACTTTGAAATTCCTTCAGGTATGATAGAGAACTGCTAGCTAATCCTTTTACAGGAAATGGAACATAGCATCCCGATTTGCACCTAATCTATGTGGATGAAGTTTGTGGATTATTTAAGCTTGCAAGTATGCCCGAGGATGTTATCAAGAAGAAGGTCTTGCATTTATATTTGAAGGGAGAGGCATTGACATGGTTTAGGCTATGTGATGATATGGGATCATGGAACTACAACCGATTGAAATTGGAATTTCATCAGAAATTTTATCCTATGCATCTTGTTCATCGTGATCGTAATTATATATACAATTTTTGGCCTCATGAAGGAGAAAGCATCGCTCAAGCTTGGGGGAGGTTTAAGTCAATGTTATATTCATTCCCCAATCATGAGCTCTCAAAAGAAATGATTATTCAAAAAATTTATGCTCGGCTTTCTCCAGTAATCGCTCCATGCTCGATACTTCTTGTACTGGCTCTTTTATGATGAAGACTATTGAATTAAAATTGGATTTGTTGGAAAGAATTAAACGCAACTCTGAAGATTGGGACCTCGACGAAGGTAAGGAGTTAGGTATAACACTTGAGTTTGATTGTGTTAAATCTTTTATGCATACCAATGCTTTCCGTGAATTTAGCACTAAATATGGACTTGACTCTGAGATAGTAGCTTCTTTCTGTGAATCCTTTGCTACTCATGTTGATCTCCCTAAGGAGAAGTGGTTTAAATATAATCCTCTCATTGAAGTAAAAGTAGTTGCACCTATTAAAGTTGAAGAAAAGACTATCACTTATAATGATCCTGTTGTTCCCACTTCTTATATTGAGAAACCACCTTTCCCTGTTTGAATAAAGGATCATGCCTAAGCTTCAACCGTGGTTCGTAAGAGTAATACTAGAACACCTACTACCTCTGAGCAAATTAAAGTTGAACCAAGTGTTGCTATGGTTAAAGATCTCTTGGCCGATAATATTGATGGGCATGTTATTTACTTCTGTAATGAAGCTGCTAGAATTGCTAGACCTGATACTAAAAATAAACATAGACAAGTTGTAGGCATGCCTGTTATTTCTGTTAAAATAGGAGATCATTTCTATCATGCCTTATGTGAAATGGGTGATAGTGCAAGTGCAATACCTCATTCCTTATACGAAGAAATTATGCATGATATTGCACCAGCTGAGATAGAGGAAATTCATGTTACAATTAAGCTTGCCAATAGAGACACTATTTCACCAGTTGGGATTGTTAGAGATGTTGAAGTCTTGTGTGGGAAAGTTAAATATCCTGCTGATTTTCTTATTCTTGGTTCCCCACAAGATGACTTTTGTCCCATTATATTTGGTGGACCCTTCTTGAATACTGTTAATGCTAAGATAGACTGCAATAAGGATATTGTTTCTATTGGTTTAGGGGATATGTTTCATGAGTTTAATTTTGCTAAGTTTCCTAGACAACCCCATGATAAAGAATTGTCTAGTAAAGATGAAATTATTGGTCTTGCTTCTATTGCCGTGCCTCCTAATGATCCTTTAGAACAATATTTGCTAGACCATGAAAATGATATGTTTATGAATGAAAGAAGGGAAACAGATGAAGTATTCTTTAAAAAGGGACCTATTTTGAAACATAACTTGCCTGTTGAAATTCTAGGGGATCCTCCTCCACCCAAGGGTGATCCCGTGTTTGAGCTTAAACCTTTACCTGATACCCTCAAATATGCTTATCTTGATGAGAAAGAGATATATCCTATTATTATTAGTGTAACCTTTCAGAGCATGAAGAAAAGAAATTATTGAAAACTCTGAAGAAGCACCGTGATGCTATTGGATATACTCTTGATGATCTTAAGGGCATTAGTCCCAATCTATGCCAGCACAAAATAAAATTGGAGAAAGACGCAAAACCGGTTGTTGATCACCAACGATGGTTAAATTCTAAGATGAAAGAAGTGGTGAGAAAAAAATACTTAAGCTTCTGCAGGCAGGTATAATTTATCCCGTTGCTGATAGTCAATGGGTAAGTCCTGTCCATTGTGTCCCTAAGAAGGGAGGTATTACTACTGTTCCTAATGATAAAGATGAATTGATTCCACAAAGAATTGTTACAGGTTATAGAATGGTAATTGATTTCCAAAAATTAAATAAAGCTACTAAAAAGGATCATTGCACTTTACCTTTTATTGATCAAATGCTAAAAAGATTATCCAAACATACACATTTTTTCTTTCTACATGGTTATTCTGGTTTCTCTCAAATACCTGTGCCAAAAGAGGATCAAGAAAAGACAACTTTTACTTGCCCTTTCGGTACCTTTGCTTATAGACATATGCCTTTTGGTTTATGCAATGCACTTGCTACTTTTCAAAGATGTATGACTGCTATATTCTTTGACTTTTGTGAAAAGATTGTCGAGGTTTTCATGGATGATTTCTCCGTTTACGGAACTTCTTTTGATGATTGCTTAAGCAACCTTGATCGAGTTTTGCAGAGATGTGAAGAAACTAATATTTTCTTGAATTGGGAGAAGTGCCACTTTATGGTTAATGAAGGTATTGTCTTGGGGCATAAAATTTCTGAAAAAGGTATTGAAGTTGATAAAGCTAAAGTTGATGCTATTGAAAAGATGATGTGTCCTAAGGACATCAAAGGTATAAGAAGTTTCCTAGGTCATGCCGGTTTTCATAGGAGGTTCATTAAGGACTTCTCTAAAATTTCTCGGCCTCTGACTAGTTTCTTACAAAAAGATGTTCCTTTTGTATTCGATGATGATTGTGTAGAGGCATTTGAAATACTTAAGAAAGCTTTGGTTTCTGCACCTATTGTTCAGCCTCTTGATTGGAATTTACCATTTGAAATTATGTGTGATGCTAGTGATTATGCTGTAGGGGCTGTTCTAGGACAAAGAGTTGATAAGAAATTAAATGTTATTCAATATGGTAGTAAAACTCTAGACAGTGCCCAGAGAAACTATGCTACTACTGAAAAAGAATTTTTAGTAGTTGTATTTGCTTGTGATAAGTTTAGACCTTATATAGTTGATTCTAAAGTAAATGTTCACACTGATCATGCTGCTATTAAATATCTCACGGAAAATAAAGATGCTAAACCTAGACTGATTAGATGGGTTCTCTTGCTACAAGAATTTGATTTGCACATTATTGATAGAAAGGGAGCTGAGAAACTCGTTGCAGACAACTTGTCTAGGTTAGAGAATGTTCTTGATGACCCACTACCTTTTGATGATAGCTTTCCTGATGAACAATTAGCTGGGATAAATGCTTCTTGTACTGCTCCATGGTCTGCTGATTATGCTAATTATATTGTTGCTAAGTTTATACCACCTAGTTTCACATACCAGCAAAAGAAAAGGTTCTTCTATGATTTAAGACATTACTTTTGGGATGACCCACATCTTTATAAAGAAGGAATAGATAGTGTTATTAGACGTTGTGTACCTGAGCATGAACAGGAACAGATCCTACACAAGTGTCACTCCGAGGCTTATGGAGGACACCATGCTGGAGACAGAACTGCACATAAGGTATTGCAATCCGGTTTTTATTGGCCTACTCTCTTCAAGGATGCCCATAAGTTTGTCTTGTCCTGTGATGAATGTCAAAGAATTGGTAATATCAGTAGAAGTCAAGAAATGCGTATGAATTATTCACTTGTTATTAAACCATTTGATGTCTGGGGCTTTGACTATATGGGACTGTTTCCTTCCGCCAATGGGTATACACATATTTTAGTTGTTGATTACGTTACTAAGTGGGTAGAAGCTATTCCAACTAGTAGTGCTGATCATAACACTTCTATTAAAATGCTTAAAGAAGTTATTTTTCTGAGGTTCGGAGTCCCTAGATACTTAATGAATGATGGTGGTTCACATTTCATTCATGGTGCTTTTCGTAAAATGCTTGATAAGTATGATGTTAATCATAGAATTGCATCTCCTTATCACCCACAGTCTAGTGGTCAAGTAGAACTGAGCAATAGAGAGCTTAAATTAATTTTGCAAAAGACAGTTAATAGATCTAGAAAGAATTGGTCCAAGAAACTTGATGATGCATTATGGGCTTATAGAACTGCATACAAAAATCCTATGGGTATGTCTCCGTATAAAATGGTTTATGGAAAGGCATGTCACTTACCTCTTGAACTAGAACATAAGGCATATTGGGCCATTAAAGAGCTCAACTATGATTTCAAACTTGCCGGTGAGAAGAGGCTTTTTGACATTAGCTCACTTGATGAATGGAGAACCCAGGCTTATGAGAATGCCAAACTATTTAAAGAAAAAGTTAAAAGATGGCATGACAAAAGGATACAAAAACGTGAGTTTAATGTAGGTGATTATGTATTATTATACAACTCTTGTTTAAGATTTTTTGCAGGCAAACTCCTCTCAAAATGGGAAGGTCCTTACGTCATTGAGGAGGTCTACCGTTCCGGTGCCATAAAAATCAACAACTTTGAAGGAACTAATCCGAGGGTGGTGAACGGCTAAAGAATCAAACATTATATCTCACGTAATCCCATAAATGTTGAAACTAATGTTATTAAAACCATAACCCTAGAGGAATACATAAGGGACACTGTCCAGAATGTTTCAGACCCTGAAAAGGAATAGGTACGTGGTACGGTAAGTAAACCGACTCCAAAACAGTTCTAATGGAAATTTTTCTCCATTTTGGAATACTTAAGAAAATAGGAAAATAAGAAGTAGTCCGGAAGGACACGAGGCTCCCACAAGGGTGGAGGGTACGCCCTACCCCCTGGGCGTGCCCCCTGCCTCGTGGGCACCTCGTGTGCTCTCCGGACTCCGTTTTCTTGCATGTTACTTCTTTTGCTCGGTAAAAATTCATTGTATAATCTCTCGAAGTATTTGACCACCGTATCACGCAAATATCTTCTGTCTTTGTTTCGAGATGTTTTCTAACACATCTAGATCACCATGGCGTCTTCAAGTGCCCCCAAGGACAAGTTCTTCGAGAAGGTCATCAACCCTTACCTCGCGGAGGTGCTGCAACACCCTCAAACCATTGAGATGCGTGAGGGGTTGCTGCACATCCGTGATGTTGAGGGACCAAGGAGGACCGAGAGCGTGGAGACAAGGCTCGAGGCAATGGAGCAACAAGTTTTCAAGTGCCAGGGGATGGTGGAACATGGACTCGACTCCAATCATATAATGATCATGGAGTTCACCAACAACCACAAGATGGATGACAAGAACATTGGGGAGGCCATCTTCAAGCTTCACGAGAAAATCGAGCGCCTCCAAGCCCAGATCTATGACCTGCAAAACCAAAACTGTGAGTATGAATATAGATTCAAGAGGATGAGTTTGGCTGCAGATTTGAGGATCCCGGAGACTTGATCATCCTTCTATGATGGTGAGCCTATGCTTTGGAAGATGGACGACAAGCCCACATCATCAACAACTCCATCATCTCCACCTCCGAGGAAGGAGACATAAACACATGGGTATGAGCACTCCCCTTGGCAATCTGCCAAGCTTGGGGGAGTGCCCCGGTATCGTATCACCATCACTTTTATCTTTACCTTTTTCTTAGTTCGATCCTTTTGGTAATATCTTGATCTAGTAGAATAAAAGTTTTAGTATGATCTAGTTGTGAGTTTTGCTTTATGATCCTTCTATGTAATCGAGTCTGTGAGCTTTATATAATAAAGATTAGTGTTGAGTCAAGGGCTTGATTATCTTGCTGTGATCTTGAGGGAATAAAATAAAAGAAAAAAAGAAAAAAATAAAGGGATCATCTGGATCTTATGGAGAGTAATGACTTCACACATAAAGAGTATGATGAATAAAAGTTGTTGAGAGTTGACAAACATAGTTTTGGTCATCGTTGCAATTAGGAGGAAGTAATAAAGAAAGAGTGGTTTTCACATATAAATATACTATCTTGGGCATATTTTATGATTGTGACCACTCATTAAAATCTGACATGCTAAAGAGTTGATGTTGGACAAGGAAGACAACGTAATGGATTATGTTTTCTTACATCTGAGATAAATTATATTGTCATGGATCATCCAACATGTTAAGCTTGCCTTTCCCTCTCATACTACCAATTTCTTTGCACCAAGTAGAGATACTACTTGTGCTTCCAAATATCCTTAAACCTAGTTTTGCTATGAGAGTCCACCATATCTACGTATGGATTGAGTAAGATCCTTCAAGTAAGTTGTCATCGTTGCAAGCAATAAAATTGCTCTCTAAATATGTATGATTTATTAGTGTGGAGAAAACAAGCTTTATACGATATAGTGATGTGGAAGGAATAAAAGCGACGGACTGCATAATAAAGGTCCATATCAGAAGTGGCAATATAAAGTGACGTTCTTTCGCATTAAGATTTTGTGCATCCAAAAATAAAAACACATGACAACCTCTGCTTCCCTCTGCGAAAGGCCTATTTTTTATTCTTGTCTTATACTTCATGCAAGAGTCACGGTGATCTTCACCTTTCCTTTTTACATTTTATCCTTTGGCAAGCACAATGTGTTGGAAAGGTCCTGATATATATAGCTAATTGGATGTGAGTTTTCATGAACTATTATTGTTGGCATTACCCTTGAGGTAAGAGGTTGGGAGGCAAAACTATAAGCCCCTATCTTTCTCTGTGTCCGATTAAAACTTCATAACCATAAATATCGCGTGAGTGTTAGCAATTGTGAAAGACTAAATGATGGTTGAGTATGTGGACTTGCTGGAAAGCTCTTATTGACTCTTTCTGATGTTATGATAAATTGCAATTGCTTCATTGACTGAGATTATAGTTTGTTGGTTCTCAATGAAGTTTCTGATTCATACTTGAAATTGTGAATGAATTGTTACTTTAGCATAAGAGAACATATGAAAATATATATATATATATGTGTGTGTGTGTGTGTGTTGTTATAATAATGATCATGATGCCCTCATGTCCGTATTTAATATTATCAGCACCTCTATCTCTAAACATGTGGACATATTTTTTAATTTCAGCTTTCACTTGAGGACAAGCGAGGTCTAAGCTTGGGGGAGTTGATACGTCCATTTTGCATCATGCTTTTATATCAATATTTATTGCACTATGGGCTGTTATTACACATTATGTCACAATACTTATGCCTATTCTCTCTTATTTTACAAGGTTTACATGAAGAGGGGGAATGCCGGCAGCTGGAATTCTGGGCTGGAAAAGGAGCAAATATTAGAGACCTATTCTGCACATCTCCAAAAGTCCTGAAACTTCACGGGAGCACGTTTCAGAATATATAAAAATATTGGGCGAAATAAGTACCAGAGGGGGTCCACCCACTGTCCATGAGGGTGGGGGTACACCCTACCCCCTGGGAGCACCCCCTACCTCGTGGGCCCCCTAGAAGCCCTCTGATGCCCATCTTTGGCTATATGGAGTCTTTCGTCGAGGAAAAAAAATCATAAGCAAGCTTTCGGGACGAAACTCTGTCGCCACGAGGCGGAACCAATCTAGGGCTCCGGCGGAGCTGTTCTGCCGGGGAAACTTCCCTCCGGGAGGGGGAAATCATCACCATCGTCATCACCAACGATCCTCTCATCGAGAGGGGGTCAATCTCCATCAACATCCTCACCAGCACCATCTCATCTCAAACCCTAGTTCATCTCTTGTATCCAATCTTTGTCTCAAAGCCTCAGATTGGTACTTGTGGGTTGCTAGTAGTGTTGATTATTCCTTGTAGTTGATGCTAGTTGGTTTACTTGGTGGAAGATCATATGTTCAGATCCATTATGCATATTAATACCCCTCTGATATGAACATGAATATGATTTTTAAGTAGTTACGTTTGTTCCTGAGGACCTGGGAGAAGTCTTGCTATAAGTAGTCATGTGAATTTGGTATTCGTTCGATATTTTGATGAGATGTATGTTGTCTCTCCTCTAGTGGTGTCATGTGAACGTCGACTACATGACACTTCACCATTGTTTGGGCCTATAGGAGGGCACTGGGAAGTAATAAGTAGATGATGGGTTGCTAGAGTGACAGAAGCTTAAACCCTAGTTTATGCGTTGCTTCGTAAGGGGCTGATTTGGATCCATATGTTTCATGCTATGGTTAGGTTTACCTTAATACTTCTGTTGTAGTTGCGGATGCTTGCAATAGGGGTTAATCTTAAGTGGAATGCTTGTCCAAGGAAGGACAGTACCCAAGCACCGGTCCACCCACATATCAAATTATCAAAGTACCGAACGCGAATCATATGAGCGTGATGAAAACTAGTTTGACGATAATTCCCATGTGTCCTCGGGAGCGCTTTCCTTTATAAAAGAGTTTGTCCAGGCTTGTCCTTTGCTACAAAAAGGATAGGGCCATCTTGTTGCACCTTGTTTACTTTTACTATTTGTTACCCGCTGCCAATTACCTTATCACAAAACTATCTGTTACCGATAATTTCAGTGCTTGCAGAAAATACCTTGCTGAAAACCGCTTATCATTTCCTTTTACTCCTCATTGGGTTCGGCACTCTTACTTATCGAAAAGTCTGTGATAGATCCCCTACACTTGTGGGTCATCATGCGCCCGATCGCGCCGCCTGGGGCCCGCACATCGGCGACCCGGCTTGGCTCAGGAGCGTCCGGCATGAAGCCGTAGGCTGTGTTGCGCTCCAGCTGAGCGGAGTCGAGGCGGCGTTGCGTGGCAGCGAGCGTCTCAGTGAGGTCCAGTAGGCGCTGGCGGTCCTCGTCGAGGCGAGTCCGGGCCTCGGCGATGTCGGAGGTGTCGATGGGGATGCGGAGGCTCTGCATCACGGCCCGCAGGGGGTTGGACGAGCTGGCCCGCCCCGCTGCGGTCCTAGCTTCAGCGGCCTTCCTCGCCGCACTAGACGAGGAAGCAGCACCGGTGTCGGTGACGAAAACCTCTATGCAGAGGTCCATCGCCCCGATGGGAGTGCTGCCGCCGAGGGAAAGGGGGAGTCAGGAAAGTCAAGTACCTCGCTGGGGTACTCGTCGACCGCAGGCACGTCGGAGATGCGCAACAAGGCGAAGGAGGTGGCGAGTGCGTCGATGGCGTCATCCGCCAGTGTGAGGGGCTCATCGGAGTCGGAGAAGAGCACCGTCTGAAGCATGCTCCCAGCCAGGACCTCGAGCTGCCCCACGGTGGGCGCCAACTGTCATGGTGGGCGCACGGCAGATGCCATGGGATGGCTAAAGAGAGGAGGAGGCTCAAGGGCACTGGTGGGCTCCAGAGGCGAGGTCGGCATGAGCGAGCGCGGGACACAAGACATACCCAGGTTCGGGGCTCTCCGGAGAGATAACACCCCTAGTCCTGCTGAGTGTGGTTTATATATAACAGTATAGGGTTGCTCCTAGAGCTGTATGGAGGGAGAAGGAAGGCTGGCCAAGGCTTAGGCAGTTCCCTCTCCTTGGGCGTTGCTAGCTAGGTGTGTGTGTAAGTGAGAGGAGATGATTTTGCTTCTGCCCGTATGCATGAGGGCTCCTGGGGGAGTTTATAGGCCAACCCCCCAGGGGTACGATGTTAATGTTACACGGTTGTAGGGTCGGGTTGTCAGCGTCCAGCGACCCGGTGTTGGGACCCACCGGCTACCAGGCCTCGCCGGGTTCCCCGGGCACGGGACCCGCCGAGTACAGAGGCACTGTTGGCCATCTTGTCGATCATTAGGGAGTGGCCGGGTTGAGTCGGCTACAGTGGTGCTCCATCCGGTCGCTGCTTGCTAGCGTCATGGTTGACGATGGGTGCACTGTTGCCATGTCGGCCCTCATCAGCGGGTAGGTGGAGGGCACTGTTGCCTCGTCCGGCTGACCAAAGGCATGGGCGGGGCACTATGGTTTCGATCATCAGTTGGTGGAGACTCGTCCCATCGTACGACTGGGATGGGACGGCCGCTGACCCTTGGCCGGGTTGGAGAACACGCTAAGGGGAGAGCTGGCTTGTTGGAGAAGTCTTGGTGCGCCGGGCTCGGCTGTCTTGAACGGGCTTGTTGGAGAAGTCTTGAGGATTAGGCCGGGTCGAGCGACCCGGCCAAGCGCGAGCCGTCTTGAGGGGCGATGCTGGCCCCGTTGTTTTTGAAAAGGATCTGATTCCGTTGCCAGCCCGGGGTTCATTCCCCCCGACACGAGGGGTTACCGGAACCCCCCGGGGAAGTAATGGGCCTTCATGGGCCATAGGGGAGAAAGAGCGGGGAGCCCGCAGGGTGGCACCCCCCCCCCCCCGCCCTAGGGGAGTCCGAATTGGACAGGGGGCGAGGCCCCTTTCCTCTTTCCCTCTCCCTCTCCCTCTCCTTCCCTTTTGCCCTCCGATGAGAAAGGAAAAAGGGGGCGAATCCTACTAGTTGTGGAGTCGTAGGAGGACTCCTCCCCTTGCCGCGCCCCTTGGTGGCCAGCCTCCTCCTCCCCTCCTTTATATACAGGGGCAGGGGGGCACCCCAAAGCACAACAGTTATTCTCTTACCTGTCTGCGGCGCCCCCTCCATAGTTTACTCCTCCGGTCATAGCGTCACAGTGCTTAGGCGAAGCCCTACGCGGATCACATCACCATCACTATCACCACACCATCGTGCTGACGAGACTCTCCCTCGACCCTCTGCTAGATCAAGAAATCGAGGGACATCATCGAGCTGAACGTGTGCTGAACTCAGAGGTGTCGTATGTTCGATACTTGATCAGTTGGATTGCGAAGACGCTCAACTAAATCCACCGCATTAACCTAACGCTTCCGCTTTCGGTCTACGAGGGTACGTAGACACACTCTCCCCTCTTGTTGCTATGCATCTCCTAGATAGATCTTGCGTGATTGTAGGATTTTTTTTTGAAATTGCATGCTACGTTCCCCAACAAGAGCTTCACCAACATCTCCTCCCACAACAAACTCGTGAGGTACAGAGACGTTGGGTAGACGAGGAAAGGGGAGGACTTCAACCCGAGTCAGAGTCCTTTTGATCCAGAGATCGTGATGAAATCTGGTGGCGGGAGGTACCATGGCTCGGTAGCCATTGGGGATGGACTGATACATTGTCCTAGAACTCTCCCAGAGATCAAGAAGCGCCAGACGAACTCTGATCCTGAGATAAGGCCTCGTCCATGGCCAATGGCACTAGCCATCGAGGCTAGGGCCCGGGAGCTTCTAGCGGAGGTAAACAGGCAAGCGGCGGATACGGAGAGGGACATGGAGGAGAGGATGGCTAGGCTATTGGAGTGTAGCAACCAGATCTCAAACGGTCCAATCTCTATGCTCAGGTGTCATCCCTGGATCAGTAATGCTGACACCACACAGTACTTGAAGGATTTATAACAGAGTAGCAATCACACACTTATTACATTGAGTGTCTCAAAAGAGAACTTATTACAATAAATATGGCTTAAGGCCATCTAATAATGATAACAGCGGAAGGCTTGGAAGATAAGTGAGTCCATCAACTCCAACGGCATCACTGAGTATAGAACCACGACCTAAAGGCACCTTAATCGTTGTCTGAAAAGTCTGCAACATGAACGTTGCAGCCCGAAATGGGTCAGCACATGGAATATGCTGGCAAAGTAACACATAGAGAGCAATGAAAATAATAGGCTATACTATATGCATATTTGGCTAGTGGAAACCTCTATGGTTACAGTTTTGCGTAAAGCCTATTTTTCCCTACTGCAAAGGAATAAATTTTATTTAACTATCATGGTAGTTGTTAAACATTGGGAATGGTTGACAGCATTCTCAATCCCAATTAAGCATCATCATTAAATAAAACCCAACAAAATTAATTAGAGTAACATGATGAGATTCACATGATAATCTAAGAACTAGGTACTCAAGTTGTCCATAACCGGGGACACGGCTAATCATGATTAGTTTATACACTCTGCAGAGGTTTGCGCACTTTTCCCCACAAGACTCGATCTCCTCCGTTGGGCACTACAAGAAATATGTCAACTTGTGACCAGCACTATTGGTCACTGAATGGTCACTATTTTCAATTTGGGACCTTTTTGTGACCAAAAACATAAGTTCAAAAGCTGGCGGTCGTAAACTGACTATAGCGACCTTTCTTCTGGAATGGTCGTAGACGTTTATGACCAAAATACGTCTATTGTGGCGTTTTGGTCACTAGCAACCTCCCCAGGCCATGTAGGCATCCAGCGTGGCAATCTGATGTGGCACAAGATTCAGCCCGGTCCAATTCGATTTTCTACATGGGCCTAGCCCAACAATTCGGCCTATTTGTGTTTTTTTCTCATATTAATTTTGGCTAGGTAGATGGGCCAAGCCCAACAATTAAGCCTTCTCATTTTGGGGCCGTGGCCTTTTCTGCTAGAAAGTTTTAGTTTTTTTGTAATATAAAAAAGGTCCACTAGTCAAATGGGTCCCAGATGTCAGGTTCAGGTACGTGGGTCCCAGCTAGCAAGTTCATATTCTTCATGTTTCAATTTAACAGTAAATAAATAACCAGTATTTAAATTGGCACAAACAAAACACACACATAATACTCCAAACATTATCAGCCAGATTCAGTATAGAGCTCCTATTGTACACATAACATATACTTTACAAGCTCTACACATAATAAGCTCTAACATATACAAGCTCTACATGTGATACGGTGCCCTGGTGTTAACACTGTAGCTCTACAAGTGTCTTCAATCTTCTTCAACATGGAGCTCCTTCGGTAGCGAGCACAAACTGGGCACCTGCATCATCACGGGAAGGAAATTTTAGATCATAAAAACGAATGTTCCAAGCATAGTTTAGAGAAAAGAACCAAGTAAATTTGCCCTCAATCATACAAACAAAGTTTAGAGAAAACCAAACATGAACAAGCACTTATTATGCAGTTTTTAAAGTTTTTAATACATTTATTTTCCATTAGCAAAATTGAATATGCTACTTCCTGATTCATGGCTGCATAGTCCAGCTAGCTACACCAGTTTGCTCTCATGCAAAAATTAGAAAGAAAAAAAGAACAAATAAATCAACACTGATTTCTCTAAAACATACAGTAACTTGCTGATATAACTTGTATATTTGTCGACGGAAAATGGGATACAAAATCATGTTTCAGTCTAGATCAATCTATCCACAATTAGTCTAACACATACAAGTTATACTGTATGTGTTAGACCAGCAATGGGATAGCAGCAAGCCATCAGGCAACAACACAGCAGAGCACCACAAGCAGCAGTAGAGCACAAGCACAAAAAGAGAACAAGTGATCTCGAGGCACTGGCTCGAGGGGGAGACCGGGAGAGAACCATAGGAGCTCACCTGCCTGAAGATGAAGACGAGCCGAGGAGAAGTTTGGGGGCGCACGGCAACCCGAGGAGCAGTAGATCGAGGGCCGACGGAGAAGGGGTCAATGTCAAGCTTGGGGGCGCGAGGCGGAGAAGCTCTGAATATGCAAATCTGTACACAGCGAGGTCACAAAAGAAACAAAGTTAATTTGTGATTTGTAACTGTCACTAGCAACACTAAAAACAATGCAAGCACAGAACATCATCATGTTGAGCTCTGAAATTAAGTGCAACAAACCATGCATGGGGACACTGAGAAGAACACCAGAAGATAGCCACATATGATCAATTTAACCAAATGGGATAGATCGGGGATAAATGCACACCCATAATAAAAAGTGGAATCAGGGATAAATGCAATGGATGTTGGCTTGTCAACCATAGTAGTTTAGGGACAACAGTGTAAACCCACACAAATGCTAGTAATTCTAGCATATGAAGGACCATTTTATCAGGTTCATGTGTCTACTATCAAGAGATGACTGTATCATTTACACCACTCATCCCTACATCACTCTAAGCATCGGAACTGACAAATATTGTGGTCTAGTGACATCGGTTGCTTCCAAGCACACAACAGCGTACTGTCAGGAACTGATCAATGCACATACTGCTAGCCACTATTAGTGACACACAATAGTGTATTATTGAATTAGTAACGATTCATAGATAAGCAGCTTCTATTTCAACTTGTCATGAAAAATCATGAGGCAGCAAACAACTGCAGCAGTGGCATGAGACGCATGGGATAAGCAACAACTGGTTCATACGGTGATACGACACAGATCACATCAAGCAGCACGGTGAGAGGGGGGGCAGGGGAAGTACCAGCGGCCCGGGGCGGGCGGGGGCAGAGCTCGAGGTCGAGGAGCAGGACCATCGTCATCTGCGCCAGCTCGCCCCTTCATCGCCAGTTTACCTAATATTGACCATCCAATGCCAGTGTAAAGACCTGAAATACATGCAATGATTTAACAGGATATTTTTGTGCAGAGCAAAGTAGCATATGGGCATCAGAAATATGTTACTTTAGAATGCAGAGCAAAGTAAACCTCTCAACTCCACTAGTTATTATTATGAGTACAATGATCCCCTTTGATACCATCATACATGAATTAGAATCTCTAAAGTATGTCAATCAGGGACGATAATATGAAGCAGGCACAGCAACAGAATGAAGTGAAATCTTTATGCAAGCCCATGTATTTTGGTATAAAGAAGCATTGAAGCAATTAAAAGCAAGCTTCTAGATCTATGTTTGGACGACAAAAAATTGTACAAGCTGAGTTATTTGATGAAATAATCCAAGCCTTTAGGCTCCTGCAGGATATGCTCTTAATGTAGAAAGTGGGTAGAACCACTATGGACAGTTGGACACAATCACAGTAAGATATTATCTAATGTAGATGTATTGTCTTTGTCAGGATCACAAGCTATATGGATCATGATGGACTGTTACTAATAGCTGAATGGCAATCTAAGAAGTCAGACACTGCCAGTTCTAGGCTGTCAATTCAGCAACCAACATCGCAATCCTCTCAACACCACTAGTTATTATTATGCATTGGCATCAAAGGGGATCGAAGATTTAATCACTAATCACAGATCACGACAGAACAACCAAACAAAGGAAGATCTCTACTCGTCTAGTAGCAAGCAGGCAAGCAACCAAACACCTGCAGGGCAAACGCGTACCGAATCTGAACTGCTGCTCGAGCCTGAGCCCGACGAGCACGAGGCTGAGCATGTTCGCGAGCAGGTGGACGACGCTGGCGTGGAGCCAGATGCAGGTCACGAGTCTCCACCCCTAGTGGTCGTGCACCACCTAGTCCCACACGAGCGCGCCCGGGTTTTGCAATCTGGAGACAACAATATGCACCCCGGAGCGTAAGAGATGACGAATATCTTGTTGAATCGAAAGATTCGAAGTGGCGGATCACTCGCGTGGCGGAGGAGGGCCCGCGTCAGCGGCGTGGGCGCCAGGTCGGCCTTGAGGGGTGTCGTGGCCTCCGGGGAAGATGAGGCCGCCGTCGTGCCGCGGATCTGGTGTCGTCGAGCTCGGATGAATGGCCGGCGCGATAGGAGGGGAGGAGAGGAGAGGAGAGGAGGGACGATGGGTGGCACGCGCTCAGAAGGAGTGGTGGTGGTGGCGGCGCGAGGGAGGGGAAGGGAGAGAGGAGGGCGTGGGGGAGGCCATGGACGGAGGGGAGCTCCGCCGGAGGGAGGTGGCAGCCGTGATCTGGAAGGGAGGAGGTGGCGGCTGTGATCTGGAAGGGACGAGCGTGGATCCGACCGCGGCTATGGGAGAGAAGGGGAGGGGAGGGGTTGTCGGTGACCAGGGTTGAGGGAGAGGACGGCGGCGGCGGCTGGGTGGTTGGGGATCGAGATATTCAGACGGAGGAGGAGCGAGAGGGTTGGGGGTGGCGGCTGTGGGATGAGAGGGGGAGAGTGGATCAGGGGAGAGGACTGGATCAGGGAAGTTAGGGTTTGGGTGAGAGGGTGAGGGGGTGAGGGCTGCCGTTGGATCCAGAAGCATCCGACGGTGGTTGATGCATGATCCGCGTGATATGCATATGGACCAATCAGAGCGCGCCAAACAATTTGAAGATTTTTTGACCATATAAATTGGTCACAACTGATTACATACCAATTTTCATTTCATTTTTCAATGCTCAAAATGAGTTTTTTTGAAATACCTATCAAATATTTGTTCAAATGATGGCATATTTTGCACAAGTTTACATCTTAGATTGGCAAACAACATTGACAAAGGGAGTTTTTATTTCTTTTGCATGAAAACCCCATTTTCCATTTTTCGAGTGCCCGAAAGGAGGTTTTTTTTGTGAAGGACCTACCAAATAATTGTTGCAAAATTGGACCAAATCATTTTTCTAAAATATTAGGCCATATATAATGCACAATTGACCAAATGGTTAGGTGTCAAAAGTTTCGATGCACCTCTCATGAAAATGACAAATTTCCACTGATTCAAGTGAAAGCGGGTCAAATTTGAACTGCAGCTGCCTCATAGTTTGCTATTTATTTTTTCCAAAAATCATGTCTAGGTACATAAGTATCTATTTAATCAGAGAAACACCAAAAAAATTTCAAGATTCAACCACTAGCTAGGAACGGTCATTCCCGCCGTTTTGACCGCATTTTGAAACGGGCATAAAAAATCAAAAAAATCAAAAAATTGGGAAACATTCACATTGTGTCATCATATGTGGCCAAGTTCCCAGGAAAAATAACAAACTTGTAATACGGCAATTATTTTAAAAAAGTGTTCTGAGAAACGAGCTATCACGTGTGGAGATCAATGGCTTTCAAGCCAAATGATCAATCTTATGGCAACATTCATGGCATAGTTTCTTCAAATGATCTCATATTTTGCACAAGTTTACATCTTAGATTGGCAAACAACATTGACAAAGGGAGTTTTTATTTCTTTTGCATGAAAAAACCATTTTCCATTTTTCGAGTGCCCAAAAGGAGGTTTTTTTGTGAAGGACCTACCAAATAATTGTTGCAAAATTGTACCAAATCATTTTTATAAAATATTAGGCCATATATAATGCACAATTGACCAAATGGTTAGGTGTCAAAAGTTTCAATGCACCTCTCGTGAAAAAGACAAATTTCCGCCGATTCAGCTGGAAGCGGGTCAAATTTGAACTACATCTGCCTCATAGTTTGCTATTTATTTTTTCCAAAAATCATTTCTAGGTACATAAGTATCTATTTAATCAGAGAAACACAAAAAAATTCCAAGATTCAACCACTAGCTAGGAACGGTCATTCCCGCCGTTTTGACCGCATTTTGAAACGGACATAAAAAATTCAAAAAAATCAAAAAATTGGGAAACCTTCGCATTGTGTCATCATATGTGGCCAAGTTCCCAGGAAAAATAACAAACTTGTAATACGGCAATTATTTTTAAAAAGTGTTCTCAGAAACGAGCTATCACGTGTGGAGATCAATGGATTTCAAGCCAAATGATCAATCTTATGGCCACATTCATGGCATAGTTTGTTCAAATGATCTCATATTGTGCACAAGGGTGCATATTGGAATGGCAAAGAATGTTGCCTAAGGAAGTTTTCATTTTCTTTGGACGAAAAACCATTTTCCATTTTTCGAGTGCCCGAAAGGAGGTTTTTTGTGAAGGACCTACCAAATAATTGTTGCAAAATTGGACCAAATCATTTTTCTAAAATACTAGGGCATATTTAATGCACAATTGACAAAATGGTTGGGTGTAAAAAGTTTTGATCCACCTCTCGTGAAAAAGACAAATTTCCGCTGATTCAGTTGGAAGCGGGTCAAATTTGAACTGCAGCTGCCTCATAGTTTGCTATTTTTTTTCCAAAAATCATTTCTAGGTACATAAGTATCTATTTAATCAGAGAAACACAAAAAAATTCTAAGATTCAACCACTAGCTAGGAACAGTCATTCCCGTTGTTTTGACCGCATTTTGAAACGGGCATAAAAAATTCAAAAAAATCAAAAAATTGGGAAACCTTCACATTGTGTCATCATATGTGGCCAAGTTCCCAGGAAAAATAACAAACTTGTAATACAACAATTATTTTAAAAAAGTGTTCTCGGAAACGAGCTATCACGTGTGGAGATCAATGGATTTCAAGCCAAATGATCAATCTTATGGCCACATTCATGGCATAGTTTCTTCAAATGATCTCATATTGTGCACAAGGGTGCATATTGGAATGGCAAACAATGTTGCCTAAGGAAGTTTCATTTTCTTTGGATGAAAAAACCATTTTCCATTTTTCGAGTGCCCAAAAGGAGATTTTTTTGTGAAGGACCTCCAAAATAATTGTTTCAAAATTGGACCAAATCATTTTTCTAAAATACTAGGATATATTTACTATACAATTGACAAAATGGTTGGGTGTAAAAAGTTTTAATCCACCCCTCGTGAAAAAGACAAATTTCCTTCGATTCAGCTGGAAGCGGGTCAATTTTGAACTACAGCTACCTCATAGTTTGCTATTTATTTTTTTCCAAAAATCATTTCTAGTTACATAAGTACCTATTTGATCAGAAATACATGGTTTGGTGGCGATACGTCGAGGTTCGGGCAGTGGCCGAGGGCCCCAACTCTACAGCGCGTAAACTCGCATGCCCGCCGCATGGTCACCGCGTGACCGTGGCGTTGCCATGTGTTCTGGGCGGCCTAGGCATGTCTAGTGGATTGGGAACTCCCCAGGTAGGTGCTAGGAAGAAAATTACAACATAAGATTCTCACTAGGAGACCGATCGATGCTTAAACATGAATTAGCAGCCAAGTGTTTGATTAGCGGTACAGGAAATGTACATGGCTAATGGGCGTGTGTTTTGGCTGAGGATGATCAGTTACTAAGAAGACTGTCTTCACAAATTTTCATCTCAAAAGGAGGAGCCTAGGTGGTACTTGCTTTGCAAAGTACCACACTAGACATAAATACGAATGTTGAAGCTGGGCTCAAAATAATGAATGGATTGAGCTGGCATTTGGTGGAGGATGGTTATTTGGGCAGAGGAAAGCACTGTAGAAAATGGATACTATTTGGACATGCCAAAGTGGTACTTCCTTCACAAACTATTGTTTTGAACAGAATAGGAAAATGAATATTTTTGAATTATTTTTGAAATAGGCAAGGAAGGTTTTTTACATATTTGACGAATATATGACCCAAAGAATTTATGAGATTTTTTGGGAATTTTGGGAATGACAGAAATATAGGTTGTTTCACAACCTAGGGCAAAAACTGCCACATGGACATGACACATAGGCAAAACTGATGAGGTGGCGCCTAGTCATAGCAACCCACCACAATTTACAAGGTTATGACCATCTATACTGGTCATGATCAGCTAGAAATAAGGTAGCAGACCAGTGCTATCTGCTTTATGACCATTTCGTGTAAGGAAATTATGACCTTTCTGACCAAAATGGTCGTTATAGTTTAGGGTTTGGAGCCCCCCGAACAGCTTTTGACCAATTGGTCTGAAATGGTCATAGATCTATGACCAATTCTTCCAGGGTCACTGACAGAAGGTCACTAGTTGACATATTTCTTGTAGTGGGGATTCTCGCACTACATGGTGTTTGAGAAATGGATGACCGAGACATAGTCTTTCAGAAGCGCTAGCACCTTACGATCGGGTAGACCGTTACACCTACTTTCCCCTACATCTGCTAGTCTACCACTGTAAGAGTTCGCACGACTTAATCAACTATGCTAGAGCCCATAGTAGCTTGTGGCTGCACACGGAAGTTTCTAGCATGAATAATCTCATGATCCCTTTGAGCCTGGGTGGCGGTCCAAAAGAAAAACAGGCAATCATATTTAAGTTGCCACCTTAGATAAACCATTAATTAAACAAACTCACATCTGTCATGAATACACTTACCCAATCCATGTCTACTAGCATAGCATGGCATAATAAGCAAACGTAGAAGTAACTCCCGAAGGTTTGATAATAAACAGGTAATAGGTACTACCTCAACTACTTCCCAGAACCCACAATTTAATTAGATCCTAATCATGCAATGTGTGAGGATTGATCTAATGCAATAAAAACTGGGTAGTAGGAGGTATGATCAAAGTGTTACTTGCCTTGCTGATGATCCGCAAAACCTAGTGATTCGAAGTAGCAAGCGACGCACTCTGGGTACTCTATCTCAAACAAACAAGCATACAATAAGTACTCAACTAATGCACAGTAAAACTCGAATAAGAGATCTAACCAGAAAGTTCAACTTAAGAACTCCGGTTGGCAAAAAGAATCAAATCGAATGAAGCAACGAAAGACAAACGGCAAAAGAAACAGGCTTCATTTACTATTCTGGATCTAGGGCAATTTTTACACTGGCAAAAATGTGTTTGAGTTGGTTAAACGGAAAGAGGGTTTCGAGAAGAAACTCCAGGAGCTTGAATCTCCTGATTCCGATAAATGAGCGAAAAGTTATACTAGAACGAAAATCGGATCAGGAATCGCAATCAGAAAAATCGCGGATTTAATCCGAGAAAAAGAAAAACGACGAACAGATTAACGAACGAACGTTCGTTATCTGCATCTAAACGATGAACGCGTTCGTTAAAACGAACGAACGAGCGAACGCTCGCTAAATAAATAAACCGGAAAAACCGATCTATTTAAAAAAACGAAACTAAAAAAACCGAACAAAAAAACCGACGGAAAACCGAACGGTTTTTGAGAAAAACCAGCGGCGGCGAGGTCAACCTCCGGCGAGCGGCGGGGTCGGCGGGCGGCGGCGCGGCTCCGACGGGCGGCAGGGTCGGCGGGGCTAGGGTTTGGGGCTCGGCTGGGCTCCTCCCCCAACTTATAAGGCCGGCCGGGCCAGGTGTCCGGGTCGGACACGGCCCGTTAGGTCGGTTTGCGTTTTTTTAAATAGTTACCCTCGGAAAAAAACAAAAGGAATACTAAACGGACTCCAAAAATCCCGAGATAAATTTTCCCCGGCTTCTAAAATCAAGTCGCAAGAGATGAACATTTATTTGGGGCCTAAATGCAATTTTGAAAAACGCGCATTTTTCCTAAATTCAAATAAAATAGCAAATAAAACCAAAATAAAATCTTATTTGATTTTTTTATTAAATCCTCAATATTTATTTATTTTGGGAAAGTCATTTTATTCCCTCTCTCATATTTTTGTGATAGAAATAATTGAAGATAAAATAAATAAAATCAAATTATCCTATTTTCGAAATTTGAGAAAACTCAAATATGAAAATAACGAAATCCCCAACTCTCTCCGAGGGTTCTTGAGTTGCGTAGAATTTCTAGGATTAACTAAAATGCAATAAAATATGATATGCAATGATGATCTAGTGTATAACATTCCAAATTGAAAATTTGGGATGTTACAAACCTAACCCCCTTAAGATGAATCTCGCCCTCAAGATTCGGGTTGGCTAGAAAATAGGTGAGGGTGGTCCTTCAGCAAATCTTCCTCTCATTCCCAGGTGGCTTCATCCTCCGTGTGGTGGCTCCACTGAACTTTGCAAAACTTTATAACCTTGCTGCAGGTGACGCGACTGGCATATTCTAGAATCTTGACTGGTTTCTCCTCATAGGTCAAATCACTGTCCAACTGAATCGCTTCCAGCGGCACTATATCTCTCAGCGGTATATCAGCCATCTCCGCGTGGCACTTCTTCAACTGGGAAATGTGGAACACATCGTGAACTCCTGACAATCCTTCGGACAATTCCAACTTGTAGGCTACTTCTCCCATGCGCTCCAAAACTTTGTATGGTCCTACAAAACGTGGCGCTAACTTTCCCTTAACTCCAAAGTGCTTAACTCCTCGAAGTGGAGATACTCGAAGATAAACTCGGTCTCCGACTTCGTAAACTGTCTCCTTGCATTTTGAATCTGCGCAGCTCTTCTGCCTGGATTGGGCTACCTTGAGCCTATCACGAATCAATTTTACTTTCTGTTCAAACTCCTTAATCAGATCCGGTCCAAACAGCTGGCGGTCTCCAACTTCATCCCACGACAATGGGGTCCTGCTCCTCCTTCCGTACAAGGCTTCGAAAGGGGCCATCATCAAACTGGATTGATAAATGTTGTTATAAGAGATCTCTGCGTATGGCAAATTCTTGTCCCAACTAGATCCGTAATCTAGCGCACAAGCTCTCAGCATATCCTCCAAAATCTGATTGACTCTCTCGGTCTGTCCATCTGTCTGCGGGTGGAAAGCTGTACTGAACTCCAGCCTGGTACCCAAAGTTTCATGCAACTGATTCCAGAACTTTGAGGTAAATTGGGTTCCTCTATCTGATACAATGCTCCTTGGAACTCCATGCAGACATACGATCCTGGTCATGTATACCTTTGCCAACTTGGCACTAGTATAGGTAGTCTTCACTGGAATGAAATGAGCTACCTTTGTCAAACGATCGACTACAGCCCAAATCGAGTCATAGCCTGAACGAGTTCTGGGCAATCCGGTGATAAAATCCATGCCTAACTTATCCCACTTCCATACGGGTATTGGCAATGGCTGTAGCAATCCTGCTGGCTTCTGATGCTCTGCCTTCACTCTCTGACATACATCACAAACTGCTACATACTCCGCAATATCCTTCTTCATTCCGGTCCACCAGAAAATATCCTTCAAATCCAAATACATCTTGGTATTTCCTGGGTGAATCGAATATGGTGAATCATGGGCCTCTTGCAGAATTAACTTCCTGATCTCCGAATCATTAGGCACATAAACTCGGTCTTCAAACCATAAGGTATCGTGCTCGTCCTCACGAAATCCTTTAGCTTTTCCCTTGCTTATTTTCTCCTTGATAGAAGCAATCTCCTTGTCAGTCTTCTGGGCTTCTCTGATCTTATCCATTAAAGTAGACTGAATCTCCAATGCTGCTACATAGCCTCTCGGGACTATCTCCAAACATAGCTCACGGAGATTTTCGGCTAAATCCCTTGGTAAATCTCCCGTCATTAGGGTGTTGACATGGCTTTTACGACTCAACGCGTCAGCTACTATGTTAGCCTTTCTAGGGTGATAATGCAATCTCATATCATAATCCTTGATGAGTTCCAACCATCTCCTTTGTCTGAGGTTCAACTCCTTCTGTGTGAAAATATACTTCAAACTCTTGTGATCCGTGTATACCTCACAATGGTTTCCAATGAGAAAGTGTCTCCAGGTTTTCAATGCATGCACTACGGCTGCTAACTCCAAATCATGCGTAGCATAATTTAACTCATGAGGCTTAAGCTGTCGTGAGGCATAGGAAACAACTCTTCCTTCCTGCATAAGCACTGCTCCAATTCCTCGACATGAAGCGTCACAATACACCTCATAATCCTTGGTCTGATCTGGCAAAATCAGCACGGGTGATGCAACCAAACGTTTCTTCAACTCCTGGAAACTGGCCTCACATTCCTCAGTCCATATGAACTTGGTATCCTTCTTCAACAACTCCGTCATAGGCTTCGCAATCTTCGAGAAGTTTTCAATAAATCTCCGGTAGTATCCTATGAGTCCAAGAAAACTCCGGATCTCTCTGACTGTTGTTGGCGCTTCCCAATTTGTCACAGTGTCAACCTTGGTGGGATCTACTGCTATACCCTCTCCGGATATAACGTGTCCAAGGAATCCAACTTCCTTCAACCAAAACTCACATTTGCTAAACCTGGCATATAACTGATGTTCTCTGAGCTTACCAAGTACCAAACGCAAATGCTCCTTATGCTCCTCTTCATTCCTCGAGTATACCAGGATATCATCAATGAACACTATGACGAACCTATCCAGAACCTCCATAAACACCTTGTTCATCATGTTCATAAAATATGCAGGTGCGTTAGTCAGACCAAATGACATAACGGTATACTCATACAGCCCATACCTGGTGGTAAAAGCCATCTTAGGTATATCCTGTTCTCGAATCTTCAACTGATGGTATCCTGATCACAGGTCGATCTTGGAAAACACCTTGGCTCCTTGCAATCGATCAAACAGATCATTGATCATCGGTAGTGGGTACTTGTTCTTGATGGTTACTTCATTCAATCCTCGATAATCAACGACCATCCTTAACGATCCATCCTTATTTTCCACTAGAAGTACTGGCGATCCCCAAGGCGAAGAACTTGGGCGAATATATCCTTTATCCAGTAACTCCTTAATCTGCTTCTTAATCTCCACCAAATCCTTTGCGGGCATCCTATATGGTCTCTTAGATATTGGCCCTGTGCCTGGCAAGAGCTCAATCAAAAACTCAATGTCTCTATCCGGTGGCATGCCTGGCAACTCTTCTGGAAATACATCAAGGAAATCCTTCACCACCGGTACTTCCTCCTACACAACTCCTGTTAAACAATTTACTTGAGTCCTCTTCGGCACATGCCGGGATACATACTTGATCCTTCTCCCTTCTGGGGTGGTAAGCAAAATTGACTTACTGGCGCAATCGATGTTTCCTCCATACATCGACAACCAGTCCATACCCAGAATTACATCCAATCCTTGTGATTCCAAAATGATCAAATCTGAGGGAAACACATGCCTACCTATACTCAATGGCACTTGAAAACATCCCTTACTAGCCATATACTCCGCTCCTGGTGAGCTTACTAGCATAGGTGTTCTAAGAACTTTGGTGGGCAGGTTATACTTATCCACGAATTCCCTTGATATGTATGAATGCGATGCACCAGTATAAAAAAGAACGAGTGAAGTAAATGACTTAATCAAAAACTTACCGATTACTGCATCCGGCTGCTCTTCAACCTCCTCCACGTTAACGTGGTTCACCTGTCCCCTGTTGAAAGGGTTCGGCTTCTTCCCAGAGCTTCCATTGCCATTTCCATTCTGGGATTCAGGACATTCATTTGCATAATGTCCGGTCTTCTGGCACTTGAAACAAGTGACTTTGCTCAGGTCTCTCTTGGCTGGGGTTGATGGGTTAGTGCGGTTCTGGCCGTTGCTTCCTCCATTCCCATTACCATTCTTGGTGTCGTTATGATTGTGCGAGCTACCTCCTCCATGGGTATGCTGAAAATGTCCTCCCGGTCTAGGGGTAAAACGTGGCTTCTGCTGAGCTACTGAATTGTACTTCCCTTGTCCATACTTCCTCTTGCGGTTCTCAATCTGCAGCTGCTTCCCTTCAATCATGAGAGCAAGATCTACCAACTCCTGGTAGTTGTCGAAGGTTGCTACCATCAACTGCATGCTCAACTCATCATCCAGTCCTTCCAGAAACTTCTCCCGCTTAGCTGCATCCGTAGCTACGTCATCTGGGGCATAACGTGCTAGCTTACTAAAGTCCTCCACATACTGGCCAATTGTCCGTCCTCCTTGGCGCAAGTTGCAAAACTCACGCTTCTTCATGGCCATAGCTCCTGCTGAAACATGGGCAGTACGGAAAGCCTGCTGAAACTGGTCCCATGTGACAGTGTCAATAGGGAAAGTGGCTGTGAAATTCTCCCACCATGATGCTGCAGGTCCTTCAAGCTGATGTGAGGCAAACTTCACCTTTTCCGCATCTGTGCATCCTGCCGTGGTCAACTCCCTTGCTATCTTGCGGAGCCAATCATCTACTACTATCGGCTCGGTGCTACTGGAAAACACTGGTGGATTCAGCCTAAGAAAAAGGGCTGAGTGATCAACAGGTGGTGGTGGTGGGTTGTTGTTGTTGTTGGTCCCCTGATTCTGATTCTAGACTAGCAATTGCATCAATGTGTTCTGCTGCTGGATCAACTGAGTGAGCTCCGGTGGGAAGGTAAATCTGGGGTCACGTCTCAGAGGCATCTGAGGGTTTATAAAAGATGAGATTTAAGAATAGAAAGGGGTCTAGAGAGAAAACACTACCCATATGCACATGAGGCAAAAGCAAACAATTCACTTCATTCAATCAATCAAACAAGGGCATGCAATCGATCTAACTATCGCAAAAGTGCTCGGACTATTATATTTACATGGTGGACTACTACTACAGATGGGGTGGTATACTAGAAATATTCTTCGGTTGCAGACTCCATGATATCTGCTCCAGCTTCATCAACATAGTCATCATCGCTATCATCTGGATCCGAGTCGGTGTCGTCGATGATGATATAGTCTTCCGGGCGAATCTCCTTGGGTTCTTCGTCTTCTTCTACTGGTGTAGGGTCTCCCATAAATATTCCGATCTTCATTGTTAAGTCAGCATTCTTGTCCACTAGTACTTCAATTTCCTCTTCATAATCTTCATGTGTGGCCTTGAGTTCTTCCTCCAGTTCCTTGATTCTTGTCCTCACCTTCTTCAGATCTATCATGTTGGTGCACATCTGGTTCTCCTGACGTCGAATGTGCTGGTTTAACTCGTGGATAAAAGCTACAATTGATCTACCCTTCCTGGTGCTGATCATCTCCCAGTGCTCATCTCGGCGCCCACAAATCTGGTATATAGTATCCTTGAGATAATTGCGGTAAACTTCTCCAATGCGTCCCATGGCGATGTGAGCTGCCATGCTCTTTCCTAGATTCCAAGATGGTGCATCAAAAGAAAACTCTATGGGTTCAGTGACGGGCATCAATGTCCTTCCTAGAACTTGAACTTGAATCATCCATCGCTCCTCTTTAGGTAAAGTGGCCTTGTATGTTCCGGTGAAGCTTGGTACTCCTATGTTTAGGTATCTAGTGACTTCCTTCAAGTGACGTCCAAAGGGTGTATCTTCATCCGGTTGCGTGAACTTGTTCCTTGCATCCGCCATCCTAAAAGAATAGAAAAGATGAGAAGTCAGAATGAGAAGAGAGTGAGTAGTGATCTAGGTCTTTTAGCTTAGTGGTCGTGTCCTAAAGTCAGCGTGTGCTCTGATATCATCTTGTAGCGACTAGACCTCAAACGGTCCAATCTCTGTGCTCAGGTGTCATCCCTGGATCAGTAATGCTGACACCACACAATACTTGAAGGATTTATAAAAGAGTAGCAATTACACACTTATTACATTGAGTGTCTCAAAAGAGAACTTATTACAATAAATATGGCTTAAGGCCATCTAATAACGATAACAGCGGGAGGCTTGGAAGATAAGTGAGTCCATCAACTCCAACGGCATCACTGAGTATAGAACCACGACCTAAAGGCACCTTAATCGTCGTCTGAAAAGTCTGCAACATGAACGTTGCAGCCCGAAATGGGTCAGCACATGGAATATGTTGGCAAAGTAACACATAGAGAGCAATGAAAATAATAGGCTATACTATATGCATATTTGGCTGGTGGAAAGCTCTATGGTTACAGTTTTGCGTAAAGCCAATTTTTCCCTATTGCAAAGGAATAAATTTTATTTAACTATCATGGTAGTTGTTAAACATTGAGAATGGTTGACAGCATTCTCAATCCCAATTAAGCATCATCATTAAACAAAACCCAACAAAATTAATTAGAGTAACATGATGAGATTCACATGATAATCCAAGCACTAGATACTCAAGTTGTCCATAACTGGGGACACGGCTAATCATGATTAGTTTATACACTCTGCAGAGGTTTGCGCACTTTTCCCCACAAGACTCGATCTCCTCCGTTGGGATTCTCACACTACATGGTGTTTGAGAAACGGATGACCGAGACATAGTCTTTTAGAAGCGCTAGCACCTTATGATCGGGTAGACCGTTACACCTACTTTCCCCTACATCTGCTAGTCTACCACTGTAAGAGTTCGCACGACTTAATCAACTATGCTAGAGCCCATAGTAGCTTGTGGCTGCACACGGAAGTTTCTAGCATGAATAATCTCATGATCCCTTTGAGCCTGGGTGGCGGTCCAAAAGAAAATCAGGCAATCACTAGAATACCTAGGTGCCTCAATCCACCCAGATGTGTATTTAAGTTGCCACCTTAGATAAACCATTAATTAAACAAACTCACATCTGTCATGAATACACTCACCCAATCCACGTCTACTAGCATAGCATGGCATAATAAGCAAACGTAGAAGTAACTCCCAAAGGCTTGATAATAAACAGGTAATAGGTAGTACATCAACTACTTCCCAGAACCCACAATTTAATTAGATCCTAATCATGCAATGTGTGAGGATTGATCTAATGCAATAAAAACTGGGTAGTAGGAGGTATGATCAAAGTGTTACTTGCCTTGCTGATGATCCGCAAAACCTAGCGATTCGAAGTAGCAAGCGGCGCACTCCGGGTACTCTATCGCAAACAAACAAGCATACAATAAGTACTCAATTAATGCACCGGTAAAACTCGAATAAGAGATCTAACCAAAAATTTCAACTTAAGAAGTCCGGTTGGCAAAAAGAATCAAATCGAACGAAGCAATGAAAGACAAACGGTAAAAGAAACAGGCTTCGTTTACTATTCTGGATCTAGGGCAATTTTTACAGTGGAAAAAACTTGTTTGAGTTGGTTAAACGCAAAGAGGGTTTCGAGACAAAACTCCAGGCGCTTGAATCGCCTGATTCCGATAAACGAGCGAAAAGTTATACTAGAAAGAAAATCGGATCAGGAATCGCGATCAGAAAAATCGCGGATTTAATCCTAGAGAAAAACGATGAACAGATTAACGAACGAACGTTCATTATCTGGATCTAAACGATGAACGTGTTCGCTAAAACGCACGAACGAGCGAACGCTAGCTAAATAAATAAACCGGAAAAACCGATCTATTTAAAAAAATGAAAATAAAAAACCGAACAAAAAAACCGACGGAAAACCGAACGGTTTTTCGAGAAAAACCGGCGGCGGCGAGGTCAACCTCCGGCGAGCGGCGGCTCCGGCGGGCGGCGGGGTCGGCGGCGCGGCTCCGGCGGGCAGCGGGGTTGGCGGGCGGCGGCGCGGGGCGGCGGGGTCGGCGGGCGGCGGCGCGGTGGCGTGGTGCGGCGCGCGAGGCGGCGGAGCGATGCGGCGGCGGCGGCAGAGGCGGCGGGGCTAGGGTTTGGGGCTCGGCTGGGCTCCTCCCCCATCTTATAAGGACGGCCGGGCCAGGTGTCCGGGTCGGACACGGCCCATTAGGTCGGTTCGCGTTTTTTTTAAATAGTTACGCTCAGAAAAAAACAAAAGGAATACTAAACGGACTCCAAAAATCCCGAAATAAATTTTCCCCGGCTTCTAAAATCAAGGCGCACAGGGTGAACATTTATTTGGGGCCTAAATGCAATTTTGAAAAACGCGTATTTTTCCTAAATTCAAATAAAATAGCAAATAAAACCAAAATAAAATCTTATTTGATTTTTTTTATTAAATCCTAAATATTTCTTTATTTTGGGAAAGTCATTTTATTCCCTCTCTCATATTTTTGTCATAGAAATAATTGAAGATAAAATAAATAAAATCAAATGATCCTATTTTCAAAATTTGAGAAAACTCAAATATGAAAATAACGAAATCCCCAACTCTCTTTGAGGGTCCTTGAGTTGCGTAGAATTTCTAGGATCAACCAAAATGCAATAAAATATGATATGCAATGATGATCTAGTGTATAACATTCCAAATTGAAAATTTGGGATGTTACATGGAGGAGGAGAGGAACCGGAACGACGCGTCTCACTGGGCCCTATATGAGCTCCTCGTGGTAAGTTTCTCATGCATATTAGCCAAATCATGCACGTAATGTTCGTTTCATTACTAACTAATATGACTGACTCGTGAAAACAAAATGTGCAGACCGTGTGCCAGAGCAACGGTCAGACCCCTCCGCCGATGCTCCAGATTAATATAGCGCCCAGGGTGAGTTTCATTTGAATGGTCTTTAGTCACTAGTATTCACATTTGAGTTGCATCATGCTAACGAGACATTCCAAATGATTTTTGATGCAGCATGCCTCCCGGCAAGCATCGACCGATCCTTCTCCATTTAGTACTGGCGCAACCCCGACCGGTCCTTCACCTCCATGATGGTGGTAAGTTTTTCCAAGTGTTTTGCTTAACAAATGCATATTTAGCTTAATAAATGACCTATTTAGCTTCAAGATGACCTATACTTAGCTTATTTTCCTCGAAAATGACATAATAACCTTACTTAGCTCCAAAATGACATACTTTACCTAGGATAGCTAGAAAATGACCTATACTTCGCATTTTTTCCTCCTAAATGACTTAATATACTTTGTTAGCTAAAAATGGCATAACTACCTAGGATAGCTCGATAATGATCTATACTTAGCTTAGCTAGTTCATTTGTGACATAATTAGCTTAATTAGGTAAAAATGGCATAATAACCTTGGTTTAGCTCCAAACTGTCATATAATTAGTTTATTTTCCTCCAAAATGACAAAATAACCTTACCTAGCTCCAAAATGACCAATTTCAACTAGGAAAGCTCTCAAATGACCTACACTTACCATTTGATCCTCCAAAATGAATAAATATGCTTAGTTAGCTCAAAGATGGCATAACTACTGAGGTTAGCTCAAGAATGACCTATACTTAGCTTCTTTAATTCATTTATGACATACTTAACATACTTAGGTAAAAAATGGCATAATAACCTTGGTTTAGCTCCAAATTGTCATATCATTAGTTTATTTTCCTCCAAAATAACAAAATAACCTTACCTACCTCCAAAATGACCGATTTTAACTAGCATAGCTCTAAAATGACCTACACTTACCATTTTGTCCTCCAAAATGAATAAATATGCTTAGTTAGCTCAAAAATGGCATAACTGCCTAGGTAAGCTCAAAAATGACCTATACTTAGCTACTTCAATTCATTTATGACATACTTAGCATACTTACGTCAAAAATGGCATGATAATGTTGTTGCCTCCAAATGACATAAACTTAGCTTATTTTCCTCGAAAATGACATAATAACCTTACTAAGCTCCACAATGACCTATTTACCTAGCTTAGATCTAAAATGACCTACACTTAGCATTTTTACCTAGCTTAGCTAAAAAATGGCATAATTACCTGGGTTACCTGGGTTAGAAGAAGATGATGATAAAGAAGAGGAGAGGAGAAAAGGAAAGAGAAGAAAAATTCTTCTTCTTCTTCTAGCTAGTCTTCTTCTTCTTCTAACTTTCTTCTTTCCCAATTTGCAGATTTGCTTTAGATGAGAAAGCTTGCATTGATGGAGTCTACTCTTCTCCTTGTGCTTCCTTTTTGTTTTGATTTTGTAGGATGAACAATGTGAAACTTGCTACCTGTATATGTATGGATGAAACCATTGCATGCTTGTTGTTCGATATGTTGGCTAGCTATATATGTTGCATATGGACTTTTGATTTGGTATGTATATGTGTTGGATGATCATATCCATATGGCAGGGATATGATTTGGTATGTATATATGTTGGTATGCTTGTTGAAAGTATTTTCAAATTTGTGTGTGTATGTATATGTGAAATTCTATGAAATTGATTGAATTTAAGAAAAAAACGGGGGCTATACAGGCACTTGTCGTCTGCTGGCAGACGGTGAAGAGCTTTGCCATCAGCCAGCAGATGGTAAGTGCGTGTATAGCGCCTGTTTTTTCTTAAATTCAATCAATTTCACAGAATTTCAAAGCTGCCACATGGCATCTACCTATGCAACCTGGGGGCACTGGGCTGGCCTATATGGTTGCTTTGCCGTCTGCTGGCAGATGACAAAGACCTTTGCATCGTTGCTGTCTGCCGACAGACGGCAAAGCATGCCACATGGCAGCTACCTCGGGGGCATCTGGGCTGGCCTATTTAGGCACGGTAAAGATGCAAAGGTCATTGTCGTCTACCAGCAGATGGCAAAGCATGCCGTTAACCCCTTAACGGACCTAATCTTCCATGTGTGCCATCCAGGCCCTTTGCCATTTGCTGGCCGACGGAAAAGTGCCCGTTGCAGTAGTTTGTTCAGCCAGATGAGGTACTGTCTACTGGCTGGCGGCAAAGGCCTTTGCTGTCCGCCAGGCATGCCTTTGCCGTCAGCCATGGCAGACGGCAAAGTGCCTGATTCCTGTACTGACAATACCCTAAGCTTGGGATGCCCAAGGAACCACCAAGGTAATATTCAAGGAAAATCCAAGCAACTAAGCTTGGGGATGCCCCGGAAGGCATCCCCTCTTTCGTCTCCAACATTATCAGTAAACTCACTTGGAGCTATATTTCCATTCATCACATGATATGAGTTTTTCTTGGAGCATCATTTTATTTTATTAGGGTTTGCTTGATGTTATTTAGAATAATGTTTTGCACATTTTACTTCAATAAAAATGTCAAGTATAGCCTTTACCATGCTTATCTTACAAGTATATGAGTTGCTGTTTCAAAATAGAAAGTTTATCGATGTTGCAAAAATTCCCGAGAAAAGTCAGAATGTGATAAAATGTTGAAACTTTTTGCAAAATAAGCTCTGATAAATTTTCTACAGTGTGGTAAATTTTCATAATTATGGAGTTTAAGAAGTATTGATACTCTTGCATTCTTTACAGACTGTACTGGTTTGGTAGATTGCTGTTATGTGATATGTCCATTTTGCATCATGTTTTCCTACTATTATTTATGATGATTTTATCCATAATAATGCTTTTTGGAGTAATTCTAACGCCTCTTCTCTCATAATATGCAAGGTATACACAAAGAGGGAGAATTCCGGCAGCTGGAATTCTGGACCTAGAAAAGCTACATCAGGTTACCTATTCTGCACAACTCCAAACAAACTAAAACTTCACGGAGAATTTTTATGGAATATATGATGAATATTGGAGCAAATAAGTACCAGAGGAGACCCACCAGGTGGGCACAACCCACCTGGGTGCGCCAGGGAGCCCAGGCGTGCCCTGGTGGGTTGTGCTCACCCAGGCCCACCTTCGATGCCCATCTTCTGGTATATAAGTCATTTTGACCTAGAAAAAATAAGGAGAGGACTTTCGGGATGGAGCACTGCCGTCTTGAGGCGGAACTTGGGCAGGAGCATCACCAACAACTCTCCCATCATGGGGAGGGCAATCTCCATCAACACCTTCAACATCACCATCTCATCTCAAACCCTAGTTAATCTGTTGTGTTTAATCTTGTTACCGAAACTATAGATTGGTGCTTGTGGGTGACTAGTAGTGTTGATTACATCTTGTAGTTGATTACTATATGGTTTATTTTGTGGAAGATTATATATTCAGATCCAATATGTTATTTAATACCCCTCTGATATTGAGCATGATTGTCATTTGTGAGTAGTTACTTTTGTTCTTGAGGTCACGGGAGAAATCATGTTGCAAGTAATCATGTGAATTTGATATGTGTTCGATATTTTGATAGTATGTATGTTGTGATTCCCTTAGTGGTGTGATGTGAACGTCGACTACATGATACTTCACCACATTTGGGCCTAAGGGAACGCATTGTGGAGTAGCAATTAGATGATGGGTCACGAGAGTGACAGAAGCTTAAACCCCAGTTTATGCTCTATTCCATAAGGGACCGATTGGATCCAAAAGTTTAATGCTATGGTTAGAATTTATTCTTAATACTTTCTCGTAGTTGTGGATGCTTGTGGGAGGGTTAATCATAAGTAGGAGGCTTTTTCGGGTAAGAACGGCACCTAAGCACCAGTCCAACCACATATCAAATTATCAAAGTAGCGAACATGAATCAAACCAACATGGTGAAAGTGACTAGATGAAAACCCCGTGTACCCTCAAGAACGCTTTGCTTATCATAAGAAACCATTTTGGCATGTCCTTTGCCTCAAAAGGATTGGGCTACCTTGCTGCACTTTTGTTACTATTATCGTTACTTGCTCATTACAAATTATCTTGCTATCAAACTACTCTGTTACTTACAATTTCATCACTTGCAGACAGTATGTGACAGCCTGGTTTTTTCCCTCTTTTCTTAGCCTGGTTTTTAGTTGGTTTGAATTTGAAATTTGGAGTTTTGAATCTTTTCATATGGACTTAAACACTTGGGTACCCCTTGTCTTTCACTCAAGTGTCCCATTTCCCTCTCCAACCCTCATTCCCACTCTGGTTCATCTCAAAACAATTATTGGAATATTTTTCGTAAATGAAAAATATTCATTTTCCTCTCTTAAACCCTAGCTTGCTCAATGTGCTCCAAAGCAACCCCAATTTTTCTTGCCCACAAAAATCTGAGAAAATTCAAAAATATTCTTTGAACCCTAGGGCACCTTCCTGAGCAAAAATATTTCATCACTTTTCAGAATATTTTTTCTACAGAAAATATTTTATGTTCTGGACAGAAATGGTGGTTTCTACAGCAACTACCATTTTACTTGCTCCAATATGGCTGATTTTTCTTGTGCATCATCACCTTAGTAGATGATTGCTAACCTCCAAAGCCCAGCTCCCAACTCCCAGCCATTTGACCTCAGTAACTTCTCAAAGTTACTGATCAGAAACTAACTAGGCTTGTGAAATCTTTTCTACTACGTCTAGATCCAAACCAAAGCGTGGTAATCTTCAAAACTACCACGAACAACAAGCCAGACATGAGTTTTGGACTTAGGTCGGGCTGAGGGCAAAGTTCACGCGATGACCACGTGTGTACATGATGCCAGCCTGCGTGTCGACGCGCTCTGAGTGCCGCCGAGCGCTCTATTTCGCGCGTGCTCGCTTCCCCCCTGCCTAAGCGTGCCTGCTACCTCTTGAGCACTGTGTTGGATTTCCCCGAAGAGGAAGGGATGATACAGCAAAGTAGCGTAAGTACTTCCCTCAGTTTTCGAGAACGAAGGTATCAATCCAGTAGGAGGCTACGCTCGAGTCCCTCGTACCTACACAAAAACAATAGCTCAACGCAACCAATGCGCTTACGGGTTGTCAATCCCTTCACGGTCACTTACGAAAGTGAGATCTGATAGAGATGATAAATAATATTTTTGGTATTTTTGGTATAGAGATGCCAAGTAAATAAAGTAAAAGCAAAGTAAAAGCAAAGCAAAAATAAAGTAATGGAGATTGATATGATGAGAAAGAGACCCGGGGGCCATAGGTTTCACTAGTGGCTTCTCTTAAGAGCATAAGTATTCTACGGTGGGTGAACAAATTACTGTTGAGCAATTGACAGAATTTAGCATAGTTATGAGAATATCTAGGTATGATCATGTATATAGGCATCATGTCCGAGACAAGTAGACCGAAACGATTCTGCATTTACTACTATTACTCCACTCATCGACCGCTATCCAACATGCATCTAGAGTATTAAGTTAAAAACAGAGTAATGCCTTAAGCAAGATGACATGATGTACAGGGATAGTTTCATGCAATATGATAAAAACCCATCTTGGTATCCTCGATGGCAACAATATGATACGTGCCTTGCTGCCCCTTCTGTCACTGGGAAAGGACACTGCAAGATTGAACCGAAAGCTAAGCACTTCTCCCATGGCAAGAACAACCAATCTAGTAGGCCAAACCAAACTGATAATTCGAAGAGACTTGCAAAGATAACCAATCATACATAAAAGAATTCAGAGAAGATTCAAATATTATTCATAGATAGACTGGATCATAAACCCACAATTCATTGGTCTCAACAAACACATCGCAAAAAGAAGATTACATCGAATAGATCTCCACAAGAGAGGGGGAGAACATTGTATTGAGATCCAAAAAGAGAGAAGAAGCCATCTAGCTACTAGCTATGGACCCGTAGGTCTGAAGTAAACTACTCACACTTCATCAGAGGGGCATGGATGATGATGTAGAAGCCCTTCGTGATCGATGCCTCCTCCGGCGGAGCTCCGGAATAGGCCCCAAGATGGGATCTCGTGGATACAGAAAGTTGCGGCGGTGGAATTAGGTTTTTGGCTCCGTCCCCTATCGTTTGGGGGTACATGGATATATATAGGAGGAAGAAGTACGTCAGTGGAGCTTCGAGGGGCCCACGAGACAGGGGGCGCGCCCTAGGGGGGGGCGCCCCCTACCCTCGTGACCACCTTGTGGCTTTCTTGATGGAGGGTCCAAGTCTCCTGGATCTTATCTGATGAGAAAATCATGTTTCCGAAGGTTTCATTCCGTTTGGACTCCATTTGATATTCCTTTTCTTCGAAACCCTAAAACAAGCAAAAAACAGCAATTCTAGGCTGGGCCTCCAGTTAATAGGTTAGTCCCAAAAATAATATAAAAGTGGAAAATAAAGCCCAATAATGTCTAAAACAGTTGATAATATAGCATGGAGCAATCAAAAATTATAGATACGTTGGAGACGTATCAAGCATCCTCAAGCTTAATTCCTGCTCGTCCTCGAGTAGGTAAATGATAAAAATAGAATTTTTGATGCGCAGTGCTACTTGGCATAATTTTAATGTAATTCTTCTTAATTGTAGTATGAATATTCAGATCCGAAAGATTCAAGACAAAAGTTCATATTGACATAAAAATGATAATAATTCAAGCATACAAACTAAGCAATTATGTCTTCTCAAAATAACATGGCCAAAGAAAGTTCATCCCTACAAAATCATATAGTTTAGTCATGTTTCATTTTCGTCACACAAGAATGCTATCATCATGCACAACCCCGATGACAAGCCAAGCAATTGGTTCATACTTTAGTAATCTCAAACCTATAAACTTTCACGCAATATATGAGCGTGAGCCATGGACATAGCACTATGGGTGGAATAGAAAATAATGGAGGGGGGTTATGTGGAGAAGACAAAAAAGGAGAAAGTCTCACATCAACGAGGCTAATCAATGGGCTATGGAGATGCCCACCGATTGATGTTAATGCAAGGAGTAGGGATTTCCATGCAACGGATGCACTAGAGCTATAAATGTATGAAATCTGAACAAAAGAAACTAGTGGGTGTATCCAACTTGCTTGCTCACGAAGACCTAGGGCACTTGAGGAGGCCCATTGTTGGAATATACAAGCCAAGTTCTGTAATGAAAAATTCCCACTAGTATATGAAAGTGATAACATGAGAGACTCTCTACTATGAAGATCATGGTGCTACTTTGAAGCACAAGTGTGGTAAAAGGATAGTAACATTGTCCCTTCTCTCTTTTTCTCTCATTTTTTTTGGGCCTTCTCTTTTTTTATGGCCTTTCTTTTTTGGGGCCTTCTCTTTTTTATGGCCTTTATTTTTTTATATACCTCACTTGGGACAATGCTCTAATAATGATGATCATCACACTTCTATTTATTTACAACTCAATGATTACAACTCGATACTAGAACAAAGATGACTCTATATGAATGCCTCTGGGGGTGCACCGGGATATGCAATGAACCATGAGTGACATGTATGAAAGAATTATGAATGGTGGCTTTGCCACAGATATGATGTCAACTACATGATCATGCTAAGCAATATGACAATGATGAATGTGTCATGATAAACAAAATGGTGGAAAGTTGCATGGGAATATATCTCGGAATGGCTATGGAAATGCCATAATAGGTAGGTATGGTGGCTGTTTTGAGGAAGATATAAGGAGGTTTATGTGTGAAAGAGTGTATCATATCACGGGTTTTGGATGCACCGGCGAAGTTTGCACCAACTCTCAATGTGAGAAAGGGCAAGGCACAGTACCGAAGAGGCTAGTAAGGATGGAAGGGTGAGAGTGCGTATAATCCATGGACTCAACATTAGTCATAAAGAAGTCACATACTTATTGCAAAAATCTACAAGTCATCAAAAACCTCGGTACTACGCGCAGGCTCCTAGGTGGATAGATTGGTAGGAAAAGACCATCGCTCGTCCCCGACCGCCACTCATAAGGAAGACAATCAAATAACACCTCATGTTTCAAATTTGTTGCATAACGTTTACCATACGTGCATGCTACGGGACTTGCAAACCTCAACACAAGTATTTCTCAATTTCACAACTACTCAACTAGCATGACTTTGATATTATTACCTCCATATCTCAAAACAATCATCAAGCATCCAACTTTTCTTAGTATTCAACACACTCATACGAAAGTTTTATTATTAATCTTGCATACCAAGCATATTAGGATTTTAAGAAAATTACCATGCTATTAATACTCTCAAAATAATCTAAGTGAATCATGACAGAACAATAGTTTCTATAAAACAAATCCACCACCGTGCTCTAAAAAATATAAGTGAAGCACTAGAGCAAAACTATAAAGCTCAAAAGATATAAGTGAAGCACATAGAGTATTATATCAAATTCCAAATCATGTATGGCTCTCTCAAAAGGTGTGTACAGCTAGGATGATTGTGGTAAACTAATAAGCAAAGACTCAAATCATAAAAGACGCTCCAAGCAAAACACATATCATGTGGTGAATAAAAATATAGCTCCAAGTAAAGTTACCGATAGAAGTAGACGAAAGAGGGGATGCCTTCCGGGGCATCCCCAAGCTTTGGCTTTTAGGTGTCCTTAGATTATCTTGGGGGTGCCATGGGCATCCCCAAGCTTAGGCTCCTTCCACTCCTTGATCCATAATCTATCAAATCTTTAACAAAACTTGAAAACTTCACAACACAAAACATAAAGTAGAAAACTCGTGAGCTCCGTTAGCGAAAGAAAACAAAAGACCACTTCAAGGTACTGTAATGAACTCATTATTTATTTATATTGGTGTTAAACCTACTGTATTCCAACTTCTCTATGTATTATAAACTATTTTACTAGCCATAGATTCATCTAAATAAGCAAACAACACACGAAAAACAGAATCTGTCAAAAACAGAACAGTCTGTGGTAATCTGTAGCTAGCGCAAGATCTGGAACCCCACAAAATCTAAAATAAATTTCTGGAAGTGAGGAATTTATATATTAATAATCTGCAAAAATAATTAACTAAATATCACTTTTCAAATAAAAATGACAGCAGTTCTCGTGAGCGCTAAAGTTTTTGTTTTTTACAGCAACTTCAACAAGACTTTCCCCAAGTCTTCCCAATGGTTCTACTTGGACAAACACTAACTAAACACAAAAAACACAACCAAAACAGAGGCTAAATAATTTATTTATTACTAAACAGGAGAAAAAAGCAAGGAATAAAAATAAAATTGGGTTGCCTCCCAACAAGCGCTATTGTTTAACGCCCCTAGCTAGGCATAACAAGCAAGAATAGATCTAGGTATTGCCATCTTTGCTAGGCAATCCATAAGTGGCTCTCATGATAGATTCATATGGCAATTTTATTTTCTTTCTAGGGAAGTGTTCCATGCCCTTTTTTAATGGAAATTGAAATCTAATATTCCATTCCTTCATATCAGTAATTGCACCAACCGTTCTAAGGAAAGGTCTACCGAGAATAATAGGGCAAGAAGGATTGCAATCTATATCAAGAACGATAAAATCTACGGGAACATAATTCCTATTTGCAACAATAAGAACATAATTAATTATTCCCATAGGTTTCTTAATAGTGGAATCCACAAGATGCAAGTTTAGAGAGCAATCATCAAAATCACGAAAATCTAGTAAATCACACAAAGTTTTGGGAATAGTAGAGACACTAGCACCCAAATCACACAAAGCATAAAACTCATAATTTTTAATTTTAATTTTAATAGTAGGTTCCCACTCATCATAAAGTTTTCTAGGGATAGAAACTTCCAATTCAAGTTTTTCTTCATAAGATTGCATCAAGGCATCAACGATATGTTTAGTAAACGCTTTATTTTGACTATAAGCGCGAGAAGATTTTAGCACGGCTTGAAACAAGGAAATACAATCAAGTAAAGAGCAATTTTCATAGTTAAATTCCTTGAAATCCATAATAGTGGGTTTAGCAACATCTAGGGTTTTAATTTCTTCAATCCCACTTTTATCAAATTTAGCATCAAGATCAACAGATTCCAAATTCTTAGAACGCCTTCTAGGTAAAGGTGGATCATATTCAGTCCCATCATTATCAAGATTCATATTGCAAAACAAAGATTTAATAGGGGACAGATCAATAACCTTTAGATCTTCATCATTATTTTCATAGGAACTAGAAGAACACCCTTTTATAAAGGCATCTTTCTTAGCACGCATCCTAGCGGTTCTTTATTTGCACTCGTCAATGGAAATTCTCATGGCTTTGAGAGACTCATTGATATCATGCTTAGGTGGAATAGATCTAAGTTTCAAAGAATCAACATCAAGAGCAGTTCTATCAACGTTCCTAGCCAAATCATCAATCTTAAGTAATTTTTCTTCAATCATAGCATTAAAATTCTTTTGCGAAGAAATAAATTCTTTAATATTAGATTCAAAATCAGAGGGCATATTATTATAATTTCCATAAGAATTGTTGTAGGAATTACCATAATTATTAGAGGGATTACTAGGATAAGGCCTAGGATTAAAATTTCCTCTATACGCGTTGTTACCAAAATTGTTCCTACCAACAAAATTCACATCCATAGATTCATTATTATTCTCAATCAAAGTAGACAAGGGCACATCATTAGGATCAGAAGAAACACTCTTATTAGCAAATAATTTCATAAGTTCATCCATCTTTCCACTCAAAACATTAATTTCTTCTATCACATGCACCTTTTTAGTAGATCTTTCACTATGCCATTGAGAATAATTAACCATAATATTATCTAGGAGTTTAGTAGCTTATCCTAAAGTGATTTCCATAAAAGTGCCTCCCGTGGCCGAATCTAAAAGATTTCTAGAAGAAAAATTAAATCCGGCATAAAAATTATGAACAATCATCCACAAATATAAACCATGAGTAGGGCAATTACGTATCATTAATTTCATTCTCTCCCAAGCTTGTGCAACATGTTCATGATCAAATTGTTTAAAATTCGTAATATCGTTTCTAAGAGAGATGATCTTAGTGGGAGGAAAATACTTAGAGATAAAAGCATCTTTGCACTTGCTCCATGAATCAATACTATTTTTAGGCAAAGACGAAAACCAAGCTTTAGCACGATCTCTAAGCGAAAAAGGAAATAGCTTCAATTTAACAATATCATTATCGACATCTTTCTTCTTTTGCATGTCACACAAATCAATGAAGCTATTAATATGGGTAGCGGCATCTTCACTAGGAAGGCCGGAAAACATTTATTTCACAAGATTCAGCATCGGTAAGAGGAGCAATCAGAGTGATAAGGAAATCATTATTGTTGGTCTTGGTGAAGTCACACAATTTAGTATTATCTTGAGCCATTGCAACAAACAAGCAATCCACACACGAGCAAACAAAAAGCAAACGGGCAAAAAGAGGCAAATAGAGAGGGAGGATAGAGAGAGAGAGGGCGAATAAAACGGCAAGGGTGAAGTGGGGGAGAGGAAAACGAGAGGCAAATGGAAAATAATGTAATGCGGGAGATAGGGATTGTGATGGGTACTTGGTATGTTGACTTTTGCGCAGACTCCCCGGCAACGGCACCAGAAATTCTTCTTGCTACCTCTTGAGCACTGTGTTGGATTTCCCCGAAGAGGGAGGGATGATGCAGAAAAGTAGCGTAAGTATTTCCCTCAGTTTTTGAGAACCACGGTATCAATCCAGTAGGCGGCTACGCTCGAGTCCCTCGTACCTACACAAAAACAATAGCTCAACGCAACCAACGTGCTTAGGGGTTGTCAATCCCTTCACGGTCACTTACGAAAGTGAGATCTGATAGAGATGATAAATAATATTTTTGGTATAGAGATGCCAAGTAAATAAAGTAAAAGCAAAGTAAAAGCAAAGCAAAAATAAAGTAATGGAGATTGATATGATGAGAAAGAGACCCGGGGGCCATAGGTTTCACTAGTGGCTTCTCTCAAGAGCATAAGTATTCTACGGTGGGTGAACAAATTACTGTTGAGCAATTGACAGAATTTAGCATAGTTATGAGAATATCTAGGTATGATCATGTATATAGGCATCACGTCCGAGACAAGTAGACCGAAACGATTCTGCATCTACTACTATTACTCCACTCATCGACCGCTATCCAGCATGCATCTAGAGTATTAAGTTAAAAACAGAGTAACGCCTTAAGCAAGTTGACATGATGTAGAGGGATAGTTTCATGCAATATGATAAAAAACCCATCTTGTTATCCTCGATGGCAACAATACAATATGTGCCTTGCTGCCCCTTCTGTCACTGGGAAAGGACACCGCAAGATTGAACCCAAAGCTAAGCACTTCTCCCATGGCAAGAACAACCAATCTAGTAGGCCAAACCAAACTGATAATTCGAAGAGACTTGCAAAGATAACCAATCATACATAAAAGAATTCAGAGAAGATTCAAATATTATTCATAGATAGACTGGATCATAAACCCACAATTCATCGGTCTCAACAAACACACCGCAAAAAGAAGATTACATCGAATAGATCTCCACGAGAGAGGGGAGAACATTGTATTGAGATCCAAAAAGAGAGAAGAAGCCATCTAGCTACTAGCTATGGACCCGTAGGTCTGAAGTAAACTACTCACACTTCATCGGAGAGGCTTGGATGATGATGTAGAAGCCCTCCGTGATCGATGCCTCCTCCGACGGAGCTCCGGAACAGGCCCCAAGATGGGATCTCGTGGATACAGAAAGTTGCGGCGGTGGAATTAGGTTTTTGGCTCCGTCCCTGATCGTTTGGGGATACGTGGATATATATAGGAGGAAGAAGTACGCCGGTGGAGCTTCGAGGGGCCCACGAGGCAGGGGGCACGCCCTAGGGGGGGCGCGCCCCTACCCTCGTGACCACCTCGTGGCTTTCTTGACGGAGGGTCCAAGTCTCCTGGATCTTATCTTATGAGAAAAACACGTTTCCGAAGGTTTCATTCCTTTTGGACTCCGTTTGATATTCCTTTTCTTCGAAACCCTAAAACAGGCAAAAAACAGCAATTCTGGGCTGGGCCTCCGGTTAATAGGTTAGTCGCAAAAATAATATAGAAGTGGACAATAAAGCCCAATAATGTCTAACATAGTAGATAATATAGCATGGAGCAATCAAAAATTATAGATACGTTGGAGACGTATCAGTGCCAAACCTCGCCACAATCTTCGTCCAAGCCCCCTTAACTCTCCCCTGGCAATCGCCGACGCCGGAGCTCGCCGCAGCGAGCACGGGCACGGTCCGGCCAACACAACAGTGCCCTCTGCACTGTGCTCGTCGCCTTCCCCTCGATCATGTGCTCATCCCCGTTCGCCCACAGTCCTCGTGTGAGCTGCATCTCCTTCTCCCCCTCTCACTGACACCGCTAATCGCCAGGCGCCGTGTCCAGGTGTCCACCGGCGGAGCCCGAACCCCCCTCGATGCTCGTCTATAAATAGAGCCCTCCCCAGCCTCCTCGAGCATCATCCTCCACTCCCACACACTCCACAACCTCATAGATAGCCGTAGCCTGGCTGGGCAGGCTGTGGGCCGCCGTCGCCGAGCTCGAGCTCGCCGGCGATCCCCTCGGGTCGTCTCCGTAGCTCCGGCCCCTCCTAGGCCCGGGCAACCCTTCCAGGGCCTCCGCCACTCTGCGGTTGTGCCGTTACGCACGGTTGGAACCCCTGGAGTCGCCTCTGCTCGCCGTCATCTTCGTCTCCGGCGAGCTCTGCTTCCTGTCTTCGCTAGAGAGGACGATTCCGACGCCGTCCGACCACCCCTAGCTACTCTACGGGTACGAGCAGGTGTGCCTCCGTCTCCTGTCTCGATCCCCCCTCTTGTTTTGGTCAAGAAGCTCTCGTCGCCGGAGTTTGCTCCGGCGAAGCCGCGCCGTCCCCTGTTTCGTTCCTCCTCTCCCCCTCGCCTGACTAGCGGGGCCCGCTAGTCAGCCACTCAGTACGCGCGCGAAGCGGTACGAGTGGTGGCGCCCCGAGGCTTTACGCCTTCGACGTCACCCCCCCCCCCCAAGTATGTTTCTATTTTAATTCAAATTTCATATTTTCCAGAGAGCTTCAAACATCCATAACTCTTTAACCATAAGTCCAAATGAATTGATTCTTTTTGCATTGTGGTCTTTGTAAAGAAATCTAGCAGCTCACCAAAAATGGGATTTTTTTTACCTACTGTCTAGATTTTCTAGTGAATTTCAGAAGGGTTCTTGATGTTTACTTTTGTGTTTATAATTATTTTCAGAGGGTGAGGCTTGTCTTTAGGATCACCATGAGGCTTGTGAACCTCATCTGCACTAAGGCAAGCCGCAACAACATTTTCATGGTGCCATTACAATATTTGTGATCTTCCTACTTGAATGAATGATTTAATCCATGCATTTAGATAACTATTATGATATTTATATTCTGTAGATGCTTGGTTAAGTTAATATGCTTGATTTACAGAAAGTTTAAAGATAACTAAGTTGGTAGAGAAACTAAAATTAAAGTTTTTTTATGGTAGAGTAATATAGTTATGGATATGAGTAATTATATGGAGTTATTTTCTTGCTTGAGAAAATGATAAACTAGCTAGAAAATATTTTGGTTAAAGTAAGGTTTGATCCTAACCAGAGAAGTATCATGAGTTGTTGATGTTTTTGCTTGGTGTGGAGATAGTTGACTCAGTCATTTCAGTTGATATGTGATGCATATGTTAGTGGTGCATTTCATGGCATATTATGACACGGTTATTTTCACCTTAAGTTGAACCTGATAATAACTCAACTTGAATATACCATTAACCGGGTCATGGTGCCACTGAATCGAGTTTTTCCCAGTGCAACCACATTTGCCTTTATGGGAAGGCCTTTATTCGGTCCGTTGTCATGCCTCTGGCCGGTGTCTCCAATGAGGGAAGGTTATGGGCGTGCGGTACCCTGGCCCGGTAAGCAGACATAACGTTGTGTGCCCGTTGTTGAGATTTTTGGTACTGTGTCCCCGTGTGGGATAGTTTATGAGTTGGCCACGACGGTGGTCGTGTGTCTTTGGTAGACACGGGGCCACCCTGGACTAGCCCAGAGGGGAGTGAGTCGGAGTGACCGGGAGAGTGTCATGGCAATGGTGGGGTTTCGTTGGAACACCGTTGGTCCACCCGAATGGGAGTGCGAGGCCATGGATTCCGTGGTGTGGGTACAGTGCACTACCTCTGCAGAGTGTATGTAACACCCACGATGCGGCTATATCTCCCACATGTCGGATCACGACTTAGAGGCATAACCACATAGTAGGCATGTCGCAAGAGGGGTAATCTTTACACATCCCATGAACTGAATAAGAAAGGGATAAAGAATTGGCTTACAATCGCCAATTCACACAATACATAAATATAGCATACATCATCCAGAGTACAATCAAGGTCCGACTACGGAACCAAATAAAGAAAGACAACCCCAAATGCTAGATCCTCGATCGCCCCAACTGGGCTCCTCTACTAATCATCCAGAAAAGACACATAGTAACATCCCGAATCCTCGTCGAACTCCCACTTGAGTTCGGTAGCGTGCCCTGCACTGGCATCATCGGCACCTGCATCTGTTTTGAAGTAATCTGTGAGTCACGGGGACTCAGCAATCTCACACGAAAGGGGTAGTGAGGTGGAGCTGCAGCAAGCACTAGCATATATGTGGCTAACTTACGCAAAAGAGAGCGAGAAGAGAAGCAAAGCACGGTCGAGAAGCTATAAAGATCAAGAAGTGATCCTGAAACTACTTACGTTCAAGCATAACACGAGATCGTGTTCTCTTCCCGCACTCCGCCGAAAAGAGACCATCACAGCTACACACGCGGTTGATTCATTTTAATTAAGTTTAGTTCAAGTTCTCTACAACCGGACATTAACAAATTCCCATCTGCCCATAACCGCGGGCACGGCTTTTGAAAGTTCAAAACCCTGCAGGGGTGTCCCAACTTAGCCCATCACAAGCTCTCATGGTCAACGAAGGATATTCCTTCTCCTAGGAAGACCCGATCAGACTCGGAATCCTAGTTACAAGACATTTCGACAATGGTAAAACAAGACCAGCAAAGCCGCCCGATGTGCCGACAAATCCCGATAGGAGCTGCAGATATCTCGTTCTCAGGGCACACCAGATGAACACTACGTACAACTAAAACCAACCCTCAAGTTTCCCTGAGGTGGCGCTGCAAGTGGCTCCATTTTGGACCAACACTCAGAGGAGCACTGGCCCGGTGGTTTAAAATAAAGATGACCCTTGAGTCCGGGAACCCAAGGGAAAAAGGCTTAGGTGGCAAATGGTAAAACCAAGCTTGGGCCTTACTGGAGGAGTTTTATTCAAGGCGAACTGTCAAGGGGTTCCCATTATAACCCAACCGCATAAGGAATGCAAAATCAAGGAACATAACACCGGTATGACGGAAACTAGGGCGGCAAGAGTGGAACAAAACACCAGGCATAAGGCCGAGCCTTCCACCCTTTACCAAGTGTATAGATGCATTAAAGTAAACAAGATATAATAATGATATCCCAACAATATCCATGTTCCAACATGGAACAAACTCCATGTTCACCTGCAACTAGCAACACTATAAGAGGGACTGAGCAAAGCGGTAACATAGCCAAACAACGGTTTCCTAGGAAAAGATGGGTTAGAGGCTTGACATGGCATTATGGGAGGCATGATATAGCAAGTGGTAGGTATCGCGGCATAGCAATAGAGCGAACAACTAGCAAGCAAAGATAGAAGTGATTTCGAGGGTATGGTCATCTTGCCTGCAAAGTTCTACGAGTTGATGAAAGCTTGATCCTCATAAGCGTAATCAACGGGTTCCTTGATCATGTACTTGTCTCACGGCTCTACCCAAAGCAATAACACAAGCAAAGGAACCAACAATCAACCACGGTGCAATGCGCAAGCAACATGATGCAAAACATGGCATGATATGCAGGATGAGATATGCAATGCATATGCGTGCTTCGGAAAGGAAAGATTGAACCAGGCATCAACTTGGCAAACCAAGTGCGCCACTGGAAAGATGAGTTGATTTCGGTCGAAATCGATATAAATATCACCGGAATTGGATGCACGGTTTGCAAATGGCAAGCAAAACAAGAATGGCACAATTCTGCGATTAACAGCACGATACCATCTAGAATGCAACAAGAAACTAAGCTACTGCACCCCAACATAGCAACAAAACACATGGAAGTGATCTACTCAGGATGCTTGACAAAAGATGAACACTGAGCTATGGCTAAATCACACAAGAGCAGGTTCAAACAAGCATGGAAAAAATGCAAAAGATATCAGCATCACAGACTTAGTGAAAATAAAAACATGTCAGGAATTAACATCAGGAAGCAATGTTTAGAGCAGGCAAACAACATGCTACAGGATCAGATCATAGCAATACAAGGCATGGAGTGAATCTACTCAAAGCTTAGCACAAAAGTCCCTTACTGACCATAAGCCAAAAAGGATCAGAAGATATGATGGCACCCATGTAAACATAGCAAGTTTCGTTAACAGATTCAGACTTGGCCGAAAACTAGGCATGGCATAAACAGAATTATGAAGGCCTCTTTGCGAGCTCGATTCACTCACCACAAGGCATTTCATGAAAAACTAAGCATACTACCAGCAAGAAGACATGATCTTAAGGCTAACCATGGCAATAACAAGTTTATAGCATGCCTGGATCAACTACAACAACCATGGCAAAATTGATTAACATGTAAACAATCTGCCCGGAACATTTTATAGCAAAAGTATAACAAGATTAAGTCATGCTAGGGCACTCCATAATTTCGAACAGGGGCATGGATGGATAGACCATAACCATATGTCAAAATCATCCTTACTGAAGATACTCAAAACAAGCATGGATCACTCTCTAGCATCATGGATACATGGCATAAAAATAACAGCAGGGAAATGACAGTGAAATCCTAAGATCCCGAAATCAGCAATATCACGAGAGCTACTTTGCAAGCTTGTGCTAGTCACCATATTGATCACAAAAATACATGGCATACACCCCTGTAAAGATGGCATGGCATAGCCCAAAACACATGTAGAGCTCATGCCCATATGCAGCACACAATAAATGTAGCAAAAATAACAAAAGCTCATACTCTGCTAAGAATCAGCACCTAAAAATTTATAGAACTCTTGCATCAGTCATTTGGGTATCAAGATGGACTCAAACAAGCATGGCACAATGGAACAAAATGAAGAGCACATCCTGATGAACATTTTGATATATTGCACGCACAAAACGGAGCTACATGCATGAAGTTATGGCATCACGAACATGGCATAAAATTATGGGGGGGAAGGACTTGGTGGATTTATCACCTCCTAGACAACAGGTCTAGGGTTCGGTGGCACGGCTCCCGATGTTCGCCGGAAGACGGTCAGAGTGCGCCGGAGAGTCGGGGCGGCGAGATCCGAGCGCGGGCTCGCCGGATCTGGCACCGGGGAAGGCCGGCGAGGCTGGAGCGGATGGGGTCCGCGCTGGAGGCAGCGACGCGGGTGACTGGGGCGAAGCGGCACGGCGATGGGTGCAGCAGCGGGGTCCTCGGCAGGGTGCGGAAGGAGGACGGTGGCCGGAGTCGCGGCGAGCAGGCGGGCGGCGGTCGGAGTCGCGGCGTGGGCTGCGGCGCGCTCGGGCGCCAGGCGGGAGGAGCGCGGGCCCGAAGCGGCGGGGCGCGGCCCGGCCGCGGGCCTGGAGGGCCGGCGGCGCATGCGGTGGCCGGGGTGCCACGCGGCGCGTCCTGGTTCACCGGGCGGCGGCGGGCAGACGTGTCCGGCAGCGGCGGGAGGGGGGAATTTAGGGTTTGGGACCCGAATATGAAGGAGGGGTGCACATATTTATAGGTAGGAGGTGGCGGGAGTGTCCAAATGAGGTGCAGTTTTCGACCACGAGATCGTGATCTGACGGCGGAGGACATGGGATAGGTTTGGATTGGTTATTGGGCCTTTGGAGGGGTGTTGGGCTGCAACACACAAGAGGCCTTTCCGGTTCCCCGGTTAACCGTTGGAGTATCAAACGGACTCCAAATGGCATGAAATTTGACAGGCGGTCTACCGGTGGTGTACCAAGGCCGCTTGGAAAATCTCGGTCCATTCCGAGAAAGTTAAACACCCGCACACGAAAAGAGGCAAAAGGGGGCGCTGGAGGACATAGGAGTGTCGGATTGCAAAACGGACAACGGGGAAAATGCTCGGATGCATGAGACGAACATGTATGAAAATGCGATGCACATGATGACATGATATGAAATGCATGACATGGACAAAATGAAAAACGAAGACAAACCCAACCACGAAGGGAATCTCATAACTTAACGCCGAAAATGGCAAGAGTCGGAGTACAAATATGGCAAGTTACATCCGGGGTGTTACAACACTCCACCACTACGAAAGAATCTCGTCCCGAGATCTAGGACTGAAAGAACTCCGAATATTGGGAATGGAGGTGGTCCTCGCGTTCCCAGGTGGCTTCTCGGTCGGAATGATGTGACCACTTCACTTTCAGGAATTTGATAGACTTGTTACGAGTCTTGCGCTCAGTTTCTTCAAGAATAGCAACGGGATGCTCATGATAAGACAGGTCTTCTTGGAGATCAATCTCTTCAAAGTCGATGGTGCAGTCAGGAGTCTTGAAGCACTTGCGAAGCTGTGACACGTGAAACACGTCGTGCACATTTGCGAAGTTGGACGGGAGCTCAAGTTGATAGGCGAGATCGCCTCTTTTGCCAATGATCTTGAAAGGACCCACATATCAAGGGGCAAGCTTCCCTTTGACACCGAAGTGACGAGTACCTTTCATTGGAGAGACGCAGAGGTAGACATGGTCTCCTATCTCGAAAGCCATGTCACGATGCTTGCTATCATAGTAACTCTTCTGGCGTGACTACGCGGCTTTGAGATTTTCACGGATGACTTTGCACATTTCTTCAGCTTCTGTGTAAATCATTGCCAAGAAGTTGGCGTTCACCAGTCTCTGACCAATTAAGAGGAGTACGGCACTTTCTGCCATAGAGAATCTCGAATGGGGCCTTGCCCGAACTCGCTTGGAAGCTGTTGTTGTAGGAGAACTCGGCATATGGAAAACAATCCTCCCACTTCATACTAAAAGAAATGACACAAGCCCTGAGCATATCTTCAAGGATTTGATTTACTCGCTCGACTTGTCCACTAGTTTGAGGATGGAAGGCTGTGCTGAAGCGAATGTTGGTGCCCATGGCCTTCTGGAAGGAGTCCCATAACTTAGAAGTAAAGATGCTTCCACAATCTGAAGATATCAACTGCGGAATGCCATGCAAGGAGACAATCCTGGAGGTGTATAGCTCTGCCAACTGAGCTGTTGTGATAGATTCTTTGATAGGAAGAAAATGAGCCAATTTTGTAAGCTTGTCGATGACAACAAAGATAGCATCATTTCCACATTTGGACTTGGGAAAACCCGTCACGAAGTCCATCTCAATACGGTCAAACTTCCATTCTGGAATGGCAAGAGGTTGGAGGAGACCAGCTGGTCGTTGGTGTTCTGCTTTCACTCTTCTTCAGACATCACATTCATTCACGAACTGAGCAATTTCTCGCTTCATTCGCGTCCACCAATATGACTGCTTGAGGTCATGGTACATCTTTGTACTTCTAGGATGAATGGATAGAAGGGAATTGTGTGCCTCGTCCATAATGACTTTACGTAGATCACCCTTAGGAACCACAATTCGATCCTCGAAGAATAGAGTATCTTTGTCATCAAGGCGATAGCACTTGTACTTGGGTTGGCTCTTGGCAATCCCATTCTTCACCTTCTTCACCATGGCATCAAGAAGTTGTGCCTCACGAATTTGATCTTCCAAAGTAGGAGAGACTTGGAGGTTGGCAAGAAATCCTTGAGGAACAACTTGGAGATTCAGCTTGCGGAAAGCTTCACAAAGGTCCGGTTGGAAGGGCTTGAGAATTAAGCTGTTGCAGTAAGCTTTCCTGCTCAAAGCGTCTGCAATGAAATTGGCCTTGCCTGGAGTATATTCAATACTTGGATTATACTCTTGAATCATTTCGACCCAACGAGTCTGCCTGAGGTTGAGGTTGGGTTGAGTGAAGTTGTACTTGAGACTCTTACGATCAGTGAAGATGTCCACTTTCCTTCCCAACAAGAGATGTCTCCATGTTAACAGAGCATGGACAACTGCCGCCAACTCGAGGTCGTGAGTGGGGTAGTTCTTTTCGTTGGGCTTCAACTGGCGAGAGGTATAGGCCACAACTTTCTTCTCTTGCATTAACACAGCACCGAGACCTTGCAGGGAAGCATCACAAAAAACTTCGAATGGTTTGGATTCATCAGGAGGAGTCAAAACAGGAGTTGTGACTAACTTCTCTTTCAGGGTGTTGAAAGCGATGACACATTCAGGCGTCCAGACATACTTCACATGCTTCTGGAGGAGGTTGGAAAGAGGCTTCGCGATCTTAGAGAAATTCTCAACGAATCTTCGACAATAGCTTGCAAGCCCAAGGAAACTGCGGAGCTGCTTCACATTCTGAGGCGGTTCCCAATTCACAATTGCAGACACCTTCTCAGGATTAACAGTTATGCCCTTGGCGGAGATGATATGCCCAAGGTAGAGAACCTCATCGAGCCAAAACTCGCACTTTGAAAACTTCGCATAGAATTGATGTTCTCTGAGTTTATCGAGTACCAATCTCAAGTGCTTGGCATGATCCTCCTTGTTCTTGGAAAAGACCAATATATCATCGAGATATACCAGGACGAAATCATTTGTGTAAGGGTTGAAGATGAAGTTCATCATGCGAGAGAACGTTGGAGGAGCATTGACAAGGCCGAAAGACATGACAGTATATTCATAAGAACCATAGCTTGTTCTGAATGTTGTCTTGGGGATATCTTGTTCACGAATGCGAATCTGATGATAACCCATACGGAGGTCAAGCTTGGAGAATACTTGGGCACCTTTGAGTTGCTCGAAAAGCTCATTGATGTTGGGAAGTGGATACTTGTTCTTTATTGTCTTCTTGTTCAATGGACGGTAGTCGACACAAGTCGGTTCGTGCCATCCTTCTTCTTGACAAAAAGAACACCACGACCCCATGGAGAAGAGCTCGGTCAGATCAGACCCATACGCTCTTGTACATCGAGTTGTTTCTTCAGCTCCTTCAACTCTTCTGGTCCAAGCTTATAAGGACGTTTGCAAACAGGTTTTATGCCAGGCTCAAGATCGATGACGAATTCAAATGGCCGGTGAGGAGGCATTCCCAGAAGCTCTTCTGGAAAGACGTCTTGATATTCACAAATGACTGGAATCTAAGAGATGGCATTCAACTCGCCCTTCTCATTGAGAGAAAACAGTCTGATGGTATCATCACGAGCGGCATAGATGATCATATCCTCAGAAGAGTGTGTTAATTGAATCTGCCTGGCAGCAAATCAAGCTGAGCCTTGTGCTTAGAAAGCCAGTCCATGCCTAGAATTAGATCAATATTCGAGACACCAAGAACAATTGGAGAAGACAGAAACTTATAGTCACCCATCTTGATAGACACGTCCGGGACGCAATTGTTAGATGTCATTTGCTTCCCCGGGGACACAGTATTCAACGGGAAAGGAATCTTTTCGGTCACAAACTCATGCTTGGTAACAAAAGGTCTTGAAATGAAAGAAACCGATGCACCAGTATCAAACAATACTTTTGCAGGAAAAGAGTTAACTGGAAGGTTACCCATGATCACTTCTGAAGAGTCCTCTGCCTGAGCTGCGTTCATCATGTTGACCTTAGCATGCTTGGGATTATGCTTGACCACTGCATTGCTGGCAGATCTCACGGGAGGAGGAGGCGGAAGGCGCCTTTGTTTGAAGCATTTGTTTGCATAGTACCCTTTCTGCTGACACTTGTTGCAAGTAACTTCTGAGAGCGGACGGTGATAAGGAGCACTTGACCTTGGAGCATGAGACTGCGCTTTGTTCTGGTAGCCTGGGTTGGGGGGGTGGGAAGATCCATTGCCACCTTTACTCTTCTGCTGATAAGGCTAACGGAACGGAGGAGGAGGAGGCAACCAGAACTTCTGTTGCTTAGGTGCCACTTGAGTTTAAGAAGATGATTGAGTTGCATCCCTGACTCTCTTCTTAGAAGCATCGCACTTGAGCTGAGTGGCCTCTTGCTTTAGTGCCATGTTGTAGAATTCATCATACTTGGTCGGCTCAAAAAGCACGAGAGCTAATTGCAGATCTTCTCTGAGGCCACCTCTGAATTGATAAATCATGCTCTTCTCATCAGGGACGTCTTGTTTGGTGAAGCAAGCGAGCCTCTGAAATAGGATGTTGTATTGGTAAACAGACATGTTGCCTTACTTGAGGTTGCGGAACTCCTCACGCTTACTCTCAGCAACACTTTGAAGAATGTGGTGAGCTTTGAAGTCTCAGCGGAAATCATCCCAGGTAATCACACGACCTCCTATGGAATCTTTGTATTGTTTATACCACTCAGCAGTTTGGTCTTTGAGTTGGAACAAAGCAAAATTGACAAAGTCCTCAGGCCTGACATTGCTACACTCAAAATGTTTGCAGATATCCACGAGCCAGTCATCGGCGTCTGTGGCCTCGACACAGTTACTGAAGGACTTCGGCTGGTTTGCGAGGAACAGATTGAGGGTAGCAAACTGAGCTTGATTGTTGCCTTGGCCTTGATTTCCTTGGTTGAGCTCTTGCAAGAGTTGCAAAAGCATCTGAGTGTTGGCATTGGTGGCGGCCATGAAAGCTTGCCATACCTCCGGAGGTGGAGGTGGTGGTGGAGGTTCCGGATTCTGACGTGTTGGAGGAGCCATCCTGAAGAGGTTGACATCCGTTAGCATCTTGAAAGACATATATTCAAGCTGAATCAATGGATCGAAATTGCAACATATAGCATTAACATCCGAACAAGAATGAACGAATGAATTTCAAAGTAAATCATCACACTTCCATAAGTTGAGAAGCCACTTAGATAAAGGTAGATGAATAAAGCAACAAGGTACGGATATGAACAAATAATTGGTAAGGATTACCCAATCACAAACCAAATATCTGCGGGAAGAAATACTAGAGCCACAAGAATTCCCACCTATGAACCTCCCAAAACTTTCTGGTCATGCAATCAGGTGTTGGGGATACAGGGGAAGCATAATATCTCACCCAAAACTAGCAAATCCTACATCCAGCTGTATCCATCCTTCAACCCATAACCAAGAAACCTTCGGAAATCATTTACCTCAACCTTCGAAAAGCATCCATTATACGAGTTATGGCAATACTGCCGAACTCCCGCCTCAGTACTGGGTGGCGTCGAGGTTATCTCACCAACAACTGCATAAAGAAGATTTTCGATGTCAGGAAACTTAGGTATTCCAGAACTGCAATGATAAAATTGTGACGACAACACCTCGGAGCTCAACTCCCCAGGACACTGCCACAACCCCTAAAGGTCAGGAGGCACCAAGAACAATGTTCTCGTCACAAAACCATCGGAACGATTCCAAGATACCCGGGTGATCCTAAAAAAACTTCATGAAATTTGAGGAGAGAAGAGTCAAAACTCTACGTCAAGATGCCACACTAGAGCGACGAAGGGACTGAGGAGTAAAAAGAATCCTACTCTCCAATATATATAATCATAAGACTCAAAACATTTTTTTCTAGACTCAACAACGTCAGCGATTCGATCAACCAGGGGGCTCCTAAGTCGGGGAAGGCTCTGATACCAAATTGTAACACCCACGATGTGGCTATATCTCCCACGTGTCGGAGCACGACTTAGAGGCATAACCGCATAGTAGGCATTTCGCAAGAGGGGTAATCTTTACACATCCCATGTACTAAATAAGAAAGGGATAAAGAGTTGGCTTACAATCGCCACTTCCCACAATACATAAATATAGCATACATCATCCAGAATACAATCAAGGTCTGACTACGGAACCAAATAAAGAAAGACAGCCCCAAAAGCTAGATCCCCGATCGCCCCAACTGGGCTCCTCTGCTGATCGTCCGGAAAAGACACATAGTAACGTCCCGAATCCTTGTCAAACTCCCACTTGAGTTTGGTAGCGTCCCCTGCACTGGCATCATCGGCACCTGCATCTGTTTTGAAGTAATCTGTGAGTCACGGGGACTCAGCAATCTCACACCCTCGCGATCAAGACTATTTAAGCTTAAGGTAGGAAAGGGGTAGTGAGGTGGAGCTGCAGCAAGCACTAGCATATATGTGGCTAACTTACGCAAATGAGAGCGAGAAGAGAAGCAAAGCATGGTCGAGAAGCTATAAAGATCAAGAAGTGATCCTGAAACTACTTACGTTCAAGCATAACACGAGACCGTGTTCTCTTCCCGGACTCCGCCAAAAAGAGACCATCACGGCTACACATGCGGTTGATTCATTTTAATTAAGTTTAGTTCAAGTTCTCTACAACCGGACATTAACAAATTCCCATCTACCCATAACCACGGGCATGGCTTTCAAAAGTTCAAAACCCTGCAGGGGTGTCCCAACTTAGCCCATCACAAGCTCCCACGGTCAACGAAGGACATTCCTTCTCCCAGGAAGACCCGATTAGACTCGGAATCCCGGTTACAAGACATTTCGACAATGGTAAAACAAGACTAGCAAAGCCGCCCGATGTGCCGACAAATCCCGAGAGGAGCTACACATATCTCGTTCTCAGGGCACACCAGATGAACACTACGTACAACTAAAACCAACCCTCAAGTTTCCCCGAGGTGGCGCTGCAAGTGGCTCTATTTTGGACCAACACTCAGAGGAGCACCGGCCCGGGGGTTTAAAATAAAGATGACCCTCGAGTCCGCAGAACCCAAGGGAAAAAGGCTTAGGTGGCAAATGGTAAAACCAAGGTTGGGCCTTACTGGACGAGTTTTATTCAAGGTGAACTGTCAAGAGGTTCCCATTATAACCCAACCGCGTAAGGAACGCAAAATCAAGGAACATAACACCGGTATGACGGAAACTAGGGCGGCAAGAGTGGAACAAAACACTAGGCATAAGGCTGAGCCTTCCACCCTTTACCAAGTATATAGATGCATTAAAGTAAACAAGATATAATAATGATATCCCAACAATATCCATGTTCCAACATGGAACAAACTCCATCTTCACCTGCAACTAGCAACGCTATAAGAGGGACTGAGCAAAGCGGTAACATAGCCAAACAACGGTTTGCTAGGAAAAGGTGGGTTAGAGGCTTGACATGGCATTATGGGAGGCATGATATAGCAAGTGGTAGGTATCGCGGCATAGCAATAGAGCGAGCAACTAGCAAGCAAAGATAGAACTGATTTCGAGGGTATGGTCATCTTGCCTGCAAAGTTCTCCGAGTTGACGAAAGCTTGATCCTCGTAAGCGTACTCAATGGGTTCCTCGATCACGTACTCGTCTCGCGGCTCTACCGAAAGCAAGAACACAAGCAAAGGAACCAACAATCAAGCACGGTGCAATGCGCAAGCAACATGATGCAAAACATGGCATGATATGTAGGATGAGATATGCAATGCATATGCGTGCTTCGGAAAGGAAAGATTGAACCAGGCATCAACTTGGCAAACCAAGTGCGTCGCTGGAAAGATGAGTTGATTTCGGTCGAAATCGATATAAAGATCACCGGAATTGGATGCACGGTTTGCAAATGGCAAGTAAAACAAGAATGGCACAATTCTGCGATTAACAGCATGATGCCATCTAGAATGCAACAAGAAACTAAGCTAGTGCACTCCAACATAGCAACAAAACACATGGAAGTGATCTACTCAAGATGCTTTACAAAAGATGAACACTGAGCTATGGCTAAATCACACAAGAACAGGTTCAAACAAGCATGGCAAAAGTGCAAAAGATATCAGCATCACAGACTTAGTGAAAATAAAAACATGTCAGGAATTAACATCAGGAAGCAATGTTTAGAGCAGGCAAACAACATGCTACAGGATCAGATCATAGCAATACAAGGCATGGCATGAATCTACTCAAAGCATAGCACAAAAGTCCCTTACTGACCATAAGCCAAAAAGGATCAGAAGATATTATGGTACCCATGTAAACATAGCAAGTTTCGTTAATAGATTCAGACTTGGTAGAAAACTGGGCATGGCATAAACAGAATTATGAAGACCTCTTTGCGAGCTCGATTCACTCACCACAAGGCATTGCATGACAAACTAAGCATACTACCAGCAAGAAGACATGATCTTAAGACTAGCCATGGCAAGAATAAGTTCATAGCATGCTTGGATCAACTACAACAACCATGGCAAAATTGATTAACATGTAAACAATCTGCCAGGAACATTTTATAGCAATACTAGAGCAAGATTAAGTCATGCTAGGGCACTCCATAATTTTGAACAGGGGCATGGATGGATAGACCATAACCATATGTCAAAATCATCCTTACTTAAGATACTCAAAACAAGCATGGATCACTCAGTAGCATCATGGATACATGGCATAAAAATAACAGCAGGAAAATGACAGTGAAATCCTAAGATCCTAAAATCAGCAATATCAAGAGAGCTACTTTGCATGCATGTGCTAGTCATCATACTGATCACAAAAATACATGGCATACATCCATGTAAAGATGGCATGGCATATCCCAAAACACATGTAGAGCTCATGCCCATATGCAGCACACAACAAATGTAGCAAAAATGACAAAAGCTCATACTCTGCTAAGAATCAGCACCTAACAATTTATAGCACTCTTGCATCAGTCATACTCTGCTAAGTTCTTGGAAACAAGCATGGCACAATGAAACAAAATGAAGAGCACATCCTGATGAACATTTTGATATATTGCACGCACAAAACGGGGCTACATGCAGGACGTTATGGCATCACGAACAGGGCATAAAAATATGGGGGGAAAGGACTTAGTGGATTTATCACCTCCTAGACAACAGATCTAGGGTTCGGTGGCACAGCTCCTGATGTTCGCCGGAAGACGGCCGGAGTGCGCCGGAGTGTCGGGGCGGCGAGATCCAAGCGAGGGCTCGCCGGATCTGGCACCGGAGAAGGCCGGCGAGGCTGGAGCGGATGGGATCGGCGCTGGAGGCGGCGACGCGGGCGACAGGGGCGGAGCGGTGCGGCGATGGGCAGAGCGGAGGGGTCCTCGGCAGGGTGCGGAAGGAGAGCGGCGGCCCGAGTCGTGGCGAGCAGGCGGGCGGCGGCCGGAGTCGCGGCATGGGCGGCGGCGCGCTCGGGCGCCAGGCGGGAGGAGAGTGGGCCCGGAGCGGCGGGGCGCGGGCCGGCGGCGCGAGCGGTGGCCGGGGTGCCACGCGGCGCGTCCTGGTTCGCTGGGCGGCGGCGGGTGGACGTGTCCGGCGGCGGCGGGGGGGGGGAATTTAGGGTTTGGGACCCGAATATGAAGGAGGGGTGCACATATTTATAGGTAGGAGGAGGTGGGAGTGTCCAAATGAGATGTAGTTTTCGACCACGCGATCGTGATCCGACGGCGGAGGACATGGGATATGTTTGGATGGGTTATTGGGCCACTTTGGAGGGGTGTTGGGCTGCAACACACACGAGGCCTTTTCGGTTCCCTAGTTAACTGTTGGAGTATCAAACGGACTCCAAATGGCACGAAATTTGACAGGCGGTCTATCGGTGGTGTACCAAGGCCGCTTGGCAAATCTCAGTCCATTCCGAGAAAGTTTAACACCCGCACACGAAAAGAGGCAAAAGGGGGCGCCGGAGGACATAGGAGTGTCGGATTGCAAAACGGACAACGGGGAAAATGCTCGGATGCATGAGACGAACACGTATGCAAATGCGATGCACATGATGACATGATATGAAATGCATGACATGGACAAAATGCAAAACGAAGACAAACCCAACCACGAAGGGAATCTCATAACTTAACGCCGAAAATGGCAAGAGTCGGAGTACAAATATGGCAAGTTACATCTGGGGTGTTACAGTGTATTAATCTATCGATAGCCGAGTCCACGGTTACGGACACGCTCGAAAGTAGGTCACACCATGGGTCAACATTTAATAAATCTTGCACACTAAGTTATGAATTATGCACTATTGATGATGGCGGGAAGGCCATCGAGTTGGACAAGACAAAGTATTGGTGGTGGTTGTGATCGCCGGAAGGATCATCGTTTTAGACCAAGTATGGGTTGTGGTTGTGATTGCCGGAAAGATCACGAGATATTCATAGTTAAGATTTTGAGGTTGGTACGATTGTGATCCAAGAAGTGATCACCATTGTTAAGAGAGATTTTTCACACAAGAGCATGATCACAGCATGTTGGTTATATTGTTGCATTATTAATAATTGGTTAATTATCATGATATTGTATGTCATTATGTTTATGTCTGTTGTGAACTTGCAAGTACATTCAATGTACTGACCTGGAGTGCCATGCTAGATTTCAAGAAAGCCTTGTCGGAAAGGAGTGTTGTCCGAGTCTAGATCGTGTCCACATCGGTGTCCCTGTGCTATGGAGTTCCGCTACGACGTTGTTCCACTACCGCGTAGTTGTTATGATCGAGGCCTTTATGTTCACTAAATAATGTACATATTGTTCAGCCGCATTGTGTGTGCCGCTTGGCCTCGCTACTTGTTGTAATATAAACTTTGATTCGCTAGCATCAATAAAGCGGTTGTTTTCTGTACCAAGATGTTGTGTGTTACCAGAAGACATGGTCTCTGGGCTGGCAATGCATGGTAAACCGGTTGCTCTGAGTCGTGGTGCCACACAGTACCTCGCTGAAAACCACTTGTCATTTCCTTCTGCTCCTCGTTGGGTTCGGTACTCTTACTTATCGAAAAGATCTACAATTGATCCCCTATACTTGTGGGTCATCATTATGTTTGCATATGTTTGCTTGTTTAATGATTCTATTTGAGGATAGGAGTATTAAATATGGAGAGGCATTTAGTATGCAATGTTGAACAACAATTTTAGTGATTTGCTATGGTAGAGAATGATAAGTTTTTGCACTGGTTTATACTAACTTATCTCACGAGTTCTTGTTGAGTTTTGTGTGGATGAAGCTTTTGAGATTTAGGGAAACCGTGATATGAAAAGAATTAAGGAGACACAAAAGCTCAAGCTTGGGGATGCCCAAGGCATCCCAAGATAATATGTCAAGAAGTCTCAAGCATCTAAGCTTGGGGATGCCCCAGTAGGCATCCCACCTTTTTTCTTCAACAATTATTGGTTAGTATCGGTTGAGCCTAAGTTTTTGCTTGTTCACATGAGTTGTGCTATTCTTAGAATGTCGTTTCATTTTGTTTTTGCTTCCTGTTTTAATAAAATACTTAGAACTGAAAGTTTTTAAATAAAGAGAGACTTCAAATAGCTACCCATTTACATAACTACTCGCTTGATCTTCACTTATATCTTTTTGGAGTAGCTTATCATTTACTCTTGTGCTTCACTTACATCCTATGGGTAACTTGTTGAATGAATTGAATATCATGAAGTTGAAATTATATGTTCATATCATGCCTAGTGGTAGCTTCACATTGGGTTTAGAAAGTGAAATCTTTTGAAGCTTGACAATCACAATATTGGTCATACAAGCAATTCATGAATGATTAGTAGAAGGAAGGGAACTTTCGCATGCAAATACACTATCTTGAAAATCTTTTGTGATTGTGAGCCCCCATCAAAATATTATATGCCAAAATTGTTGACGTTGGACAAGGAAGACAATGTAATGATTTATGTATGTTCATATTCACACAGAAGATATATTGTCATAGATCGTTCAGCATGTGGTGCTTGCCCCCCATCTTTGCTAGCCAAAAATTCTGCACCAAGTAGAGATACTACTTGTGCATCCAAAAACCCTTAAACCCAAATCTTATTTTCAAGAGTCCACCATACCTACCTAAGGATTGAGCAAGATCCTTCAAGCAAGTTGTCATCGGTGCAATAAGGCAATAAAAATTCTTCTAAAAGTGTTAGGTCATTTAGTGTAAGAGAAAATTGAGCATTGTACGGACTTGTGACGGCAAAGAATAAAAGCGACAGACTGCACAATAAAGGCTGCTATCATAAGGGGCAATATAACGTGACGTTCTTTTGCACTAAGGGGTTGAGCATACAAACAAAAGAGAGCGCATGGCAACCTCTGCTTCCCTCTACGAAGGGCCTATCTTTTACTTTTTAGTATTTACTTTTATGCAATGGGTCAAAGTTTTCTCTCTATTCCTTTTTATTTTTCTCTTTTGGCAAGCATCATGTGGTGAGCAAAGATCTAGGCACATATATCTAGTTGGATATGGGTAGCATGAGTTATTATTGTTGACATCACCCTTGAGGTGAATACATTGGGAGGCAGAACAATAAGCCCATATCTTTCTTTGTGTCTGGTTGAAATGTTTTGCTCATGTGTACGCGGTGAGTGTTAGCAATCATAGAATACTATATGATGGTTGAGTATGTGGAGCTCTTACTTAAACTATGTTCAATACGTTGAATTGCAATTGCTTGGTGACTAAGAACATAGGTTCTTGAGTTTCAAGAGAATTCATTGTTTGAACCTTAACATGTGACTTGGTTGCTACTTTAACATGAGAAATTTTATGAGAAAGAATTGTTGTTATGATGCTAGGAAAAGTGATTGAAATTGTCATTGATCAAACTTGTGCACTTTGCTAGCATTCACACTTCATAAATTATTTATTTTATCATTTACCTACTCGAGGACGAGTAGGAATTCAGCTTGGGGGTGCTAACATGTCTCCAACGTATCTACAATTTATGTAGTATTCATGCCGTTATATTATCATTCTTGGATGTTTTACAATCATTTTATAGCAACTTTATATCATTTTTTGGGACTAACCTATTGACCCAGTGCCTAGTGCCAGTTGTTGTTTTTGCTTGTTTTTTACATCACAGGAAATCAATATAGGAGTCCAAACACCGTGAAACTTTTGTGGATCTTTATGGACCAGAAGACATCCAGTGGGCCAGAGAAGCACCTGGGGGTGCCCCGAGGGGGGCACAACCAACCAGGGCGCGCCTGGGGGCCCAGGCGCGCCCAGGTGGGTTGTTCCCACCTCGGTGGCCTCCTACACCCCCTCTTTACCCTATAAATTCCCAAATATTCCAATAACCCTCGGGGTTAACCTAGACCAGAAGTTCCGCCACCGCAGGCCTCTGTAGCCACCGAAAACACATCTAGACCCCGTTCCAGCACTCCGCTGGAGGGGGGAATCATCATCGGTGGCCATTTTCATCATCCCGGCGGCCACCACGATGAGGAAGGAGTACTCCACCCTCGGGGCTGAGGGTTTGTACTAGTAGCTATGTGTTTAATCTCTCTCTCTCATGTTCTTGAGATGTCATGATCTTGATGTATCGCGGGCTTTGTTAATATAGTCGGATCATATGGTGTTTTCCCCTCTCCATCTTGTTGTGAATTGAGTTTTCCCTTTGAGATTTCATTTTATCAGATTGAATACTTTTATGGATTTGAGAGCACTTGATATATGTCTTGCATATGAATACTTGTGGTGACAATGGGGTATCATATTGATTCACTTGATGTATGTTTTGGCACTCAACTCGCAAATTCCGAAGGTGACATTGGGGTAATCTACGCATAGGGGTTGATGCATGTTCTTGTCTTTGTTTCTCCAATAGAAATTTTGGGGCACTCTTTGAGGTTCTTTGTGTTGGATTGAGTATTATGAATCTGAAATTATTTGTTGTTATTTTAGTATGAACTCTTGGATAGATCGATCGTAAAGAATAGCTTTGAGGTGGTTTCGTACCCTACAAATAATTTCTTCTTATGTTCTCTGCTAGATAGGAACTTCAGAGTGATTCTTCATCGCACTTTGAGGGGTGGTTATATGATCCAATTATATTAGCACTGCTGAGAGATTGCACTAGCGAAAGTATGAATCCTAGGCCTCATTTTAAAGCATTGAAATACCGTTTGTGCTCCGTTTTATCAATTGCTACATTGCTATTTTTTATTGTTCCTATTACAAAAATCAATATCTACTATCATTACTTCCCTTGTATCACCATCTCTTCGCCGAACTAGTGCACCTATACAAATTACCATTGTATTTGGTGTGTTGGGGACACAAGAGACTTTTTATTATTTGGTTGCATGGTTGTTCGAGAGAGATCATCTTCATCCTACGCCTCCCACAGATTGTTAAACCTTAGGCCATCCACTTGAGGGAAAATTGCTACTGTCCTACAAAACTCTGCGCTTGGAGGCCCAACACGTGTCTACAAGAATAAAGTTGCATAGTAGACATCAGATAACTTGTGAAAGTTTATGTTTAGGCCAGTGGAGATATGAAAAGTGTGCAACATCTCCTTAAGAGCAATCAATCGGGGGTCCACTGCAGGTGCAATCAGTAGGGTATCGTCGGCATATTGAATAATGGGGAAATCCTTGTCGTGAGATGGTATAGGTTGTGAGAGAACCCCTTTGTTAAGCATATCATTTAACACAGATTAAAGCAAATCAGTTGCCAGGATAAATAATAAAGGAGAAAGAGGGTCACCCTAACGCCCACCTCTCTTACACTTAAAGAGCTTGCTTGGCACACCATTAAGTGAAATGGAAGAAGAACCCGAAGTCATAATTTCCAAGACCCAATTCCTCCACTTACTTTCAAAACCATTGTGTTGCAAAATTGCCTCATGTTCTATAGTATCAAAAGCCTCATCAAATACCAACTAGATTATTACCACTGGCCTTTTGGAGGCATGACACTAGTGCAAGTATTCAAAAGGCCAAGCAATACAATCCTGAAGAGACATCCATTTAAGAAAATCATACTGATTATTATGAATGCATTGCAAGATGACCTTCTGTAGTTTGTTTGCAAGGAGCTTTCTCAAGAACTTCGGACCGCCATTAGTGAGAGAGATGGGCCTAAAATCATTGAGTCCCTCTTGAGAGAGAATTTAGAGTGATCAGAGAGCCATCGATACTTTCCAAGCTAATTTTTCCATGAAAAAGAATCATTAATAAGGTTGATAAAATCTTGCTTGATAATGGACCAACACCTTCTAACAAAAATTCTAGTGAAACCATCAGGGCCTGGTGCCTTGTCAATTGGCAGTTCCTTCAAAACAGCTAATATTTCTTCTCCAAAAAAGGCAGAGATAGCACCTCAAGTCCAGGAGTATGTTGCAGCAATGAAGGAAGATCAAAGCCCATTACAATTCCTTGGGTCATGTCCATTCCGCATTTAAACATGACCAAAAGTATTCCCGCCATCTGTTGATGTCAGTAATCACACCCGAATCATCAGCTTTCAAACTAGCAATGGAATAGCGCCTATATTTCTCTGTATCGCCATGGCCGGGAACATAACATTAGGTTCAGTTTTCTCATGTGAATTTGTTTGCTTTGTTATTAAATAGATTTTACCTATTGTTTTTCATCACACATACAAAATATAAAAATCAAAAAATGTAGTCACTAACCCTAGAGTTAAGGAACCTCCTAAAATCCCCATGCTAGAAAAACTTGCAATTCTTTTTATGATGAAGTAATTCATGATCCTGTTGAAACTCCGAATAGTTTGGCTATGGAAAAGGCATTGGGAGGATTTGATGTCTTCATGCAACAGCGCTGGTCCCAAAAGGGAAAAAGGCTTAAAGGATTAGACCTATTACATTGTTAAGCTTGGGAAAGGTATGCCTTCTCTTAATTAAGAGATTACTATCTCTTAGCAACAATATCTCTCACCATACTTTTAAGAATATCTAGTTACTAGTGATAAGAATAAGATTAAGAGAGAACTCACTACACACATTTATTTATTTATTTTTCTCGAATACGCATAGAATGTGTATCATATATTAGAGGAGAAAAGAGTATAAGAAACCTGCAACCGAGAGTCTTACAAGTTGTTACACTCGCGCACATCCACCTATAGTACTATACTCATACACATATTACTCACGCATAACCCACCGATGGATCTCCGCAAAGAAAGAGTGCAGGTTTACTTTAAGGAGGCCTACCATTCTCTAAGCCCTACCCTCATTCTCTATTCTACCCATAACTTGTGCCATCGACGGTCCAACTCCATCGAAGAACAACGCATTCTGATGTTTCCACAATTCCCTAAGGCCAAGTGTTAGGATTGCGTGAAGGTCCTTTTGGTTATGCCATTGCATGGTCTTGTCCAATACCCACGTCGGAAGCACATGCTGAGCCGAGGGCATCCGCTCTGATTTTCCCAACGTCGTGCACACTTGCAGCCATATGGTTCTCGCGAACACACAACCTAACATGAGGCTGCAAAGTGAGCAAAGGTGGTGGTGTGGCAAGCCCCTTCTTGCAAGGCGATCGGATGTCCAACACCTATTTCTCCCGGCCAACCACACGAAAAAATGGCACTGTAGAGGTGCCCGTGGTCTCCACGTTCACATGTTTTTATTGGCATCTCTATATTAGGTGACTGGATTTAAAATAAGATTAATTTATCATCCGTTCACATACCCAAGTGTACATCTACACACATGCCAATAGGAGGTGTTTGGTTCTTGCAATGGTAACGGGCTAACAACAATGCACTAATATCAGGTTACAGTGGAGAATGGACGTGATTGGTTCAACTGCTATATTGTTTGGTTCCAATCAGTACAGGTATCAATTTACTTCACAATGTTTGTTTGTGCAATAAAACCCGAATACATCTAAAAACTGGAGGGGAGATGACGAACAACTAGAGAGTGGAGGAGAATGCTGCAGAAGAATAAGTATGGGGTCCGAAGAAGAAGTGGCACCTGATGTCTACTACACAACCTTCTTCTTGTAAACATTGTTGGGCCTCCAAGTGCAGAGGTTTCTAGGACAGTAGCAAATTTCCCTCAAGTGGATGACCTAAGGTTTATCAATCCGTGGGAGGCGTAGGATGAAGATGGTCTCTCTCAAACAACCCTGCAACCAAATAACAAAGAGTCTCTTGTGTCCCCAACACACCCAATACATTGGTAAATTGTATAGGTGCACTAGTTCGGCGAAGAGATGGTGATACAAGTGCAATATGGATGGTAGATATAGGTTTTTGTAATCTGAAAATATAAAAACAGCAAGGTAGCTAATGATAAAAGTGAGCACAAACGGTATTGCAATGTGTTTAAATGTTGGAAATATGCCCTAGAGGCAATAATAAAATGGTTATTATTATATTTCTTTGTTCATGATAATTGTCTATTGTTCATGCTATAATTGTGTTATCTGGAAATCGTAATACATGTGTGAGTACATAGACCACAACACGTCCCTAGTGAGCCTCTAGTTGACTAGCTCGTTGATCAAAGGATAGTCATGGTTTCCTGACTATGGACATTAGATGTCATTGATAACGGGATCACATCATTAGGAGAATGATGTGATGGACAAGACCCAATCCTAAGCTTAGCTCAAAGATCGTGTAGTTCGTTTGCTGTAGCTTTTCTGAATGTCAAGTATCATTTCCTTAGACCATGAGATTGTGCAACTCCCAGATACCGTAGGAGTGCCTTGGGTGTGCCAAACGTCACAACGTAACCGGGTGACTATAAAGGTACATTACAGGTATCTCCGAAAGTGTCTGTTGGGTTGGCACGAATCGAGACTGGGATTTGTCACTCCGTATGACGGAGAGGTATCTCTGGGCCCAGTCGGTAATGCATCATCATAATGAGCTCAATGCGATCAAGTGGTTGATCACGGGATCATGCATTACGGTACGAGTAAAGTGACTTGCCGGTAACGAGACTGAACAAGGTATTGGGATACCGACGATCGAGTCTCGGACAAGTAACGTACCGATTGACAAAGGGAATTGTATACGAATTGATTGAATCCTCGACATCGTGGTTCATCCGATGAGATCATCGTGGAGCATGTGGGAGCCAACATGGGTATCCAGATCCCGCTGTTGGTTATTGACCGGAGAGTCGTCTTGGTCATGTCTGCATGTCTCCCGAACCCGTAGGGTCTACACACTTAAGGTTCGGTGACGCTAGGGTTGTTAGGAAGACTTGTATGTGATTATCGAATGTTTTTCGGAGTCCTGGATGAGATCCCAGACGTCACGAGGAGTTCCGGAATGGTCTGGAGGTAAAGATTTATATATGGGAAGTTGTCATATGGTCGCCGGAAATTTTCGGGGGCATATCGGTATTGTACCGAGGCCACCGGAGGGGTTCCGGGGGTCCACCGGGAGGGTCCACCTCTTCCAGAGGGCCTTATGGGCTGTATGGAGAAGGGAGCCAGCCCAAGTGGGCTGGGGCGCCACACCCCCCTAGGGCCCATGCGCCTAGGGTTGGGAGAAACCCTAAGGGGGGGCCCCTTGCTTGGGGGGCAAGCCCCCCCCCCCTTGGCCGCCCCCCCCCCCCTCTAGATCTCATCTAGAGGGGGGCGGTCCCCTTCCCCTTTCCCCTATAAATAGAGGAGTGAGGGGAGGGCTGCACACAACATCCAAGGCGCAGCCCCTCCCCAACACCTCTCCTCCTCCATAAGAGCTTGGCGAAGCCCTGCCGGAGTACTGCAGCTTCATCACCACCACGCCGTCGTGCTGCTGTTGGAGTCCTCTTCCTCAACCTCTCCCTCCTCCTTGCCGATCAAGGCGCGGGAGACGTCCTCGCTCCGTACGTGTGTTGAACGCGGAGGTGCTGTCCGTTCGGCACTAGGATCTTCGGTGATTTGGATCACGTCGAGTACGACTCCATCAACCCCGTTCTCTTGAACGCTTCCGCTCGTGATCTACAAGGGTATGTAGATGCACTCCTCTCTCCCTCGTTGCTAGATGACTCCATAGATTGATCTTGGTGATGCGTAGAAAATTTTAAAATTCTGCTACGTTCCCCAACAGTGGCATCATGAGCTAGGTCTATGCGTAGTTACTATGCACGAGTAGAACACAAAGTAGTTGTGGGCGTCGATATTGTCAATTTGCTTGCCGTTACTAGTCTTATCTTGATTCGGCGGCATCGTGGGATGAAGCGGCCCGGACCAACCTTACACGTACGCTTACGTGAGACCGGTTCCACCGACTGACATGCACTAGTTGCATAAGGTGGCTGGCGGGTGTCTGTCTCTCCCACTTTAGTCGGATCGGATTCGATGAACAGGGTCCTTATGAAGGGTAAATAGAAATTGGCAATTCACGTTGTGGTTTTGGCGTAGGTAAGAAACGTTCTTGCTAGAAACCTATAGCAGCCACGTAAAAACTTGCAACAACAATTAGAGGACGTCTAACTTGTTTTTGCAGCAAGTGTTTTGTGATGTGATATGGCCAAAGGTTGTGATGAATGATGAATGATATATGTGATGTATGAGATTGATCATGTTCTTGTAATAGGAATCACGACTTGCATGTCGATGAGTATGACAACCGGCAGGAGCCGTAGGAGTTGTCTTTATTTATTTATGACATGCGTGTCAACATAAACGTCATGTGATTACTTTACTTTATTGCTAAAGCGTTAGCCATAGTAGTAGAAGTAATAGATGATGAGACAACTTCAAGAAGACACGATGATGGAGATCATGATGATGGAGATCATGGTGTCATGCCGGTGACAACGATGATCATGGAGCCCCGAAGATGGAGATCAAAGGAGCAAATGATATTGGCCATATCATGTCACTATTTGATTGCATGTGATGTTTATCATGTTTTACATCTTATTTGCTTAGAGCGACGGTAGCTTAAATAAGATGATCCCTCGTAATAATTTCAAGAAAGTGTTCCCCCTAACTGTGCACCGTTGCGAAGGTTCGTTGTTTCGAAGCACCACGTCATGATCGGGTGTGATAGATTCTAACGTTCGAATACAACGGGTGTAAGACAGGTTTACACATGCAATAAACTTAGGTTGACTTGACGAGCCTAGCATGTACAGACATGGCCTCAGAACACAGAAGACCGAAAGGTCGACCATGAGTCGCATAGAAGATACGATCAACATGAAGATGTTCACCGATGTTGACTAGTCCGTCTCACGTGATGATCGGACACGGCCTAGTTAACTCGGATCATGTTATACTTAGATGACTGGAGGGATGTCTATCTGAGTGGGAGTTCATTTAATAATTTGATTAGATGAACTTAATTATCATGAACTTAGTCTAAAATCTTTACAGTATGTCTTGTAGATCAAATGGCCCATGTTGTCCTCAACTTCAACGCGTTCCTAGAGAAAACCAAGCTGAAAGACGATGGCAGCAACTATACGGACTGGGTCCGGAACCTGAGGATCATCCTCATAGCTGCCAAGAAATATTATGTCCTAGAAGCACCGCTAGGTGACGCACCCGTCCCACAGAACCAAGACGTTATGAACGCTTGGCAGACACGTGCTGATGATTACTCCCTCGTTCAGTGCGGCATGCTTTACAGCTTAGAATCGGGGCTCCAAAAGCATTTTGAGAGACACGGAGCATATGAGATGTTCGAAGAGCTGAAAATGGTTTTTCAAGCTCATGCCCGGGTCGAGAGATATGAAGTCTCCGACAAGTTCTTCAGCGGTAAGATGGAGGAAAATAGTTCTGTCAGTGAGCACATACTCAAAATGTCTGGGTTGCATAACCGCTTGACTCAGCTGGGAGTTAATCTCCCGGATGACGCGGTCATTGACAGAATCCTTCAGTCGCTTCCACCGAGCTACAAGAGCTTTGTGATGAACTTCAATATGCAGGGGATGGAAAAGACCATTCCTGAAGTATTTGCAATGCTGAAATCAGCAGAGGTAGAAGTCAAAAAGGAACATCAAGTGTTGATGGTGAATAAAACCACTAAGTTCAAGAAAGGCAAGGGTAAGAAGAACTTCAAGAAGGACAGCAAGGGAGTTGCCGCGCCCGGTAAGCAAGCTGCCAGGAAGAAGCCAAAGAATGGACCCAAGCCCGAGACTGAGTGTTTTTATTGCAAGGGAAGTGGTCACTAGAAGCGGAACTGCCCCCAAATACTTAGCGGACAAGAAGGCCGGCATCACGAAAGGTATATGTGATATACATGTAATTGAGGTGTACCTTACCAGTACTCGTAGAAGCTCCTGGGTATTTGATACCGGTGCGGTTGCTCACATTTGTAACTCAAAGCAGGAGCTACGGAATAAACGGAGACTGTCGAAGGACGAGGTGACGATGCGCGTCGGGAATGGTTCCAAGGTCGATGTGATCGCCGTCGGCACGCTACCTCTACATTTACCTACAGGATTAGTTTTAAACCTCAATAATTGTTATTTAGTGCCAGCTTTGAGCATGAACATTGTATCAGGATCTCGTTTAATACGAGATGGCTACTCATTTAAATCTGAGAATAATGGTTGTTCTATTTATATGAGAGATATTTTTTATGGTCATGCTCCGATGGTGAATGGTTTATTCATAATGAATCTCGAGCGTAATGCTACACATATTCATAGTGTGAATACCAAAAGATGTAAGGTTGATAATGATAGTCCCACATACTTGTGGCATTCCCGCCTTGGTCACATAGGTGTCAAACGCATGAAGAAGCTCCATGCAGATGGACTTTTAGAGTCTCTTGATTATGAATCATTTGACATGTGCGAACCATGCCTCATGGGTAAGATGACCAAGACTCCGTTCTCAGGAACAATGGAGCGAGCAACCAACTTATTGGAAATCATACATACTGATGTGTGCAGTCCAATGAGTGTTGAGGCTCGCGGTGGCTATCGTTATGTTCTCACCCTCACTGATGACTTGAGTAGATATGGGTATGTCTACTTAATGAAACACAAGTCTGAGACCTTTGAAAAGTTCAAGGAATTTCAGAGTGAGGTTGAGAATCAACGTGACGGGAAAATCAAGTTCTTGCGATCAGATCGTGGGGGAGTATACTTGAGTCACGAATTTGGCACACACTTAAGAAAATGTGGAATAGTTTCACAACTCACGCCGCCTGGAACACCTCAGCGTAATGGTGTGTCCGAACGTCGTAATCGCACTCTATTAGATATGGTGCGATCTATGATGTCTCTTACCGATGTACCGCTATCATTTTGGGGCTATGCTTTAGAGACTGCCGCATTCACTTTAAATAGGGCTCCGTCGAAATCCGTTGAGACGACACCGTATGAATTATGGTTTGGGAAGAAACCTAAGCTGTTGTTTCTAAAAGTTTGGGGATGCGATGCTTATGTCAAGAAACTTCAACCTGAAAAGCTCGAACCCAAGTCAGAAAAATGCGTCTTCATAGGATACCCTAAAGAAACTGTTGGGTATACCTTCTACCTCAGATCCGAAGGCAAGATCTTTGTTGCCAAGAATGGGTCCTTTCTAGAGAAAGAGTTTCTCTCGAAAGAAATAAGTGGGAGGAAGGTAGAACTTGATGAAGTATTACCTCTTGAACCGGTAAGTGGCGCAGCTCAAGAAAATGTTCCTGGGGTGCCTGCACCGACTAGAGAGGAAGTTGATGATGATGATCATGAAACTTCAGATCAAGTTGCTACTGAACTTCGTAGGTCCACAAGGACACGTTCCGCACCAGAGTGGTACGGAAACCCTGTCTTGGAAATCATGTTGTTAGACAATGGTGAACCTTCGAACTATGAAGAAGCGATGGCGGACCCGGATTCCGACAAATGGCTGGAAGCCATGAAATCCGAGATAGGATCCATGTATGAAAACGAAGTATGGACTTTGACTAACTTGCCCGTTGATCGGTGAGCCATAGAAAATAAATGGATCTTTAAGAAGAAGACAGACGCGGATGGTAATGTGACCATCTATAAAGCTCGGCTTGTCGCTAAGGGTTATCGACAAGTTCAAGGGGCTGACTACGATGAGACTTTCTCACCCGTAGTGAAGCTAAAGTCCGTCCGAATCATGTTAGCAATTGCCGCATTCTATGATTATGAGATATGGCAAATGGACGTCAAAACGACATTCCTTAATGGTTTCCTTAAGGAAGAATTGTATATGATGCAGCCGGAAGGTTTTGTCGATCCTAAGAATGCTGACAAGGTGTGCAAGCTCCAACGCTCGATTTATGGGCTGGTGCAAGCATCTCGGAGTTGGAACATTCGTTTTGATGAGATGATCAAAGTGTTTGGGTTTATGCAGACTTATGGAGAAGCCTGCATTTACAAGAAAGTGAGTGGGAGCTCTGCAGCATTTCTCATATTGTATGTGGATGACATACTGTTGATGGGAAATGATATAGAATTCTTGGAAAGCATAAAGGCCTACTTGAACAAGTGTTTTTCAATGAAGGACCTTGGAGAAGTTGCTTATATATTAGGCATCAAGATCTATAGAGATAGATCGAGACGCCTCATTAGTCTTTCACAGAGTATGTACCTTGACAAGATATTGAAGAAGTTCAAAATGGATCAGTCAAAGAAGGGGTTCTTGCCTGTATTGCAAGGTACGAGATTGAGCACGGCTCAATGCCCGACCACGACAGAAGATAGAGAAAAGATGAGTGTCGTCCCCTATGCCTCGGCCATAGGGTCTATCATGTATGCTATGCTGTGTACCAGACCTGATGTAAACCTTTCCGTGAGTTTGGTAGGAAGGTACCAAAGTAATCCCGGCATGGAACACTGGACAGCGGTCAAGAATATCCTGAAGTACCTGAAAAGGACTAAGGAAATGTTTCTCGTTTATGGAGGTGACGAAGAGCTCGTCGTAAAGGGTTACGTCGATGCTAGCTTCGACACGGATCTGGATGACTCTAAGTCACAAACCGGATACGTGTATATTTTGAATGGTGGGGCAGTAAGCTGGTGCAGTTGCAAGCAAAGCATTATGGCGGGATCTACATGTGAAGCGGAGTACATGGCAGCCTCGGAGGTAGCACAAGAAGCAGTCTGGGTGAAGGAGTTCATTACCGACCTAGGAGTCATACCCAATGCGTCTGGCCCCATGACCCTCTTCTGTGACAACACTGGAGCTATTGCCCTTGCCAAGGAGCCCAGGTTTCACAGGAAGACCAGGCATATCAAGCGTCGCTTCAACTCCATTCGTGAAAGTGTTCAAAATGAAGGCATAGAGATTTGTAAAGTACATACGGACCTGAATGTAGCAGATCCGTTGACTAAACCTCTCCCTAGAGCAAAACATGATCAACACCAGAACTGCATGGGTGTTCGATTCATCACAATGTAACTAGAATATTGACTCTAGTGCAAGTGGGAGACTGTTGGAAATATGCCCTAGAGGCAATAATAAAATGGTTATTATTATATTTCTTTGTTCATGATAATTATCTATTGTTCATGCTATAATTGTGTTATCCGGAAATCGTAATACATGTGTGAATACATAGACTACAACACGTCCCTAGTGAGCCTCTAGTTGACTAGCTCGTTGATCAAAGGATAGTCATGGTTTCCTGACTATGGACATTAGATGTCATTGATAACGGGATCACATCATTAGGAGAATGATGTGATGGACAAGACCCAATCCTAAGCTTAGCTCAAAGATCGTGTAGTTCGTTTGCTGTAGCTTTTCTGAATGTCAAGTATCATTTCCTTAGACCATGAGATTGTGCAACTCCCGGATACCGTAGGAGTGCCTTGGGTGTGCCAAATGTCACAACGTAACTGGGTGACTATAAAGGTACATTACAGGTATCTCCGAAAGTGTCTGTTGGGTTGGCACGAATCGAGACTGGGATTTGTCACTCCATATGACGGAGAGGTATCTCTAGGCCCACTCGGTAATGCATCATCATAATGAGCTCAATGTGATCAAGTGGTTGATCACGGGATCATGCATTACGGTACGAGTAAAGTGACTTGCCGGTAACGAGACTGAACAAGGTATTGGGATACCGACGATCGAGTCTCGGACAAGTAACGTACCGATTGACAAAGGGAATTGTATACAGATTGATTGAATCCTCGACATCGTGGTTCATCCGATGAGATCATCGTGGAGCATGTGGGAGCCAACATGGGTATCCAGATCCCGCTGTTGGTTATTGACCGGAGAGTCGTCTCGGTCATGTCTGCATGTCTCCCGAACCCGTAGGGTCTACACACTTAAGGTTCGGTGACGCTAGGGTTGTTAGGAAGACTTGTATGTGATTACTGAATGTTGTTCGGAGTCCCGGATGAGATCCCGGATGTCACGAGGAGTTCCGGAATGGTCCGGAGGTAAAGATTTATATATGGGAAGTTGTCATATGGTCGCCGGAAAGTTTCGGGGGCATATCGGTATTGTACCTGGGCCACCGGAGGGGTTCCGGGGGTCCGCCGAGAGGGTCCACCTCTTCCGGAGGGCCTTATGGGTTGTATGGAGAATGGAGCCATCCCAAGTGGGTTGGGGCACCACACCCCCTAGGGCCCATGTGCCTAGGGTTGGGGGAAACCCTAAGGGGGGCGCCCCCTTGCTTGGGGGGCAAGCCTCCCTCCCCTTGGCCGCCCCCCCCCTCTAGATCTCATCTAGAGGGGGCTGGCCCCCTTCCCCTTTCCCCTATAAATAGAGGGGTGAGGGGAGGGCTGCACACAACATCCAAGGCGCAGCCCCTCCCCTCCCCAACACCTCTCCTCCTCCATCAGAGCTTGGCGTAGCCCTGCCGGAGTACTGCAGCTTCATCACCACCACGCCGTCGTGCTGCTGTTGGAGCCCTCTTCCTCAACCTCTCCCTCCTCCTTGCTGGATCAAGGCGCGGGAGACGTCCTCGCTCCGTACGTGTGTTGAACGCGGAGGTGCCGTCCGTTCGGCACTAGGATCTTCGGTGATTTGGATCACGTCGAGTACGATTCCATCAACCCCGTTCTCTTGAACGCTTCTGCTCGTGATCTACAAGGGTATGTAGATGCACTCCTCTCTCCCTCGTTGCTAGATGACTCCATAGATTGATCTTGGTGATGCGTAGAAAATTTTAAAATTCTGCTACGTTCCCCAACATGAAACAAGGCCTAGGGTTCATACTTTCACTAGTGCAAGTTCTCCCAACAATAATAACATAATTGGATCATATAACTATCCCTCAACATGCAACAAAGAGTCACTCCAAAGTCACTTATAGCAGAGAACAAATGAAGAGATTATTGTAGGGTACGGAACCACCTCAAAGTTAACCTTTCTGATCGATCTATTCAAGAGTCAGTAGTAAAATAACAAGAAGCTATTCTTTCAGTTATTCTATCCTAGAGTTTGTACCAGAATAACACCTTAAGACACAAATCAACCAAAACCCTAATGTCACCTAGATACTCCAATGTCACCTCAAGTATCCGTGGGTATGATTATACGATATGCATCACACAATATCATATTCATCTATTCAACCAACACAAAGAACTTCAAAGAGCGCCCCAAAGTTTCTACCGGAGAGTCAAGATGAAAACGTGTGCCAACCCCTATGCATAAGTTCACAAGGTAACAGAACTCGCAAGTTGATCACCAAAACATACATCAAGTGGATCACGTGATATCCCATTGTTGCCACAGATAAGCACATGCAAGACATACATCAAGTGTTCTCAAATCCTTAAAGACTCAATCCGATAAGATGACTTCAAAGGGAAAAACTCAATCCATTACAAGAGAGTAGAGAGGGAGAAACATCATAAGATCCAACTATAATAGCAAAGCTCGTGATACATCAAGATCGTGTGAATCAAGAACACGAGAGAGAGAGAGAGAGAGATCAAACACATAGCTACTGGTACATACCCTCAGCCCCGAGGGTGAACTACTCCCTCCTCGTCATGGAGAGCGCCAGGATGATGAAGATGGCCATCGGAGAGGGATTCCCCCTCCGGCAGGGTGCCGGAACGGGTCTAGATTGGTTTTCGGTGGCTACAGAGGCTTGTGGCGATGGAACTCCTGATCTAGGTTTCTTTCTGGAAGTTTGGGGTTATATAAGAGGTGTTGGAGTTGGGAACAAGTCAGGGGGGTCCCCGAGGCGGCCACGAGGTAGGGGCGCCCAGGGGGGTAGGACGCGCCCCCCACCCTCGTGGTGGCCTCGGGACTCTTCTGGCCCATCTCCGGTACTCTGTGGGCTTCTTCTGGTCCAAAAATGATCTCCGTGAAATTTCAGGTCAATTGGACTCCGTTTGGTTTTCCTTTTATGTGATACTCAAAAACAAGGAAAAAACCAGAAACTGGCACTGGCACTGGGCTCTAGGTTAATAGGTTAGTCCCAAAAAATCATATAAAATAGCATACAAATGCATATAAAACATCCAAGGTTGATAATATGATAGCATGGAACAATCAAAAATTATAGATACATTGCAGCACCATGAGTAGAGAAGGGGATTGGTGGCGGCAGCCATTATGCTGCTCCTCGCATGGCGACGGCAAGATAAGCTTTCCATCACCACAGCCTATGCCACTCACTTTGACGTAGAAGAATCGACGCGGAGGGGGTCGAAGGCAAAGGGATTACTAGATGGAACCGTCGCTCGAGACGAAGCGGTAACGGGCGCTTTTCCTATTTGACACTTACTACGGCAAACTGTCACCGCAACGCAGAGGCAACGCTCAAGATCGAGCAAAGCGGCCGGCCCAGTAAGTATGGCTTTCTGTTTACGATTTTTGGAACCTTCCAGACGTTCTTCGGTTTTGAGAACCTTCTAGAAGGTTCCTGAACCAATTTTCTCTTTTCTCCTTTCTTTGTTTCTTTTCTATTTTCCATCTTTCTTTTTTCTGTTTCTTTCTCTCTTTTTCCTTCCTTCTTTTTTTCTATTTCTTTTTCCTTTCCTTTTTTCTTTTGTTTCTTTTTCCTTTTTCTTTTCCCAGTTCAATTTTCTTTTCTATACAAAATTAGAAATTAATATTTTATTTGTAGTTTTCAAAATTTGTTTGTTTTTCCCATTAACTGTTCCTGTTTTCCAATTTTGATCAAACTTCCAAAAGAAATTTAGAATTTCAAAATTTGTTCGCTTCCTTTAAGAAAATGTTCAAAAAGTCTAGTCTAAAATTTTCCAAATAATGTTCGCATTTCTAAACTTTGTTCAAAAATAACTTTTTCCAGGAATTTCAGAAAATGCTCATATATTCAAAATTTGTTCTCATATTCAAAAAGTAATTATTTTCAAAGTTTTCTCATAAATTCAAAAAATGTTTTCTTTTCAAAAAATTTGTTCTTAATGTCAAAAAAGGTTCTTGTTTTCAAAAAATGTTCATATTTTCAAAATTTGTTTTCAAATTCAAAAAATGTTCTGGGATTTCATAAAATATTTGTTTTTCGATAAAATTGTTTAGAATTTTCATTTGTTTTGCGGCTTTCAATTTTCTTCCTATTTTTCCAAAATTGTTCACATTTTCAAAATATGTTTCATACTTTCCAAAAAATGTTCTCATTTTGAGTTCTGTTTTTTTCAAACAATGTTTGAGATTCCAAAAAAAGTTTGTGTTTTCTCAAAATGTTAAAATAATTGTTAAGAAATTTTTGAAAAGTTCATGTTTCAAAATTATTGTCCTTTTATGTAAAAGGAAATCACGTTCGAAAATAAAAAACTTGTGGGGCTTATATCTTATTAAAATGTGTTGCCATATTAGATGAGAAATCGCAGTAATTGCGGTGCCTAGTGACGTGGTTCACTCGCTGGAGGTATTGTGTTCGATCCCTCTTACGCTCACTCGTTTTAATTTTTTGCGAACTAATATTTTAAGTTTTGTTGTTGTTTTCATTTCTTTTAGTATCATGCTGCATATCCTGCACTAGTTCTAGCCAGTCGCAATGGCTAGCAATGTGAGTGAATCTGCCGCTGGTTGTGGCCTTGTGGGTTCGAATCCCAGCCAGTTCTTATTTTTTGTTGATTTTTACTGCGCTCCACCATAAATGGGCCGGCCCAGGTGAGCTCTCCCCTGTGCGGTTGGTGGACTATTTGCTGTAGTAAGCGGCATATAGGACGTCCCAGTAACGGGATCTGTTTCCGGACTAGGATGGGCGGAATCGACCGAGACTTAAGGTGTGATCTGTTTACACCGTATTCGTTTACGGGCCGGCCCAACCAAATGTCATTAACGGTATGAGGATGCAGTGTAATCGAATAACCGATTTGATTAAAACTTCTTTGCCTGCCACGGACAACAATTTTTCCATCCACCCTCTTATCCTTTCCCATACTTGGTCCCGTAGATATCTAAAAGTTCCATCGATCGAATGACAAGCACCAATGGGCATACCAAGGTATCTCTCACTAAGGGATTTATTGTGCACATTGAGTGAATTCTTTACTTCTTGTCTATGGTTTTGAGGGGAGCCTTTACTAAAAAATATCGATGATTTATCACTAGTGGAGAAAAGCCTAGCTATGGCGTGCCAAAAACAGCCTTGCTGGCATAGACACACGACGACACTAATATGGTGCCATTGCTAAAAGGTAGTGGTGGCGTTGGAGGACACGTCAGCAGTATACTACATCGTGCTGGCGTATGACCGGTCCAGCGCCAGCACTAAGTTCATCATAACTCAGGCGTGCCTACTTGTCCAACGCCAGCAAATGGGTTTTTGGTAATAAAAAATTACTCATCAACACTAGCTACTTACTTAATAGATACTACTGACCACAATATGCTCATCAACACTAGGTACTTACTTAATAGATAAACATTATAGAAGAGGCTCATGAACTCAAGAAGTTGATATTAAACTTCAAAAAAGTTCACTCAAGTACTCTAGTTCCTCGATCATCATCAACTAATAAGATGAACTAGGTAGCTACTTAAAAACTAATCTTCATCAAGCAGTATGCCCAGCTGGAGAAGCTTCTTTCTATCCCCCTCTCTTTCTCTTCTAGAATGATCTATGTCCATTTTCATGTCAATCCTCTCAGCCCTGAGGCATCTCCTCTCCTCCGTCAGTTTATCCCGATCCTCGACGAGCTTATCCTCTCGTCCCTAAGCTGATTAGTCTCCTGAACGAGTGATACATCTCCAATACTATCAACCTTTGATGTTTTATATGCTATTTTATATGATTTTGGGGACTAACCTATTAACCTAGAGCCCAGTGCCAGTTTCTGTTTTTTCCTTGTTTTTGAGTTTTACAGAAAAGGAAAATCAAACGGAGTCCAATTCACCCGAAACTTCACGGAATTTATTTTTGGAACAGAAGAAGGCCATGGAGTAAAAGATTTGGGTTAGAAGAGTCCCGGGCTGCCCACGAGGGTGGGGGCGTGCCCACCCCCTGGGCGCGCCTCCCTACCTCGTGGACAGCCTGGAGACCCCCCTGACTTGTTCTCGACGGCAAAACCTCTTATATATACTTAAACTTCTAGAAAGAAACCTAGATCGGGAGTTCCGCCGCCGCAAGCCTCTGTAGCCACCGAAAACCAATCTAGACCCGTTCCGGCACTCTACCGAAGGGGGGAATCCCTCTCCGGTGGCCATCTTCATCATCCATGTGCTCTCCATGACGAGGAGGGAGTAGTTCACCCTCGGGGCTGAGGGTATGTACCAGTAGCTATGTGTTTGATCTCTCTCTCTCTCTCGTGTTTCTTGATTCGGAACGATCTTGATGTATTGCGAGCTTTGCTATTATAGTTGGATCTTATGATGTTTCTCCCCCTCTACTCTCTTGTGATGGATTGAGTTTTCCCTTTGAAGTTATCTTATCGGATTGAGTCTTTAAGGATTTTAGAACACTTGATGTATGTCTTGCATGTGCTTATCTGTGGTGACAATGGGATATCACGTGATCCACTTGATGTATGTTTTAGTGATCAACTTGCGAGTTCCGTGACATCGTGAACTTATGCATAGGGGTTGGCACACGTTTTCGTCTTGACTCTCTGGTAGAAACTTTGGGGCACTCTTTGAAGTTCTTTGTGTTGGTTGAATAGATGAATATGAGATTGTGTGATGCATATCGTATAATCATACCCACGGATACTTGAGGTGACATTGGAGTATCTAGGTGACATTAGGGTTTTGGTTGATTTGTGTCTTAAGGTGTTATTCTAGTACGAACTCTATGATAGATTGAACGGAAAGAATAGCTTCATGTTATTTTACTACGGACTCTTGAATAGATCGATCATAAAGGATTACTTTGAGGTGGTTTCGTACCCTATAATAATCTCTTCGTTTGTTCTCCGCTATTAGTGACTTCGAAGTGACTCTTTGTTGCATGTTGAGGGGTAGCTATATGATCCAATTATGTTATTATTGTTGATAGAACTTGCACTAGTGAAAGTATGAACCCTAGGCCTTGTTTCAACTCATTGCAATACCGTTTGTGCTCACTTTTATCATTAGTTACCTTTCTGTTTTTATATTTTCATATTACAAAAACCTATATCTACCTTCCATATTGCACTTGCATCACCATCTCTTCGCCGAACTAGTGCACCTATACAATTTACCATTGTATTGGGTGTGTTGGGAACACAAGAGACTCTTTGTTATTTGGTTGCAGGGTCATTTGAGAGAGACCATCTTCATCCTACGCCTCCCACGGATTGATAAACCTTAGGTCATCCACTTGAGGGAAATTTGCTACTGTCCTACAAACCTCTGCACTTGGAGGCCTAACAACGTCTACAAGAAGAAGGTTGTGTACTAGACATCAACGAGACGAACAGTATCCTTGCCTACCTCTTTAATCTCCCCCTTTAGATCGTCATTTTCCCCTTGCACGCTCTTGATGACATACTCAAAAGTGTCGACTAAGAATTCATTGTTGGCCATGTCCACATCGCACACCGACTTGTTGTTGCCTCCAGAATTGGCCATGACCTACAAGCACATGTATACAAAACATCTTTACTGGTATTGTTGAAAATAGTTATAGATTAGTGGGAAACATCATGGAAACATGGCAAGTTTTATTTCTGCCAGTTTCAGACTTGGCAGATTTCATCAAGGGTAAAACAACAACAATAGCATAGCTTGTGCATAACTAGCTTTGGACAACAACAATATAGCACTATCGATATATTTACACAATTCTGCCTAAGTTGAGTTGTGACAAAGTGTGGCAAGTTGTGGCTTGGAACCAAACAACCCCTAAGGCATTGTTTGGATTGTGACTATATTTGCCACACTATTTTGCCACACCTAACTTGGAGCATTACTTTCGAGTGGAAATTTTCTTTGGACACTCAACTATTTTGCCACACCTTGGAGCATTACTTTCGACATTGGACACTCAACTATTTGAATTAAACCGAAGATTCAATGAGAAGCTAGTGATATATGTGAGATGGTGCAAAAGTAATACACATTAGCAACTCAAACAATTTGTTATGTATTACAACAGCAACTCAAACACTCTATTTCAGAATTTAGATGCTTTCAAAGATGATGACTTAAAAAATATTTACCTTAGTTTGATTAACAGATTGCGCTTCCAGTTTCTACAACTAGTGCTAACTAAAGATTGAAAAATATATCTACCTTAATTCTAGACAACTACAACAAATTGTCACTGCCTAGCAGTGATGAACCCCAGTGATGCAAATAAAAAAATTGACAATGACAGTGACCTACAGGAAAACAGGGAGGGATGATATGCTCAGCTGGGTTGGAGCGGAGGGTCACCTATAGTCTACTCCATCCTCGTCGCTACTGCAGTCGCCGAAACCCTAGCATAGGGAATGCGAAACACACCTCTGATTAAAAAAATCCAAATGGACCAGATGATAATGGGAGGCTCAGATGTGTACCTTAGGACCGGAGAACGACGGAGATTGCCGGAATCGAAGTGGCGACGACGAGCGGCGAGAGAGGGAGAGAAAGGGAAACGAAACATAGCAGCGGGGCAGAGAGAGGGAGTGGGCGAAGGGGCCGTTGCCCCCTTTGGTTTTGACCCCCACGGCATCCTAATACTATTTGGGCTTGCCCAATAAGAAAAAATATCACCACCTAAGAAATGTATAGAAATTTAACAAAAGTAAACTATAATATACTATAAAAAAGATGACCACATAAAAAACTAAAAAGAAAAAATTGGAAGTGTCAAACTACATATTTGAAGGCTCAAAACTATAGATTTCAAGTCTTAAACTAAAAAGGGAAAAAAGTAAATTTAAAGTCTCAAAGTACATATTTTTAAAAATTTCATTACTTCCATTTAAAATAATAGAAATTTAATAAAAGTAACTATAATATACTATAAAAATATCACCGCATAAAAAACTAAAAAGAAAAATATTTGGAAGTGTCAAACTACATATTTTAAGGCACAAAACTATAGATTTTAAGTCTTAAACTAAAAAGGAAAAAGGTAAATTTAAAGTCTCAAAGTACATATTTTAAAAAAATTCATTATTTCGATTTAAAATAATAGAAATTTAATAAAAGTAAACTATAATATACTATAAAAAAGATCACCACATAAAAAACTAAAAAAAAATTGGAAGTGTCAAACTACATATTTGAAGGCTCAAACTATAGATTTCAAGTCTTAAACTAAAAATGGGGAAAAGGGTAAATTTAAAGTCTCAAAGTACATATTTAAAAAAATGTCATTATTTCCATTTAAAATAATATAAACTTAATAAAAGTAAACTATAATATACTATAAAAAATGACCACATAAAAAACTAAATGAAAAAAATTGGAAGTATCAAACTACATATTTAAAGGCTCAAAAATATATGTTTCAATCAAGTCTTAAACTAAAAAGGAAAAAAAGTAAATTTAAAGTCTCAAAGTACATGTTTTAAAAAATATCATTATTTCCATTTAAAATAATAGAAATTTAATAAAAGTAAACAATAATATACTATCAAAATTTGGAAGTTTCAAACTACATATTTGAAGGCACGCCACAAATAAATATAATAGTGTTGGCGTTCTATGCTATTCCATGACAGCACTATATTACGCCTGGTACAAATTATTGATCCTATATACTTCTGACGCTACCCTATTTTCCAACGCCACAACTATGCCCCTAGTAATGTCATACCAAATAAGCCAACGCCACCACTATTTGGAAAAATTGTGCTGGCATTGGTTGCAAATGGCGCGTCACCAACGAATGTTGTGGCTAGCACCTTTTCCACTAGTGTATCATGATTCACCTTTTGTCCTGACGCTGCACAATATGACTCAGGCAAGTTTTGTTGGGAACGTAGTAATTTCAAAAAAATTCCTACGCACATGCAAGATCATGGTGATGCATAGCAACGAGAGGGGAGAGTGTTGTCCACGTACCCTCGTAGACCGTAAGCGGAAGCGTTAGCACAACACGGTTGATGTAGTCGTACATCTTCACGATCCGACCGATCAAGTACCTAACGCACGGCACCTCTGAGTTCTGCACACGTTCAACTCGATGACGTCCCTCGAACTCCGATCTAGCCGAGTGTTGAGGGAGAGTTTCGTCAGCACGACGGCGTAGTGACGATGATGATGTTCTACCGACGCAGGGCTTCGCCTAAGCACCTCTACGATATGATCGAGGTGGATTGTGGTGGAGGGGGCACCGCACACGGCTAAGAGATCAAGAGATCAATTGTTGTGTCTTTGGGATGCCCCCTGCCCCCGTATATAAAGGAGTGGAGGAGGGAGAGGGCCGGCCCTCTCTATGGCGCGCCCTAGGGGAGTCCTACTCCCACCGGGAGTAGGATTCCCCCTTTCCTAGTAGAACTAGGAGCCCTTCCAAGTATTAAGAGTAGGAGGGAAGGAAAGGGAAGGAAAAAGGAGAAGGAAGGAAGGGGACGCCCCCCCCCCTTCCTAGTCCAATTCGGACCAGCCCATGGGGAGGGGTGCAGCCACCCTTTGAGGCCTTTCTCTCCTTTCCCATATGGCCCATTAAGGCCCAATACGAATTCCCGTAACTCCTCGGTACTCCCGAAAATACCCAATCACTCGAAACCTTTCCGATGTCCGAATATAGTCGTCCAATATATCGATCTTTACGTCTCGACCATTTCGAGACTCCTCGTCATGTCCCCGATCTCATCCGGGACTCCGAACTCCTTCGGTACATCAAAACTCATAATATAAATGCCATTGAAACCTTAAGCGTGCGGACCCTACGGGTTCGAGAACAATGTAGACATGACCGAGACACGTCTCCGGTCAATAACCAATAGCGGAACCTGGATGCTCATATTGGCTCCCACATATTCTAAGAAGATCTTTATCGGTCAGACCGCATAACAACATACGTTGTTCCCTTTGTCATCGGTATGTTACTTGCCCGAGATTCGATCGTCGGTATCTCAATACCTAGTTCAATCTTGTTACCGGCAAATCTCTTTACTCGTTCCGTAATACATCATCCTGCAACTAACTCATTAGTTGCAATGCTTGCAAGGTTTAAGTGATGTGCATTACCGAGAGGGCCCAGAGATACCTCTCCGACAATCGGAGTGACAAATCCTAATCTCGAAATACGCCAACCCAACAAGTACCTTCGGAGACACCTATAGAGCACCTTTATAATCACACAGTTACGTTGTGACGTTTGATAGCACACAAAGTGTTCCTCCGATAAACGGGAGTTGCATAATCTCATAGTCATAGGAACATGTATAAGTCATGAAGAAAGCAATAGCAACATACTAAACGATCAAGTGCTAAGCTAATGGAATGGGTCAAGTCAATCACATCATTCTCCTAATGATGTGATCCCGTTAATCAAATGACAACTCATGTCTCTGGCTAGGAAACATAACCATCTTTGATCAACGAGCTAGTCAAGTAGAGGCATACTAGTGACATACTGTTTGTCTATGTATTCACACATTTACCATGATATAAGGAAATAAATAATAACTTTATTATTGCCTCTAGGGCATATTTCCTTCAGTCTCCCACTTGCACTAGAGTCAATAATCTAGTTCACATCACCATGTGATTTAACACCAATAGTTCACATCACCATGTGATTAACACCCATAGTTCACATCGTCATGTGACCAACACCCAAAGGGTTTACTATAGTCAATAATCAAGTTCACATCGCTATGTGATTAACACCCAAAGAGTAATAAGGTATGATCATATTTTGCCTGTGAGAGAAGTTTAGTCAACGGGTCTGCCATATTCAGATCCGTATGTATTTTTGCAAATTTCTATGTCAACAATGCTCTGCACGGAGCTACTCTAGCTAATTGCTCCCACTTTCAATATGTATCCAGATTGAAACTTAGAGTCATCTGGATCAGTGTCAAAATTTGCATCGACGTAACCCTTTACGACGAACCCTTTTTGTCACGTCCATAATCGAGAAACATATCCTTATTCCACAAAGGATAATTTTGACCGCTGTCCAGTGTTCTACTCCTAGATCACTATTGTACTCCCTTGCCAAAATCAGGGCAGGGTATACAATAGGTCTGGTACACAGCATGGCATACTTTGTAGAACCTATGGCTAAGGCATAGGGAATGACTTTCATTCTCTCTCTATCTTCTGTCGTGGTCGGGTTTTGAGTCTTACTCAACTTCACACCTTGTAACACAGGCACGAACTCTTTCTTTGACTGTTCCATTTTGAACTACTTCAAAATCTTATCAAGGTATGTACTCATTGAAAAACTTATGAAGCGTCTTGATCTATCTCTATAGATCTTGATGCTTAATATATAAGCAGCTTCACCGAGGTCTTTCTTTGAAAAACTCCTTTCAAACACTCCTTTATGCTTTGCAGAATAATTCTACATTATCTCTGGTCAACAATATGTTATTCACATATACTTATCAGAAATGTTGTAGTGCTCCCACTCACTTTCTTGTAAATACAGGCTTCACTACCAGTCTGTATAAAACTATATGCTTTGATCAACTTATCAAAGCGTATATTCCAACTCCGAGATGCTTGCACCAGTCCAAAGATGGATCGCTGGAGCTTGCATATTTTGTTAGCACCTTTAGGATTGACAAAACTTTCTTGTTGCATCATATACAACTCTTCTTTAATAAATCTATTAAGGAATGCAGTTTTATTTATCCACTTGCCAGATTTCATAAAATGCGGCAATTGCTAACATGATTCGGACAGACTTAAGCATAGATACGAGTGAGAAACTCTCATCGTAGTCAACACCTTGAACTTGTCGAAAACCTTTTTGCGAAAATTCTAGCTTTTGTAGATAGTGACACTACTATCAGCGTCCGTATTCCTCTTGAAGATCCATTTAATATCAATGGCTCGCTGATCAATGGGCAAGTCAATCAAAGTCCATACTTTGTTCTTATACATGGATCTCATCTTAGATTTCATGGCCTCAAGCCATTTCGCGGAATCTGGGCTCATCATCGCTTCCTTATAGTTCGTAGGCTCGTCATGGTCAAGTAACATGACCTCCAGAACAGGATTACTGTACCACTCTGCTGCGGATCTCACTCTTGTTTACCTACGAGGTTCGGTAGCAACTTGATCTGAAGTTACATGATCATCATCATTAGCTTCCTCACTAATTGGTGTAGTAGTCACAGGAACATATTTCTGTGATGAACTACTTTCCAATAAGGGAGCAGGTAAAGTTACCTCATCAAGTTCTACTTTCCTCCTACTCACTTCTTTCGAGAGAAACTCCTTCTCTAGAAAGGATCCATTCACAGCAACGAATAACTTGCCTTCGGATCTGTGATAGAAGGTGTACCCAATAGTTTCTTTTGGGTATCCTATGAAGATTTACTTCTCCGATTTGGGTTCGAGCTTATCATGTTGAAACTTTTTCACATAAGCATCGCAGTCCCAAACTTTAAGAAACGACAGCTTAGGTTTCTCGCCAAACCACAGTTCATACGGTGTCATCTCCACGGATTTAGATGGTGCCCTATTTAACGTGAATGTAGCTGTCTCTAATGCATAACCCCAAAACGATAGCGGTAAATCAGTAAGAGACGTCATAGATCGCACCATATCTAATAAAGTATGGTTACGACGTTCGGACACACCATTACACTGTGGTGTTCCAGGTGGCATGAGTAGTGAAACTATTTCACATTGTTTTAACTGAAGGCCAAACTCGTAACTCAAATATTTTACTTCTGCGATCATATCGTAGAAACTTTTATTTTGTTACGATGATTCTCCACTTCACTCTGAAATTCTTTGAAGTTTTCAAATGTTTCAGACTTGTGTTTCATCAAGTAGATATACTCATATCTGCTCAAATCATCTGTGAAGTTTAGAAAATAATGATACCTGCCGCGAGCCTCAACACTCATCGGACCACATACATCAGTATGTATGATTTCCAACAAATCTGTTGCTTGCTCCATTGTTCCGGAGAACGGAGTCTTAGTCATCTTGCCCATGAGGCATGGTTCGCAAGCATCAACTGATTCATAATCAAGTGATTCCAAAAGCCCATCAGCATGGATTTTCTTCATGCGCTTTACACCAATATGACCTAAACGGCAGTGCCACAAATAAGTTGCACTATCATTATTAACTTTGCATCTTTTGGCTTCAATATTATGAAAATGTGTATTACCACGATCGAGATCGAACAAACCATTTTCATTGGGTGTATGACCATAGAAGGTTTTATTCATGTAAACAGAACAACAATTATTCTCTAACTTACATGAATAACCGTATTGCAATAAACATGATCCAATCATATTTATGCTTAACGCAAACATCAAATAACATTTATTTAGGTTCAACACTAATCCCGAAAGTATAGGAAGTGTGCGATGATGATCATATCAATCTTGGAACCACTTCCAACACACATCGTCACTTCACCCTTAACTAGTCTCTGTTTATTTTGCAACTCCCATTTCGAGTTACTACTCTTAGCAACTGTACCAGTATCAAATACCGAGGGTTTGCTATAAACACTAGTAAAGTACACATCAATAACATGTATATCAAATATAGCATTGTTCAGTTTGCCATCCTTCTTATCCGCCAAATACTTGGGGTAGTTCCGCTTGCAGTGACCAGTCCCTTTGCAGTAGAAGCACTTAGTCGCAGGCTTAGGTACAGACTTGGGCTTCTCCAATTGAGTAGCAACTTGCTTGCCGTTCTTCTTGAAGTTCCCCTTCTTCCCTTTGCCCTTTTCTTGAAACTAGTGGTCTTGTCAACCATCAACACTTGATGCTTTTCTTGATTTCTACCTTCGTCGATTTCAGCATCACGAAGAGCTTGGGAATTGTTTTCGTCATCCCTTGCATACTATAGTTCATCACGAAGTTCTACTAACTTGGTGATGGTGACTAGAGAATTCTGTCAATCACTATTTTATCTGGAAGATTAACTTCCACTTGATTCAAGAGATTGTAGTACCCAGACAATCTGAGCACATGCTCACTGCTTGAGCTATTCTCCTCCATCTTTTAGCTATAGAACTTGTTGGAGACTTCATATCTCTCAACTCTGGTATTTGCTTGAAATATTAACTTCAACTCCTGGAACATCTCATATGGTCCATGACGTTCAAAACGTCTTTGAAGTCCCGGTTCTAAGCCGTTTAAGCATGGTGCACTAAACTATCAAGTAGTCATCATATTGAGCTAGCCAAACGTTCATAACATTTGCATCTGCTCCTGCAATAGGTTTGTCACCTAGCGGTGCATCAAGGACATAATTCTTCTGTGCAGCAATGAGGATAAACCTCAGACCATGGATCCAATCCGCGTCATTGCTACTAACACCTTTCAACTTAGTTTTCTCTAGGAACATATCAAAAATAAAACAGGGGAGCTAAATGCGAGCTATTGATCTACAACATAGATATGCTAATACTACCAGGACTAAGTTCATGATAAATTTAAGTTCAATTAATCATATTACTTAAGAACTCCCACTTAGATAGACATCCCTCTAATCATCTAAGTGAACACGTGATCCATATCAACTAAACCATAACCGATCATCATGTGAAATGGAGTAGTTTTCAATGGTGAACATCATTATGTTGATCATATCTACTATATGATTCACGCTCGACCTTTCGGTCTCAGTGTTCCGAGGCCATATCTGTTATATGCTAGGCTCGTCAAGTTTAACCTGAGTATTCCGCGTGTGCAACTGTTTTGCACCCGTTGTATTTGAACGTAGAGCCTATCACACCCGATCATCACGTGGTGTCTCAGCACGAAGAACTTTCGCAATGGTGCATACTCAGGGAGAACACTTGTACCTTGATAATTAGTGAGAGATCATCTTATAAAGCTACCGTCGAACTAAGAAAAATAAGATGTATAAAAGATAAACATCACATGCAATCAAAATATGTGACATGATATGGCCATTATCATCTTGTGCTTTTGATCTCCATCTCCAAAGCATCGTCATGATCTCCATCATCACCGGCATGACACCATGATCTCCATCATCTTGATCTATATCAATGTGTCGTCACATGTTTGTCTCGCCAACAATTGCTCTTACAACTATTGCTATCACATAGCGATAAAGTAAAGCAATTATTTGGCGTTTGCATCTTATGCGATAGAGAGATAACCATAAGGCTTTTGCCTGTTGCCGATAACTTCAACAAAACATGATCATCTTATACAACAACTTATATCTCATCACGTCTTGACCATATCACATCACAACATGCCCTGCAAAAACAAGTTAGACGTCCTCTACTTTGTTGTTGCAAGTTTTACGTGGCTGCTACGGGCTGAGCAAGAACTGTTCTTACCTACGCATCAAAACCACAACGATAGTTTGTCAAGTTGGTGTTGTTTTAACCTTCGCAAGGACCGGGCATAGCCACACCCGGTTCAACTAAAGTTGGAGAAACTGACACCCGCCAGCCACCTGTGTGCAAAGCACGTCAGTAGAACCAGTCTCGCGTAAGCGTACGCGTAATGTCGGTCCGGGCCGCTTTATCCAACAATACCGCCGAACCAAAATATGACATGCTGGTAAGCAGTATGACTTATATCGCCCACAACTCACTTGTATTCTACTCGTGCACAACATCAATGCATAAAACCTAGGCTCGGATGCCACTGTTGTGGAACGTAGTAATTTTGAAAAATTTCCTACGCACACGCAAGATCATGGTGATGCATAGCAACAAGAGGGGAGAGTTGTCCACGTACCCTCGTAGACCGTAAGCGGAAGCGTTAGCACAACGTGGTTGATGTAGTCGTACGTCTTCACGATCCGACCGATCAAGTACCGAACGCAGGGCACTTCCGAGTTCTGCACACGTTCAACTCGATGACGTCCCTCGAACTCCGATCCAGCCGAGTGTTGAGGGAGAGTTTCGTCAGCACGACGGCGTGGTGATAATGATGATGTTCTACCGACGCAGGGCTTCGTCTAAGCACCGCTACGATATGATCGAGGTGGATTATGATGGAGGGGGGCACCGCACACGGCTAAGAGATCAAGAGATCAATTGTTGTGTCTTTGGGTGCCGCCTGCCCCCGTATATAAAGGAGTGGAGGAGGGAGAGGGCCGGCCCTCTCTATGGCGCGCCCTAGGGGAGTCCTACTCCCACCGGGAGTAGGATTCCCCCTTTCCTAGTAGAACTAGGAGCCCTTCCAAGTATTAGGAGTAGGAGGGAAGGAAAGAGAAGGGAAAAGGAGAAGGAAGGAAGGGGGCGCCCCCCTCCCTAGTCCAATTCGGACCAGCCCATGGGGAGGGGTGCGGCCACCCTTTGAGGCCTTTCTCTCCTTTCCTGTATGGCCCATTAAGGCCCAATACGAATTCTCGTAACTCCTCGGTACTCCCAAAAATACCCGAATCACTCGGAACCTTTCTGATGTCCGAATATAGTCGTCCAATATATCGATCTTTACGTCTCGACCATTTCGAGACTCCTCGTCATGTCCCCCATCTCATCCGGGACTCCGAACTCCTTCGGTACATCAAAACTCATAAACTCATAATATAACTATCATCGAAACCTTAAGCGTGCGGACCCTACGGGTTCGAGAACAATGTAGACATGACCGAGACACGTCTCCGGTCAATAACCAATAGCGGAACCTGGATGCTCATATTGGCTCCCACATATTCTACGAAGATCTTTATCGGTCAGACCGCATAACAACATATGTTGTTCCCTTTGTCATAGGTATGTTACTTGCCCGAGATTCGATCGTCGGTATCTCAATACCTAGTTCAATCTCGTTACCGGCAAGTCTCGTTACTCGTTCCGTAATACATCATCCTGCAACTAACTCATTAGTTGCAATGCTTGCAAGGCTTAAGTGATGTGCGTTACCGAGAGGGCCCAGAGATACCTCTCCGACAATCGGAGTGACAAATCATAATCTCGAAATACGCCAACCCAACAAGTACCTTCGGAGACACCTGTAGAGCACCTTTATAATCATCCAGTTACGTTGTGACGTTTGATAGCATACAAAGTGTTCCTCCGGTAAACGGGAGTTGCATAATCTCATAGTCATAGGAACATGTATAAGTCATGAAGAAAGCAATAGCAACATACTAAACGATCAAGTGCTAAGCTAACGGAATGGGTCAAGTCAATCACATCATTCTCCTAATGATGTGATCCCGTTAATCAAATGACAACTCATGTCTATGGCTAGGAAACATAACCATCTTTGATCAACGAGCTAGTCAAGTAGAGGCATACTAGTGACATACTGTTTGACTATGTATTCACACATTTATCATGATATAAGAAAATAAATAATAACTTTATTATTGCCTCTAGGGCATATTTCCTTCAAGTTTGACACCGCATTTTCTCCCTCCACACTTGATTTGAAGAGCAACAGGCTGTCATCGGTGAATAACAGGTGATTCACAGCCGAAGCCGTGGGAGCCACCATGATGCCACTTAGTGATGACTAAGAACTGGATTTCAGGAGGCATCAAAGGCCCTCTGCTGCAATAAAAAAAGGTAAGGGGAAATAGGATCTCCCTGCCGAATCTCTCTGATGGGTGTGAATTGTTCTAGTTGTTCACCATTGAAAAGCACTGAAAACTTGACTCAAGTGACCATGCCCATGATTATATCTATCCATGCTTGAGCGAACCCAAGTTTTGCCATGATGGCCCGCAAGTTACACCACTCAGCCCTGACGTAGGTTTTCATCATATCAAGCTTTGGAGCACACATACCATTAACGCTGGACTTGTTTCTTTTAATAAAGTGTAGACACTCAAAAGAACTGATTATGTTGTCTTTTATTAATCTGCCTAGTACAAAAGCCGATTGCTCCTCTAATATTATATCTGGCAAGATCTGGTTCAACCTATTAGCCACCACCTTCGAAGCTATTTTGTACAAAACATTGCACAAACTGATTGGTCTAAATTGGGTGAGTAAAGTTGGTTTCTGCACCTTGGACACTAACACTAGGAGAGTGTCGTTAACACATGATGCACTTTCCTCTCCCTTTACTATACGTGAGACTACACGAGTGACATCATCTCCACAAAGTTCCTAGTGCCACTCATAAAAATGTGCAGAGAATCCATCTGGGTCAGGCGCCTTTGCAGGAAACATTTGAAAAAGAGCAACTTTCACCTCCTCATTAGTACATTGTAGAGTTAAGGCATGATTCAGATTACCACGTGGTCTGTGTGAGAATGTAACATCTATAATTAGGCAGTTTTGGTGGGGTAGTAAGAACGGGAAGCGGAAGCCCAGCTAGGTTGCTTGGGAGGACATGACTCGGCCAAAAAACATGGGAGGTTTGGGGTTCCGAAACCTAGAGATATTTAACTTAGCATTGCTGTCAAGGCAAGCATGGCGTATACTCCAGGAACCTACATCCCTCAGTGCGAGAATCTTGAAGGCAAAATACTTCCCGACTTGCTCTTTGATGGATGTTGAGCTTGGCCCTCGCCGCTCACAAATATGGAGGGCAATCATTGATGGTAGAGATGTCTTGTTACAAGGAATTGTTCGGCGGATTGGAGATGGGAAAACTACAAATATCTGGTGCGATAATTGGATCCCTAGGGATCGAATGATGAGACCAATTTCTCCCCGGACAAGAAATGCTTCACCATTGGTGTCTCGGTTAATTGATACGCCGTCAGGTGCTTGGAAAGAGGAACTCGTTCGGCAAACTTTTGTCCCCTACGACGCGGAAGCAATCCTGGGAATACCCCTCTGCACTAGGCGAATATCTAACTTTTGGGCATGGTCAGCTGATCACAAGGGCCAGTTCTCAGTTTGATCCGTATATGGTATGATCCTGAAACAAAGATTCAAAGGGAAGAGTGGTTGGATGAACAACAAGGGCTTTCGAACGAACAATAAGATAATGATGGATGGGCCGCTCTCTGGAATTTGCGGATTGCCTCAAAGCTTAAAGTGTTTGCATGGAGATTAGCCCGACAGTCCCTTCCCACTGACAATTTATTTCACCACCGCAACATGGCCACAACCCCTATTTGCGCGCTTTGTGGTGTGACTGATAGCTGGCGACACAACTTACTTGAGTGCAGTATGGCACAAAGTGTTTGGGCTCTCTCAGATGAACAAATGGTGGAGCACATGTGTCATAATCCTGAACCAAGCGCAAAGGAATGGCTATTTGCCATGAACAACTCACTATCGCATGTGGAAGTCACTAAGATGATTGTGACTTTATGGGCCATCTGGAGCTCTCGGAGGAAAGCGATACGCGAGGACATATTTCAGAGTCCGTTGTCTACTCTTGATTTTGTTCAGTCTTTTTTGTTAGAACTACAAGTTCTTCATAAGCACACTCTGACACGACAGGCAACACCTGCGTCCAGACCGAGTGGATGGTTACCTCCGCCAGTAAACCATGTGAAAATCAACGTTGACGCGGCAGTCTCTAGGCATGGTGGGTTTTGAGTTGTTGGAGCAGTATGTAGAGACCAAGGGGCAGGGGCGGCGCTAGGGGTATTCTTGGATCTTCATGTGAATACCCGTGACTTTTACAAAACAATGTTGATTTTGGCAAAACGGTAACAATTTTTGAAAAACAACAATGATTTTGGCAAAATGAATACACATGAATACCCAGTTGCAAATTCCTAGAGCCGCCACTGCCGGGGGGCTCCTTCATGGGCGCAACTACTCTTTTCTTTACCCACCTGGATGATCCGGCTACCCTAAAGGTGTTGGCTATGAGGGAAGCCATGGCTCTTGCTGAGGATTTGTATGTGAAGCACATCTTCACTACCTCGGACTGTAAAGTAAGCGTGGAGGAAATCAAGAAGGGAAGCTCGGCTACATATGGAGTTGTCATTATAGAAATTCAAGAACGTTCTTCAGTTTTTCTCTCTAGTATTTTTTGTCATGAGTTTAGAACCTCGAATGTGGAGGCTCGCCATCTCACAAAGCATGGTCTTAGTTTAGGGGTTGATCGTCATGTTTGGTTAGGCCAACTCGAAGATTTTCTTTTTGTCCTAATAAAGCTTGCGAGTTTTTTTTTTGATAGTGATACAAATGTTTCTAAAAAAAAGATAACGATACAAATTGGTCGAACCAAACACCTCCAAAGTTTCCGTTGCTCATGTCTTTTGGAGATTGCCAACTGCAACTGTTGTGCATTTTGATTTGATATAATAAAGTAGACACGAATGCTGTTCTTCTACTCCACCTAGGCTTTATCATTATTTTACAGTTAGGTGCATCAACGTCCAAATTAAGTCTTCCCGCAAAGAAAAAAAAACGTCCAAATTAAGTCGAATCTTGGGTTAGCCGACGGGTGAAGCAAGACACTGCACGCAGGAGCCACACACGGCCGAAGAAGAGGAAAACAGAGCTCTTGGCGTCATCTTGGACCGTCGCTACCGCATGGTCGAGTGGTATCCGTGTGTGACGCCAGGCTCGTACTTGAAACGAGCCGCACGGGGGGCGACTTCCGAGGCCAGTTATGTTTGAACTTTGTTTTGGAAAATCAAAAGATTCCGCCACCCCGGCCGATACAGTCCAGGCTTATTACGACAGTTTGGACTTTCTAGCGGCAGTACCACTGTACGAGTGTAGATACAACTGCAGACACATGCGTTAGTTGCCTCGCGCAATTTGGACTTTCAAATGGCACTACGAGGTGGGAAGTTTTGCGCTTCCCCGTCTCCCACGGAATGATAATACTCCTTTCACTTTCTGTATACAAGGTTGCTTCATTTTTCATGTCAAACTTTAACTTCCCAAATTGGGTAAAAGTAGGGATAATATCACCAGAGATAATATTGTTTCTATAAAGTAAAGAACCAGAAACGGGCTCACGAATACCATCAATATCTACTGGACGGGCAGTGATGAAGGCGATAATAAATACAGAAGTTGCGGTTAATAAGGTAGAGATCATCAAAACACCGAACCATCCGATGTAAAGACGGTTTTCAGGGTCAACAAAACATAGGTTATATGTCATCAAAAATATATCATCGGAAAATTCTTTCAAATGTCATCCGATGACATACATTTTGTTTACCCGCAAAAAATAAAATAAGAAAATGGCATACTTTTTGTGCCATAAAAATATTATGTTGGTAAAATTAATGATCAAAGACATAAAAGTAGCCGCCACCTCCTCTCCAAGAAAAAAAAAACATATGGTTTCTCTACCTCCTGCCGGCGCCGGCACCGATCCGCATTGTCTCCAGTGGCTCTAGGGCCATGGAGGCGCGGTGGACTCCGGCCCTTGCCAGCGGGAGGGATCTTGCTCCGGTTTTAGGTATTTTTAAGAGTTTGTTTATGGTTGTGTCCTATTCAGAAAAGCGAGACTGTGGCAGCTCCCTGAAAATGAAATAAGTTTCTCCCCATCTAGCCCCCGTTCCGGTGGCGCGTCTAGCGTTGTCGGAGGACGTGTGGAGGTGTCTCCGACGGATCTCGTGGGATTCTGTCGGTGTTAGTCTTCGATGGATCTACTTGGATCCAGTCTTTATTCGTGCGTCTATAGGTTAGATCCTTACTATCTATACTTCTCTTCATCTGCCATGGTTGTTGTTCTCGTGTGCTGGTCCTATACAACCATAGCATTACGACTTCCCAACTATGTACTACAACAAGTTTGTCCCGGCTCTGGTGAGGGAGAGCGCTTGTAGTCATTGTCAGGTGGTCTACGGATATGGATGCAATTTTTTTATTTATATGTTCTTTGTGCTACCATGACATGATGAATATATCATAATTTTTCTTTAAAAAAAGTTGACATAAAAATATGAAGTGGACTTGTATAAAAAACAGAGAGAGTAATACAATTTCATTTGTACTGTAAATTTAATCATCCAAATTTTCAATTGTACATATTTTGGGAGAAAAGGCCTTCATCGGACCAATGCATATCTTTGGAACACGGTGGCCAATGCACCCAATTAAAAAAACAATTTTAAAAATAAAAAAGAGTCAAAAATTTCTGAACCTTTTTGTACTAACAAAAATGGCCTAGCATAATGTTGTGCTAAAAGTTACGTGCAGGGATGACTTTCACGGTATTGTTGGCAAAAAAAAGTTTGTAAGTCAAAAAATGCGAATAACAATATTGATTTTGTTTTTCTCCCCATGAATACCAGGAAAGTTATTCCGTCACGAAACTTTTCATATGAGTATTATCCCAAGTCATGTTTGTCCAAAAAAAAGTTTCATAACATTTTGACCTTTTGTTATTTATTGTTTTATTAAAAAAATCAATTCAGGTCCAACGGGATCCAAAACCCACTAGGTACTTCCGTTCGTCCAACTTTATATATAAAGCCAAACATACTCATGTGTAACTTATTGAAAGGAGCTTTGCCCATTTCCATGTTGGAATTTCGATGATAAGTGTTCTACTTAGTAGGTGAATATTTGTTATATGAGATATCCCAGCTTATATGAAGCAGAGTGTGAACTATCTCCTATATTATTGTCTCGGTGACCCCTAGTGTTGGTGGTTGATTTAAGTCAATAAAAACTCCCTTTGTCTTGCGATCTAGGATCACCCATGCTTAATTTGTTCAAGTATTTGTCCACTGGTTGATCATTCGATACCAAGGCATGGCATCTTTCCCCCCTATAAGGGGCAAGGAAAAAATATTTTATTAAAATAACTTGGCGTGTTGATTAAACAACATGCACTACTAGGAAAATGCTTACCAGTAGCGCTGGTTTTTGAGCTACCAGTAGCGCGGGCACCAACGCTACTGTTAGGGCGCTATAGCTATTATTTAGCAGTAGCGCGTTTCTAAACAAGCGTTGTAGCTAAAATACTTAGTAGTAGTGCCTCTTTCTCTACCAACACTACTACTATGATCACATAGTAGTAGCGCCCTATTTTCTCCCCGCGCTACAACTAGGTAAATAGAAATTAAAAATAAAAAAAGAGTCAGAGGCAATATTCATTTAAATCAAGACAAGTCCGGTGCAAATAAACTAAGTTCACAGAACCATCTCACAAGCATTAACGACAAATACCACATTTAATATAACCACACAATCTCACAAACTCATATATAGTAGTCAACAATGCATGGATAGATCATAGTTGATAAGTTTACTAGGTAGTCATGCTAGCATATATATGGTTTAGCATCCACACGCATGCATGGATAGATCTCACAAGCATATGTAGTTCTAGATGATATCGATAACGACCATCATCCTCAAGCCTGGGCGGTGGGTGTCCCTGATAGTAATTAGGATTGCCTGTCCAACATGAAGATTCTTGCCGACGAGGAAGCTCTTCCACCCAACCGAGTTGAAGTGTGTGCGACCGTCCGTGTCCACGCCGTACGCACAAGTGGTGATGGAGCCCCTCGCGGTAAGGCGTATTCCAGCAGAGCCTTCTTCATCAGGCTTGATACCAAAACTCTCAGATAGGCTCTTTGGCAATTTCTGAATAAGAAAAACATATCAATTAATAAGTAGCCTCACACATTCTACACTATCAAAAGACAGTACTACATTTCTACACTAAGTATAACAATAAAGCATATATATCATTGCATTCACTAAGCATATAAGATTCACTAAGCATATATATCATCGGACTCTACACTAAGTATAACAATAAAGCATATATATCATCGGATTCACTAAGCATATATATCATCGGATTCACTAAGCATATAGATCATCGGATTTACTGAGTATATAAGATTCACTAAGTATATATATCATCGGACTCTACACTAAGTATAACAATAAAGCATATCAACAAATTACTGCAGTAAATGCAACATACCATGATATGCTGATCAACCATGGTACTTGTCAGGCGGGTCACGAATGGCACCCCGACGAAGTCAGCACGTGGCGGAATGATGTCCCATAGGTTGCACACCTCCTCCTCGCTCAACTTCATTCTTTGAGCTACGATGGCATCACCGAGTGGGTCGTCATCATCCTCATCATCCTCATAATCTTCTGCTTCGTTGACATAAATCACGGCCAGCTTGGGTCTTTCAGCTCTAAAGGAGAAGCTGATCAACTCACCACCGGTGATACGCATGTGGTCGATGAAATGGACCCATCCATCTCCTCCCACCCGCGTCATCTTTCATCCTTTCTCGATCTCCATAGTGTAGGGGCCCCCAGGAGCCTCACAGGTCATAGAGTCTCCAGTCAGATGGTTGAATTCTGACCTCACATTGCATGGGATGATATGTGTACAAAAAGCAAAATGATATATACACGATGCATTAATGCCAATAACACTAAAAACAAAATAGTAGTTACTAGTTTCATATAATTTATTACCGCCGCATGAAGAAAACTAGACTCGAAGTAGATGCCAAACATCGTGCCAGTTGCAAGGCTGCTGGCGCACCTTGACTTGCACCGTCGACATGGTGGTGGTGGTGGTGGCGCCATTTCCCTAAAGCAATATGATTAAAGGATTAACGATCCAAAAGGTAAACATAAAGTTTTCATAGCTAGAGTTCACATGGCAAGCAAAATAACAACTAAAAAGTAAACATAAAGTTCAGTCCAGGGGAACACTTTATCTATTCCCACATCCAAAAGTTGAACCAGCTTAGAATCTTCCAGAACACAATAAGTAAACATCCATTCCACCTTTGGCATCAGATGCACAATAATTAAAACTATAAAAGGCAAACACCCCCCCCCTTCGATCAGATACAACTCTTTGTCTATATGTGTTTTCTGAAATTTACCAAAAATGAGCTCACTAACAGCATCATAAGAACTTAGCAATTTGAGCATCACCACATGCAGATACTCTCTTCAACCTGAAAGAGAGTATCGAATCAAGCATTGATTTTTCCATGAAACCACATAACAGTGAGGGCTTCTTGGTCATATCATTATGTGCATCAACAAAGAAGCTAGTGGCAGTAGCCAAGAATTGAAACCCTCAACCGTTGCTGTCATATCAGAGCTAAAAAAATGCTCACGATTCTACGGTCGAGCACTATGGTTGTTCCAGTGGAGGAATGACAAGTAGTTACAAGTACTACATCAATGATCCTAAATGTCGGAAACAATAGTCACGACATGGACGCCCCCGATCTAAACCCTAGAACACTAGGCACCGCCGCCGCCACCACTCCTCCAGGGGCAGCAGCCAAGAATTGAAACCCAAGTTTCAATTATCCTCCCTCCGTTTTTATTTAGTTCGCACATTAGCTTTGGTCAAAGTTAATCTTTACAAACTTTGACCAAGTTTATATACAAAAATATTAAGATATACAATAACAAATCAACAACATTAGATTTATTATTAAATGTACTTTCACATCGTATAGATTTATTATGATAGATGTCTATATTGTTTTCTATAAACTTGTTCAAACTTTACGAAGTTTGACTTCAGTCAACTCTAATATGCAGAGTAAATAAAAACGGAGGGAGTATGTGCTAAAAGCCTCTACTTCTCTAGCTACTTCTCTCTACTCTCTCCTAAGTTTCGGTGAGCAACAAAAAGCCTCTACTTCTCTCACCTAACCCCTCTCTCTACTCTCTCCCTAATCACGCGAGGAGCATGTCGCATCAAAGCGCGGAGCCACCGTGCAATCCCTAAATCCCAAAACATGGCGAGCCGCCGCGGCAAATCGATTGGAGCCTAGCTAGTGTGGCGCGCGCAGGGAGGAGGAGATCGAGGGGGACTTACGGGGCTGGAGCGTCGGAGTAGGCGAGAGGCGACCGCGCGTGGTGGCGGCGCACGGCACCGTCGACAGGGGTGAGGCGGCCGGGGACGAACCCTAACCGCGGCGGCGGCGGCGGGCGGAGGGGGGTTGATTGTGAGAGTGTGAGGGGGTGCGGGGGCGCTTGGGCCGGTTTTCTTTTGCTCTAGTAGTATCGCTGTTTAGAGGCCGGCGCTACTGCTAAGCCCACCAGCTGTAGCGCCCGTTCAAAACAAACGCTACAGCTAAGTGGGCTACTGTTTTTGCCCTGCGGCCCATCTAACAGCAGCGCGGCCCAAGCAAACAGACGCTGCTGTTATATATTAGTAGTAGTGTGTTTCCTGCCCAGCGCTACTGCTAAATACTAGTAGCGTAGGGTCATAAACAGGCGCTACTGGTAAACTTCTATCTATAAGCATTTTCCTAGTAGTGATGGTTACAATCATCAAGTACAAAATAAGTCACGCAGGGCAGATACTCCCTAGAATTAATCCATCCGGTCTAGAATCAAGACAAAATTTAGCGATCTCATGGGTTGCATTGTTCTTGTCCCTGTAAAAATCCAGGCCACGTTGTAATGAGAGATAAATTGTAGACCCAAGGCTTCTCTCTTTAAATTACGAAGCATAACTACTAAAAATATTATACAATAGATTATTTTTCAGAAACATGTTGTTAGTCTCGCAAATGGCAGGCTTATGTAGAGAGACCCCAAAATAGAATCCCGCAAGACAAGCTCGAAGTTCCACTTCCACGACGTCTGAGCAGACAGAAAGAAAAACCAATGAAGTGATTACCAATCCTTTATGGTCTCTAGCGACCACTCCATGCTTGTAAACTTCTCTTCTGCAATGAAGCTAGCATGGATCCCTCATGCAACGCCCCAAACACGGCACAAGTATGGTTAGGTAGAGAAGCACCACCCTAACAGCAAACATGTTTATCTTCGGGGGATCAAAGTCCTTGGAGACTCCACTGAAGGAGATGAGCGACGCTCGAACTGATGTCATTCCATTCCCAAATGTGAGATTATTCAGGATGTGCCAACTTCTCTAGAATGAGAGAAATAAATTTGCACGAACCTCTGCATCAAGCTTATCTATAACATATCAAACAATCAATTTGGCCATTCAACTTTAAACAACTCCTCTCAACGCAGATTCCATATGTCCTTAACCGCCCTACAAAATGCTCGGCCTTAGCGCATACCGTAAGCGCATGAAAAACATCCTCCTTGCCACATCAGAACTGATACACGCACTACATGCAATTTGATGATGACGAAGTCTTGGCATATGTGTTGCCAGACTATTCGTAGCCGCCCTTCATACAAGAACTCTCACTTTAGGAGGGACATTAGCTTTCCAGATCAGGTTCCATTTAGTCCTATCCCCATCTCCAGTAGCAATGTATTGTCCCAAGTCATTAGAACACATTTGATCTCCTAGAGTCAACTTATACACACTCATGATCAAGAAAAGTCCATTTCTCTTGTCAAGCCAAGCAATAAAATCATTTTTTAGGCAATAAAATCATATATTGGGATGCGAGGAACACACGAACTTAACACTACCTCAACATCATTGGGATACTATGTCTAACCACCCCTATCGCACCTATTTGAACTGGGGGGCATAAGGTCAGAAAACTCACTCGACTCCTTTTTCAAACAATTTCACCCATGAACAATACCATGCCACGGCACAGACGAACGACGTGGAAAAGCCTTGTCTAAAAGATGTACATTGGGTTAGTACTTCGACTTAAGAAAAATAAATTTATGATCTCTCAATAGTTTGCATAGTTGAATTTTGGTCTTACCTTCTTTTCAACCTTGGATCCACCACCTTCCTTGACTGGAGACACTTGGTCGCTTAATCGACCTGTGGCATTATCCGTGCTTGTCTGACATGATTTTCACTCAACTTATCACATACACGTCTGTCCACATTGTCACATATGTGCCAAATCAACATATGACTCAAGAAACACACAAGCATAGGAGAAAAAGGGGAGAGGTGTGTTGCCATGAGTAACTCGAACTCGCCTAAGCGAGAGAGGAGAAGAGCTCCGAAAATAAAATGAAAACAAAACCAGGAACATGATGAGAAGATGGCATAGATGCCCATGTGGCAAGTCCGATCAAAACCCATGCCATGTATGCGAGAAACCCACTTCATATTTGATGAAAGACCAAATGTGTTTGTCTTTTTAGGAGGAAAAAATTCTGCTTTGGAGGATATGTTGAAAAAATTAATTGGGCACTAAATGATTCCTAAAACGGAGGCAAAAGATTTGTCTTATCCATTAAGTATATGAAGATAAAGTTTTAAGCTGAGAAATGAACCTATTACAAAGGGGACTACTCTGCAAGCACAAAAAATGGGGGGCTCCTCTCCCGGTAGGATACTACTCAAATGTTCAGCTCCTGCAATTGCATAAAGCTTGACCTCATTCTTAATGTTTGCCACAATGACTTGAGGCAACATTGATTTCTTTTGAAATACCCTAGTGTTTCACTCATTTCTAATAGACCAATAGATAAGCATTATGAGAGAAGTCGTCATTTTCGATGACATGTTGTTGTCGTTTGACATGTTGACCCACCAAGAGTGCTCCATCATCCACCCAGAAATATCTAAATTCGGCAGTAATGAGCTTTGTGAGCAGTAAGAATTAAGCAAGTCCCACCTAACTTTTACACCATTTGCTTCTACGTTTGGCTGCATGCATCATTTTGATGCAGAGGCTAGGGGCATTCCTTCTATTAATTTTTTTTGCTTCGACATAGATATTCATGTGCATTTTTTGCTTTTATTTAATTAATTAATCAGATCGTATAGGTGTTGGACGAGAATTACCAAACCTGTTTTCTTTTCGAGAAACTTTGCGAACAGCTGACGTATGGAAGACGTACTTGTATCTCTTGCATATTATTACTGTAAGCAAAGGATGAGAACACGCGCGTGACATGAACCGAACTTGCCACTCCCGAAACCGATGGGCACCGTTTCCTTGCTCGTACGGGCAACCTTCGTGTCAACTCGTTGAACCACGTATTCCCACGCACGCGCACGCCGCATCATGTCGGTCGTACAGTTCGCACCCCGATCGAGAACTGGCTAGCTAGCTTTACACACCACGGCGTCGAACGTGATGAAGCACCACCTCATCGTGCGCTGTTGGCCGACGGGGTCTCCCTCCCGTCTCCGGATCGATCGATTGATTAACTCTTGGTTGACAAGATAGACGACGGTGCCAACAGAAAGCAACAGGTGCATCCACTGACTGTGCTGCCAACCCCAGCCCACGAGGCGCTCAACAGCCGCATCCTACGTACTCCATGATCTTCCATGTTCAACCCAACCATCTCGCCATAGTTCCATTTCCCTTGCAAAATATCTCTATGCAACTCCAGTTAGTCGTGATATTTTTTTTCCTCTGTCGACCGTGGAAGTCTACTCTACCCCATCATCTCGCCGGCCGTCAGCCCACACCACACCGCACGTACGCCTCCGGGACCACCTGGCAATGTGCTCGTGTTCTCACGTCACTTCAAGTTCGAGCAAATCAACTGCCTCCTTTTTATTTGGATCTTTGAGAAAAGTGAGACTGGATTGATGGCCAAGTTCAACAACAATTTCTCGCTCGGTCCGAGCTATCGCGAGGTTAGGTAAACGGAGGCTTCCACCGCGCCAGAGTTCGTGACTCATCGTAATGGCCTAGTGGAACATTACGTTAGGAATGCGTGTATGAGATAGTGGGTTTAAGGAACTGTATTTAAACCAATGCCAAGGTCAAAATCAAAGTTGTTTCTCCAAAAATAGAATCAAAGTCAAACCAATGTCAGAAGTACAATTTGGACGCTATTGTTACCGCCAAAGATTATTGTCTTGTTCGTAGTGTAGAAATTCAAAAATACTCTGTCAAACTCATGTGTTTTTTAGGGTAAAATTCATGTGTTTCGGTTAAAGGTGATTTTCATAGTTTTTTTATTTCCTCTGGTTCTTTAAATAAAGTGGATACATAGTATCGTCAGAACAAAAATCCTATGAGTTTGCTATCTTCTTTTTCTGCGGTAAACTTTGCTATTGTATCATTTTCTTATAAATTAAACGAGATATCGACGTTTCTACCACCGAGGACATGGCCAGCGGTTAGCCCCAGAAGAGCTGTCCTGCAGGCCAGTTAGGCTCGGATGCCATCACGGCGCTAATGGGGTAGCCTGCAGACAGCAGGTGACTCCTGTAGAGGAGCCGACTTCGTCAACGGGTGGATGAATTCTGCAACTCCTAAGTAAACTTCTGGACTCTGAAGCACATGACCCAAAAAACTACATTTTTATTTTTCAGAAAGAGTTGCACTTATACATTACTGAGTACTCCCTCCGGTCCTTTTTACTCTGCATATTAGAATTCTTTGAAGTCAAACTTCACAAAGTTTGATCGTATTTATATGAAAAAATATCAACATCTGCCATGCTAAAGTTATATAATATGAAACTTTAAGTCATGACACATCTAATGGTATTGATTTCAGATTGTGAATGTTGACACTTTTTTCTAGAAAGCTGGTCAAACTTTACGAGGCTTGACTTTAGTCAAATCTTATATGCGAACTAAAAACGACCGGAAGGAGTACTTAGTAGCAGTGCAATATATTTTCATATGGTATATATTGGGTGTAAGGGCATCTCCAATGCCGACCTTCAAACCATCCGCAACCGTCTGAACCACGCAGTCCGGATGTGTTTTGCCATCCAACACGGTCATGTATCGGTTCGTCAACCGGTTCAGACGCACTTTTTCCGCAAACTGGAGACAAGCTGGAGGGGCTTTCTGGGCGTTCGGACCGCTGTCACGCCTGCATTTGATTAACCTGACCCATCAAAAACCCCTTTTCCGCGGTCGCGCGTGTTCCCGCTCGAAGCTAGCTGCCAGCATTCATGTCGGTCCGGAGCGGATGCAACCGCTCACAATAGCCGACATTGAAGGGGCTCGCCGACTGAGAGCGCCGCCCGCTGCTCATCCCCTGTGCATGCCTTCTCTATCCGCCTTCCCGCCTACCTCCACTAAACCGCACATGTGCCGAGGAACCTACTACGGCGCCCCGAGCGCCACACGTTCGTTTCTGTGCCGACGAGCATTAAACACCTCTTCGGCTGACTCCTCGCATTCGCTTGCTATATAAACGTGTTCAGGAGCCGGTCAAGAACCACACCTCACCTCCGCTCTCTCCACCTCCTCGTTGTACAACACCCCCCATGGCCTCGGGTGAACAGAAGGAGTTCTCCGACATTGAAGTTGCCTGGGTTGCCCGGCGAGCCAGAGCCCGATACAGGTTGGCTTGCCGGCAACCCGCCGGATCCGGCGCCACCACCATCTCCATCGCCACTCCCTCCTCGCCTGTCCAGACTAGACAACGTCGTCTCCCAGCAAATCCTCGACCATCAATGGTGGCAACATGTCCGTCAGGTAGGGCAGGAAGCCATGTCGGCGGAGGCCGACATGTCCGCAGCCACAACAGACAGCGAGGAAAAGTAGATCATGGGCGACCGCCGCCGCTTTGGTCCCACGAAAGCCACAGCCATCGCTTCGCCGGGTTACACAGTCGTTCTCTTGCCGGATGAGCTTGGGCGTAGACCACGGCGACCGTCTTCCCGTGCCCCAAAAGTCAAAACCAACCCTGACCCGTGCTTGACGAAAGTGATGGGAGGCTATTCTTCCCCTTCCGCTGAAGCATATCCCTCACAGGCTACCGGCAGTCCGGTGAACGGGCTGCCGGATATAGGGAAGACATGTCGTGGGAGTGGAGATCCACCACGGCCGGTCGTAGATTAGTTTTACCCTAGGCTAGTATAGTTTTTAGTTAAAATATGTCTGAAATATAAATGTTTTTGTCTGGTTTGTATGGAAATCATCCGGTTTTCATGTAATTCGTCCGCTTTGTTTAAACTTTATTTGAAATATATGTGGATAGCATTGGATGACCGACTCCCGCATCCGTGTCAGTGTCCGCTTTGCGGGTCAGCTTTGGAGATGCCCTAATGGATTTTAGATAATTTTTCTACATACAAACTTGGTCAAAGTTTATCGAGCATGACTTTTCAAAAAAAAATAGTGTGCACTATATTATTGAAAGGAGGAAGTATTACATTCTTGTTATCCATGAATAAAAACTGGAATATACATTTTAGTCCTCATTCATGTTTATTTCATGAAGAATCTGTATCGATACATTTTCTTATAGAACTTTGCAAATGCTCGGTTCGTTCTAACATTTGCATCTATTTTTTCGGATGTTTAGCATGCATGCTTCTCTACTACTTCCTCCGCCTAGGTTTATTAGTCCAAATCAAATTTCTAGTTTAAATTTGATTAACAAAATATGAGTTAAACGCCAAAAATATATCATTGGATTTGTATTCGAATGAATGTTTCAATGATATCTCTTGTGGCATATAACTCATAATTTATTAGTCAAAATAGACTCAAGGGAACCTATATAAATCCATATTAAGTACACACGAAAAAGATGAATGATTGTCCGACGTTGGATGGGCTTTGTGGCTGGCTCCCTAAGTTAAATCTTCGTGATGAGACAATGAAAGCTTGACAGTGATTGGTTCATAACTTTATCTTGGTATTTTCTTATCGTCATTGTAGAGTGAAAAGAGGAGGTAAGAGGAACCATGTTAAAATTAGCCCCAAAACAACTGAAAAGTTATGGATGGAGTATTACATTCTTCCTATGCATGAATAAAAACCTAACTATGCATTTTAGCTCCTCATTTTTGTTCATTTCATGCAGTCTAGATATTAATACATTTTCTCATAACACTTTGCAAATGCTCAATTCACTATAAATTTGCATCCAATATTTTCAAGAATTATCAGTAGTAAGTTCCTCCACCGTGATTCCTTTGGATGTTTAGCATCCATATGCTTTTATCCAATATATTTGTCTTGGTCCTTGAGTTTTTAGCTAATGAGCCCAACAAACCCGGAAGGACGTGTGCACACGTCGTTTCAATGGACGACCGATCGTTCTTTGGATGGGTTTAGTGGCCGGCTCCCTAAGTTAAATCATCGTCACGAAACAATGCAGCTTGAGGGTGATTGGTTGATGAAAGACTAATTTACCCGGGATATTATTTTATCGTCGCTGTACAACAGCGGTCCAAAACATCAGCTGAAAAGTCACTGTCACTGAAACAACGGGTACTTCTCCAGTTTGAAGCGGAAGTAGAGCAGACTCTACTTCAGTACGTGATAAACAAATCAACCACACTGCATGACAACGACCGGGGTGGGAAAAAGAAAGAACAAAAACGAGAGGGAGACAATTAATGAGATCATCATCGCTCGCAGTTTTAGTTCTTCTCTACTGTGCCGTAGGAGAATTGACTTTGGATCAGAGCAGAAATCAAAACCAAGGAAAAGCTTCATTCCCGTTCGGTTTCATTAGTACTACATCTATGGGCCACTACTTCACCACTTCACTGGAAGTGCTCAGGATCTACTCGTATGATTTTGGATGAACAGTAAATTTCAAAAAACCGCTTAGAAATTTACTGTTCATCCAATTTGTAAGCTAGGGCTCGCATGATCTTGGATGAACAGTAAATTTTTTAAAAAAATTAAAATTTCTAATTATTTGTAGCAAGAAACATTTATATTTTTTCTATACGTATGTAAACTTTCATCGTTGTAATCACATTTGTGGATGTGTGGGCATCCTGCTTCCAAAAACACTCTTTTTGGAGCATTGATTTTGTCTTTTTTCACACCTCCACAAATGTGATTTCATTATGAAAATTTGCATGCATGTAGAAAAATATCAATGTTTCTAGCCAAAAAATAGAGTTTTTTTTGGTTTTTTTTACATTTTTTGGATTGGGTTGTTTATCCAAGATCATGTGAGCTCAAGCTCACATGATCCATGTCCCTATGTTTGGTAATTCGATACTATTAACTCTTTTTTGTTAATTATAGTCAATGCTAAACTCGATGTGGGAGAATTGAACGAGATGGCTATTCCTTGGATCATTATCATTACTACTAGTAATGACAGCCATGGATGTGGAACAACGTCTGAACCACCCCGCTTCGTAGTCAAAATAGATTGAGTTAGTTGTAATCGTCTCGGTTAGATTTAGTTCAGTTTGAACTAACTTCCTGTTTATGAGGGCTTATGCAGGATGCCCACTTGCATCTATCCCTACTGAAAACCATATAAGGCTTCGTACAATGCAAGGTGCTTAGAAGAACTAAACATATTTCCTTTTAAGCATCAATGCTTATTTCTAAAGAATAAACGCTTAATTATGCGTCTCTTCTGTAGAAATAAGCACTAGTGCTTGAGAAAAAATATTTATTTATTAAGCACCACCCCAAGTACATTGCATTGTACCCCCTCTGTTTCTTTTACTCCGTGTATAAAATTTGTCTTAAGTCAAACTTCGTAAACTTTGACCATGTTTATATCAAAAAATATCGCCATCTACAACACTAAAGATATACAATATAGAAGTTAATTCTATTATGGATCCAGTGATAACGATTTGATATTGTGAATGTTGATATTTTTTTCTATAATTTTGGTCAAACTTAATAAAGTTTGACTTCTGACAAAATTTATATGCATAGTAAAAAGAAACGGAGGGAGTACAAGCCCTAAGGGCTACTTGTAAAAGGGAGATGAAGAACTTATAGGTCGAACGTTAACACTGAAATCTGGTGAGAAAATTGCGTTGGTAACTAAAATGTACTCTGCTAATTTTGTTGGTACCATCTGGACCGTGTTGGAAATGGCTATTCTTTTTGACAAGCCCCTTCGGCCAACATAACCTTTTTTTTTACTGTTATTAACTTATAAAGATGGGCTAAATCGTGGGCACGTACAAGTTTGTCAACAAACAAACTAATTGCTTGTTTGGTAAGTTGACATAAGCTCAAAATAAGGCATAGTTAGCATGCACACATCTCTAACACGATGACCAAGCATAAAAAATAAAGTCTAAAAGAAATGAGCAAATCTTCACTATCTTCAAACTCTTTCTTCTTGCATAACACTTGTACTTTTCTAAAGGCAACCACAGAAAAATAACAAATGTATCAAACCACATACCTGCAAATATCAACGAAGGTTCTCCCATAGTTATAATTTAAGCCGCAATACCAAGGCTACGTTGCATGCACGCAACCATTAAAGTGATCAACCAATATCGGCAAGAGCATCAACACCGGTATCCCAGGGACAAAACACCGAACAGCCAGGTCACCGCCGCTGGGAGATGAGATTACGAATTACCATTATCTAGGACATAGCAACCGAGACAGATATTGCGAGGACAATCCTCCTCGCGGCAACCATGAGAAAAAAATCCAAAACTGATCTGGTGAAACAAGATCTGAAGGACCCTACCTAGAAAAAAAATTAATCTTTCAATAACATCATTGACATCGTGAAGGAGATCTCGTCGTCGAATGAAGGGAAGAAGATTACTCATTGTAGACGATGCCATCTTCAAAGAAGAAGACGACTACCAAACCCTAAACCAATCTAATGAAAACACTACTATTATGAAGAACTCCACTCATAGATCAGGTTCCCCACCCCTTCCAATGCCAGCGAGGCCGGCCGTAGGAGGGGGAACCGATCTATGGTGGAGGCGGCTAGGTTTTTTCAGAAGGACCTCTTGTGGAGGCGGCGGCTAGGCTCCCATAGATTGATTCTTACGAACACCTCTCCCACTAGTCCTCTTTGATTTTCGTTGGTGCCCCCCACCAGTCCACCACTCAAAAATAGCAAGAGCTATTTTATCCTCCAGCAAAACAAAAAGTAAGAGCTATTTTATCGTGTGTATACCGTAAATTTTTAGTATAGAGAATACAAATTGGGGCAGAGGAGAAGAAATGTCATCAAATCTCATGAACTTGTAGTTGTCGGCATATCACTAGAAGAGTTGGTCAATTGAGCAAATGGATATATAGGGCATTTCACCAGGAAAATACGAAGGAGAACCTGGGTTCCAGCGCACCCTATATGCAAAAAAAAAGTAATTCAAAAAAAGTTCAAAAAATTCCAAATATTTTTTGGTATCAAATATGATCAAGTATTGTAGTCGTATAAAAAGATTCGTCAGAAAATGACTTTCATTGCATCCTGAGTCAAAGATTTGGCAAAAAACGCTATATACAAATACTATATACGCTATATTGTCGTCATAAACTTGTCTTTTTTTGCCCTAAATTCAATATGAATCATTTCTTGTCCAAAAATTTTATATGAGTGCAATACCTAATCATCTTTGATTCCAAACAAGATTTAGAATTTTTTAAACTTTTTTAAATTACTATTTTTTTACACATATAGGATGCGCGGGTATCCGAGAGCATCAAGTTCCGGTCCCATTTCACCACGCCTTGACTAACCATTTCTGGCCATGTCGATGTCAATCATTTATTGCCTAGAGATATTGTATCGGTTCCTCACAAGTGGTCATGCTGGCAGATCAAGCTGATAAAGCACTTTGACCAAATGCAGATGCAGCTCCTCTCTTGCACACCAACACACACATTATTACCCTCATAACCCGTCGATCCTTCCGCACCACGTGCGCCAGCTTTGTTGACGAGCCACTCACCACCGCTCCGGTACCCACAAATTGAATTATCCAGAGCATATGCATGCTTGGTTTTCTGCCATAAGAGCATCTATAGCCGGGCGCTCTAAACCCTCCCAATCTAAATCCTCCCAAACGTTCGGGTCATCCGTCTGGTCATTGATTAGTCACGATTTTTCAATCAAGATGGACATCTCAAACGGGTCTCAAACACCTAGGCTGACCGGCACCTTCCATATTCAGTCAAAATATAGGGCGGATGTGGAGGCGTCCGGACGCGTCCGCCATGTTGTGCCCGGCCAACGCTGGCCCACCCGACCCTACATATATTCGTCCATATCCACTCGCCGAACCAAACCCTAGCCATTTCACACCTCTCTCCCCCTCCACTCCCTCCACCATCCTAACTCGCCTCCTGCGATTTTCGGCCGTCTCCGGCATGGCGGGCAACGGATCGGACTCCGTCCGGTCCGGATCTATCGACCGGGGTGTCATCCCGCACGGGTTGGAGGAGGCAATGGAGGTCTGCATTGCACTCCGCCGCTCTAGGGAGGACAGTGCCTGGACGAGGATGGATCTGCCCGGCCCGACTCCATTGCGTCGGCTCAACGGGAGCTCGGGTCCTTTGGGGATGGATCATCGCGGTCTGGGCAGCCGGATAATCTCTCCTTCCCCATCACCGGTCAGGCAGACTATGAGTTTCACCAGGAATGGGCAGCCCGCCGTGGGAAGGAGAGGATTAGGGCCGCCGAGACCCATATCGCGGCGGAAATGGTGGAGGCGGCCGGTGCGGCGGGCAGCCGCAGAGGAGGAAGCCATCCGCGCCCGCATTGTGAAGAAATGACAACGGAGGAACGCGCACACCCTCGTCTGAGAGCAAAATCGGGCGGTCTGTGCAATGGCCGGACTGGCACTGAAGGAGGAGAAGGAGGACAACGACGGCAAGAACAACTCCGGCGACGAGTACATCCGGCTCGATCTTTACTGCGTCTTCGACCGATACTTCCGCGAGAAGGACGACAAGGGTGCCCGGAAGGGCAAGCACTAGTAGAAAAAGGGGCTTTCGTTCGGGCCTGGCCAACCCATTAGTCCCGGTTCTGCCACGAACCGGGACCAATGGACGCATTTGTCCCGGTTCGTGAGCCCAGGGGGGCGGCCGGGGCCTTGTGGGCATTGGTCCCGGTTCATCTGGGACCATTTGTCCCGGTTCTTGGCACGAACCGCGACCAATGGGCCTCGCTCCTGGCCCACAACCATTGGTCCCGGTTCGTGGCAGGAACCGGGACAGAAGGATGGCCTTTAGTCCCGGTTCCAGCCACGAACCAGGACTAATGAGTTGCCTATATATACCCCATCGCCGGCGAGCAGAGCACTCCACAGTGCTTTGTTTTTTGCTGGCCGGCGAGGGGGGGCATTGGGTGCTCTAGCTCACCTCCTATGCACATGAGGTGTTCGATGAAATGCCCGAGCCACATTAGTTAAGCTTTCTCCTCTCGAAGCTCGACCTCCGAACTCCATTTTTTCCAATATTTGTTTAGATTTAGCGGTCCGTCACGCCCCGTCTTTGTTTTCACCGTCGTCGATCGCCCACGCCGATCTCGTCGCCGGCACCACCGTGGTGAGCCTCTTGTTCTTATCTTCTTTCTGAAAGAAAGAAAATCTTACTTTAGATACATACTTGTCTAATTTTCTTACTTGTGACACACATAATTATATATAATGCACGCAGATGAACCGGCAATGGATGTACGATGACAGACACACCTCTGAGTACATTAAGGGCGTGCATAATTTTCTCGAAGTGGCTGAGGCAAACAAGCAGAATGGTTCTATGTGTTGTCCATGCCCTATTTGTGGGAATACGAGGTCTTACTCTGACAAGAAAATCCATCACACCCACCTGCTTTATAAGGGTTTCATGCCACACAATAATGTTTGGACGAAGCACGAAGAAATAGGGGTTATGATGGAAGACAGCAAAGAAGAGGAGGACGATGAAAACCATGTGCCCCCTGAATACGGTGATGCTGCAACAGGGGAAGCTGAAGATCAAGAGGAAGCTGAAGATCCAGAGGAACCAGACGATGTGCCCGATGATGATCTCCGCTGGGTCATTGTTGATGCAAGGGAAAAGTGCGAAAGTGAAAAGGAGAAGCTGAAGTTCGATCGCATGTTAGAGGATCACAAAAAACGGTTGTACCCCAATTGCGAAGATGGCAACACAAAGCTTGGTACCGTACTGGAATTACTACAGTGGAAGGCAGAGAATGTTGTGCCTGACAAAGGATTTGAGAATCTACCGAAAATATTGAAGAATAAGCTTCCAAAGGATAACGAATTGCCCGATAGTACGTACGCAGCAAAGAAGGTCGTATGCCCTCTAGGATTGGAGGTGGAGAAGATACATGCATGCCCTAATGACTGCATCCTCTACTGCGGTGCATACAAGAATTTGAACGCATGTCTGGTATGCGATGCATTGCGGTATAAGATCAGACGAGATGACCCTGGTGATGTTGAGGGTGAGCCCCGCAGGAAGAGGGTTCCTGCGAAGGTGATGTGGTATGCTCCTATAATACCGCGGTTGAAACAACTGTTCAGAAACAAAGAGCATGCCAAGTTGATGCGATGGCACAGTGAGGACCGTAAGAAAGACGGGAAGTTGAGAGCACCCGCTGACGGGTCGAAGTGGAGAAAAATCGAGAGAAAGTTCTGGGCTGAGTTTGCAAGTGACCCAAGGAACGTGTGGTTTGCTTTAAGCGCGGATGGCATTAATCCTTTCGGGGAGCAGAGAAGCAATCACAACACCTGGCCCGTGACTCTATGTATGTATAAACTTCCTCCTTGGATGTGCATGAAGCGGAAGTTCATTATGATGCCAATTCTCATCCAAGGCCCTAAGCAACCCGGCAACGACATTGATGTGTACCTAAGGCCATTAGTTGAAGAACTCTTACAGCTGTGGAATGGAATAGGTGTACGTGCGTGGGATGAGCACATGGGGGAAGAATTTGACCTAAAGGCATTGCTGTTCGTGACCATCAATGATTGGCCCGCTCTCAGTAACCTTTCAGGACAGACAAATAAGGGATACCACGCATGCACGCACTGTTTAGCTGACACCGAAAGTATATACCTGGACAGATGCAGGAAGAATGTGTACCTGGGCCATCGTCGATTTCTCCCGACCAACCATCAATGTCGAAAGAAAGGCAAGCATTTCAAAGGCGAGGCAGATCGTCGGAAGAAGCCCGCCATGCATACCGGTGATCACGTACTTGCTATGGTCTCTCATTTACACGTAATATTTGGAAAGGGTCCTAGCGGACTAGCTGTTCCGAATGACGCTGAGGGACGCGCACCCATGTGAAAGAAGAAATCTATATTTTGGGACCTACCCTACTGGAAAGAGCTAGAGGTACGCTCTTCAATCGACGTGATGCACGTGACGAAGAACCTTTGTGTGAACCTGTTAGGCTTCTTGGGCGTGTATGGGAAGACAAAAGATACACCTGAGGCACGGGAGGACCTGCAACGTTTGCACGAAAAAGACGGCATGCCTCCAAAGCAGTATGAAGGTCCTGCCAGCTACGCTCTTACCAAAGAAGAGAAGGAAATCATTTTTGAATGCTTGCTCAGTATGAAGGTCCCGACTGGCTTCTCGTCGAATATAAAGGGAATAATAAATATTCTAGAGAAAAAGTTTCAGAACCTAAAGTCTCATGACTGCCATGTGATTATGACGCAACTGCTTCCGGATGCATTGAGGGGGCTTCTACCGAAAAATGTCCGATTAGCCATTGTGAAGCTATGTGCATTCCTCAATGCAATCTCTCAGAAGGTGATCGATCCAGAAATCATACCAAGGCTAAGGAGTGATGTGGCACAATGTCTTGTCAGTTTCGAGCTGGTGTTCCCACCATCCTTCTTCAATATTATGACACACGTCCTAGTTCATCTAGTCGACGAGATTGTCATTCTGGGCCCCGTATTTCTACACAATATGTTCCCCTTTGAGAGGTTCATGGGAGTCCTAAAGAAATATGTCTGTAACCGTGCTAGGCCAGAAGGAAGCATCTCCATGGGCCATCAAACAGAGGATGTCATTGGGTTTTGTGTTGACTTCATTCCTGGCCTTAAGAAGATAGGTCTCCCTAAATCACGGTATGATGAGAGACTGACTGGAAAAGGCACGCTAGGAGCGGACTCAATAATATGCAGGGACGGGCATTCTTGGTCTCAAGCACACTACACAGTTCTACAGAACTCTACCTTGGCGACCCCGTATGTCGATGAACACAAGAACAGTCTGTGCTCCAAACACCCGGAGCAGTGTGACGACTGGATTACATGTAAACACATCATGACTTTCAGCAGTTGGTTCACGTCTCAGAGGTGACAACACTGTTTGTGATGAGCTATACTCATTGTCCAGGGGACCATCTTCGACTATATTGACTTACAAAGGATACGAGATAAATGGGAATATATTTTACACGATCGCCCAAGATCAAAAGAGTACCAACCAAAACAGCGGTGTCCGCTTTGATGCAGCAACCGAGAGGGGAAAGGACACATATTATGGTTATATAATGGACATATGGGAACTTGACTACGGACATGATTTTAAGGTCCCTTTGTTTAAGTGCAAATGGGTCAATCTATCAGGAGGCGGGGTACAGGTAGACCCACAGTACGGAATGACAACAGTGTATCTGAACAATCTTGGGTACACTGACGAACCATTCGTCCTAGCCAATGATGTGGCGCAGGTTATCTATGTGAAGGACATGTCTACCAAACCGAGAAAAAGATAAGATAAGGAAGCAAATACATCATACGATGAGCCAAAGCGCCACATAGTTCTTTCAGGAAAAAGAGACATCGTGGGAGTGGAGGGCAAGACAGACATGTCTGAAGATTATGAAAAGTTCAATGAAATTCCTCCCTTCAAAGTCAAGGCTGACCCAAGCATCCCGATAAACGATGAAGATTATCCATGGTTACGGCGCAATAAGCAAAGCACACAAGAGAAAAAAGTGAAGACTTTCTCCCCACAACTATTATGATGATACCATGCCAACTTTCAACATTTTCGTAATTCATTTGAAATGCATGTTGTAACAGACGAGTTTCCGTATGAAATCCTGATACTCCGAAAGAGATTGTCCGTTTTGTACACGAAGTGCATCTAGTTTTTGCCGTAACCCTCTCTACTTTCTTTCACATGCTATGTGGGTGAAATGATGATACCATGCCAACTTTCAACCTTTTCAGAGTTCATTTGTAGTGCTTTTCAATTTCAGGGTCTTATAGCTCAAAATAATCAGTAAATGCATGGAAAATAACAAATGAAGTCAGAAAGGGTTGAAAATTGATGATGTGACTTTGAATGGTGCATTTTGAACACAAAAACTATGGAGTTCAAATAAGTTCTAAAAAATGAAATCCCTTTGTAACAGATAAGTTTCCGTATGAAATCCTGATACTTCGAAAGAGATTGTCCGTTTTGTACACGAAGTGCATCTAGTTTTTGCCGTAACCCTCTCTACTTTCTTGCACATGCTATGTGGGTGAAATGATGATACCATGCCAACTTTCAACCTTTTCAGAGTTCATTTGTAGTGCTTTTCAATTTCAGGGTCTTATAGCTCAAAATAATCAGTAAATGCATGGAAAATAACCAATGAAGTCAGAAAGGGTTGAAAATTGATGATGTGACTTCGAATGGTGCATTTTGAACACAGAAAAACTATGGAGTTCAAATAAGTTCTAAAAAATGAAATCCCTTTGTAACAGACGAGTTTCCGTATGAAACCCTGATACTTCGAAAGAGATTGTCCATTTTGTACACGAAGTGCATCCAGTTTTGCTGTAACCCTCTCTACTTTCTTGCACATGCTATGTGGGTGAAATGATGATACCATGCCAACTTTCAACCTTTTCAGAGTTCATTTGTAGTGCTTTTCAATTTTAGGGTCTTATAGCTTAAAATAATCAGTAAATGCATGGAAAATAACAAATAAAGTCAGAAAGGGTTGAAAATCGATGATGTGACTTTGAATGATGCATTTTGAACACAGAAAAACTATGGAGTTCAAATAAGTTCTAAAAAATGAAATCCCTTCGTAATAGACAAGTTTCCGTATGAAACCCTAATACTTCGAAAGAGATTGTCCGTTTTGTACACGAAGTGCATTCAGTTTTTGCCGTAACCCTCTCTACTTTCTTGCACATGCTATGTGGGTGAAATGATAATATCATGCCAACTTTCAACCTTTTCTGAGTTCATTTGTAGTGCTTTTCAATTTCAGGGTCTTATAGGTCAAATAATCAGTAAAATAACAAATATCATAAAATAAAACAAATAAGTAATTAGAAACAAAATAAAATAAACTTTAATAAAATATATAAGTAGAAACAAAATAAAATAAAATAAACTTTAATAACATAAATAAAATTATGAAACTAAAATTATCAACGTATTTTCTGTTCAAAACATTATAAGCAACCTCTAGTATTATTGAAACTAAAATTATATAAAATTGATGCAACTAAAACTATCAAAGTTTTTTCTGTTCAAAATCATTAAAAGTAAAAAGAATTTTCATAAAGAACTTTTTTTGTTAGAAACTTTAATAGCAAAAAGAATTATCATAAAATAAAATAAATAAGTAATTAGAAACAAAATAAAATAAATAAGTATTGAATGCTCAAATTGGAAAACTATTCCTACTTTGAATGCTAAAATTGAAGAGCACTATGCAAGGCGTATGCATATGATTAGTTGATAGCTTATAGGGTTTTTGTTTTCGCAAAAATCTAGGAACCCCCCTCCATCATCCCCGCCATCGTCCCCGTCACCGACCCCCTCCGACCTTGAGGTGAGACCAGCCAAATCCTTTTTTAGAAAGATAATTAAACGATATTTCGGGTTGACTTTAAGTCTGTCGAGTCTCCACCATATATGAGAGGAAAAGAAGCCCGACTGTTGTCGTGGGGGTCGTTTCTCCTTCTTCTCCGGGTGCTAGACCTTTGTTATGCACTAGGGGAAGAAGGAGTAACGACCATCACCGACGGTCGCAAATGTCAGAGAGGAATCAGTGAGGGAGAGTTCCACCATATATATATGAGAGGACGAAGAATCCCGACTGTTGTCATGGGGGTCGGTTCTCCTTCGTTCCCGTGTGCTAGACATTTTGGTGTAATGCACTCGGGGACAAAGTGAGGAGCGACCATCACCGAGAGTCGAATATATACACCATGTGAGCTGAGAGTTTTCAAGAAAAGACTCGACAGACTGATAGTCAACCTATGATGAATAATAATGATCTAATTTAGTTTTTGTAGTACATATATTTAATTGTACAAGTTCAATCTTTGAATATATGAACGTAGGAAATGTCGTCATCAGACGACGAAAGTCTCCTGGGGGAGTGCAGCTGGTGCCACGACGATCGAGGTTTGTGCGACATGCCTCACCTGGACGATGATCGACGCTTCAGCATTAAGCTCGAGGAGACCTTCGATGTTGAAACGGTACGCAAAGACGACAAGTGTTTTTTCGTAATTAAGCATGACTACAACTATTTCAAGGTGTAATTCTCATCTTTTACAATTCGAGTAGCTTATCCCATGCCATGCAAGACGCTATGTCTTAGAGAGGATGGGTTTTGAAGACCATAAAAGTTTTGAAACAAAGAAAATTCACCTAAGGACTCATCATGATGTGGATTTTGAAGTAAAGCTATACAATTCTGAGAGCGTAACCCATTTTGGTTGCAAAAAATGGGAAGCACTTTGCAAGATGTATGGTTTTTATGAGGGTATGCTTGTCACCATGGATCTTGGTGATCCTGAAATCGAGCAAGACAATATGGACATTTGGGTCCTTGTTGATACGCCTCCAATTCTACCGCTATGTGAGTTTAGTTTCTCAAACATAGTTATTAGCTAATTTATATTGTTTATTTCAAAATAGTTGACATCTTATTTCCGTTGACAGCTTATTTATTCTTCAAAGAATGTGCGGGAGATGGTAGACAAAACCCACTACACCGATGGCTCCGAATTAACTTACAAGGAGAAAAATCATCTGGTCGGATTTTGTACTGGCATTGAGAATTACAATATCTACAATCAAACTCCTCAACATTATGGTCAATACGTGCCACTAGTGCATGTGTTCAACTACGGTAACTACCATGGAGACACCCTGGTAAGATTTTTTACTATTACGACATTCGTGCATCTTTTGCATACTTCTAAAACTAGTACATCATTGCTAACTATGAAGTTATTACTATGTTTTTCAACAGATAATCCCAGAGAATTGTGTGCCTCATTTGATGTATCAAAAAGGTAGCCTTAATGTTTTGAACATACAACCAGGTCATCCTACGAATCTCAACTGTCCATACCAGATTTCTAAAAGGAATGGAGACATGCAAATCAAAGGATGGAAAAAATGTATGGACAGTGGTAAGGAGGTTCTTGGAAGCAAAAGGAAGCGAAGCGCAAGAATTAGAGACAGGATGATCTCCATTCTCCATAATGGAGAGTCAGGGTCTATATTGTTTTATGATATTTTACCTTAAAGAGGGTATTTAGGTCCTACCTAATACTGATGATCATGTGCTAAGAACAATTAAGTAGGGTTGGTTCGATGACTATGAGGATGATGATCGTATGACTTGTTATTAATAACGAGTAGAAGTTGTATGATGATGATTAGTAGACTTGTTATTATATATGATGATGCATGATGCGAGCATGAAGAGTTATTATATATCAGCGGGTGAAATGAACATGGATTGGAATGAAGTGAAGGCAACATGCATGTGGTGCATGTCGAAAGTAGTACAATCCAAACTTGATCGAGTTAGGATTAGTATTACTTTCGACATGCACCACATGTTGCCTCACTTCAATCTAAGTCATGTTTAGGCATAGCAGTAGCAGTAGCACGGAGATAAGAGAGGACACAACCTATTAGCTACCTATACCAACCTAAATTAACCCCCAAAACCCCTAAACCACCTCCTTTCAAAAAAAAACCAGCCCCTGAAATGCTGACGCGTGGAAGCTTATTGGTCCCGATTGGTGCTACCAACCGGGACCAAAGGCCCTCGTGCCTGGGCTCGCTGGAGCGGCCACGTGGAGGCCCATCTGTCCCGGTTGGTATAAGAACCGGGACTAAAGGCCTAGGGCATTAGTAACGACCCTTTAGTCCCGGTTCCTCAACCGGGACAGATGGGCCTTATGAACCAGGACAAATGGCCCTTTTTCTACTAGTGAAGGGCAGCCGCGGATGATCTCCACCATAGCCAAACATGTCAAATTTTGGTAGTCCGATGGCATGTTTAGTGTAGTGTGAGGAAGTAGCCGGACGATGTGTGTGCATCGACGTAGTTGCATGAGTTTGTATGGATCCGAGATATGATAATTGAGGTGTCTGGATGTGAACTGCATTATTTGATGCGTGACCGGTCAGTTTCCGTGGACGCGCCCGAATGAGGAGATGGGTTGTAATCACAATTGTGACATGCCGTTCTGGAGCACCGCGGATGTAACAGGATTATTCATCATCTAATCGTAGCTACAGAAGAGTTAAATACACTCACGGTACCTATACTCTCCGTATAAACTCACTTTGGTCACTGTATTCTGTCAACCGCAAATTACGGTCATTATGTTAACATTTGTTGCTCACCATACGGTCACTCGCGTCAAACACGGCCGTATTTGGACAGGTGGCATACACTGACTGCTTTGACCGGACCTGTCCGACGTGATTTTTGCATTTAGGTCCCTCCTCTACTAGCACATCGGCCGCGTCGCTTCGTTCCACTTCTTGCCCCAGCACGGAGAGAAAAAAGGGGGAGCGGAGACAGCGGAGGCGATTGAGGTCGACTAGGGTTTCCCGTCGCGGCGGCTACTATGACCGGCGGAGGTGGTCCGTCGGCCGAAGTGAAAGACGTGCCGACTCGCTGGATGCTGGAGGAAGCAGCAGCGAGCAGAAGCCCTTCCTCCATTGACCTGATCATGCGCGGACGCCGGCATACGGTGAGTAATCTCGAGTCATTCGTACTTTTCATCAATTCTCAACTCTTTGTCGATTTGTTTGTAGGAGTCTCAATTTGTAGTGCGTCGAATCTGTCGATTTTGCTTTGTTAGGGTTAGATGACCGATTTTGCTCTCTTGATCTGAAATAAAAGAGGGTTTTTGCTCTATTTTTTTATTTTGCAGAGGAATACAACTATGATTACCCGTGCAGTCGTGGTATAAATCATGGTGGTTGTTTTGTTGGTCAAGGTAGCTACAGGAGTTACTGCAGTGGGAAAACTGCTTGGTACGATTATGTCCCGTCTGCAAAATTGAACATGTCTGAATTGGAAAGAATTGTTGAAGATTTAGGATATGAGATGGCAGGCAGATTGGATGTGTATTGGTGTTTGCCAGGGTTACAAATTAGCACTGGTGGTCTTAGGAAAATGAACTCTCAGGATGCTTGTGATAATATCAGTGCTTGTGTGGTTTTTGGACACAAGGAAATTCAGTTATGCCTTGACCATGATCAGAGTTACAGGAACATTGATTGGGATGATGTTGCGGTCTTTCCTGTTAATGATTTACCTCCTGTGATCAGTCCTAGGAAAGTAAAAGAGGAGAAACTTGCAGAGAGGATGGTTGAGCATAATATGGCAGAGGTGCAAGGTGACTATCATGCAGAGGAGGCTCGGAACATGGAAGATGGGCAAGCTAATGAGTAGCAATTCAATGAGGAAGAAATGGAACAGTATACGGCAGATGCTGAAGAGGAAGACGATGTGGAACCTGATGTTGAGGAGGAAGATGCTGATGAAGAGGATGAGGTAGCTGCTGTGGAAGAGGAACAAGCGGAAGCTGCTCAGTCGGCTGTAGATGATGGGAGTATTTCTCATGCTTCAAGAGGAGGTAGTGATTCAGACAATGATGATTGCTTTGTGGATAGTGATTATGCTATATCTGATGGAGATGCAGATCTTTTGGAAGATCAAATTGAAGAAGTTGTAGTGGATATCAAAGGAAAGAAAGTTGCTGACACTGAACTTTCTTCTGATGAGGAAGCTCTTCAGATGCCAGATTCAGATGAAGATGAGTTGAAGCACAACTTCAAGACATTTAGGTCAGAGGATTTGCATAACCCTGTGTCCAAAGTTGGACAACTCTTCCAGTCACCAGAGATGTTAAGGAAAGCAATTAGAGAATACAGTTGCAAGAACAGAGTTGATATCTCAATGCCAATAAATGATAGGAAAAGAATTTCTGCCAGGTGTCAGGAAGGATGTACATGGTACTTATGGGCATCTCATGACAGCATGACCAAGTGCATGATGATCAAGAGGATGACAAATGAGCACACTTGCTGCAAGAAGTGGAAAGTCAAACCTTTTACCTCAAGATTTCCGTCAGAGAAGTATGTTGAGCACTTCAGGGCTGATGATCACATGAATATGAGGAACTTCAGCAGGATTGTCCAAAAAGATTGGAACATGACACCAAGCAGAAGAAAATTGCAGAGAGCCAGGAGATTAGCAATGAAAGTTATACATGGAGATGAAGAAGAGCAGCATAATCTGTTATGGGACTATGGTAATGAAGTTAGGAGAAGTAATCCTGGTAGCACTTTCTATATCTCACTTGACAATGAAGAGAGATTTAAAAGGTGTTATTTCAGCCTTGATGCATGTAAAAGAGGCTTTTTGGAGGGATGTAGACCTGTCATTTGTCTTGATGGCTGCCATATTAAGACCAGGTATGGTGGTGTACTGCTAAGTGCCATTGGCATGGACCCTAATGATAGTATTTTCCTTTGGCATTTGCTTATGTTGAAGTGGAAGACACCCACACCTGGACTTGGTTTCTTAGAGCTGTCAAGCAGGTTCTTACAATTTTAAACACTGAGCCCTGGACAATTATGTCACATAGACAAAAGGTAAATCTTGTTTGTATTCAGTTTTAGTTTAATTTCAAGTACTATTCGGTTTCATTGATTTGCAGTTATAACTCAATTTCAATTAATTTCTAGTACAGTTAGTATGCAATGTGCTACCTCTTGAGCACTGCGTTGGATTTCCTCGAAGAGGAAGGGATGATGCAGCAAAGTAGCGTAAGTATTTCCCTCAGTTTTTGAGAACCAAGGTATCAATCCAGTAGGAGGCTACGCTCGAGTCCCTCGTACCTACACAAAAACAATAGCTCAACGCAACCAACGCGCTTAGAGGTTGTCAATCCCTTCACGGTCACTTACGAAAGTGAGATCTGATAGAGATGATAAATTATACTTTTGGTATTTTTGGTATAGAGATGCAAAGTAAATAAAGTAAAAGCAAAGCAATAATAAAGTGATGGAGATTGATATGATGAGAAAGAGACCCGGGGGCCATATGTTTCACTAGTGGCTTCTCTCAAGAGCATAAGTATTCTACGGTGGGTGAACAAATTACTGTTGAGCAATTGACAGAATTGAGCATAGTTATGAGAATATCTAGGTATGATCATGTATATAGGCATCACGTCCGAGACAAGTAGACCGAAACGATTCTGCATCTACTACTATTACTCCACTCATCAACCGCTATCCAGCATGAATCCAGAGTGTTAAGTTAAAAACAGAGTAATGCCTTAAGCAAGATGACATGATGTAGAGGGATAGTTTCATACAATATGATAAAAAAACCATTGTGTTATCCTCGATGGCAACAATACAATACGTGCCTTGCTGCCTTGTCTGTCACTGGGAAAGGACACCGCAAGATTGAACCCAAAGCTAAGCACTTCTCCCATGGCAAGAAAAACCAATCTAGTAGGCCAAACCAAACTGATAATTCGAAGAGACTTGCAAAGATAACCGATCATACATAAAAGAATTCAGAGAAGATTCAAACATTATTCATAGATAGACTAGATCATAAACCCACAATTCATCGGTCTCAACAAACACACCGCAAAAGATTACATCGAATAGATCTCCATGAGAGAGGGGGAGAACATTGTATTGAGATCCAAAAAGAGAGAAGAAGCCATCTAGCTACTAGCTATGGACCCGTAGGTCTGAAGTAAACTACTCACACTTCATCGGAGGGGCTTGGATGATGATGTAGAAGCCCTCTGTGATCGGTGCCCCCTCCGGCGGAGCTCCGGAACAGGCCCCAAGATGGGATCTCGTGGATACAAAAAGTTGCGGCGGTGGAATTAGGTTTTTGGCTCCTTCCCCAATCATTTGTGGGTACGTGGATATATATAGGTGGAAGAAGTACGTCGGTGGAGCTTCGAGGGGCCCACGAGGCAGGGGGCGCGCCCTAGGGGGGGGGGGCGCCCCTACCCTCGTGACCACCTCGTGGCTTTCTTGACAGAGGGTCCAAGTCTCCTGGATCTTATCTGATGAGAAAATCACGTTTCCGAAGGTTTCATTCCGTTTGGACTCCGTTTGATATTCCTTTTCTTCGAAACCCTAAATCAGGCAAAAAACAGCAATTCTGGGCTGGGCCTCCGGTTAATAGGTTAGTCCCAAAAATAATATAAAAGTGGAAAATAAAGCCCAATAATGTCTAAAACAGTAGATAATATAGCATGGAGCAATCAAAAATTATAGATACGTTGGAGACGTATCACAATGCAGTTTCAGTTAGTAAGCAATGCACTTTCAATTAGTATGCAATGCAGTTTCAGTTATTGTTTACTTCAAATCTGCCTCCAGGGACTGATCAATGTTGTGGAAGCCTTGTTTCCTCTCTCAAAACACAGGTTTTGTGTGAGGCACTTATGGCAGAACTTCACAAGAGCTGGTCATAGAGGTGATGTGTTAAAAAAATCAGTTGTGGAAATGTGCCAGAAGCACAACTGTTACTGCTTGGGAAGAGAGCATGCAGGAGATGAAGGCTCTCAGCACAAGGGCATATGATTGGCTATATGGTCTAGATCCCAACACTTGGGTGAGAGCATTTCAACCAGACTTTGTGAAATGTGACATTCTACTGAATAACAACTGTGAGGTGTTTAATAAGTAAGTGATTAGTACCCAAATTTACATATCAAACAGATGCACAACTCCTATTTGTTAGTGAGCTCACTGTCTATATTTATGCATGCACGTACATTCTAGAAGCAAGAGAGTTGCCAGTCCTCTCTATGATTGACAGGATTAAGGGACAATTAACCAGCAGGATGGTCACAAAAAATGAAGAGATGCTTAAGTGGACTTCGCCAATCTGCCCAAAATTTTTAAAAAAAGGTTGGACAAGACCACATAATTATCTAACACATGTTATGCTAAATTAGCTGGAGATGGCATATATTCTGTAGAGGACAAATGACACACTTACATTGTGGAGATAAATGGCAGCAGCTGCAGCTGTAGAAGATGGAATTTAAGTGGAATTCCATGCCCCCACTCAATAGCATGTTGTAGGAGAGAAATGAAGGAAATATGCCCTAGAGGCAATAATAAAGTTATTATTTATTTCCTTATATCATGATAAATGTTTATTATACATGCTAGAATTGTATTAACCGGAAACATAATACATGTGTGAATACATAGACAAACAGAGTGTCACTAGTATGCCTCTACTTGACTAGCTCGTTGATCAAAGATGGTTATGTTTCCTAACCATAGACTTGAGTTGTCATTTGATTAACGGGATCACATCATTAGGAGAATGATGTGATTGACTTGACCCATTCCGTTAGCATAGCACTTGATCATTTAGTTTGTTGCTATTGCTTTCTTCATGACTTATACATGTTCCTATGACTATGAGATTATGCAACTCCCGTTTATCAGAGGAACACTTTGTGTGCTACCAAACGTCACAACGTAACTGGGTGATTATAAAGGTGCTTGTCGGATTTCGGGTTCCGGCAGACCCTTGAGGTTCGAACACTGGGGTGCGCGCGGAGATTTCGCCTTCTACCTACCTGCACCCCTCCGCCTCACTAAGATCTAAGCTATGGAAAGAACAGCACAAGAGACACAGGGTTTATACTGGTTCGGGCCACCGTTGTGGTGTAATACCCTACTCCAGTGTGTGGTGTGGTGGATTGCCTCTTGGGCTGATGATGATGAGCAATACAAGGAAGAACAGCCTCGCGAGGGTCTGTTCTTGGCTGGGGGGATGAACTGCTAGGAGGAGTTCAGTCGCCCTTCTCTCTCTGTGTGTGTGTGATGCTACTCGATCCGATCCTAGCTAGTTTCTCTCTTGGCTTCTAGATTCTCCCTTCTTGATTTCCCCCCTACCCTGGGGGTGGCTAGTCCTATTTATAGGCAAAGGCCCTGGGCCTCTTCCCAAATATTGAGCGGGAAGGGCGCCAACAATTGGCCATTTTGAAGGGGAACATCTGGTACACTTATCCTAACTAAAGTTGGTCCTCGCCTGCCAAAGGCTCTGGTGGTGACGCTGGCTTGGGCTCCACAATGACTTCCTCCCTGCCGTTGGACTGGTCTTGGTCTCGTTGCACCGAAACGGGTGCCTTTGCTTGATGTTCTCACCTGCGCTTGCTCCCTTTGCACCAAAGAGGAAAGGAGGACACTGCGCGGCTGGCGCCCGCCTGGCGCCTTTGGTCGTCATGGCTTGCGTCACGGGCACCTCGCGAGGTACCCCACCCTGATCTCTCCGCCTCCTCGCGAGCCAGCCTGATGAGGCCGTGCCTGAGGAAGTTCCGTGTCATCCGCCCCGCGAGGCTTGGCCCCTCGCGAGGGTCTTGGGTCTGTGTTGATGAAGATGGGCCGTGCTGGGCCCCCTTTGAGCCACGCCGCAGGCAGGCAAGTCTGGGGACCCCCGTTCCCAGAACGCCGACAGTAGCCCCGGGCCCAAGGCGCGCCTGGACTTGGCCGTGCAGGGATGCGAAAGGGCAAGAGCGAAGCGTCGCGGGCCCTAACAGCCTGTGGCCTTGGGCGCCACGTGGCGGTTGACTGGACGTGGGCGTCTCCACTTCCCCACGGCGCCTCGGCAACTGCACGGATTGGACAAGTCCCTGCATGCAAAGCGGGTCATGATTACCTGCGATCATGGAGGTCGGCGGTTGGCCTTCGCCGGCCATAAGTACGGAACGGCGCGCGCCCTTCCAGTCCATCCCTTCTTGCTTCTCCTTCTTCCCGGTCCTTGCTCCGTCTTGCCGCGATGGATCCGATCCATCGGTTCTCGGCGGCAGAGAAGGGAAAGGCTCCCCGAGAGGAACCAGACCTGCTCCCGCCGAAGAAACGGCTCGCCCTCTGCGGCCGGGACGAGGGGGCCCATCAGGTGGTGTCGAGGCCCTGGTGCGAGCGGCCACCGCCGGGGTTCCCGCTTCCCTTGTACGCCCACATCGAGGGCTCTGAAGGTGTCGATGCCGATCGCCACGGGCGGCGCCGCCGTCGGCGCCGACGGGTCACGAAGGTGTGGGTCGTCCCCCCTGGGGTCCACACCGAGGGCTCCTCCCGAGAGTTCATGCTCCACGCCGCCATGCCTCCTCAGTCTTGGATTCGCCTTCCTCCCTTCTTCGCCTCCATCATCCCGCAGGGAGAACTCCTGGAGCTTTGGCTGCAGCACGCCGGCTGCAGCACCCTCGCGACCGAGGCAGAGGTTGCGGTCGTTGCCCCGGGCGAGGTCTTCATGACTCGAGGCTGGAGCGAAATCGCCCGGGTTTGCAGGACAAGGGGCGCCTTCGCGATCCACTTGGAGTACGGCGGTGCTTCAGTGATGTTCTTCAAGGTCTTCGATGCGAATGGGCGCCGGCTGGAGTGCTGCCCCGGGAGAGGTGGTCGGGACCCTGCTACGGCGAGGACTGGGCCCGCCGACCGCTCCCTTGGCGGCTGCTCAGGCGGCGGAGGCATCGGAGGGTCCAGCGACTCCGGCGAGCTCTTCGCGACTCCGGAGACGAGCAACGACAGCTACGAGCCCCCGAGCCGGCGCCACTCCTAGAGCAGGGCGGGCTCGTCAGGCCGTCACCGACTCTGATCTGGATGGGGTTGGTGCTGGTGTTTGACGGCCTGCTGTTGACGTTGGCGTCTTTTGCAGGGGCGCGTGTAGTTAGCGTCCTTTTAGGATCTGTTCCCTGCAAGGAATCAAAGACGCGTCCCGTGGGGGCTTGTAAGGTGCATGTGATCCTGTTTGTTAATATAACCCTTGTCGTAGAATTGTGCGAGTTGCTCATTCCGTCTTAGCTCAGTTATCCCTTTCGAACCTCACGAGGGCTTGGTGCTCTGCGCCGACAGGTCCCAGTCCCAAGGCGGCTTCAGCCGTCGCTGGTATGCCAGGTCGCGATGCCGTGGTCAAGGCCAGGAGGTGAGCGACCCGGGGTCCGGTAAGAGCCCCTGAGTCGCGATGCTCAGGAGGTCCCCTTTGGCGCTCAAGCAGCCGTCGTTCGGTGAGAAAGGAGAGCAGCGTCGCTAAAACGGGATTGCATTAGGTGCGGGGATGGTGCCACGCTAGCTGGTGCTTCCGGGTGGTGACTTATCTCGAGAATCAGGGACCGCTCTCTGGTGTGTTGCCGGGTCCGTGCATCGGCAGGCGTCAGGTTGCTCGGCGAGGTCCTCGCGTGTCCCTCCCCTCTCGCCTTTGCTCCCCTTTCTGCTCTACGTCCTCGGGTCCTGGCCCTCGAGCGAGTCTCAGCCGTCGCTGGTATGCCAGGTCGCGATGCCGTGGGCTTCTCGCCTGGTTGTGGACTGCAACTGGCTGAGGCGCTCCCTGCGCTCTTCATCTGGGGACGGGCTGGCTCCAGGCCGGGCTTCTGGCGTGGCGTACCCGGCCGTCGCGAGGGTGCCATCCCCCAGCCCCCTGCCCGGAGGGGGAGTGCTGATCTGTGGCCCCCGGCGCTTGCTTGGGGCAGATGATGGTGTGGAAGACGTGCTCGAGCGCGCCCGGAAGCGTCGCGCTCTTCGCCAAGGATTCCTTCGAAGGGCGGCTGACGCGCGTGAGCCTGCTTGGTGAGGAGCTTGCTGATGAAGACGCGCGCCTTGAGGCCGAGGGCCTGCGCCTGGCTGCAGAGAGGCACGAGCTGGAGGGCGCCATCACCCTTGCGCGCCATTAGCGTGATCTTGACGACGAAGAGGCCAAGGCGTCGCTGGTGGCCTCTCGGGAGGCCCGATCTTGGGCCGCTGAGGAGGCCCGGGAAGCTGACCGGCGGCGAGAGGCGGTGGAGGAGCGGGCTCGGGAGCTCCTGGCCTGGTGCCACTCACTGGAGGATCAAGTGGAGTTGCGCGAGGCAGCCCTCGCGTCGATGAAGGTGGCCTCTGGCGACCCAGCTGAGCTCCAGAAGCGTGAGGAGGCGCTGACGCTGGAAGCCGCCGAACGTACCCGCGAGTATGAGCGTCTGGAGACGAGGGAGTGCTTGGTGACGCAGGCGGAGGATGATGTCGCTGCACGAGAAGCCCGTGTCCTGGAGGAGGTCGGACGTCGGGTGGCGATGGCGCGCTTGGACCTCGAGCGCGAGTCCGAGGAGAGGCTGGGGTTGATCCGGGCCGAGGCTGAAGGTAGGACTGCTGCCTTGAGGGCCAAGCTGGAGAAAGCGACGCGGCGGGCCGATGCTCTTCGGGACGCTCTTGAAGTAGCGCAAGGGGAGTCAACCACCTCCCAGGCCGAGGTGCTCCTTCTTCACCATCGGGTGGAGGAGGCTGAAGCCGTCGCGCGCCAGAATGCGGACGAGATACGTCAGCGGCGGATCTTGGAGCATGAGCACGGCCCCATGCTCACCACGCTCTGGGAGAGAGCCAACACAGCCTTGGGCAGCATCTGCGAGGCGGCTGTTGGCGAGCCGCACGCAGTCAACTACGCCGGCAACCTTCAGTTCTTCACCGACGTGGTGACGCAGCTGGAGGCGCGGTCGGTCAGGGCCGACAGGTTGGTGGAGGAGAGGAGCCGCGCCCTGCTCGGGCGCGCCTTTTCTCGCGTCTTCAGCCATCTCCGGAACATGGATCCCTACTTCGATTTCGACGCCGCCATCGCCCCAGTCCCCCAGGCCGTCCAAGACGACCTAGCGCACTGGGTGGAAGACAATGTGGATGCTCGTGCCAGGGCCTTCGCTTCAGACGACGACGGCGTGATCGTGGCTGCCGACGAGGGCGGTGTGGTGAATGGCCCTGACGCCGCCGGCGGTGACGCAGACAGCGATGGCGAGTCCAGCGACGCCAGCAACGGTTCGGGTGGTGCTCCTAAGGACGCATTGGGGGATTTATCCGACTGATCATGCATCGTTCCTGTTTTCTTACCCTGCATGAATAGAACTCAGGTTTTGGCCTGATGGCTGTGAGAGCATTTTGGGAGGGGGAGCCCCTCATGTAAAACTTGTGTTCATCGTATTAGTAGATGTTACATTGCACATGCGCCCGCGCCAAGTGGTTGGCTAAGCGACGCGCTGGTTGGCTAGTTTACCTTCATCCCGTGCGGGCCCTGGGGTAGCCTGTGGGAGGCTGTGGTGTCCCGAGTGTTCCCTGATCGAATCTGTAGGATCTGCAGTAAAAAACCCTCCTGAGAGGACGCGGCGGTGGCAGTCTGGGCTGCGCGCAAGCTAGGCCTGACCTGGCTCGCGAGGGGCTCACGAGGGGAGGCAGCTGAGGTGAAGTGGCAATCAAAACGCGAGAAATTGCTCAAACGAGACTAAGCACCCCTTCCCCGAACACACGCAAATCTCAAATTTGAATCCAACTTGAATCCAGCGGGGAAATCAACAACCAAAGGGAAAAGCAACGAAAGCAGACAAAAGGCCGCGTCCAGCACCTAATCTAGTCTTGGACGTCTTCTCACCAGCGCGGAGCTAAGTGCTGCCACTGGGCGTGGGAGGGAGCCCCAGGGCCTGATGCCGGCACCCCTGAGACTCCGGGGCGTGTACAGCCCCACTCATTATTACGTGAGAGTGTCACGGGGCGGCGAGCTTCACAGGCACTGGGCCTTCTTCACAGGTACCGGCCTTGCTTCATATCGCCAGACGAGGGCCCCGCCTTGCGCCACACTCTAGTGCCATCAACGACGACCGGAAACCAGGACGCCGCTGATGGGGTAGAGCGGTCGCCAGCGGTTCCCCCGACGACCATGGGTCCTCCGCCAGGGGAAGGCCCTGAGGCACCTCCCCAGCAGAGGGCCTACCTCCTGAGAACACCTTGCTCCGAACGCCGCGGTGGTGATGTCGGATCTCAGCCCCTCTCCTGCAGTCCCCTGCGCCCTCCTCCCGAGCGGTAGGAGACTGTGGGAGCGGGGCAGCTACTCGCTGTGGCGACCTGCACCTCCTGCGATCCATGATTAGCGTATGCCTGCTCCTGAGGAATTAGCGGTACCCGATAATCGTTGCCTCCAGCGTGGCCAGTGGGACCGTCCCGGGGCTCCTGGAAGGGCTCAGCTTCTGGCGCCTCGTCCCCCCAGCTTGGGCTGAGGAGCGAGCCTTGTTCGCCCTCGTGAGGGTGTCCTTGGTCCATCATGAGGGGCACTTATTCTTCTGGCGCCGTCATCCCGAAGGCCATGCCGTAGTGCTCCGCATGCCACGCAGTCCTGCTTGACGCGCCCACCGTGGGGTGGTAGCGCGGCTGTCCACTGGGGCCGTGGGTCGCGTCGAATCCTTCTTCTTCGCGGACCGGGAGCGGGGGCAGCGCCGCCGCTGGTCCGGTGCCAACAGCTTCGCCGGCGTTGGGTAGTCTTGGAGCCCGCGGGTGCGCGCGGAACCCCCGCGCGGGCCGCCCTGGGCTTGAGATGGGAGCTGGGTGCAGAAGGGGTGAGCCCCCGAGGCGGCGAAGCCCAGGAGCCCTGCCACCCGCTCCAGCAGCACGTCACGGCCGCCCTCCAGCGGCCTGCACTGCAGCAGCTCTCGGGCCATCGTGAGCGCGGCCCTCGAGTTCGCCTGCTCCCGGCGGGTGTACGGTGTCGTGGTCGCGGCGTGATTGGAGGCCCTTGCTGCCGACCGCGCCTGCTGCGGTGTGAGAGATGTCGAAGCCTGTCCGCGTCGCCCGCGGCCCGCAGCACCCTGCGGACCGCGAGCTGCCTGGGGCACGGGGTTGCCCGAGGCGAGCGGCTCTGCGCGGGCGGGCCACGCCGCCCATGGACCTGGGTTGCTCGCCTGGTCGCCGGACATGGTGATGACGACGTGACGGGACACGAAGCGGTAGAAGGTGGATTCCGGCGCACCCCTACTCCAATGTGTGGTGAGGTGGATCACATCATTAGGAGAATGATGTGATTGACTTGACCCATTCTGTTAGCATAGAACTTGATCGTTTAGTTTGTTGCTATTGCTTTCTTCATGATTTATACATGTTCCTATGACTATGAGATTATGCAACTCCTGTTTATCGGAGGAACACTTTGTGTGCTACCAAACGTCACAACGTAACTGGGTGATTATAAAGGTGCTTGTCGGATTTCAGGTTCCGGCAGACCCTTGAGGTTCGAACACTGGGGTGCGCGCGGAGATTTCGCCTTCTACCTACCTGCACCCCTCCGCCTCACTAAGATCTAAGCTATGGAAAGAACAGCACAAGAGACATAGGGTTTATACTGGTTCGGGCCACTGTTGTGGTGTAATACCCTACTCCAGTGTGTGGTGTGGTGGATTGCCTCTTGGGCTGATGATGATGAGCAATATAAGGAAGAACAGCCTCGCGAGGGTCTGTTCTTGGCTGGGGGGATGAACTGCTAGGAGGAGTTCAGTCGCCCTTCTCTCTCTCTCTCTGTGATGCTACTCGATCCGATCCTAGCTAGTTTCTCTCTTGGCTTCTAGATTCTCCCTTCTTGATTGCCCCCTACCCTGGGGTGGCTAGTCCTATTTATAGGCAAAGGCCCTGGGCCTCTTCCCAAATATTGAGCGGGAAGGGCGCCAACAATTGGCCATTTTGAAGGGGAATATCTGGTACACTTATCCTGACTAAAGTTGGTCCTCGCCTGCCAAAGGCTCTGGTGGTGACGCTGACTTGGGCTCCACAATGACTTCCTCCCTGCCATTGGACTGGTCTTGGTCTCGTTGCACCAAAACGTGTGCCTTTGCTTGATGCTCTCGCCTGCGCTTGCTCCCTTTGCACCAAAGAGGAAATGAGGACACTGCGTGGCTAGCGCCCGCCTGGCGCCTTTGGTCGTCATGGCGTGCGTCACGGGCACCTCGCGAGGTACCCCGCCTTGATCTCTTCGCCTCCTCGCGAGCCAGCCTGATGAGGACGTGCCTGAGGAAGTTCCGTGTCGTCCGCCCCGCGAGGCTTGGCCCCTCGCGAGGGTCTTGGGTCCGTGTTGATGAAGATGGGCCGTGCTGGGCCCCCTTTGAGCCACGCCGCAGGCAGGCAAGTCTGGGGACCCCCATTCCCAGAACGCCGACAGTGCTCTACAGGTGTCTCTGAAGGTACTTGTTGGTTGGCGTATTTCGAGATTAGGATTTGTCACTCCGATTGTCGGAGAGGTATCTCTGGGCCCACTCGGTAATGCACATCACTATAATCCTTGCAAGCATTGCAACTAATGAGTATTTGCGAAATGATGTGTTACGGAACGAGTAAAGAGACTTGCCGGTAACGAGATTGAACTAGGTATTGAGATACCGACGATCGAATCTCGGGCAAGTAACATACCGATGACAAAGGGAACAACGTATGTTGTTATGCGGTTTGACCGATAAAGATCTTCGTAGAATATGTGGGAGCCAATATGAGCATCCAGGTTTCGGTATTGGTTATTGCCAGAGACATGTCTCGGTCATGTCTACATAGTTCTCGAACCCGTAGTGTCCGCACGCTTAAAGTTCGATGACGGATATATTATGAGTTTATGTGTTTTGATGTACCGGAGGAGTTTGGAGTCCCGGATGAGATCGGGGACATGACGAGGAGTCTCGAAATGGTCGAGACGTAAAGATCGATATATTGGACGACTATATTCGGACTTCGGAAAGGTTCCGAGTGATTCGGGTATTTTTCGGAGTACCGGAGAGTTACGGGAATTCGCCAGGGAGTATATGGGCCTTATTGGGCCATACGGGAATAGAGGAGAGAGGCCAAAAGGAAGGAGGCCTGCACCCCCCCTCTGGTCCGAATTGGACAAGGGGTGCAGCCCCCTTTTCCTTCTCCCTCTCCTCCTCTTTCCTTCTCTCCTACTCCAACAAGGAAAGGAGGAGTCCTACTCCCGGTAGGAGTAGGACTCCCCCCTTGGTGCGCCCTTCTCCTAGGCCGGCCACCTCCCCCCTTGCTCCTTTATATACAGGGGCAGGGGGGCACCTCTAGACACAACAATTGATCCCTTAGATCTCTTAGCCGTGCGCGGTGCCCCCCTCCACCATAATCCACCTCAGTCACATCGTAGCGGTGCTTAGGCGAAGCCCTGCGTCGGTAGAACATCATCATCGTCACTACGCCATCGTGCTGATGAAACTCTCCCTCAACACTCGGCTGTATCAGAGTTCGATGGACATCATCGGGCTGAACGTGTGCTGAACTCGGAGGTGCCGTACGTTCGGTACTTGATCGGTCGGATCGTGAAGATGTACGACTACATCAACCGCGTTGTGCTAACGCTTCCGCTTACGGTCTACGAGGGTACGTGGACAACACTCTCCCCTCTCGTTGCTATGCATCACCATGATCTTGCGTATGCGTAGGATTTTTTTTGAAATTACTTCGTTCCCCAACAGTGGTATCCGAGCTAGGTTTTATGCGTAGATGTCATATGCACGAGTAGAACACAAGTGAGTTGTGGGCGATATAAGTCATACTGCTTACCAGCATGTCATACTTTGGTTTGGCGGTATTGTTGGATGAAGCGGCCCGGACCGACATTACGCGTACGCTTACGCAAGACTGGTTCTACCGACGTGCTTTGCACACAGGTGGCTGGCGGGTGTCAATTTCTCCAACTTTAGTTGAACCGAGTGTGGCTACGCCCGGTCCTTGCGAAGGTTAAAACAGCACCAACTTGACAAACTATCGTTATGGTTTTGATGCGTAGGTAAGAACGGTTCTTGCTCAGCCCGTAGCAGCCACGTAAAACTTGCAACAACAAAGTAGAGGACGTCTAACTTGTTTTTGCAGGGCATGTTGTGATGTGATATGGTCAAGACGTGATGAGATACAAGTTGTTGTATAAGATGATCATGTTTTGTTGAAGTTATCGACAACTGGTAGAAGCCTTATGGTTGTCTCTTTATTGCATAAGATGCAAGCGCCAAATAATTGCTTTACAATTATCGCTATGCGATAGTAATAGTTGCAAGAGCAATAGTTGACGAGACGACCATGTGACAACACATTGATATAGATCAAGATGATGGAGATCATGGTGTCATGCCGGTGACGATGGAAATCATGACGATGTTTTGGAGATGGAGATCAAAGGCACAAGATGATGATGGCCATATGATGTCACATATTTTGATTGCATGTGATGTTTATCTTTTATGCATCTTATCTTGCTTTAATTGACGGTAGCATTATAAGATGATCTCTCACTAAATTTCAAGATAAAAGTGTTCTCCCTGAGTATGCACCGTTGCCAAAGTTCGTCGTGCCCAGACACCACGTGATGATCGGGTGTGATAAGCTCTACGTCCATCTACAACGGGTGCAAGCCAGTTTTTGCACACGCAGAATACTCAGGTTAAACTTGACAAGCCTAGCATATGCAGATATGGCCTCGGAACACTGAGACTGAAAGGTCGAGCGTGAATCATATAGTAGATATGATCAACATAGTGATGTTCACCATTGAAAGCTACTCCATTTCACGTGATGATCGGTTATGGTTTACTTGATTTGGATCACGTGATCACTTAGATGATTAGAGGGATGTCTATCTAAGTGGGAGTTCTTAAGTAATATGATTAATTGAACTTTAATTTATCATGTACTTAGTCCTGGTAGTATTTTCATATCTATGTTGTAGATCAATAGCTCGCGTTTAGCTCCACTGTTTTAATTTTTTATATATTCCTAGAGAAAACTATGTTGAAAAATGTTAGTAGCAATGATGCAGATTGGATCCTTGATCTGAGGATTAACCTCATTGCTGCACAGAAGAATTATGTCCTTGATGCTCCGCTAGGTGACAGACCTATTGCAGGAGCAGATGCAGACGTTATGAACGTTTGGCTAGTTCAATATGATGACTACTTGATAGTTTAGTGCACCATGCTTAACGGCTTAGAATCGGGACTTCAAAGACGTTTTGAATGTCATGGACCATATGAGATGTTCTAGGATTTGAAGTTAAATATTTCAAGCAAATACCCGAGTTGAGAGATATGAAGTCTCCAACAAGTTCTATAGCTAAAAGATGGAGGAGAATAGCTCAAGCGGTGAGCATGTGCTCAGATTGTCTGGGTACTACAATCGCTTGAATCAAGTGGGAGTTAATCTTCCAGATAAGATAGTGATTGATAGAATTCTCTAGTCACCATCACCAAGTTAGTAGAACTTCGTGATGAACTATGATATGCAGGGGATAACGGAAACGATTCCCAAGCTCTTCGTAATGCTGAAATCAACGAAGGTAGAAATCAAGAAAAATATCAAGTGCTGATGGTAGATGTCGGTGTCAAAACCGGCGGATCTCGGGTAGGGGGTCCCGAACTGTGCGTCTAGGCGGATGGTAACAGGAGACAAGGGACACAATGTTTTACCCAGGTTCGGGCCCTCTTGATGGAGGTAAAACCCTACGTCCTGCTCAATTAATATTGATGATATGGGTAGTACAAGAGTAGATCTACCACGAGATCAAGGAGGCTAAACCCTAGAAGCTAGCTTATGGTATGATTGTTGTATATATTGTATATCTATCGACTAGCCTGGCCTCGGTTTATATAATGCACCGGAGGCCTAGGATAACAAGAGTCCTAGCCGAATACGCCGGTGGGGAGAAGTCCTTGTCTTGATCGCCAAGTCTTGTGGAATCTTCCTTGTATGCGGTAGCCGTCCGAACTGGACCATGAGTATACGGCCACGGGGGTCCTCGGCCCAATCTAATAGATCGGGAGACGACGTGGTGAGTACCCCCTAGTCCAGGACACCGTCAGTAGCCCCCTGAACCGGTCTTCAAGTTAGGGACGCTCCTCGATTCTTCCGAATTGTTCTTCATCTTCGGTTGCCGGTCTTGAAAACTGGTTCAAAAAATCTTCTTTATCTTCGATCTTGAGGATCGCCGAAATGCATTCGGCGAGTTTACACGTCGGGTATCCGAGGAGTCCCTTTAAGTTTCCGGCCTTTATCAATGCCTTGTTGTTTTTATGCCACACCTCGGGTTTGAAGTTGTTCCCGGGAGGCAGTGTCCTCTTGCGTCCGAGCTCCAACGCCGGACTACATTCGAGGTATCTTTTGCGGCCGAGCACCAATGCCGGACCGCTTCCGAGCTCCAATGCCGAAATGTATCCGAGCTCCAACGACGGACTATGTCCAAGCTCCAACGCCGGACTGTATCCGAGCTCCAACGCCGGACTATATCCGAGGTGTCATATCACCTTGGTTCAAAAAAGTTGAAGGAGTTTAGCCGAGCTTAATGCCGGAAATGCCCTCTATGGAGCCAGCCACTAGCGCCCGAGCTTTATGCCGGACTGCTTCCGAGGTGGTGCACCACCCCGACTATGGGCCGATTTTTTGTCAATATTTTTTACTGGTGCAATTTATTCTCTGCCGAGATATATAGCCAGTAGCCCTCAAGGTGTGTATCGGTCTAAAACCCGAGATGCACATGAAGGATGACATAAGACCGCTGATCCCAGTAGCCGCTGAGACTCAGGTTGATTTGCAAAATCGGCCTGAGGATCAAGTCCTAGCTCGGCAGAATACTTCGGGACACAAAAGCGGCGTGCTCAGTCCTCAAGACTCAGGTTGGGTGCGGCCGACCAACCTGAGGATCAAAATCTCCTCGGAAACTATATTGCACATAAAATTTTCTGCATTGGACAAGCAATGCAGTAGCCCCCGAGACACTGGTCGGGTGGCAACACCAGATCAGGGGATCAATGTGCCCCTTTAATATTTGTAAATAATAAGCCCGAAGCCCAGTAGCCACCGAGCCTTAATGCGGGCACGGGTGGCCGAATTAAGGATCAATATCCATAGTAAAATCACAAATTATGTGTAATGACTCTATGTATCCAAGTACTTTACGTCATTAATGCTCGGATCCGCATTGTACAAAACTTTGTTGATCGACCATCAGCTTCCACCTCCTTGGCCAGTAGCCGAGGAGTGTTTGTCCTACTTTATAAAGCCTTTATGAGGGCAAAGATTTACGACAAACAAGGCAATCTGGCCACACGGTTTTATAAACAAAGGTACGCAGAGAGATATGTTATATTACTGTTTAACAGAAGAAATGTATTCCAAAGAAAATAGTCCCGCTATCGGTTCCTTTCTTTGGGTTGTCATGCTAAGCATGATCATGAAACCTCAGCTTGAATGTAAGAGCAAAATATCGAGGATTTAGTTTGGGAGGCCAGTTAATAGCCCCCGGTAGTGTTCGGCGACAGTCGAGGTCAAGCCGTAAACACTTCGGCCAATGTTATGAATGGCCCGTCATAGTCATCGGATCGCTGACCAGTTTACGCTTATTGTGAAAGTCAGTTTTCGGCTTTCTCCACTAAGGTGCTTAACCATGTGAGCTGGAAGCACAATCGCAGTGGTTCTCCCTTTGCACGCCTAGCCGAACAAAACGGAACGTAGGAAGCAAGTGCAGGAGCCGGGCAACCCAACTATTGACCGAAGACACAATTGGAAACCGATGCATATATAGCAATATCTGAGAATGTTTTTGCCGAATCCCTAAAGGTGACCGGCGTTGCACTGCGAGACTAATGCTGGAAAAGCACAAATAGTTTAAAAGTGCCAAAAAGCTTGGAAAACCAAGAAACGTCAGTAAAAACATGACGTCCGAACAAGATCATGTATTCGGTGCCAATCCGAAAATTGGTCTTAGAAAAAAGAAGTGCTTCTGTCGTCCTTTAACATGACACATCCTATCTCAAGACTTCGAGCGGGTCAGCCTACGGCTTCAACCTCCTATCTCGAGGGCGGAGTACTTCTCATTAGGCCAGTTTAGCAAACTAAACTCTAGCGGCTTTGAGAGAGAAATTAGGCTCCCCGGCTAGTGACCGCACACTCGCGTCGAAAAAAGGAGTGATAAATAATAATAATAGAACTTTGCAACGACTGAGAAGAAGAACACTTATTATAAAACGGCTCAAATAAACTTAAGAACTCCCAAGTGACTTGGGTAGAAGAATGATTGCATGTGCCGAAGTACTTATATCATATCTATGTTCAATCGAACTTTAAATGCGTCTTAACCGACCATCGGCTTCTCCCTCTTCGGTTAAGGACCGAAAAGTGCTATGTACTCCATCGGTCGGGAATATCGACGGTGTTTCCAATAACCAGGCAATCAGGCCATAAGGCTGTAACAGACAAAGCGCGCTCAGGGAACTTATGCTATATTACTGCGAAGAGTAAGAAGCATCTTCGAAGAAAATAGTACCCCCACCGATACCTTTCTTCAGTGCTCATTGTTATTATGAGACTTGTGCAATAGATTTTTTGTACTCATGAGTTCCGTTGTGTGCCGACCATCATTGAATAACTATAAGAGCGCTAGCTTTCGGCTTCACCCAGTCTGAGGTCCGGCTCGGGTGACCCGATCGTGACAATCGCAGAGGTGCTCCCTTTACTCCCTAGCCGAACAATCGGGAACGTAGGGGTAAACACAGGAGCGAGGCAACCCAGCTTGCAAATCGCTTAAGTCAATGTGGTGCATATTGTGGCGTAATACACGAACAAGGAACGAAGCCGTACAAGTATAATCATATGCAACAGGAAAAGCTTCATAAAGGAAGCCCCCAAGTAAACGGGGTATTTGAATTTATGCGTCACAAACAAACTTTGGACAAGGAAATTTTTTAGAAGCAACTTTTTTCCAAAAAAGTATAATGCTTGGTCGAACCAAACGCAAGTTAGAAATTAAAGCTTTGAGTACGAAAGCGACTTAGCTGGTTAATGTGTTCGGTATTGATGACGCGGTCCGAGCTTGATGCGGGGCAAGGTTCCATCCCTCAAGCCGGTCCCGAGGTGGCGGAGCGGAGAGCTTGACACGCCGAAGTGGTGACATAGCACGATCAATGCAGACCGGCAGAGTGACGCCGAAGTCCCCGGATCATTTTCCTGTGCACAAAAAATAGTGCAAACCGGAGATAATAGTAATAATGATAATTAAAAAAATTGTTGCATAATAAATAATTTATGCAAAGTGAGTAATAAAAGAAATATGGCCTGGCGCCAAAGTCAAGTCGATGCAGGGCGTCGGCGTGATGCGGTAAAGGCGTGGCAAAGCCTGAATTCGCAGGTCGGTCCGAGCTCCGAGTGCGGCGTTCGCCGGACTATGTACGGAAACTGACCGAACCACCATGCGACTGTCGTTAATGCAGCCACCATTTTATAGACCTGTGTACATATGACGGACAAACCAGAGTAATAATTCCTTGGGAAAAATGAACCCAAACAAGCAAAAAATACTGGGATTAATAGCACCTGGTTTATTTGTTGTAGCAATCCGAAGGAAGGTGATTCCTAAAATTGGGACCCGCTCCGCACACCCATTGCCTGATGGGCGATAAAACGACGGCATGGCAATGCTGATAAAGGTTGACTTGCCGAGGCAAAGCCCTCGGCCCAGCTAACGTGACGGAGCTGGTCGACTAGTGACGCCGAAGTGTCCGGAGTAGGTTGATGAAAAGATGGTGAAGCCCCCGGTCCAGCCGAGATGTCGAAGCCTCGATGTCAGCCGGTGAGTCGAAGTAGGTCGGCGTGATGGACACCAGCTTGGAGAAGCAATAGTGCGGCCCTGTCGATGCAGGTCGTGACGTGGTCGATGCCGGCTTGATGAAGCGACCGTGCGGCGATGCCGGTATGCCCGCTCCGTGTAATCCGTGGGGCGGCGATGTTGGTGATGATTTATCCTTCGCGATGCCGGGCTCTTGTTCGGCTTGCTGAGATGATGATCCGAAGAAGTTGAGCTCGGCTCAACAAAGTGACGTCGTGTCTAGCGCAGGTCGGCAGCCGTGGACTAATATTGCCGGACTGGTTTGACACCAGCATGATGTTGAAGATCATGTTCAAAAGATCTTACAGTTAGTGGGATGTGTTCGGGAACAAAGCACAATACCCCATACAAAACTTCCTTCAAAAGGGATGTCCGAAATCCTGTTCATAAAAAAGATGAACTCGGGTCGGATTCGTTTTCGCACAGAAAACAGATCCGAAAAGTGATGCACTAATCGGAAGGTTCCCGGAGTTTGGACGGTCGGATCGAGCCAAAATTTTGAGAGGTGGTAGATATAGGAATTCCGCAGCCGATCATAGGTTGGATATTCCAAAGGACGTCCGAGCTAGAAGCTGGACACCACGCCCTAAACTCATCCAAATTCCCGTCCAGATTTGACAGGGCTCCGGTATATCGTGGATTGCCAGAGATTTCTCCATCGGAACTCGACGAAATTTTCCAGGGTTGTTGTAGACTTAATTCCGCACAATTCCACCAAAGAGATCGTCAAAGCGATACTCGAGGAGGTGGTGGTGGCAGATACGAGTTCGCTGTCCAGAAAAACAGCACGGTCGCTTGAGGGCAATGTTGACGTTGAGCCCCCGAGCTCCATAGATGATTCCTCCCTGATCTTGATAGAGATCGGAGTTGATGTTTGATGAAGGCCCTCGTCCGGACATGGTGATCCGAACACGGGGCGCAATTCTTGGTCGAACCAAGGTGACCAGTCGAGCTGGTGACGAAGATGCCGAAGTCGCAATTGATCTGCAGGCGAGCCATCGATCCTTTTGTCGATCACACAGCGGAACTCTCAATGAAAGCACCAATGTCGGTCTCAAAACCGGCGGATCTCGGGTAGGGGGTCCCGAACTATGCGTCTAGGCGGATGGTAACAGGAGACAAGGGATACAATGTTTTACCCAGGTTCGGGCCCTCTTGATGGAGGTAAAACCCTACGTCCTGCTCGATTAATATTGATGATATGGATAGTACAAGAGTAGATCTACCACGAGATCAAGGAGGCTAAACCCTAGAAGCTAGCCTATGGTATGATTGTTGTATATATTATATATCTATCGACTAGCCTGGCCTCGGTTTATATAATGCACCGGAGGCCTAGGATAACAAGAGTCCTAGCCGAATACGCCGGTGGGGAGAAGTCCTTGTCTTGATCGCCAAGTCTTGTGGAATCTTCCTTTTATGCGGTAGCCGTCCGAACTGGCCCATGAGTATACGGCCACGGGGGTCCTCGGCCCAATCTAATAGATCGGGAGACGACGTGGTGAGTACCCCCTAGTCCAGGACACCGTCAGTAGACAAGACCACTAGTTTCAAGAAAAGGGCAAAGGGAAGAAGGGGAACTTCAAGAAGAATGGCAAGCAAGTTGCTGCTCAAGTGAAGAAGCCCAAGTCTGCTCCTAAGCCTAAGACTAAGTGCTTCTACCGCAAAGGGACTGGTCACTGGAAGCGGAACTGCCCCAAGTATTTGGCGGATAAGAAGGATGGCAAAGTGAACAAAGGTATATTTGATATACATATTATTGATGTATATTTTACTAGTGTTCGTAGCAACCCCTCGGTATTTGATACTGGTTCAGTTGCTAAGAGTAGTAACTCGAAACGGGAGTTGCAGAATGAACATAGACTAGTTAAGGGTGAAGTGACGATGTGTGTTGCAGTGGTTCCAAGAATGATATGATCATCATCACACACTCCCTATACTTTCGGGATTAGTGTTGAACCTAAATAAGTGTTATTTGGTGTTTGCGTTGAGCATGAATATGATTTGATCATGTTTATTGCAGTACGGTTATTCATTTAAGTAAGAGAATAAATTGTTGTTCTGTTTACATGAATAAAACCTTATATGGTTACACACCCAATGAAAATGGTTCGTTGGATCTCGATCGTAGTGATACACATATTCATAATATTGAAACCAAAAGATGCAAAGTTAATAATGATAGTGCAACTTATTTGTGGCACTGCCATTTAGGTCATATGGTATAAAGCGCATGAAGAAACTCTATGCTGATGGACTTTTGGAATCACTTGATTATGAATCAGTTGATGCTTGCGAACCATGCCTCATGGGCAAGATGACTAAGACTCTGTTCTCCAGAACAATGCAGCAAGCAACAGATTTTTTGGAAATCATGCATATTGATGTATGTGGTCCGATGAATATTGAAGCTCGCGGCAGGTATCATTATTTTCTGATCTTCACAGATGATTTGAGCAGATATGAGTATATCTACTTGATGAAACACAAGTTTGAAACATTTGAAAAGTTCAAAGAATTTCAGAGTGAAGTGGAGAATCATCGTAACAAAATAAAAGTTTCTACGATATGATCGCAGAAGTAAAATATTTGAGTTACGAGTTTGGCCTTCAGTTAAAACAATGTGAAATAGTTTCACTACTCACGCCACCTGGAACACCACAATGTAATGGTGTGTCTGAACGTCGTTACCGTGCTTTCTTAGATATGGTGCGATCTATGACGTCTCTTACTGATTTGCCGCTATCGTTTTGGGGTTATGCATTAGAGACAGCTACATTCATGTTAAATAGGGCACCATCTAAATCCGTTGAGACGACACCGTATGAACTATGATTTGGCAAGAAACCTAAGCTGTCGTTCCTTAAAGTTTGAGGTTGCAATGCTTATGTGAAAAAGTTTCAACCTGATAAGCTCAAACCCAAATCGGAGAAGTGCGTCTTCATAGGATACCCAAAATAAAATGTTGGGTACACCTTCTGTCACAAATCCAAAGGCAAGATATGTTGGAAATATGCCCTAGAGGCAATAATAAAAGCATTATTATTATATTTCTTTGTTCATGATAATTGTCTTTATTCATGCTATAACTGTATTATCCGGAAATCGTAATACACGTGTGAATACATAGACCATAATATGTCCCTAGTAAGCCTCTAGTTGACTAGCTCGTTGATCAACAGATAGTCATGATTTCCTGGCTATGGACATTGGATGTCATTGATAACGGGATCACATCATTAGGAGAATGATGTGATGGACAAGACCCAATCCTAAGCATAGCACAAAGATCGTGTAGTTCGTTTGCTAGAGCTTTTCCAATGTCAAGTATCTTTTCCTTTGACCATGAGATCGTGTAACTCCCGGATACCATAGGAGTGCTTTGGGTGTATTCAAACGTCACAACGTAACTGGGTGACTATAAAGGTGCACTACAGGTATCTCCGAAAGTGTCTGTTGGGTTGACACGGATCGAGACTGGGATTTGTCACTCCATATAACGGAGAGGTATCACTGGGCCCACTCGGTAATGCATCATCATTATCAGCTCAAGGTGACCAAGTGGTTGATCACGGGATCATGCATTACGGTATGAGTAAAGTGACTTGCCGGTAACGAGACTGAACAAGGTATTGGGATACCGACGATCGAGTCTCGGGCAAGTAACATACCGGTTGACAAAGGGAATTGTATATGGGGTTGTTTAATCCTCGACATCGTGGTTCATCTGATGAGATCATCGTGGAGCATGTGGGAGCCAACATGGGTATCCAGATCCCGCTGTTGGTTATTGACCGGAGAGTCGTCTCGGTCATGTCTGCTTGTCTCCCGAACCCGTAGGGTCTACACACTTAAGGTTCGGTGACGCTAGGGTTATGAAGATATGTATATGCAGTAACCCGAATGTTGTTCAGAGTCCCGGATGAGATCCCGGACGTCACGAGGAGTTCCGGAATGGTCCGGAGGTAAAGAATTATATATAGGAAGTGCTGTTTCGGCCATCGGGACAAGTTTCGGGGTTATCGGTATTGTACCGGGACCACCGGAGGGGTCCCGGGGGTCCACCGGGTGGGGCCACCTGTCCCGGGGGGGCACATGGGCTGTAGGGGGTGCGCCTTGGCCTGCATGGGCCAAGGGCACTAGCCCCAAAAGCCCATGCGCCTAGGTTTCCACAAAAGGGAAGAGTCCCAATGGTGGAAGGCACCTCTAGGTGCCTTGGGGGGAGGGAAACCTCCCCTTGGCTGCCGCACCTAGGAGATTGGATCTCCTAGGCTGGCGCACCCCCCCCTTGGCCCTCCTATATATAGTTGAGGAGAGGGAGGACTTCAGACCTCAGCCTTTGGTGCTTCCCTCTCTCCCTGTTACGTCTCTCTCTCGTAGTATAGGCGAAGCCCTGCTACTGTGACGCCCTGCATCCACCACCACGCCGTCGTGCTGCTGGATCTTCATCAACCTCTCCTCCCCCCTTGCTGGATCAAGAAAGGAGGAGACGTCATCCGTTCCGTACGTGTGTTGAACGCGGAGGCACCGTCCGTTCAGTGCTAAGATCATCGGTGATTTGGATCACGTCGTGTTCGACTACATCATCCCCGTTCTTTGAACGCTTCCGCTCGCGATCTACAAGGTACGTAGATGCATCTAATCACTCGTTGCTAGATGAACTCCTAGATGGATCTTGGTGAAACGAGTAGGAAATTTTTTGTTTTCTGCAACGTTCCCCAACAAGATATTCGTTGCTGAGAATGGATCCTTTCTAGAGAAGGAGTTTCTCTCGAAAGAAGTGAGTGGGAGGAAAGTAGAACTTGATGAGGTAACTTTACCTACTCCCTTATTGGAAAGTAGTTCATCACAGAAATCTGTTCCTGTGACTACTACACCAATCAGTGAGGAAGCTAATGATGATGATCATGTAACTTTAGATCAAGTTACTACCGAACCTCGTAGGTAAACCAAAGTGAGATCCGGACCAGAGTGGTACGGTAATCCTATTCTGGAGGTCATGTTACTTGACCATGACGAACCTATGAACTATGAGGAAGCGATGATGAGCCCAGATTCAACGAAATGGCTTGAGGCCATGAAATCTGAGATGAGATCCATGTATGAGAACAAAGTATGGACTTTGATTGACTTAGCCATTGATCGGCGAGCCATTGAGATTAAATGGATCTTCCAGGGGAAGACAGACGCTGATAGTAGTGTTACTATCTACAAAGCTAGAATTGTCACAATTTCGACAAGTTCAAGGTGTTGACTACGATGAGAGTTTCTCACTCGTATCTATGCTTAAGTCTATCCGGATCATGTCAGCAATTGCCGCATTTTATGAAATCTGGCAAATGGATAAACAAAACTGCATTCCTTAATGGATTTATTAAAGAAGAGTTGTATATGATGCAACTAGAAGGTTTTGTCAATCCTAAAGGTGCTAACAAAATATGCAAGCTCCAGTGATCCATCTATGGGCTGGTGCAAGCATCTCAGAGTTGGAATATACGCTTTGATAAGTTGATCAAAGCATATAGTTTTATACAGACTTGCGGTGAAGCCTGTATTTACAAGAAAGTGAGTGGGAGCACTACAACATTTCTGATAAGTATATGTGAATGACATATTGTTGATCAGAGATAATGTAGAATTATTCTGCAAAGCATAAAGGAATGTTTGAAAGGAGTTTTTCAAAGAAAGACCTCGGTGAAGCTGCTTACATATTAAGCATCAAGATCTATAGAGATAGATCAAGACGCTTGATAAGTTTTTCAATGAGTACATACCTTGACAAGATTTTGAAGTAGTTCAAAATGGAACAGTCAAAGAAGGAGTTCTTGCCTGTGTTACAAGGTGTGAAGTTGAGTAAGACTCAAAACCCGACCACGGTAGAAGATAGAGAGATAATGAAAGTCATTCCCTATGCCTCAGCCATAGGTTCTATAAAGTATGCCATGCTGTGTACCAGACCTATTGTATACCCTGCCCTGAGTTTGGCAAGGGAGGACAATAGTGATCGAAGAGTAGATCACTGGACATTGGTCAAAATTATCCTTAGTGGAATAAGGATATGTTTCTCGATTATGGAGGTGACAAAAGGTTCGTCGTAAAGGGTTACGTCGATGCAAGTTTTGACACTGATCCAGGTGACTCAAAGTCTCAATCTGGATACATATTGAAAGTGGGAGCAATTAGCTAGAGTAGCTCCATGCAGAGCATTGTTGACATAGAAATTTGCAAAATACTTACGGATCTGAATGTGGCAGACCCGTTTACTAAACTTCTCTCACAAGCAAAACATGATCACACCTTAAACCCTTTGGGTATTGGTCACATGTCGATGTGAACTATGGGTGTTGATCATATGATGATGTGAACTATTGGTAATTAAATCACATGGCGATGTAAACTAGATTATTGACTCTAGGGCATATGCCCTGGAGGCAATAATAAAGTTATTATTTATTTCCTTATATCATGATAAATGTTTATCATTCATGCTAGAATTGTATTAACCGGAAACATAATACATGTGTGAATACATAGACAAACAGAGTGTCACTAGTATGCCTCTACTTGACTAGCTCGTTGATCAAAGATGGTTATGTTTCCTAACCATAGACATGAGTTGTCATTTGATTAACGGGATCATATCATTAGGAGAATGATGTGATTGACTTGACCCATTCCGTTAGCATATCACTTGATCGTTTAGTTTGTTGCTATTGCTTTCTTCATGACTTATACATGTTCCTATGACTATGAGATTATGCAACTCCCGTTTACCGGAGGAACACTTTGTGTGCTACCAGACGTCACAACATAACTGGGTGATTATAAAGGTTCTCTACAGGTGTCTCCGAAGGTACTTGTTGGGTTGGCGTATTTCGAGATTAGGATTTGTCACTCCAATTTTCGGAGAGGTATCTCTGGGCCCACTCGATAATGCACATCACTATAAGCCTTGCAAGCATTGCAACTAATGAGTAGTTGTGGGATAATGTGTTACAGAACGAGTAAAGAGACTTGCCGGTAACGAGATTGAACTAGGTATTGAGATACCGACGATCGAATCTCGGGCAAGTAACATACCGATGACAAAGGGAACAACTGAAGGAAATATGCCCTAGAGGCAATAATAAAGCTATTATTTATTTCCTTATAATCATGATAAATGTTTATTATTCATGCTAGAATTATATTAACCGGAAACATAATACATGTGTGAATACATAGACAAAAAAAGTGTCACTAGTATGCCTCTACTTGACTAGCTCATTAATCAAAGATGGTTATGTTTCCAAACCATGAACAATGAGTTGTTATTTGATTAACGGGATCACATCATTAATTGAATGATCTGATTGACATGACCCATTCCATTTAGCTTAGCACCCGATCGTTTAGTATGTTGCTATTGCTTTCTTCATGACTTATACATGTTCCTATAACTATGAGATTATGCAACTCCCATTTACCGGAGGAACACTTTGGGTACTACCAAACGTCACAACGTAATTGGGTGATTATAATGGAGTACTACAGGTGTCTCCAAAGGTACATGTTGGGTTGGCGTATTTCGAGATTAGGTTTTGTCACTCCGATTGTCGGAGAGGTATCTCTGGGCCCTCTCGGTAATGCACATCACTTAAGCCTTGCAAGCATTGCAACTAAATGAGTTAGTTGCGGGATGATGTATTACAGAACGAGTAAAGAGACTTGCCGGTAACGAGATTGAACTAGGTATTGGAATACCGTCGATCGAATCTCGGGCAAGTAACATACCGATGACAAAGGGAACAACGTATGTTGTTATGCGGTCTGACCAATAAAGATCTTCGTAGAATATGTAGGAGCCAATATGGGCATCCAGGTCCCGCTATTGGTTATTGACCGGAGACATGTCTCGGTCATGTCTGCATTGTTTTCGAACCCGTAGGGTCCGCACGCTTAAGGGTACGATGACAGTTATATTATGAGTTTATGCATTTTGATGTACCGAAGGTTGTTCGGAGTCCCGGATATGATCACGGACATGACGAGGAGTCTCGAAATGGTCGAGACATAAATATTAATATATTGGAAGCCTATGTTTGGATATCGGAAGTGTTCCGGGTGAAATCGGGATTTTACCGGAATACCGGGAGGTTACCGGAACCCCCCGGGGAGCTAAATGGGACATGATGGGCCTTAGTGGAAAAGAGAAGAGGCAGCCCTACATGGGCCGTGCACCCCTCCCCTCCCTTGGTCCGAATTGGACAAGGAGAGGGGGCCGGCCCCTCTCTCTCTTTTCCCCCCTCCACAAGTCCTATTCCAACTAGGATTGGGGGGGATCCTACTCCCAGAGGGAGTAGGACTCTCCTGGCGCGCCCTATGTGGCCGGCCAGCCTCCCCCCTTTGGTCCTTTATATACTGAGGCAGAGGCACCCTAGAGACACACAAGTTGATCCACGTGATCTTTTCCTTAGCCGTGTGTGGCGCCCCCAGCCACCATAGTCCTCGATAATACTGTAGCGGAGTTTAGGCGAAGCCCTGCTGCTGTAGTACATCAAGATCGTCACCACGCCGTCATGCTGACGGAACTCTTCCCCGACACTTTGCTGGATCGGAGTCCGGGGATCGTCATCGAACTGAACGTGTGCTAGAACTCGGAGGTGCCGTAGTTTCGGTGCTTGATCGGTCGGATCGTGAAGACGTACGACTACATCAACCAAACGCTTCCATTGTCGATCTACTAGGTATGTAGATCACACTCCCCCCCCTCTCATTGCTATGCATCACATGATCTTGCGTGTGCGTAGGAAATTTTTTGAAATTACTACGTTCCCCAACAGTGGCATCCGAGCCTAGGTTTTATATGTTGATGTTATATGCACGAGTAGAACACAAGTGAGTTGTGGGCGATATAAGTCATACTGCCTACCAGCATGTCATACTTTGGTTCGGCGGTATTGTTGGATGAAGCGGCCCAGACCGACATTACGCGTACGCTTACGCGAGACCGGTTCTCCCGACGTGCTTTGCACAGAGGTGGCTTGTGGGTGACAGTTTCTCCAACTTTAGTTGAACCAAGTGTGGCTACGCCCGGTCCTTGCGAAGGTTAAAACGGAGTCAAATTGACAAACTATCGTTGTGGTTTTGATGCGTAGGTGAGATTGGTTCTTACTTAAGCCCGTAGCAGCCACGTAAAACTTGCAACAACAAAGTAGAGGACGTCTAACTTGTTTTTGCAGGGCATGTTGTGATGTGATATGGTCAAGACATGATGCTGAATTTTATTGTATGAGATGATCATGTTTTGTAACCGAGTTATCGGCAACCGGCAGGAGCCATATGGTTGTCGCTTTATTGTATGCAATGCAATCGCGATGTAATGCTTTACTTTATCACTAAACGGTAGCGATAGTCGTGGAAGCACAAGCTTGGCGAGACGACAACGATGCTACGATAGAGATCAAGGTGTCACGCCGGTGACGATGGTGATCACGACGGTGCTTTGGAGATGAAGATCACAAGCACAAGATGATGATGGCCATATCATATCACTTATATTGATTGCATGTGATGTTTATCTTTTATGCATGTTATCTTGCTTTGATTGATGGTAGCATTATAAGATGATCTCTCATTAATTATCAAGAAGTGTTCTCCCTGAGTATGCACCATTGCGAAAGTTCTTCGTGCTGAGACACCACGTGATGATCGGGTGTGATAGGTTCTACGTTCAAATACAACGGGTGCAAAACAGTTGCACACGCAGAATACTCAGGTTATACTTGACGAGCCAAGCATATACAGATATGGCCTCGGAACACGGAGACCGAAAGGTCGAGCGTGAATCATATAGTAGATATGATCAACATAATGATGTTCACCAATGAAAATACTCCATCTCATGTGATGATCGGACATGGTTTAGTTGATTTGGATCACGTAATCACTTAGAGGATTAGAGGGATGTCTATCTAAGTGGGAGTTCTTTAAGTAAATTAACTGAACTTAAATTTATCATGAAACTTAGTACCTGATAAGTATCTTGCTCGTTTATGCTTGTTTGTAGATAGATGGCTCGTGCTGTTGTTCCGTTGAATTTTAATGCGTTCCTTGAGAAAGCAAAGTTGAAAGATGATGGTAGCAATTACACGGACTGGGTCCGTAACTTGAGGATTATCCTCATTGTTGCACAGAAGAATTACGTCCTGGAAGCACCGCTGGGTGCCAGGCCTGCTGTAGGAGCAACGCCGGATGTTATGAACGTCTGGCAGAGCAAAGTTGATGACTACTCGATAGTTCAGTGTGCCATGCTTTACGGCTTAGAATCGGGACTTCAACGACGTTTTGAACGTCATGGAGCATATGAGATGTTCCAGGAGTTGAAGTTAATATTTCAAGCAAATGCCCGGATTGAGAGATATGAAGTCTCCAATAAGTTCTATAGCTGCAAGATGGAGGAGAACAGTTCTGTTAGTGAGCATATACTCAAAATGTCTGGGTATAATAATCACTTGATTCAATTGGGAGTTAATCTTCCAGATGATTGCGTCATTGACAGAATTCTCCAATCACTGCCACCAAGCTACAAGAGCTTCGTGATGAACTATAATATGCAAGGGATGAACAAGACTATTCCCGAGCTCTTCGCGATGCTAAAAGCTGCGGAGGTAGAAATCAAGAAGGAGCATCAAGTGTTGATGGTCAACAAGACCACTAGTTTCAAGAAAAAGGGCAAAGGGAAGAAGAAGGGGAACTTCAAAAAGAACGGCAAGCAAGTTGCTACTCAAGAGAAGAAACCCAAACCTGGACCTAAGCCTGAAACTGAGTGCTTCTATTGCAAGCAGACTGGTCACTGGAAGCGGAACTGCCCCAAGTATTTGGCGGATAAGAAGGATGGAAAGGTGAACAAAGGTATATGTGATATACATGTTATTGATGTGTACCTTACTAATGCTCGCAGTAGCACCTGGGTATTCGATACTGGTTCTGTTGCTAATATTTGCAACTCGAAACATGGACTACGGATCAAGCGAAGATTGGTTAAGGACGAGGTGACGATGCGCGTGGGAAACGGTTCCAAAGTCGATGTGATCGCAGTCGGCACGCTACCTCTACATCTACCTTCGGGATTAATATTAGACCTAAATAATTGTTATTTGGTGCCAGCGTTAAGCATGAACATTATATCTGGATCTTGTTTGATGCGAGACGGTTATTCATTTAAATCAGAGAATAATGGTTGTTCTATTTATATGAGTAATATCTTTTATGGTCATGCGCCCTTGAAGAGTGGTCTATTCTTGTTGAATCTCGATAGTAGTAACACACATATTCATAATGTTGAAGCCAAAAGATGCAGAGTTGATAATGATAGTGCAACTTATTTGTGGCACTGCCGTTTAGGTCATATCGGTGTAAAGCGCATGAAGAAACTCCATACTGATGGACTTTTGGAACCACTTGATTATGAATCACTTGGTACTTGCGAACCGTGCCTCATGGGCAAGATGACAAAAACACCGTTCTCCGGTACTATGGAGAGAGCAATAGATTTGTTGGAAATCATACATACAGATGTATGTGGTCCGATGAATATTGAGGCTCGTGGCGGATATCGTTATTTTCTCACCTTCACAGATGACTTAAGCAGATATGGGTATATCTACTTAATGAAACATAAGTCTGAAACGTTTGAAAAGTTCAAAGAATTTCAGAGTGAAGTTGAAAATCATCGTAACAAGAAAATAAAGTTTCTACGATCTGATCATGGAGGAGAATATTTGAGTTACGAGTTTGGTGTACATTTGAAAAATTGTGGAATAGTTTCGCAACTCACACCACCCGGAACACCACAGCGTAATGGTGTGTCCGAACATCGTAATCGCATTTTACTAGATATGGTGCGATCTATGATGTCTCTTACTGATTTACCGCTATCGTTTTGGGGATACGCTCTAGAGACAGCTACATTCACGTTAAATAGGACACCATCAAAATCCGTTGAGACGACGCCTTATGAACTATGGTTTGGCAAGAAACCAAAGTTGTCGTTTCTAAAAGTTTGGGGCTGCGATGCTTATGTGAAAAAGCTTCAACCTGATAAGCTCGAACCCAAATCGGAGAAATGTGTCTTCATAGGATATCCAAAGGAAACTATTGGATACACCTTCTATCACAGATCCGAAGGCACGACTTTTGTTGCTAAATTCGGAAACTTTCTGGAGAAGGAGTTTCTCTCGAAAGAAGTGAGCGGGAGGAAAGTAGAACTTGACGAGGTAACTGTACCTACTCCCTTATTGGAAAGTAGTACATCACAGAAAACTGTTTCTGCGACACCTACACCAGTTAGCGAGGAAGCTAATGATGATGATCATGAAACTTCAGAACAAGATACTACTGAACCTCGTAGATCAACCAGAGTAAGATCCGCGCCAGAGTGGTACGGTAATCCTGTTCTGGAAGTCATGCTACTAGATCATGATGAACCTACGAACTATGAAGAAGCGATGGTGAGCCCAGATTCCGCAAAGTGGCTTGAAGCCATGAAATCTGAGATGGGATCCATGTATGAGAACAAAGTATGGACTTTGGTTGACTTGCCCGATGATCGGCAAGCAATTGAGAATAAATGGATCTTCAAGAAGAAGACTGACGCTGACGGTAATATTACTGTCTACAAAGCTCGACTTGTCGCAAAAGGTTTTCGGCAAGTTCAAGGGATTGACTACGATGAGACCTTCTCACCCGTAGCGATGCTTAAGTCTGTCCGAATCATGTTAGCAATTGCCGCATTTTATGATTATGAAATTTGGCAGATGGATGTCAAAACTGCATTCTTGAATGGATTTCTGGAAGAAGAGTTGTATATGATGCAACCAGAAGGTTTTGTCGATCCAAAGGGAGCTAACAAAGTGTGCAAGCTCCAGCGATCCATTTATGGACTGGTGCAAGCCTCTCGGAGTTGGAATAAACGTTTTGATAGTGTGATCAAAGCATTTGGTTTTATACAGACTTTTGGAGAAGCCTGTATTTACAAGAAAGTGAGTGGGAGCTCTGTAGCATTTCTGATATTACATGTGGATGACATATTACTAATTGGAAATGATGTAGAATTTCTGGATAGCATAAAGGGATACTTGAATAAAAGTTTTTCTATGAAAGACCTTGGTGAAGCTGCTTACATATTAGGCATTAAGATCTATAGAGATAGATCAAGACGCTTAATTGGACTTTCACAAACCACATACCTTGACAAAATTTTGAAGAAGTTCAAAATGGATCAAGCAAAGAAAGGGTTCTTGCCTGTGTTACAAGGTGTGAAGTTGAGTAAGACTCAATGCCCGACCACTGCAGAAGATAGAGAGAATATGAAAGATGTTCCCTATGCATCAGCCATAGGATCTATCATGTATGCAATGCTGTGTACCAGACCTGATGTGTGCCTTGCTATAAGTCTAGCAGGGAGGTACCAAAGTAATCCAGGAGTGGATCACTGGACAGCGGTCAAGAACATCCTGAAATACCTGAAAAGGACTAAGGATATGTTTCTCATATATGGAGGTGACAAAGAACTCATCATAAAAGGTTACGTTGATGCAAGCTTTGACACTGATCCGGACGATTCTAAATCGCAAACCGGATACGTGTTTACATTAAACGGTGGGGCTGTAAGTTGGTGCAGTTCTAAACAAAGCATTGTAGCGGGATCTACATGTGAAGCGGAGTACATAGCTGCTTCGGAAGCAGCAAATGAAGGAGTCTGGATGAAGGAGTTCATATCCGATCTAGGTGTCATACCTAGTGCATCGGGTCCAATGAAAATCTTTTGTGACAATACTGGTGCAATTTGAAATATCCCTAGAGGCAATAATAAAGTTAGTATTTATTTCCTTATAATCATGATAAATGTTTATTATTCATGCTAGAATTGTATTAACCGGAAACATAATACATGTGTGAATACATAGACAAACAAAGTGTCACTAGTATGCCTCTACTTGACTAGCTCGTTAATCAAAGATGGTTATGTTTCCTAACCATGAACAAAGAGTTGTTATTTGATTAACGGGATCACATCATTAAGAGAATGATCTGATTGACATGACCCATTCCATTAGCTTAGCACCCGATCGTTTAGTATGTTGCTATTGCTTTCTTCATGACTTATACATGTTCCTATAACTATGAGATTATGCAACTCCCGTTTACCGGAGGAACACTTTGGGTACTACCAAACGTCACAACGTAACTGGGTGATTATAAAGGAGTACTACAGGTGTCTCCAAAGGTACATGTTGGGTTGGCGTATTTCGAGATTAGGTTTTGTCACTCCGATTGTCGGAGAGGTATCTCTGGGCCCTCTCGGTGATGCACATCACTTAAGCCTTGCAAGCATTGCAACTAAATGAGTTAGTTGCGGGATGATGTATTACAGAACGAGTAAAGAGACTTGCCGGTAACGAGATTGAACTAGGTATTGGATACCGACGATCGAATCTCGGGCAAGTAACATACCGATGACAAAGGGAACAACGTATGTTGTTATGCGGTCTGACCGATAAAGATCTTCGTAGAATATGTAGGAGCCAATATGGGCATCCAAGTCCCGCTATTGGTTATTGACCGGAGACGTGTCTCGGTCATGTCTACATTGTTCTCGAACCCGTAGGGTCCGCACGCTTAAGGTTACGATGACAGTTATATTATGAGTTTATGCATTTTGATGTACCGAAGGTTGTTCGGAGTCCCGGATGTGATCACGGACATGACGAGGAGTCTCGAAATGGTCGAGACATAAAGATTGATATATTGGAAGCCTATGTTTGGATATCGGAAGTGTTCCGGGTGAAATCAGGATTTTACCGGAGTACCGGGAAGGTTACCGGAACCCCCCGGGAGCTAAATGGCCATGATGGGCCTTAGTGGAAAAGATAAGAGGCAGCCTACATGGGCCGCGCGCCCCTCCCCTCCCTTGGTCCGAATTGGACAAGGAGAGGGGGCCGGCCCCTCTCTCTCTTTTCCCCCCTCCACAAGTCCTATTCCAACTAGGATTGGGGGGGGGATCCTACTCCCAGAGGGAGTAGGACTCTCCTGGCGCGCCCTATGTGGCCGGCCAGCCTCCCCTCCTTGATCCTTTATATACTGAGGCAGAGGCACCCTAGAACACACAAGTTGATCCACATGATCTTATTCTTAGCCGTGTGCGGCGCCCCAGCCACCATAGTCCTCGATAATACTGTAGCGGAGTTTAGGCGAAGCCCTGCTGCTGTAGTACATCAAGATCGTCACCACGCCGTCGTGCTGACGGAACTCTTCCCCGACACTTTGCTGGATCGGAGTCCGGGGATCGTCATCGAGCTGAACGTGTGCTCGAACTCGGAGGTGCCGTAGTTTCGGTGCTTGATCGGTTCGGATCGTGAAGACGTACGACTACATCAACCAAACGCTTCCGTTGTCGATCTACTAGTATGTAGATCATACTCCCCCTCTCGTTGCTATGCATCACCATGATCTTGCGTGTGCGTAGGAAAAATTTTGAAATTACTACGAAACCCAACAGTGGCATCCGAGCCTAGGTTTTATATGTTGATGTTATATGCACGAGTAGAACACAAGTGAGTTGTGGGCGATATAAGTCATACTGCCTACCAGCATGTCATACTTTGGTTCGGCGGTATTGTTGGATGAAGCGGCCCAGACCGACATTACGCGTACGCTTACGCGAGACCGGTTCTCCCGACGTGCTTTGCACAGAGGTGGCTTGTGGGTGACAGTTTCTCCAACTTTAGTTGAACCAAGTGTGGCTACGCCCGGTCCTTGCGAAGGTTAAAACGGAGTCAAATTGACAAACTTGTTGTGGTTTTGATGCGTAGGTGAGATTGGTTCTTACTTAAGCCCGTAGCAGCCACGTAAAACTTGCAACAACAAAGTAGAGGACGTCTAACTTGTTTTTGCAGGGCATGTTGTGATGTGATATGGTCAAGACATGATGCTAATTTTATTGTATGAGATGATCATGTTTTGTAACCGAGTTATCGGCAACTGGCAGGAGCCATATGGTTGTCGCTTTATTGTATGCAATGCAATCGCGATGTAATGCTTTACTTTATCACTAAGCGGTAGCGATAGTCGTGGAAGCACAAGCTTGGCGAGACGACAACGATGCTACGATGGAGATCAAGGTGTCACGCCGTGACGATGGTGATCACGACGGTGCTTCGGAGATGGAGATCACAAGCACAAGATGATGATGGCCATATCATATCACTTATATTGATTGCATGTGATGTTTATCTTTTATGCATCTTATCTTGCTTTGATTGACGGTAGCATTATAAGATGATCTCTCACTAAATTATCAAGAAGTGTTCTCCCTGAGTATGCACCGTTGCGAAGTTCTTCGTGCTGAGACACCACGTGATGATCGGTGTGATAAGTTCTACGTTCAAATACAACGGGTGCAAAACAGTTGCACACGCGGAATACTCAGGTTATACTTGACGAGCCAAGCATATACAAGATATGGCCTCGGAACACGGAGACCGAAAGGTCGAGCGTGAATCATATAGTAGATATGATCAACATAAGTGATGTTCACCATGAAACTACTCCATCTCACGTGATGATCGGACATGGTTTAGTTGATTTGGATCACGTGATCACTTAGAGGATTAGAGGGATGTCTATCTAAGTGGGAGTTCTTAAGTATATGATTAATTGAACTTAAATTTGTCATGAACTTAATCCTGGTAGTATTTTGCAAATTATGTTGTAGATCAATAGCTCGCGTTGTTGCTTCCCTGTGTTTATTTTGATATATTCCTAGAGAAAATTGTGTTGAAAGATGTTAGTACCAATGATGCGGATTGGATCCGTGATCTGAGGTTTATCCTCATTGATGCACAGAAGAATTATGTCCTTGATGCACCGCTAGGTGACAGACCTATTGCAGGAGCAGATGCAGACGTTATGAACGTTTGGCTAGCTCAATATGATGACTACTTGATAGTTTAGTGCACCATGCTTAATGGCTTAGAATCGGGACTTCAAAGACGTTTTGAACGTCATGGAGCATATGAGATGTTCTAGGAGTTGAAGTTAATATTTCAAGCAAATACCCGAGTTGAGAGATATGAAGTCTCCAACAAGTTCTATAGCTAAAAGATGGAGGATAATCGCTCAACTAGTGAGCATGTGCTCAGAATGCCTGAGTACTACAATGGCTTGAATCAAGTGGGAGTTAATCTTCCAGATAATATAGTGATTGAAAGAATTCTCTAGTCACCATCACCAAGTTAGCAGAACTTCGTGATGAACTATGATATGCAAGGCATAACAGAAACCATTCCCAAACTCTTCGTAATGCGGAAATTGACAAAGGTAGAAATCGAGAAAAACATCAAGTGTTGATGGTAGACAAGACCACTAGTTTCAAGAAAAGGGCAGAGGGAAGAAGGGGAACTTCAAGAAGAACAACAAGCAAGTTGCTGCTCAAGTGAAGAAGCCCAAGTCTGGTCCTAAGCCTGAGACTAAGTGTTTCTACTGCAAAGGGACTGGTCACTGGAAGCGGAACTACCCCAAGTGATTGGCGGATAAGAAGGATGGAAAAGTCAACATAAATATATTTGATATACATGTTATTGATGTGTAGTTTACTAGTGTTTATAGCAAACCCCTCAGTATTTGATACTAGTTCAGTTGCTAAGATTAGTAACTCGAAACGGGAGTTGCAGAATAAACAGAGACTAGTTAAGGGTGAAGTGATGATGTGTGTTGGAAGTGGTTCCAAGATTGATATGATCATCATCGCACACTCCCTATACTTTCGAGATTAGTGTTGAACCTGAATAAGTGTTATTTGGTGTTTGCGTTGAGCATGAATATGATTTGATCATGTTTATTGTAATACGGTTATTCATTTAAGTAAGAGAATAAATTGTTGTTCTGTTTACATGAATAAAACCTTATATGGTTACACACCCAATGAAAATAGTTCATTGGATCTCGATCGTAGTGATACACATAATCATAATATTGAAACCAAAAGATGCAAAGTTAATAATGATAGTGCAACTTATTTGTAGCACTGCCGTTTAGGTCATATTGGTGTAAAGCGCATGAAGAAACTCCATGCTGATGGGATTTTGGAATCACTTGATTATGAATCACTTGATGCTTGCGAACCATGCCTCATGGGCAAGATGACTAAGACTCCGTTCTCCGGAGCGAGCAACTGACTTATTGGAAATAATACATACTGATGTATGCGGTCCGATGAGTGTTAAGGCTCACGGCAAGTATCATTATTTTCTGAACTTCACAGATGATTTGAGCAGATATGGGTATATCTACTTGATGAAACATAAGTCTGAAACATTTGAAAAGTTCAAAGAATTTCAGAGTGAAGTGGAAAATCATCGACAAGAAAATAAAGTTTCTACGATCTGATCGCGGAGACAAATATTTGAGTTACGAGTTTGGTCTTCAATTAAAACAATGTGAATAGTTTCACAAACTCATGCCACCTGGAACACCACAGCATAATGGTGTGTCCGAACGTCATAACCGTACTTTATTGGATATAGTGCAATCTATGATGTCTCTTACCGATCTACCACTATCGTTTTGGGGTTATGCATTAGAGACAGCTGCATTCACGTTAAATAGGGCACCATCTAAATCCGTTGAGACGACACCATATGAACTATGGTTTGGCAAGAAACCTAAGCTGTCGTTTCTTAAAGTTTGGGACTGCGATGCTTATGTGAAAAAAGTTTCAACATGATAAGCTCGAACCCAAATCGGAGAAGTAAATCTTCATAGGATATCCAAAGGAAACTGGATACACCTTCTATCACAGATCCGAAGGCAAGACTTTTGTTGCTAAATTCGGAGTTTTTCTAGAGAAGGAGTTTCTCTCGAAAGAAGTGAGTGGGAGGAAAGTAGAACTTGATGATATGTACCTGCTCCCTTATTGGAAAGTAGTTCATCACAGAAATCTGTTCCTTGACTACTACACCAATTAGTGAGGAAGCTAATGATGATGATCATGTAACTTCAGATCAAGTTACTACCGAATCTCGTAGTAAACCAGAGTGAGATCCGCACCAGAGTGGTACGGTAATCCTGTTCTGGAAGTCATGTTACTATACCATGACGAACTACGAACTATGAGGAAGCGATGATGAGCCCAGATTCCGCAAAATGGTTTGAGGCCATGAAATCTGAGATATGATCCATGTATGAGAACAAAGTATGGACTTTGATGGATTTTGCCCGATGATCGGCAAGCCATAGAAAATAAATGGATCTTCAAGAGGAAGACGGACGCTGATAGTAGTGTTACTATCTACAAAGCTAGAATTGTCGCAAAAGGTTTTCGACAAGTTCAAGGTGTTGACTACGATGAGATTTTCTCACTCGTATCTATGCTTAAGTCTGTCCGAATCATGTTAGCAATTGCCGCATTTTATGAAATCTGGCAAATGGATAAACAAAACTGCATTCCTTAATGGATTTACTAAAGAAGAGTTGTATACGATGCAACTAGAAGGTTTTGTCGATCCTAAAGGTGTTAACTAAATAAGCAAGCTCCAGCGATCCATCTATGGACTGGTGCAAGAATCTCGGAGTTGGAATATACGCTTTGATAAGTTGATCAAAGCATATAGTTTTATACAGACTTGCGGTGAAGCCTGTATTTACAAGAAAGTGAGTGGGAGCACTACACATTTCTGATAAGTATATGTGTATGACATATTGTTGATCGGAAATAATGTAGAATTATTCTGCAAAGCATAAAGGAGTGTTTGAAAGGAGTTTTTCAAAGAAAGACCTCGGTGAAGCTGCTTACATATTGAGCATCAAGATCTATAGAGATAGATCAAGACGCTTGATAAGTTTTTCAATGAGTACATACCTTGACAAGATTTTGAAGTAGTTCAAAATGGAACAGTCAAAAAAAGTTTCCTTGCCTGTGTTACAAGGTGTGAAGTTGAGTAAGACTCAAAGCCCGACCACGGCAGAAGATAGAAAGAGAATGAAAGTCATTCCCTATGCCTCAGCCATAGGTTCTATAAAGTATGCCATGCTGTGTACCAGATCTATTGTATATCCTACACTGTGTTAAGCAAGGGAGTACAATAGTGATCTAAGAGCAGATCACTGGACAGCGGTCAAAATTATCCTTAGTGGAATAAGGAAATATTTCTCAATTATGGAGGTGACAAAAAAGGTTCGTCGTAAAAAGTTACGTCGATACAAGTTTTGACACAGATCTGGATGACTCTAAGTCTCGATCTAGATACATATTGAAAGTGGGAGCAATAAGCTAGAGTAGCTCCGTGCAGAGCATTGTTGACATAGAAATTCGCAAAATACTTACGGATCTGAATGGGACAGACCCATTGACTAAAATTATCTCACAAGCAAAACATGATCACACCTTAGTACTCCTTGGGTGTTAATCACATAGCGATGTGAACTAGATTATTGACTCTAGTAAACCCTTTGGGTGTTTATCACATATCGATGTGAACTATGGGTGTTAATCACATGGTGATGTGAACTATTGCTGTTAAATCACATGGCGATGTGAACTAGATTATTGACTAGTGCAAGTGGGAGACTGAAGGAAATATGCCCTAGAGGCAATAATAAAGTTATTATTTATTTCCTTATATCATGATAAATGTTTATTATTCATGCTAGAATTGTATTAACCGGAAACATAATACATGTGTGAATACATAGACAAACAAAGTGTCACTAGTATGCCTCTACTTGACTAGCTCGTTAATCAAAGATGGTTATGTTTCCTAACCATGAACAATGAGTTGTTATTTGATTAACGGGATCACATCATTAAGAGAATGATCTGATTGACATGACCCATTCCATTAGCTTAGCACCCGATCGTTTAGTATGTTGCTATTGCTTTCTTCATGACTTATACATGTTCCTATAACTATGAGATTATGCAACTCCCGTTTACCGGAGGAACACTTTGGGTACTACCAAACGTCACAACGTAACTGGGTGATTATAAAGGAGTATTACAGGTGTCTCCAAAGGTACATGTTGGGTTGGCGTATTTCGAGATTAGGTTTTGTCACTCCGATTGTCGGAGAGGTATCTCTGGGCCCTCTCGGTGATGCACATCACTTAAGCCTTGCAAGCATTGCAACTAAATGAGTTAGTTGCGGGATGATGTATTACAGAACGAGTAAAGAGACTTGCCAGCAACGAGATTGAACTAGGTATTGGAATACCGACGATCGAATCTCGGGCAAGTAACATACCGATGACAAAGGGAACGACGTATGTTGTTATGCGGTCTGACCGATAAAGATCTTCGTAGAATATGTAGGAGCCAATATGGGCATCCAGGTCCCGCTATTGGTTATTGACTGGAGACATGTCTCGGTCATGTCTACATTGTTCTCGAACCCGTAGGGTCCGCACGCTTAAGGTTACGATGACAATTATATTATGAGTTTATGCATTTTGATGTACCGAAGGTTGTTCGGAGTCCCGGATGTGATCACGGACATGACGAGGAGTCTCGAAATGGTCGAGACATAAAGATTGATATATTGGAAGCCTATGTTTGGATGTCGGAAGTGTTCCGAGTGAAATCGGGATTTTACCGGAGTACCGGGAGGTTACCGGAACCCCCCGGGAGCTAAATGGGCCATGATGGGCCTTAGTGGAAAAGAGAAGAGGCAGCCCTACATGGGCCGCGCGCCCCTCCCCTCCCTTGGTCCGAATTGGACAAGGAGAGGGGGCCGGCCCCTCTCTCTCTTTTCCCCCCTCCACAAGTCCTATTCCAACTAGGATTGGGGGGAGGATCCTACTCCCAGAGGGAGTAGGACTCTCCTGGCGCGCCCTATGTGGCCGGCCAGCCTTCCCCCTTTGGTCCTTTATATACTGAGGCAGAGGCACCCTAGAACACACAAGTTGATCCACGTGATCTATTCCTTAGCCGTGTGCGGCGCCCCCAGCCACCATAGTCCTCGATAATACTGTAGCGGAGTTTAGGCGAAGCCCTGCTGCTGTAGTACATCAAGATCGTCACCACGCCGTCGTGCTGACGGAACTCTTCCCCGACACTTTGCTGGATCGGAGTCCAGGGATCGTCATCGAGCTGAACGTGTGCTCGAACTCGGAGGTGCCGTAGTTTCGGTGCTTGATCGGTCGGATCGTGAAGACGTACGACTACATCAACCAAACGCTTCCGTTGTCAATCTACTAGGTATGTAGATCATACTCCCCCTCTCGTTGCTATGCATCACATGATCTTGCGTGTGCGTAGGAAAATTTTGAAATTACTACGAAAGCCAACACAATTGCCTTGGCAAAGGAATCCAGATTTCACAAGAGAACCAAGCACATCAAGAGACGCTTCAATTCCATCTGGGATCTAGTCCAGGTGGGAGACATAGAGATTTGCAAGATACATACGGATCTGAATATTGCAGACCCGTTGACTAAGCCTCTTCCACGAGCAAAACATGATCAGCACCAAGGCTCCATGGGTGTTAGAATCATTACTGTGTAATCTAGATTATTGACTCTAGTGCAAGTGGGAGACTGAAGGAAATATGCCCTAGAGGCAATAATAAAGCTATTATTTATTTCCTTATAATCATGATAAATGTTTATTATTCATGCTAGAATTGTATTAACCGGAAACATAATACATGTGTGAATACATAGACAAAACAAAGTGTCACTAGTATGCCTCTACTTGACTAGCTCGTTAATCAAAGATGGTTATGTTTCCAAACCATGAACAATGAGTTGTTATTTGATTAACGGGATCACATCATTAATTGAATGATCTGATTGACATGACCCATTCCATTTAGCTTAGCACCCGATCATTTAGTATGTTGCTATTACTTTCTTCATGACTTATACATGTTCCTATAACTATGAGATTATGCAACTCCCGTTTACCGGAGGAACACTTTGGGTACTACCAAACGTCACAACGTAACTGGGTGATTATAAAGGAGTACTACAGGTTTCTCCAAAGGTACATGTTGGGTTGGCGTGTTTCGAGATTAGGTTTTGTCACTCCGATTGTCGGAGAGGTATCTCTGGGCCCTCTCGGTAATGCACATCACTTAAGCCTTGCAAGCATTGCAACTAAATGAGTTAGTTGCGGGATGATGTATTACAGAACGAGTAAAGAGACTTGCCGGTAACGAGATTGAACTAGGTATTGGAATACCGACGATCGAATCTCGGGCAAGTAACATACCGATGACAAAGGGAACAACGTATGTTGTTATGCGGTCTGACCAATAAAGATCTTCGTAGAATATGTAGGAGCCAATATGGGCATCCAGGTCCCGCTATTGGTTATTGACCGGAGACATGTCTCGGTCATGTCTGCATTGTTTTCGAACCCGTAGGGTCCGCACGCTTAAGGGTACGATGACAGTTATATTATGAGTTTATGCATTTTGATGTACCGAAGGTTGTTCGGAGTCCCGGATGTGATCACGGACATGACGAGGAGTCTCGAAATGGTCGAGACATAAAGATTGATATATTGGAAGCCTATGTTTGGATATCGGAAGTGTTCCGGGTGAAATCGGGATTTTACCGGAATACCGGGAGGTTACCGGAACCCCCCAGGGAGCTAAATGGGCCATTATGGGCCTTAATGGAAAAGAGAAGAGGCAGCCCTACATGGGCGCCGCGCCCCTCCCCTCCCTTGGTCCGAATTGGACAAGGAGAGGGGGCCGGCCCCTCTCTCTCTTTTCCCCCCTCCACAAGTCCTATTCCAACTAGGATTGGGGGGGGGGGGGAATCCTACTCCCAGAGGGAGTAGGACTCTCCTGGCGCGCCCTATGTGGCCGGCCAGACTCCCCCCTTTGGTCCTTTATATACTGAGGCAGAGGCACCCTAGAGACACACAAGTTGATCCATGTGATCTTTTCCTTAGCCGTGTGCGGCGCCCCCAGCCACCATAGTCCTCGATAATACTGTAGCGGAGTTTAGGCGAAGCCCTGCTGCTGTAGTACATCAAGATCGTCACCACGCCGTCATGCTGACGGAACTCTTCCCCGACACTTTGCTAGATCAGAGTCCGGGGATCGTCATCGAACTGAACATGTGCTAGAACTCGGAGGTGCCGTAGTTTCGGTGCTTGATCGGTCGGATCGTGAAGACGTACGACTACATCAACCAAACGCTTCTGTTGTCGATCTACTAGGTATGTAGATCACACTCCCCCCTCTCGTTGCCATGCATCACATGATCTTACGTGTGCGTAGGAATTTTTTTGAAATTACTACGTTCCCCAACAACAACGTATGTTGTTATGCGGTTTGACCGATAAAGATCTTCGTAGAATATGTGGGAGACAATATGAGCATCCAGGTTCCGCTATTGGTTATTGACCGGAGACGTGTCTCGGTCATGTCTACATAGTTCTCGAACCCGTAGGGTCCGCACGCTTAAAGTTCGATGACGGTTATATTATGAGTTTATGTGTTTTGATGTACCGAAGGAGTTCGGAGTCCCGGATGAGATCGGGGACATGACGAGGAGTCTCAAAATGGTCGAGACGTAAAGATAGATATATTGGACGACTATATTCGGACTTCGGAAAGGTTCCGAGTGATTCGGGTATTTTTCGGAGTACCGGAGAGTTACGGGAATTTGCCGGGGAGTATATGGGCCTTATTGGGCCATACGGGAATAGAGGAGAGAGGCCAAAAGAAAGGAGGCCTGCGCCCCCCCCCCCTCTGGTCCGAATTGGACAAGGGGTGCAGCCCCCTTTTGCTTCTCCCTCTCCTCCTCTTTCCTTCTCTCCTACTCCAACAAGGAAAGGAGGAGTCCTACTCCCGGTAGGAGTAGGACTCCCCCCTTGGCGCGCCCTTCTCCTGTCAAAAAACTTACAAACCCAGGTCATAATAGGAGGAGGGCTCTTGAGGAAGTTGCAGATGGGAGGGGTGGAACTAGAATTACAAGACATGGTGTAATTATTCATTGTGGCCATAAGTGCCTCAAAGAGATGCAACACTGGAGCAAATGTATCAGTCCCATGAGATACAAGTTGCTGCTGTGCTTGCCAGGAGAGAAGAAGAGAAGGCAAAGAAGGAAGCTGGGAAGACAAAGAAAAGAGAAGAAGCACTGGCAAAGAAAGAAGAAGAGATGACAAAGAAGAGAGCAGAAGCAATAGGACAGAGAGAAGAAGAGAAGGCAAGGAAGAGAGCAGAAGCACTGGCAAAGAAAGAAGAAGAGAAGGCAAGAAAAGCACAACAAATGGCAGCAGAGATAGAAGAAAGAGGAAGGCTGCAATTGCAAGGAGAGAAGCACATGAACAAGCAAAGCAGAGGGAGGCTGAGGAGAAGTTAGCAGCTGCACAAGCAAAAAAGCAGCAAGCAGCAGCAAAGAGGGTTGCTTCTGCACAAGCAAAAAGGAAAGAAGCAGCAACAAAGAAGCCCAAGAGGGTGAACATGTTTGGTGAACTGAGATGAATGTTCATTCTATACTTTAGTTGCTTAAGTATGGTGATTAGTAAAACTATGGTCTTCATTTTGTTGTTGAACAAAGCACTGATGATCTTCATTTTGATGCTCAGATGGAGCATGTAGTTGAGCTTCATTCTACTCATACCAAATGCAGTATGAATCTCAACTTTGTAATGCTTCTGAATTGGATATTGATATGTCATGAAGCATGTTGATCATGTTACAATCCTTGTTTATGTGTCATATTCTGATTTATAATGTTTTGTAATGCTTATGTTCATGTGTCCTATTCTTCTTTTAGATGTTTCTAGTTATGATGTTTTGTATTAACCATGTTGACCATGTTGATCATGTTGTGATGTTGTGTTGATGATGAATGCATCGAGGCTCGATGGCGAGTCGGAAGATTGTTGATGATGAATGCATCGAGGCTTGAAGGCGAGTCGGAAGATTGTTGATGATGAATGCATCCAAGCTCGAAGGCGAGACAGAAGATTGTTGATGATGAATGCATCGAGGCTCGAAGGCAAGTCAAAAGATTATTGATGATGAATGCATCGAGGCTTGAAGGCGAGTCGGGAGATTGTTGATGATGAATGCATCGAGGCTCAAAGGCGAGTCGGGAGATTGTTGATGATGAATGCATCAAGGCTTGAAGGCGAGTCGGGAGATTGTTGATGATGAATGCATCGAGGCTCAAAGGCGAGCCGGAAGATTATTATTCATAAATGTTTTACATGAATAAAACTTAAATTCACATCCACCTTACCAAACACATATCATAGCAAACACAAAGATCACATCGAACATAAATTCATTCATCACAAAGAACACAAAGATCACTCGATAAATTGCATAATTTCCTACATCCATATTACCCCAGCACATGTCTTTGCATATTGAAGATCACATCTTCAAGACTGCAACTCCAAAGAACACAACAAGTGCAAACAGCAAAGCGACTATCATCTTCAACACGACCACAATCTCATTTCCTACTGCAACTACGAACCTTCTCATCTCTTTTATCCCTTCTTGATCTTGCACCATATGATGGTCATGCCCTAGCCCTCCATGTCCTCCCTGATGCTCATCTTCTCCCTACTGGCCATGCCCTGCCCAACATGATGCTCATGCCCTCCCAGATGACCATGTTTCACCAAATACATAACATATGAGAGCTCCTAATGCCAGAAATCACAACCCCCTTTCTTTGGCTGCACTAGAAACAATAACAAACCATGAACAAATGTAGACAGTAACACTAATGGATTTGCAGAAGATGGCAGAAGTTACTCACATTATGGTTCATGCATTTGTAGAAGATGTTTGTATGCTTCAGGGTTTGCGACAAGAATCGCTTCACAAGCACGCCGCAGTCAGGGCACTTGATTAGAGGAAGCACAATAGCAACAACGCCGCTTGTACCGGACGAGCTCGCGCTGGACATGGCCTTTGTGGAGGAGCTCACGACGGAGGACGACACAAAAAGCAGCGGTGGAGAACGGGACAGAAAGCGGCGGCGGAGGAGATATCCCGCGTGCCGGCAGAGATGCAGAGAGGGTCGACCAGGTGCACGGCGGCGACGGCAAGGCCGAGATGGCTGGGGCGGCGTCATTTGGCTAGGGATTTGGAATGCGTGGGGAGGAGAATGGGGAACGAAAGATAGGGATATGAGGGAGAGATTATGAAAGCCAGAGATCTAACTACAAAAATGAAGCGCCAGCTGTCCAAATACGGCCGTGTTCGACGCGAGTGACCGTATGGTGAGCAACAAACGTTAACATAATGACCGTAATTTGCGGTCGACAGAATACAGTAACCAAAGTGAGTTTATACGGAGAGTACAGGTACCGTGAGTGTATTTAACTCGCTACGGAACATGAGAAAGGAAGAGCAAGTGTGGTCTGCCCCTACGCTTGTGTGAGCTGCCTCGAAACATAATCATATACCCCCGTGAATCAAAGGAAACCCTTTAAAGAAGGGCAGGTGATGGGTTGTACGTAAGTTGTAAGACTAGACACAATGGAAAGTAACATACACTAGTAACATACACATATCCCTATACTATGTTACTACCTTCATAGTGGGTAGTAACATAAATGTAGTAACATGCAAACATTCATTTATTAGGTTATAGACTCATATTGCTTTGGGACATGTGATGTTACAGTAACTAGCTAAGTTACTGTAATTATCTTTCTCCTTATTAACTCATTGCCACATAAGCAAATTTGTTGAGTTGGACTCGATGTTACTACTGAAATTACTCCCACTGTGGCTAGTCTAACCACATTCTCTTTGCGGGTTGTTGCAACCACAATTGTGATCGTGCCAATTACCATCTGACCTTTCTCGTTGATACGAAATATAATTTATTACGGAGTAGTTGTCACAGGAAAGGGAAAAGGCAGGTGTGGTGTGCCACGGTTGCGTGGCGTGAGCTGCGGCCCGGGGTGGTAACATGTGTGAAGCAGCCAAACGTATCCATACCCCTTTCGCCACATCAAGCGGCCGTAACAGTCACGTTGGAAGAAGGAGAAGCCGTTTTTAACCATTCCGTCCGTTCATCCGGTCTGTCCGGCCCGCCGCTCCGCCGCCGCACTACGACGCGCAGCCGGAACCTGGGAGCGCGCCCAGTGTCAGGCGGGTGCGGGGCGGTGAGCCGTGCCCATCTGCCAAACAATCCGCTCCTCTTTGCCGTCCGTCACCATCGCTTCCCCGTCCCCATCCCACCAACTCCCCACCCATCGCCGCAGAGCGCACAAGGCAGCGCAATCACAGGAACCCCGCCGCTCCGCCCGACCACCCCCTCCCTCGCCCGCCCTATATAACCACCTCCACCCCCCACTCGCCCACCAGCTGCTCTCCACCAAGAGCTGCTGCTACCACCCAACCATCCCGTCGGCTCTGCCGCGCCGCCGACGCCGCCGCAGATCTGATCCACCCGCGCCGCCGTCCGTCCGCCCCTCTTCCAAGGTCAGTCGCCGCGCCTCTATTATTTTATTGTCCGTCGCGGTTCCCCCTTCCGTTTCGCTGACGGGCTGTCTGTCCCTGGAATGCGGCGGCAGATGGCGATCACGGTGAGGCGGTCCACGATGGTGCGGCCGGCGGTGGAGAGGCCGCGGGAGAGGCTCTGGAACTCCAACCTCGACCTCGTGGTCCCGCGCTTCCACACGCCCAGCGTCTACTTCTACCGCCGCCCCGAGGCGGGGGCCGACGGCTTCTTCGACGCCGACCGGATGCGCCTCGCGCTGGCCGACGCGCTCGTGCCCTTCTACCCCATGGCCGGCCGCCTCGCGCGCGACGAGGACGGCAGGGTCGAGATCGACTGCAGCGGGGAGGGGGTGCTCTTCGTCGAGGCCGACGCCCCCGGCGCGGCCGTCGACGACTACGGGGACTTCGCGCCCACCATGGACCTCAAGCGCCTCATCCCCGCCGTCGACTACTCCGACGACATATCCTCCTTCCCGCTCCTCGTGCTTCAGGTGACCACAATTTCTATCTCGTGCTACTACTACCAGTTACAATTTGTCCCTGGACGGAAACGTAAGGGACCAGTCTGTAGCTTTCTGGATGAGGAACGCGACACTGCTTTAAGTGGCTTCAGATTTAGCATAACCTCTGCCTCCTGAATGGATGCCTCATAGTTGGACGGACCCTTGTTTGGATGTGTTGATTTGATCACCTGTTCAGCAGACCACCTTATTCTGTTCGAGCTGGGCCTTTATTAACTGTACGTCTCTGTAGTTGCAGCTTGCATCCGGCCAGTTTTTGTCCTGCTCTTGTGAGTGGGGTCTATTTTAGGCTGGCTGTTTATGCTTAGTGGAAGACTCGGTTATAATTGCTTCCGAATGTCCCATATCATCATTTATATGGGTGAATGCCCATTGAAATGTGCTGTGTGGTTCACCTTCAATAGATAAATAACTGCTGTCAACAAACTGATTTGTGGGCAAGTGATCTTATACGTTTCATGAAAATTAAATCCTGCCAACTCAAGAAATTATCAGTACAGCTGCGCTTTGTTAACTGGGCTATATGTAGAAGTTTTCGACTCTTTGATATCGGAAGTAATTGGGACGCCGCTAAAATTATGCAATGCATATTGTGAGTGTGGCTTAGTTTTTGTCTGTATTAGTATTGGATACTAGGGCCTTATAGCTCATTTTGGGTTGACGGGTCAAACTTTCGGTTCCCAACTGTTAACCATCTGTCCCTGATCTAGACAGAATGGACTTATTGAGGGCGATATTGACATATGCCCAAATGTTAGGGTTGGACCATCCTCTTTGAGAACTGGACCCTCTGGCCTGTTGAACCTTCTGAGCCATTCCTTTGATAGAGATGGGAGACACAATTCAGTTCACGGGTCCACCTTCTAGTGATCTTCGTCACCTGCCATTTCGTGCCGGAATAGTAAACTGGGATTGGCTAGGTTTATCATCACCATGTTGTCTAATTTGACTGTGCAAAAGGACATAGTAGTAGCAACCTTTGACTTTCAGATCCTATGGAACAACGAGGAGCCAACTTGAGAGTTATGAGCCACTAACCCTTTACCTTTAGAATTAAATATCCTAATAATTGTTGAACAGGCTAGCGATATTCTTTGTAACTGAACTGTTCACATGCTACAGTACATAACACAAAGCTGAACCACAACTGGCCATGTTACTGAATGCTAGTTTGTGCTGAGCTTGCAATTTCTTTATTCACTTGCTTGTTGGCAACATACAGAATATTATTGCTTTGGGTGCACACAACTTGTCGGTACGAAAATGAGTGCCTAACTGGAGCATGTTCCATGTGACAACCTCTATTTTTTATTTTAATAACCTACTACTGTTTGCACATCCAGTTTCTTCCAAATTTTAGAAATTATATATGCATAGATAATTAGGTGGCAGGTTGACTTTTAGGATTGCTGTGTGTATGCCAACTACATGTTTATCATGTTGTTTATGCAAAGGCAAGGCTTATACAACAAAAGTTCTAATAAATTGAGATAATCTAACTGGAAATCTTTTTAAAAGCGAGCTTTTAAAGAATTGGGGAATTAAGAACGAATGAACTAGAGGATTTTCCATCTCAAAAGAAGGAGTAACGAATGTATATAACTAAACAATAAGTATACTCCGGAGGATAAATATCATCTTGACTTCTTGAGTAAATTAAACTGCAACGATTCTCTTCAATCCAAGCTGAACCATTTCCGAGTTTTAGACTGTTATATGTGAAGGAAAATTAATTACAGGTCTATGGTTTAATAGTCAGTAAATTTATGGAGAAAGCTACCCTACATAGTAGCCTCAGTTTTATTATTGAGCTAATAGCAAAGCTTGCACCAACACCAAGTACTTATGGTTGGTGTTGTTAGTTTGCTCACTTCCAACTTCATATGAAAAGAGGATGTTGGTTCTTGCTTGATTGCGTTTGTGTGACATCCTGTCTTAAAAGGGTACCCATTCCAACAAGGTGCATCTATGAGCCTAGAGAGTAGCCAGGAGTAACTACTGCCAGCCCAGGAGTGGCTGGGGTGTTACAATTTGTCCCACTGAAGCTACAATCTTGTATTGTTCTTTAGTAACACGTTTGGAGCTTGAATAATAATTTTTTGATCATATTTATCTTCTCATGGGTACGATGCACATGCTATGGATAGAAGGAAGTTTTCACAAGTTTTTTACTACTGTGTTAATGAGATGGATGCAGAATATACTGCTGAAACTTGAAATGTAATATAGCTATCCCCGTACTCATGCACAAGGAAGAAAACTGTAGAGCGATTTATATCAATTGTCAGATTTGTGGTACACAACGGGTGCCTAGTTGGAGCTTTGCAATTACCGTCTGAAGTTTGGCATGAGCCTATTGATTTTCAAGTTTTTATGACCTCTCTTCACACCCACTATACCATGTTCTTATACCTGATATTGCATAGTTTAGTTTAGACGTTAGGAGTCAAAGTGCTAGGTCAGATAAACAACTATATCCTACTGGATGTTAAAAGCTAAATTATTTCATGTACTGTAGTTCATTTCAAATATCCAGGTTAATCCTGCCGATGGGCTGACAGTCGAAGCAGCTTTCTTATTCATTTGTATCCTGTTTCATATATTTGTCTTAGCTTCTTGCCTCAGCCATCTATTGATCGATAGGATAGCTGCAGCTGGAATATGCATTCTGATCACCAACTTATAGTAAAGAAAGTTATGGAACATATAAGAGGCTAACTCCCCTTGATTTGGATTTTACTCCAGGTGACCTACTTCAAGTGTGGTGGTGTCTCCCTTGGTGTCGGGATGCAACACCATGTTGCTGATGGCATGTCTGGCTTGCACTTCATCAACTCGTGGTCTGACCTCTGCCGTGGAGCTAAGATTGCAGTGATGCCCTTCATCGACCGCACTCTTGTCCGTGCTCGTGATCCACCGACTCCATCTTACCCACATATTGAGTATCAGCCTGCCCCAGCCATGTTGTCGTCCGTGCCTCAGGCTCTCAGTGGCAAGCCAACGCCGCCTCCCACTGCTGTGGACATCTTCAAGCTCACCCGCTCAGAGCTTGGCTGCCTGCGCTCGCAGCTCCCCACAGGTGAAGGTGCGCCAAGGTTCAGCACGTATGCAGTCTTAGCTGCACATGTTTGGCGCTGCGTCTCCATTGCGCGCAACCTTGCTCCTGAACAACCCACCAAGCTGTATTGTGCCACCGATGGGCGACAACGGCTGCAGCCCCCGCTGCCAGAAGGTTACTTTGGGAATGTCATCTTCACTGCCACCCCGCTCGCCGAGGCAGGCAAGGTGACGAGCGGGCTGGCAGAAGGAGCAGCGGTCATCCAGGGAGCGCTAGACAGGATGACCAGCGACTACTGCCAATCAGCCCTGGACTACCTGGAGATGCAGCCGGACCTGTCAGCATTGGTCCGTGGAGCGCACACTTTCCGGTGCCCCAACCTCGGCCTCACCAGCTGGGTGCGCCTGCCGATCCACGACGCCGATTTCGGCTGGGGGCGGCCGGTGTTCATGGGTCCTGGCGGCATCGCGTACGAGGGACTGGCGTTCGTCCTCCCGAGCGCGACCAAGGACGGCAGCCTGTCCATCGCCATCTCGTTGCAGGCAGAGCACATGGAGAAGTTCAGGAAGCTGATCCTTGATGTGTAGATAGACCACATTTTAGAGAGAAGTTTTACAGGGCAACAAGCTTCAGGTTGCGCCGAACGTTTTTCTGGGGTATGTATGCCTGAAGATTCAAATGAACATACACCGGAGTTTATATGGTGGACAAAACATAATCTTATTCTTATGTGGTATCAATAATGAATTCTGTTTTTTGTGTATGGAGAAATTAAAACTGAATTGTGGAGGGATTGTTGTCGCGGCAACCGAAACCTCCAAACCTGAGGCAGCATCATGTGTCTGTTCATTGTGCCATTGACCAGACTGGTTTTCCTTTTGAGACGGCATACTGTTATTCTTTTTAACTCTCCATTGCTCCACTGCAAATTATGAGCAATTTTTCCTACACGCACGGGTTGTTACAGATGCTACATACACGCTGAACTCAGTACGTGGGAGGAGGTACGTGGGAGACGCTCTGGTTGTTTGGATAGCTAGATTATAGAGAATTTGTTTCCCTGATTTCTGGTGTAACTACCTAAAACATTGTTTGGATTATCTAACAAACTCGCGGATATACTAAACTAAGTTTTCCAAAAGCCCAAAAAACGAGTTTATACAAAAACGACTAATAAACGTTTTTATATAAACGTGTTTTCTATATGCACCAGGAGTTCAACGAAGTCCCACGTGCAGATCATGGTAAACTCCACTGGCTGTGACCGCAGCTCGCCGATCTCGGCCAGGTACCCGGGAGCAGGTTGCGATGCTCCACCGCCTCGATGGCAGTAGACTTCAGCCGCGGCTGCCGCCTTCATGGTGGAGGTGGACTTCACAACCACGCCGTCCATATGCAGATATGCTCCAGCTTGTAGGTCATATGTGAGCTGCATGTACGTGGATCTTCATGGCGGAAAGAATTTGTCACCGGAGGGACGTTCGACGGGACCTGGACCAACATGCATGACACCGGTGAAGGAAGCAGAGCACGATCAGGCGATAAGCGCGACCACCCTGGCGGCCACGCTGACAACCGCGCACCTCCGCCGGAGAGCTGTTTACGGTGTGGTCGTCCACCACTGTGCGTGTAGGTGCCAAGAGCGAAGAAGCACTGCACCTCCATGAATTTTTCTCTCCCCAAAACGAAGAACTCAAAATCGTGCTTTTCTGTTTCCTCATCCAAACAAGATATTGTATGTATTTATCTTAACAGAATAACTAATAAAAACTGGTTTTCCTAAAAATCCTCCAAAAACTCGTTTTCTAAAATCTCACATCTAATTCTCCATATCCAAACAACCACTGAGGGAGCATGGGTTTCCTCGAGCTGTTTTTTCAGGCTAAACACACTTTATTTTATTAATCAATAATAATATTCATTGGGATACAATTAAGGTCCGGAAGCTGAATCAGCTACACAAAGACCAGAGCATGACAACCTCTCAGAAAGACCAGAGCATGTTTAGCAGGGTTATATGCCTCGATATTTGATTTTCTCCCTTGGAAGATGAAGGTGCATGCCTCGTATTTGATTTTCTCCCTTTGAAGATGAAGGTGCATGTCTGGAATCTTTCTTTGAAGATGAAGATGCATGTCTGGAATCACAATCCAATAAGCTAATTTCATGAATGATATTTTCATGTCTTCCTTCTGTTAGAATTAATGGGCATGACCCATTAACAAAATCTGAAATCTCAAATGAGCCCATGTGTAAAATGGCAAGTGGTGGTGCTAAAGTTTAGTCCTACCCCGAAAGTTGAAGGAAGAGTTGGACCTCTGATGTAGGGTAGAACCTAGATGCCCGATCTTTCACGAAATGGAGGGGATCCTACAAAGAACACGAAGAACACGAGGGGAATCACGAGGGAAAACACGAGAAAATCACTCAAACCAACAAGATTCCGTCACACATATGCTAGATCCTTGAAACACAAAGAGATACACGATCCGAATCCAACATAGGACAATATAAGAGGTGACTAGTTCATCTCCGTGAGGAGGCCTTGAGTCCGCGAGGGATCTTCCCGTGAGGGGTCTTGAATCCAAGATGTATCTTCTTCGTAGAGGTCGTGGTCTCTCTCGGTGGAGTAGATCCGGATGGATGAGCAAAGCTCTATCTCAAGTATGAGCTAAACCAATACTAACCCTAGAAAGAGGGATGAGGAGGTCTATTTATAGTCTTAGTGGACGAAAGGGTAAGTGGGCTTCGGCCCAACACGCGGGCGACATACAGGCGTCGGACGTCCGACGGTCACCGGTCGTCCGATGGCTCGCGAGGGTCCGGACGTCCAGTGCGCGTCAGATGTCCGATGTTTTGTGATGTCGACAGGACCTCGTGGCAAGATCCGATCCGTTGTTGCGGCCCGACCTTTCACGACACTCCACCACCAATAGCAGAAACCTCTCGCCCGCGCACGCGATGTACACGAAATAGAGGGTTTGAACCTTGCGGCACATCATGAGAAAACCAATCTCGATGACGGTACTCACGCGCAAAACAATTTCCTCACAGAGAAATCGCAACACAGAGGTTTTCTAAAGCTTCCTCCAAAACTTAGGGATTTTTAGACAGCTTCCCCCAAAACTCGATACAGGTATTTACCCTAAAAATACATCGTGTCTATTCATAAAAAGATAACCTCCCCTTTGAAAGATCGTGGATGTCGCCTAGAGGGAGGGGGGGTGAATAGGCGCTTCAAAATAATTACGGTTTAGGCTTGAACAAATGCGGAATAAATCTAGCGGTTAATTTGCCAAGTACAAAACCTAAAACAACTAGGATCACCTATGTGCACCAACAACTTATGCTAAGTAAGATAAGCAACTATGTGATAGCAAGATATATGACAAAGAACAATATGGCTATCACAAAGTAAAGTGCATAAGTAAAGGGCTCGGGTAAAAGATAACCGAGGCACGCGGAGACGACGATGTATCCTCAAGTTCACACCCTTGCGGATGCTAATCTCCATTTGGAGCGGTGTGGAGGCACAATGCTCCCCAAGAAGCCACTAGGGCCACCGTAATCTCCTCACGCCCTCGCACAATGCAAGATGCCGTGATTCCACTAAGGGACCCTTGAGGGCGGTCACCGAACCCGTACAAATGGCAACCCTTGGGGGCGGTCACCGGTACCCGTCAAATTGCTCGGGGCAATCTCCACAACCTAATTGGAGGCCCCGACGCTTGCTCGGAGCTTTACACCATAATGATTGAGCTCCGAACACCACCAACCGTCTAGGGCGCCAAGGCACCCAAGAGGAACAAGCTCTAGGGTGCCCAAACACCCAAGAGTAATAAGCTTCTCAACCTTCACTTCCACGTATCACCGTCGAGAACTCAAACCGATGCACCAAATGCAATGGCAAGGGCACTGTAGGATCGAAGTATGTCTAGAGGGGGGTGATTAGACTACTTTACCAAATAAAAACTTAACCTTTTCCTAATTTTAGTTCTTGGCAGATTTTAGCTATTTTAGGATAAGTCAAGCAATCATCACACAATTCAAGCAAGCATGCAAAGAGTATATTGGCAGCGGAAAGTAAGGCATGCAACTTGCAAGAATGTAAAGGGAAGGGTTTGGAGAATTCAAACGCTATTGGAGACACGGATGTTTTTCCCGTGGTTCGGATAGGTGGTGCTATCCTACATCCACGTTGATGGAGACTTCAACCCACGAAGGGTAACGGTTGCGTGAGTCCACACATGGCTCCACCCAAGGGCAACGGTTGCGCGAGTCCACACAGGGCTCCACCCACGAAGGGTCCACGAAAAAGCAACCACCCACAAAGGGTCCACGAAGAAGCAACCTTGTCTATCCCACCATGGCCATCGCCCACGAAGGACTTGCCTCACTAGCGGTAGATCTTCACGAAGTAGGCGATCTCCTTGCCCTTACAAACTCCTTGGTTCAACTCCACAATCTTGTCGGAGGCTCCCAAGTGACACCTAGCCAATCTAGGAGACACCACTCTCCAAGAAGTAACAAATGGTGTGTAGGTAATGAACTCCTTGCTCTTGTGCTTCAAATGATAGTCTCCCCAACACTCAACTCTCTCTCATAGGATTTGGATTTGGTGGAAAGAAGATTTGAGTGGAAAGCAACTTGGGAAGGCTAGAGATCAAGATTCATATGGTAGGAATGGAATGTCTTGATCTCAACACATGAGTAGGTGGTTTTCTCTCAGAACATATGAGTAGGAATGGTGTGTGTGTTCTGATGGCTCTCTCATCGAATGAGAAGGAGGTGGAGGGGTATATATAGCCTCCACACAAAATCCAACCGTTACACATAATTTACCAATCTCGGTGGGACCGAATCAGAAAACTCGGTCTGACCGAAGTAGTAAACCTAGTGACCGTTAGGAATTTCAGTGGGACTGACATGCAACTCGGTAGGACCGATTCGGTTAGGGTTTGGGCATAACGTAATCTCGGTGAGACCGATTACACAAACTCGGTGAGACCGAATTTGGTAATTAACTAACCAGAGAGTTGGTCAGGCAAACTCGGTGGGACCGATTTGCTCTTTCGGTGAGACCGAGTGGAACTCGGTGAGACCGAAAAGTTACAAAGGGGAAACAGTGAGTTTACATTGCAATCTCGGTGGGACCGATCCGCTCTTTCGGTGGGACCGAAAAGTTACGAAAGGGAAACAGAGAGTTTGCAACCCCATCTCGGTGGGACCGAGATCCTTATCGGTAGAACCGAATTGCTAGGGTTTGGCAGTGGCTAATGACAAGTGAAACTCGGTGGCGCCGGATAGGAAGAATCGGTAGGACCGAGTTTGGCTTAGAGTTTAGGTCATATGTGGATATGGGAAAGTAGTTGAGGGTTTTGGAGCATATCATTAAGCACATGAAGCAAGAGGCTCATTAAGTAACACCTCATCCCTCCTTAATAGTATTGGCTTTTCCTATGGACTCAATGTGATCTTGGATCACTAAAATATAAAATGAAGAGTCTTGAGCTTTTGAGCTTGAGCCAATCCTTTGTCCTTAGCATTTTGAGGGTTCCACTTTCACATCCATGCCATGCCAATCATTGAGCTTTCCTAGAATAATCACCTTGGAATAGCATTAGCTCAATGAGCTATATGTTGTTATGAATTACCAAAACCACCTAGGGATAGTTGCACTTTCAGGCACACGTTGTGCCCAAGTCCTTCTCTCTCAAATCCCACCGAAGCAACTAATGCTAGGGAGGAAAATGAGAGGAAGAACGAGAAAGAGAACACAAAGAACTCCAAGATCTAGATCCAAGGGGTTTCCCTCACATAGAGGAGAAAGTGATTGGTGAAAATGTGGATCTAGATCTCCTCTCTCTTTTCCCTCAAAAACTAGCAAGAAACCATGGAGGGATTGAGAGTTAGCAAGCTCGAAGAAAGTCAACAATGGGGGAAGAACACGAGCTCAAAAGATAAGGTTCATTGGGGAAGAAGACCTCCTTTTATAGGAGGGGGAAAATCCAACCGTTATGTGCTCAGCCCGCACACGAGCGGTACTACCGCTCGGGCAGAAGAAACAGGGAAAAGGATATAACGCCCTCGATGCGGCTATAGCTCCCACGTGTCGAGGCACGACTTAGAGACATAACCGCATTGAAAGCAATGTCGCAAGTCAGGCAATCATTACAACATCCCATGTAATACATAATAAAAGGGGGAGATAACATAGTTGGCTTACACTCGCCACGTCACATCAGAGTACATAAATAACATTCATCATACAAATCACTCATGGCCCGACTACGGCGCCAAAATAGAAAAGACCCCCAACATGCGACAAGGCCCTGAATCGATAACCCCAACTAGGCACCACTACTGATCGTCGGGAAAGGAAACATAATAACGCTGAGAGTCCTCGTCGAACTCCCACTTGAGCTCGTACTCGTCACCTGGAGCGGAATCGCCTGGACCTGCATCTGGAATTTGTAGTATCTGTGAGCCACGGGGACTCAGCAATCTCACACCCACGCGATCAAGACTAGAAGGATAAGGCAAGTGTAGGTGGAGCTGCAGCAAGCGACTAGCATATATGGTGGCTAACTTATACGCAAATGAGGGCGAGAAGAGAAGGCGAAGCACGAGCGAGAAGCTAAAGGATCAACCTGCGCAAGCATTACTCCAACACCGTGTCCACTTCCCGGACTCCGCCGAGAAGAGGCTGTCACGGCAACACACTCAGTTGATTCATTTTAATTAATTAAGGTTCAAGTTATCTACAACCGGACATTAACAAATTCCCATCTGCCCATAACCGCGGGCACGGCTTTCGAAAGTTCAATCCCTGCAGGGGAGTCCCAACTTAGCCCATGACAAGCTCTCACGGTCAACGAAGGAAAAGACCTCCTCCCAAGACGTTCCGATCAGACTCGGTATCTCGGTAACTCAAGACACTTCGACAGGTTAAAACAAGACCAGCAACACCGCCCGAATGTGCCGACAAATCCCGATAGGAGCTGCACATATCTCTTTCTCAGGGCACACTCAGATGAGACTAGCTACGAGTAAAACCAACCCTCAAGTTTCCCCGAGGTGGCCCCGCAGGCAGCTCAGTTCGGACCAACACTCAGAGGGAGCACTGGCCCGGAGGGGTTAAAATAAGATGACCCTTGAGTCTGCAGAACCCAAGGGAAAGAAAAGGCTAGGTGGCAAATGGTAAAACCAAGGTTGGGCATTGCTGGAAAAGCTTTAATCAAGGCGAAATATCAAGGGGTTCCCATTATAACCCAACCGCGTAAGGAACGCAAAAATCCGGGAACATAACACCGATATGACGGAAACTAGGGCGGCAAGAGTGGAACAAAACACTAGGCGAGAGGCCGAGCCTTCCACCCTTTACCAAGTATATAGATGCATTAAGATAACATAGCAATATAGTGATATCCCAACAAGCAAATAAAAGATGTTCCAATAGGAACGGCTCCAATCTTCACCTGCAACTAACAACGCTATAAGAGGGGCTGAGCAAAGCGGTAACATAGCCAATCAACGGTTTGCTAGGACAAGGGTAGGTTAGAGGTTCAATCATGCAATTGGGAGGCTGACAAGCAAGTGGTAGGCATCGTAGCAGTGGCAAAGCAAAAGAGCGAGCAAACTAGCATAGCAAAGATAGTAGTGATTTCGAGGGTATGATCATCTTGCCTGCACAGTTGTCAAAGCTGACTGGATCCTCACAAGCAAACTCAACGGGCTCCTCGGTAGCGAACTCGTCTCCCGGATCTACCCAACATTACAAACAAGCAACAAGGATACAATCAACCACGTGCAAGACCAAGCAATATGATGAAATGATGATATGCTATGCGGGATGCGATGCGGGATGCAAAATGCAAGATATGACAGGAAATGCATGAACCTGGCCTCAACTTGGAAAACCAAGTGTGCCACTGGATAGAGGGGATGAAATCTCTTGAAAACGATATAGAGATCATTGGAATCGGAGTTACGGTTTGGAAATGGCAAGCGTTTTAAGATATGACACCGGTCTGCGATTTACAGCAAGTAGGCATCTAAACGCAACGAAATGAACATGCTACAGCCACCAAACATGAAAACAAAATGCATGGCAGTGATGTACACAAGATGGTTAACAAAACTCTAGCACTGAGCCATAGGCAAATTCATCCATTAAGAGGTTCAAACAAGCATGGCAAAAACGCAAATGCAAAACAGATTCCAGACTTAGTGAAAATAACACTAGCCTGAAATTTCAGATCACGAAGCCCTCTTCGGAGCAACAAAACAACATGATAGATAACCTGAACATGACAAGTAAGAATATGGCATGGAGCTACTCAACAAGATTAACAAAACACCCAAAGTGACCTGGGGCCAAAAGGGTTCACAAAATACTCTACCGAGCTCACGAACATAGCTCGAACACAATCAGTTTTCAGACTTAGTGAAAACTGAGACATGCTGAAATTATAACTCACGAAGGCATGCAAACGAGCTCGATGCACTCACCATGGTGCAAGTCATAGCAAGGCAAGCATATATCCAGAAAGAAGACACAATATGCTAGCTACACATGGCAAGAACAAAGGCATATCATGCATGGAACACTAACGGTAGCATCGGCAAAATCGCAAACAAGTTGACGATCTGCCCAGATTAACAACGAAGCAAAAGTTGAGCTCGATTGAGTCAACCTAGAGCACTCCACATATGCAAACAAAGACATGGATGGATAGAGCATAACATAAGTATCAAAACTCCCTTACTGATCATCCTCAAAAGAGGCACGGATCATTAGGAAACAAGCTGGACATATAGCATCACGAACTAAAATATCCCAGACTTAGTGAAAATCACTAAGTCCCTGAAATCAGCAATCTCAGGTACCTCTCTTCACAAGCTTGCACAAGACAACACACACCTCCTAAAAATGCATGGGTGGCACCTATGGAAAGAAGACAAAATGCTTAACAATTCATCCCAAAGGGGCACAGGCATATCATGCATGAATTAAACATGGCAAAAATGACAAAAGTGTATGATGAACTAACGGATCTGCAATTTAACTCACGAAGCCTCCTTCTAGCAGCATTTTGGGCATTAAGATGACCTCAAATGCAAATGATGCAATGGAATGAAATGATGTACATGTCGAGACGAAGATTTTGATATATTATATGTCCAAAACGGAGCTACGGTTGCGGAGATACAAGCAGTCAAAGTAGGCATAAAAATTCAAGAGGGGGAAGGGAAAGTCAACCCTAGGGTTTCGAATCCCAGATCTGGATCTCGCGGCACTGTAGCAGGGCACGGCTCCCGAGGTTCGTCGGCGAGGCGGCCGGCTCCGGCGAGCTCGGAACGGCGGCGAGGGAGCGGTGAGGAGGCGCGGCCCGGCCGGATCCGGCCCGGGGCGGCGCGGCGGCGATGGAGGCGAGGCGGAGAGGCGGCGAGCGGTGGCGGGGCTCTCGGCGGCGGGGCCCGGAGCAGCGGCGGCCGGTCGGTGGCGGCGACGGCGCCGGTCGCCGGAGGGCGGGGAGGCGGCGGCGCCCGAGAGAAGGAGGCGGCGCGGAGAGGCGGGCTCGCGGGGGCCGACCCCGGGCTCCCGGGCCTCGGCGGCGGCGATGTGGGCCTCGCCCACGTGGCAGGCGGCGGTTGGACGGGCTGCGCGGCGGACGTTGTCCGGTCCGCTCCGGACACGTCCGTCGGCGGCGGATCTGGCGAGGAGATGTTTTTTTTTTTAGGGTTTTGAACGGGGGAAGAGGAGATCCGAATGGAGGAGGTATAAATAGGCATAAGTGGAGCTAGGAGAGTCCAAATGAGGTGCGGTTTTCGCCCACGCGATCGTGATCGAACGCTCTAGGACATGGAGCTGAGTTTGGTGGGTTTTGGGCCAAATTTGAGGGGTGTTGGGCTGCAACACACACGAGGCCTTTTCGGTCCCTCGGTTAACCGTTGGAGTATCAAACGAAGTCCAAATGATACGAAACTTGACAGGCGGTCTACCGGTAGTAAACCAAGGCCGCATGGCAAGTCTCGGTCCAATCCGGAAATGTTTAATCCCCACACACGAAGAAAGCTAGAAATGGCCACCGGAGGAGAATGAAGCGCCGGAATGCAAAACGGACAACGGGGAAAATGCTCGAATGCATGAGATGAACATGTATGCAAATGCAATGCACGTGATAACATGATATGAGATGCACGAAAACGAAAACAACACACGGAGACAAAACCCGAATCCGAGGAAATAAATATAACTTAACACCGGAAAGGGCAAGAGTTGGATACAAATAGGGAAAGTTACATCCGGGGTGTTACAAAGGAGCAGCACAACATGAACCTTGGGGCGGTAGTACCGCATATGAGCGGTACTATCGCTCACCCCAGCGGTACTACCACTGGAGGAGCAGAACACGGGACCAAAAGAGACAGGGCAGAGCAGAGTACGACAGCGGTAGTGCAGTAGCGGTACTACCGCCCGACCGGAGCGGTACTACCGCTTAGGCGGAACTACCGTGCCTTATTGCCATGCAACTACTGCTAAACCCGACACGAAAAGAGCAGGACCCAAAATTGAGGCAGTAGAAGAGCGGCATTGCAGCGGTACTACCACTTGGGCTCGCGGTACTTCCGCTGGGATCAGACAAAAGCCACTCTCAAGAAAGCAAGAAATGCCATAACTTCTGCATATGAGCTCCGAATTGAGCAAACTCAAGCTTGTTGGAAACAAGACGACGAGTAGTATCAAAACAACGACTGGTTATAGTAAGAAGAGGCAGGGGAGGTATGCCAACAAATAGAGGAGTGAAACCTCCAACCAAGAAGAACCGGCAAAACCTCCAACATCGAAAACATTATAGAAGATGCATGTGAACTTCGTTTTCGATGAACTCGAGCTTGTCATCAATATGACCATAAGCTCTAAGACTCACAAAGAGAACCAAACAAGAACCAAGAAAGATGATGCAAGGATGCAATGGTTTGAGCTCTCAACGAACGATACGATCAAGCTACTCATCGAGAGCCCCCCCTTGATAGTACAACAATCAATCCTATAACCCGGTCTCCCAACTACCATCATGACACCGGTAAAATAGAAAACCTATCAAGGGAAAACCTTTGCCTTGCACATGGTCCACTTGAGCTAGATGATGATGATCTTGACTTCCTCAAGTTGGACCACCTTTCTTGATTGTGTTAGCTCGATGAAGACTAGTTGATTGCTCCCCCATACTCCACTATGGGTGAGCCATTCTTCCGCACATCTTCACATGTCCATTGTCACCACAATGGACGGCAAGCTTCAAGCATTTGATCTCTTCATGATGCTCCATTTGAACTTGCACACCGCAACCTAACCCCATAAAGAACTCTCATGAAGACCATGGGTTAGTACACAAAGCGAAATTGACAATGCTTACCATATCATGGGATCACTTGATCCCTCTCGGTACATCTTCTGCGCTTTGTGAGTTGATCAAGTTGATTCATTCTTGACTTAATCTTAATCAACCTTGAATCTTTCTAATTCTCTTCATTTGGATGATGTCTCGAAGGTAGACATGAATGATCACACAATCTTCTTCTTCAAGACATGCTTGCAATAAGCTCGACACTCACATGACCAATCTTTGGATAATTCTTTGAATGGCACCTTGGTCGACACAAACTCTACTTGAAACCAACACATGCACTCCAAGAAAAGCCTATGGACAAAACCTTTAAATATAACTTAAGGCAACCATTAGTCCATAGAGATTGTCATCAATGGCCAAAACCAAACATGAAGGCACCGCATGTTCTCTCACCCTTTACATCAGACACACACATTATTTTTATATACGTGGACTATCTACCTAGACTTGGCCCTTAAGTTGGCCGTACCTTCTATCTTTAACCCTTGAATTAAACAAACAAAAAAAACTAATTTGGAGTTTTCCATATCTAATCTTGCCTTTTACATCTCGGCAAGATCTTAACTGTCTAATTAAACTATAGGACCGACTTAAACTCTATTTATTCTTTTGATGCACCTGGGTACGTGGTAACAAGAGGAGGACCCCATCCAGTAGCGCACAAGGAAAGAAACTCTCGAGGCAGCAGAGTCCTGGCCGTGTATCTATTCTCTGGTGTACGTGGAAACATATAAAGAAATAACATATTTTATTTCCACATGCACTAGCACATGTACGGTTTTGCTGCAAACCTTTTCTTTCCTCATATGTACGTACACCTTGGATTGCATGCATGTGTACTTGGCTCAATGAAAACAAAACCGTTTTTATATTACTTTGATCCATGGCATAGTCACGGACTCCAACTTCCATTGATCGCCATGCAAAATAGATGGCGCCCAATTCTTGCAGATATGGAGACGTATAGGTCACAGTAATACGCTCATCCTCAACTTTGCACTGCTTCTCATCAATCTTTAGATTCGGCATAACTAAAACATCATTAACAGCTGGATTAATATTGCTAATGATTGGTGTGCTCGTATCATTTTGGCTCGGGTGTGCTTTGGTCGGACGTTCGGTCGGCGTCGGATGTCCGAGGCGTCGGTTGTCCGGAGGCTTCCATACTTCCGATGTTTTGGTTCGGTGATGGTGGTGTTGGTCGTCCGGTGTTGCTCGGTCGTCCGGATGCTGGGAGGTGTCGGACGTCCGAACGCTGGAGCATGCACGAGCTGGGACTTGGCTGGCCGGTTCGAGCCTACAGGTGTCGGACGTCCGAGAGGCGTCGGTCGTCCGATGACTGGGAGTTTCGAGCAGTCCTTCTTCTTGTCCATTGAACTTGGTGTCCTCGCCGTCTTGTCCGTTGGGTGTAGCTGATACGTGGCTTTCCTCCAAATACCTGATCACACATAGGGTCTTCGCATGAGGTAGTAGCCATATCTCATATGTAGAAAGTGGAAGTTCGGAGAGGAGCGAGCCCACCTTATCTTTGATAGCCTTTGCTCGAGCTCTTGTCATTGGTCCAAGTGGTGTCGTGGGAGTCGTGGGTAGGTCCATGGGGATGACCTTGGGATGCTCCGCATCATCTCCCCCCCTTGGGAAAGATCCGACCTCGGATCGAAATCTTCATCACCATGGTAGGGCGAGAGATCCTTGATGTTGAAGACGTCGCTCACGTTGTACTTGTCGCGTGGGAGGTCGATCTTGTAAGCGTTGTTATTGTAGTGTGCTAGCACCTTGAAGGGTCCATCGGATCATGGTAGAAGTTTGGACTTGCGTTCGTTGGGGAAACGGTCCTTGCGAAGGTGTAGCCACACAAGATCTCCAACGTTGAATATCAGGAGTTGCTTGTTGACGTTGAGCTTGGTCGCGAGTCGTTGTACTTGGCGTTCGATGGTATGCCTTGTATCTTCTTGAGGTAGTTCACTCGGGCACTCGCGTCCATGTTGATGTGTTCTTGTAGTGGTAGAGGAAGAATGTCCAATGGGAACAACGGGTTGAAACCGCAGACGACCTCGAAGGGGGACTTGCCGATAGTCGAATGTCTTGCGTGGTTGTAGGCGTACTCGGCGATGGGTAGGAACTCCTCCCACTTCTTGATGTTCCTCTTGATCAACACGCATAGTAGAGTGGAGAGCGTTCGATTCGTCACTTCCATTTAGCCGTTGGTTTCTGGATGGTATGCCGTGGAGAATAGTAGCTTGATTCCGAGCTTGGTGCATAAGGTCTTTCAAAAGTAACTCAAGAACTTGACGTCGCGGTCCGAGACAATCGTCTTTGGCACTCCATGTAGGCGCAAGATTTCCCTATAAAAAGATTTGCAACATGTGAAGCATCGTCTATCTTGTTGCATGGGATGAAATGTGCCATTTTAGAGAATCGGTCCACAACAACAAACACGGAATCTTTGCCATTTTTAGTCCTAGGCAAACCAAGCACAAAATCCATACTAATATCTTCCCATGGGTGATATGGAATTGGAAGGGGTGTATATAGACCATGAGATTGATCTTTGGACTTAGCTTTGCAACATGTCGAACATCGTTTGGTGAAGCGTGAGACGTCGCGAAACATCTTGGGCCAAAAATAGTTCTTAGAGAGCGTAGCAAATGTCTTGTCGCGTCCAAAGTGTCTCATTAGTCCTCCTCCATGAGATTCGTGCAAAAGTAACAAACGAAGAGAAGACTCGTGGATGCAAAGTTTGTTAGCTCTCATAAGATAATCATCTTTGATGTAATAGCGTTCCCAAGATTTATGCGTCAAACATTTGGCATAAGGAATAGCAAAAGTAGGATCATGCGCATACAAGTTTTTTATGTGCTCAAAGTCAATGCCATGCAATTCAAGTTTAGTAACAAGAATGCATTTGCGGGAAAGTGCATCCACCACAACATTTTCCTTACCTTTGATGTACTTGATGACATAAGGAAATGACTCAATGAATTCACTCCATTTAGCATGACGCTTGTTCAACTTAGTTTGACCCTTAATATACTTAAGCGTTTCATGATCGGTATGAATGATAAATTCATGAGGGCGAAGATAATTTTACCATTCACGCAAAACTCGCACTAAAGCATATAACTCTTTGTCATAGATGGGATAATTGAGTTGCGCTCCGGAAAGTTTCTCATTAAAGTATGCTATGGGGTGCTTCTCTTGCATTAACACACCTTCTATGCCATTACCTCTAGCATCACAATGAACTTCAAAAGGTTTGGCAAAGTTGGGTAATGCAAGCACGGGAGCATGAGTAAGCAAATTCTTAAGTTCATTAAATGCGGTGTCTTGGTATGGTCCCCAAACAAAGGGTTCATTTTTCTTACTCAAAGCATGTAAAGGGGATGCAATGGTGCTAAAATCCTTCAAAAATCTACGATAGAAACCGGCTAAACCAAGAAGACTACGCACTTGTTGCAAGTTGGTTGGTTGGGCCAAGTTTTAATAGCATTGATCTTAGATTCATCTACATGCACACCCTTAGAAGACACAACGAAACCCAAGAAAACAAGCTTATCAACACCAAAAAGGCATTTGTCCATATTAGCATAAAGGAGCTCTTTTCTAAGAGTTTGCAACACGGTTCTAAGATGGGTGGCATGATCTTTGAGGGATTTGCTAAAGACAAGAATATCATCAAAGTAGACCACAACAAATACACCAATATAAGGTCGAAGAACAAAATGCATGACTCGCATGAAGTACCGGGTGCTTCGGATAAACCCATTGGCATAACTAGCCATTCATATAAGCCAAATTTGGTATTAAATGTGGTTTTCCATTCATGACCTCCTTGGATGCATATTTGATAGTAGCCACTTTTAAGATCAATCTTAGAGAAAATGTTGGCTCTGCTAAGTTCATCTAGCATATCATCTAGTCTTGGAATAGGGTAACAATAACACACGGTGATAGCATTGATGGGACGACAATCGGAACACATGCGATAAGTACCGTCTTTCTTGGGAACAAGGATTACCAGGACGGCACAAGGGCTCAAGCTTTCGCGTACATGGCCGTTGTCGATGATTTGTTGTACTTGCTATTGGATTTCCTTGGTTTCCTCGGGGTTGACGCGGTAGAGAGCCTTGTTAGGAAGGGGTGCTCTAGGGATGAGGTCGATTCGGTGTTCGATGCCTCGTAGTGGAGGTAGAACCGGAGGTATCTCGTCGGGGAATACATCTTGGAATTCCTGCAATAGAGAAGATAACACTAAAGGTAGATTGTGAGAGGTGTTAGTTTTTGGTGCCTTGTCCTTGCACAAAAGGACATAGTGCATAACACTTGATGGGTTCTCATACACTTCTCTCATCTCACTTTTGGTGGCAAACATGACTAAGTTTTTCTTATCGCTCATCGTGGAGGCACTCAATTTGAGCTTGTGGCACCCACTCTCTTTTGGGTGGTTCGCTCTCTCACTATTCTCTCCATGATGGGTGGCTTGCTTGTCGGCGATCACTTGACTTTGAGACATAGGTCGTAGCACACTCTCCTTTCCCTTCATCTTGAATCTATAGTGATTCGTTCGCCCGTTGTGGATGACGCCTCGGTCAAATTGCCATGGTCATCCAAGAAGGAGGTGGCAAACGGACATTGGAGCGACATCACGCTGCAAAGTGTCTTCGTATGCTCTGATCTTGAAGGAAACTTGCACCATATGCCCGACTTGGATAGTGCCGGAGTCGCTTAGCCATTGAACCTTGTAGGGATGTGGGTGCTTCATATTGACCAATTGGAGCTTGGAGCATAATTCTTCACTTGCTAAGTTATGGCAACTCCCTCCATCGATGATGACCTTCACGGACCTTCCATTGATGCCGACCTTGGTATGGAAGATATGGCATCTTTGGTCTTCGACTTGTTGATGTTGAAGTGTCTAGACCTTGGAGACAACGAGATCGGGGCTCGAATCTTCGTCACAAAAGACTTGATCATCTTCATCCTCATTCACGCGCCGGTGCATGGCCACTTGCTCAAGGGCTTCCATTTCCTCTTCACTCATTGAGTCATAGGTTTCGTCGTCATTGAGGATCATGATGTGCTTGTTGGTACACTCGAAGGACTTGTGGCCTTGGCCACCGTATGTGAAGCATTTGATGGAACTTGTCTTGATGGTCTCATCGGTTGGAGTAGATGATGATGAAGCTCTCAGCTTGAAGTTGCTTGTAGTTTCTTGTAGTAGGAGGACGACTTGAGGTTGTCGAAGTTTTCTTGTAACTTGACTTGTCGCCGTTGCTTGTAGAAGGCTTGGTTGAGGTAGAAGGTGTTGGAGTCGTTGAAGCTTGGTTGTTGGAGAAGCCGTAGCTCTTGGAAGAGTACTTGGCGTACTTGAAGTCATCTTGTACTTGACGTTCCTCCTTGGTAGCTTGATGCACGAGCTCGGTGGGTTCGAGTATGGTTGGAAGTTGGCGATCTTCTTGATAGGATGATTGAGTCCATTCAAGAAACGTGCCATAGTTTGCTCATCATCTTCCGTGACATTGGCTCTTATCATGGCAATCTCCATTTCTTTGTAGTACTCTTCAACTCTCTTTGTTCCTTGCTTGAGTAGTTGGAGTTTCTTGAAGAGGTCGCGATTGTAGTAGGTTGGTATGAAACGTGCTCTCATGACATCCTTCATTTGATCCCAAGTGGTGATGGGTGGTTCACCTCTTGCTTCTCGTCGCTCAATGACTCGTTCCCACCATATGAGTGCATAGTCTTGGAACTCAAGGGATGCCATAGGGATGTTCTTCTCTTCCTCATAGTTGACCTTCAATGCCCATGATAGATACTCTTTGGGATAATTGCTTCCGGTGAACTTGGGCATGGTGAACTTGAGCTTGCCGCAGCATTGCTCTTCATTGTGTTGGGGTCGGGGATGATGACGCCCTTATCATTGAGGATTGTCAACCTCATGTTGCTCTTGGCGTGGAGGGTTGTCAACTTCATGTTGCTCTTGTTGAACTTGGGGTTCTTGTCGAGCTTGTGGAGGAGCTTGAGGAACTTGACGATGCACTCGTGATTGATAAATCCTCTCTTGAACTTCATCGCGAAGTGCTTCTTGTTGCTCGCGCCTATGGCGGTTGTGTGCGGCAACGGCGCGGCTTGTGTCGCGGAGTGCATGTTGCGCCTCAAGTGCTTGAGCTTCTCGCTGTAGTTGCTCTTGACGTTGTGCCTTGACATCTTGTTCTTCTTGGTGTTGTCTCGCTCGCTCTTCCTCTTGTTGGAGTAGGCGTTGCCTTTTCTTGTGCTTGTGCAAGAGTAGCCTAGTTTTGGTGATCCTGATGTGCTTGCTCATCGAATTGCTCTTGTGTAGGATTGCCGTGTAGAGGATTGCGGTTTGCTTGATGGTCTTGGCGTTCGGCTCGTCAATGAGTGATTGATGTCGGAGTACTTGAGCCGGAGATGGTGTCGTCGGAGTGTCGATTCGAGCGGCTCCGTCTTGAGTAGGACGACGAGGTAGAAGAGCGGTTGACCAACAAGGCACGAATCTCGTCCATTCTAGCATTGCTCTCTTGCTTTTGTTCGTCGAGTTTGTTATCGAAGTAGTCTCTTGTATGTTGCTCGGAGAGTCATAAGTCGGTGGCGAGATGGTCGATGCGGTCGTGATACGTCTCCAATGTATCTATAATTTTTGATTGCTCCATGCTATATTATCTACTGTTTTGGACATTATTGGGCTTTATTTTCCACTTTTATATTATTTTTGGGACTAACCTATTAACCGGAGGCCCAGCCCAGAATTGCTGTTTTTTTGCCTGTTTTAGGGTTTCAAAGAAAAGGAATATCAAACGGAGTCCAAAATGGAATGAAACCTTTGGGAACGTGATTTTCTCAACGAACAAGACCCGGGAGACTTGGACCCTACGTCAAGACACAAAAGAGGAGGTCACGAGGTAGGGGGGCGCACCTACCCCCCAGGCGCGCCCTCCACCCTCGTGGGCCCCCTGTTGCTCCACCGACGTACTCCTTCCTCCTATATATACCTACGTACCCCCAAACGATCAGATACGGAGCCAAAAACCTAATTCCACCACCGCAACTTTCTGTATCCACGAGATCCCATCTTGGGGCCTGTTCCAGAGCTCCGCCAGAGGGGGCATCGATCATGGAGGGCTTCTACATCAACACCATAGCCTCTCCGATGAAGTGTGAGTAGTTTACCTCAGACCTACGGGTCCATAGTTATTAGCTAGATGGCTTCTTCTCTCTTTTTGGATCTCAATACAATGTTCTCCCCCTCTCTTGCGGAGAACTATTCGATGTAATCTTCTTTTTGCGGTGTGTTTGTTGAGATCGATGAATTGTGGGTTTATGATCAAGTCTATCTATGAACAATATTTGAATCTTCTCTGAATTATTTTATGTATGATTGGTTATCTTTGCAAGTCTCTTCGAATTATCAGTTTGGTTTGGCCTACTAGATTGATCTTTCTTGCAATGGGAGAAGTGCTTAGCTTTGGGTTTAATCTGGCGGTGTCCTTTCCCAGTGACAGCAGGGGTAGCAAGGCACGTATTGTATTGTTGCCATCGAGGATAACAAGATGGGGTTTTCATCATATTGCATGAGTTTATCCCTCTACATCATATCATCTTGCTTAAGGCGTTACTCTGTATTTAACTTAATACTCTATATGCATGCTGGATTGCGGTCGATGAGTGGAGTAATAGTAGTAGATGCAGGTAGGAGTCGGTCTACTTGTCTCGGACGTGATGCCTATATACATGATCATACCTAGATATTCTCATAACTATGCTCAATTCTGTCAATTGCTCAACAGTAATTTGTTCACCCACCGTAGAATACTTATGCTCTCAAGAGAAGCCACTAGTGAAACCTATGGCCCCCGGGTCTATCTTCATCATATTAATCTCTTACTACTTAGTTATTTCCTTTGCCTTTTACTTTGCCTTTATTTTACTTTGCATGTTTATCACAAAAATACCAAAAATATTATCTTATCATATCTATCAGTGTCGGATTTTGGGTTCCGGCAGACCCTTGAGGTTCGAACACTGGGGTGCGCGTGGAGATTTCACTTCCTACCTACCTGCATCCCTCCGCCTCGCTAAGATCTAAGCTATGGAAAGAACAACACAAGAGACACAGGGTTTATACTGGTTCGGGCCACCATTGTGGTGTAATACCCTACTCCAGTGTGTGGTGTGGTGGATTGCCTCTTGGGCTAATGATGATGGATGATACAAGGAAGAACAGCCTCGCGAGGGTCTGTTCTTGGCTGGGGCGATGAACTGCTGGGAGGAGTTCAGCCACTCCTCTCTCTCTCTCTCTGATCGAACCCTTCCTTCTTCACCCTTCCGAAAAAAACCCTTTGCTCTGTGGGTGGCTGGTCCTATTTATAGAGGCCCTGGTCCTCTTCCCAAATATCGAGCGGGAAGGGAGCCAACAATGGCGGGCTAATTTGAAGGGGGACATCTAGTACTCGCTACCCTGACAAAAGTAGTCTTCGCCTGCACAAAGCTCTGGTGGTGACGCCGTCTTGGGCTCCACGATGACCTCCATCTTGCAGTCTTCCTGGTCTTGGTCTCGTTGCACCGAAATGGCAACCTTTGCCTGATGCCTCGGTACTCCGCGGCTGCGCTTGCCCCCTTTGCACCAAAGAGGAAAGGAGGACACTGCGCGGGCTGGCACCCGCCTAGCGCCCCTGGTCGTCATGGCTTGCATCACGGGCACCTCGTGAGGTACCCCGCCTTGATCTCTCCGCCTCCTTGCGAGCCAGCCTGATGTGGCCGTGCCTGAGGAAGCTCCGTGTCATCCGCCCCGCGAGGCTTGGCCCCTCGCGAGGGTCTTGGGTCTGTGTTGATGAAGATGGGCCGTGCTGGGCCCCCCTTTGAGCCACGCCGCAGGCCGCAGGCAGGCAAGTCTGGGGACCCCCGTTCCCAGAACGCCGACAGTAGCCCCCGGGCCCAAGGCACGCCCGGACTTGGCCGTGCAGGGAGGCGGAAGGGCAAGAGCGAAGTGCCGTAGGCCCTAACAGCCTGCGGTCTTGGGCGCCGCGTGGCGGTTGATTGGACGTGGGCGCCTCCACTTCCCCATGGCGCCTCGGCAACTGCACGGACTGGACAAGTCCCTGCATGCAAAGCGGGTCATGATTACCTGTGATAGTGGGGGCTGACGGTTGGCCCTCGCCGGCTATAAGTACGGATTGGCGCGCGCCCTTCCAGTTCATTCCCCCTTGCTTCTCCTTCTTCTTCATGGCCCCGGCGAGGAGGTTCTCGGTCACAGAGAAGGGGAAGGCTCACCGGGTAGAGCCTGCTTCTTCCCCGCCCAAGCGCGGCCGAGGGCGCCCTCGCAAGCATCCTGTGGCCTCCACGGCAGCTCCCCGCGGCCGCGGAGACGATTCCCAGCATGGTGACGGTCGGACTGCTGCGGCCGGGGGCGCGCTTTGGTCGCGCGTCCCCCTAGGCCGCGCTTTCGCGCTGCTGAGGTGCTGCCGGAGTTCGTCGTGTGGTCGGCGGAGCCGACTAGCACCCGGCTTCCACTTCCTCGCTTCCTCCTCAGCGAGCTTCCGGCCGGTGCCCCGAGCGGCCTCTGGCTCCAGGCTGACGGCTGCTGCAGCCGGGCCTCATGGGCTTCACTGGAGGTTTCTGCAGCTGGGAGCCTGGCCTTGGCCCGCGGCTGGCAGACGTTTGCCCCCGCGCGCGGCCTGAGGTGTCGGTGCACCCTGCACTTCAAGTTTGACGGTGATGCCACCCTCTATGTGAGGGTGTTTGGGGAAGATGGTCGCCGCGTGGGGTGCTGCCCTGAGGACGACGACCGTGGCCGGGAACCCAGCTCCGACGACGATGGAGAGGACAGCGCTCGCGTGCCTGGTGGTGCTCAGGGTTCCTCAAGCTTCTCCGGTTCTTCTTCAAGCGGCGACTCTTCTAGCGGTGGCCGCGGTCAGCCTCCACGCCGTTGTATCTGCTTGGGGGGTGGCGGCGTGTCTGCCCGCCGTCGCGCCTCGGTGAAGCGTGAGAGGGAGTCCGCCTGAGCCCCTGGGGCGGCTCGAGTCCTCCCTGCAGGCCGGTGTGAGGCGGGCTGCGCCTGACTTGTTCTTTCTTTTCCTTTTTCCTGCGCAGAAAGACAGTAGTGCGGAGCCCCGAGGGGGCGTGTTTGGGTTATTGCTGTTAATCATCATTTGCTTCCATTATCGTGCCTTCTGGCTTCGTGCCCACGCGTGGGTAGCTCCCGGCCCCAGCCGTGGGGGGCGACCGACCCAGGCCCTGTGTTCGCGTCGCGGTGCCCGTGGGGCACGGACTGGAGGGGTGCTCCTGCAATGGACCCAGGTCGCGAAACCCTTGAATGACTAGGGTAGGAACACTCGCGAGGGCGCTCGGCTACCCCCTTCACTCGCGAGGCCTTGCAAAAGAGAAATCGAGGCAGGAGAGCGAAAAGTCGAAGAACCACAAGCCAAAGACGGCAACAACTTCAATAAAACCTCGAATGAGAAGGAACAAGCCAACTGCGGAAAGCAAATGAAAAGCCGCGTCCGGCACCTAATCTAGTCTTCGACGTCTTCTCACCAGCGCAGAGCTAAGTGCTGCCACTGGGCGTGGGAGGGAGCCCCAGGGCCTGAGGCCGGCGCTCCTGAGACTCCGGGGCGTGTACATCCCCAACTCATTATTACGTGAGAGTGTCACGGGCGGCGAGCTTCACAGGCGTTGGCCTTCTTCATAGGCTCCGGGACTTTTCTAAAACGCGACAGCTTCACAGGCATTCGCCTTCTTCACAGGCTCTGGGCCTTTTCCAAAATGCGACAGCTTCACAGGCATTCGCCTTCTTCACAGGCTCCGGGCCTTTTCCAAAATGCGACAGCTTCACAGGCATTCGCCTTCTTCACAGGCTCCGGGCCTTTTCCAAAACGCGACGACTTCACAGGCATTCGCCTTCTTCACAGGCTCCGGGCCTTTTCCAAAACGCGACAGCTTCACATGCATTCGCCTTATTCACAGGCTCTGGGCCTTTTTAGGGGTAGAACCTCCGGAGGTGCTGGATGTTCCATGCCTTCTGGACTGGCGCCCCCTCCTGAGTCTCCAAGCGCGCGGAGCCGGGCCTAGAAACATGAACAACTTTGAACGGGCCCTCCCACATGGGAGAGAGCTTGTGCAACCCCTCCCTGGAGAGAACCCGCCTGAGCACGAGGTCTCCTACCTCGAGAGTTCTGGGGCGGATGTTGCGGCAGTGATATCGCCGCAGTGCTTGTTGGTACCTCACCGCTCGCAGCGCGGCTTCTCGGCGACGTTCCTCCCCCAGCACGAGGTCCATCCCCCGCATGGCGTCCTGCTGCGCCTCGTCGAACGCTAGGACCCGCGCGGAGCGACGTCTGACCTCGTGAGGGAGGACCGCTTCGGCTCCGTAGACCAGGAAGAACGGGGTCTCTCCAGTCGGCTTGGTCGCGGTTGTGCGGATGGACCACAACACGGACTGAAGCTCGTCGTACCAACCTCTGCCGCAGGCCTCCAGCTTCTTCTTGAATGTCCTGGTCTTGAGGCCCCTCAGGACCTCCGCGTTGGCTCGCTCGGCCTGGCCGTTGCTTCGGGGGTGCGCCACCGAAGCGTAGCATATCTGCGTTCCAAGGTTAGCACAATATGTTTTGAAGAGGTTACTGGTGAACTGCGAACCGTTGTTCGTGATGATGCGGTTCGGCACCCCGAACCGGCTCACGATGCCCTTGATGAACTTGATCGCGGAGCCCGCGGGAATGGTGCGGACAGCCTCTACTTCAGCCCACTTGGTGAACTTGTCCACGACGACGTAGAGGTAGTAGTAGCCCCCTGGCGCCCGAGGAAACGGGCCCAAGATGTCCAGCCCCCAGACTGCGAATGGCCACGAAAGGGGTATAGTCTGCAGGCCTCCTACTGGCTGATGGATCTGCTTGGCGTGGAACTGGCAGGCCTCACAAGCTTTCACTAGTTCTACGGCGTCATTGAGCGCGGTGGGCCAATAAAACCCACTGCGGAACGCCTTGCCGACGAGGGTCTGTGATGATGAATGATGCCCACAGTCTCTGCCGTGTATATCTTCCAGCAGTTCCTTCCCTTGCTCCCTGGGGATGCAGTGCAGGGATACATCGTTTGGTCGCTTCCGGTAGAGCTCTCCATCCTTGATGCAGTATGCCGTGGCCTGGCGTGCCACTCGCTCCGCTTCCTCCTCCTTCTCCGGCAGGGTCCCTCGTGTTAAGTAACTCCGGAGCTCCGTGATCCAACATCCCTCCTTAGGTTCCATCGTCAGGAGCAGGCGTGCTCCTGAGGCCGGGCCACAGGCTGGGGCTCCTGAGGCAGGTGGCTGGGGGAGCTCCTCCCGGGGCTGAGCCATGTTTGATAATGATGGCAGGGTCGAGGGCTTGAAGAGCCGCTCCTCGAAAATGCCAGGCTCCTGAGGTAGCCGCCTGGACGCCCGTTTGGCGATGTCGTCGGCCTCCTGATTGGTGCCACGGGGCACATGCTGCAACTCCAACCCCCAGAACTGCTTCTCCATCCTGCGGACCTCCGCAAGGTAGGCCTCCATGTGCTCATCCTTCGGCTCGTACACCTTGTTGGAGAAATTGACAAGGAGCTGCGAATCGCCCTTGATGGTGAGGCGTTTCACCCCCAGGGCAGCTGCGGCCTTCAAGCCCGCTATTAATCCTTCATACTCCGCTATGTTGTTGGAGACCTTTTCACCTTGCTGGAAACAGAGCTGCACAGCGTAGTAGAGCTTGTCCTGAGTGGGCGATATAAGCACCGCCCCAGCCCCAACGCCATGTCTGGAGAACGCTCCATTGAAGTACATAACCCAGCCTTCTGGCGCCTCGCTTCCCGGGGAGAGGGACCAATCCTCATCGGCCTTGAGGCCTGGTGCCTCCGTCCATTCTGCCACAAAATCCGCCAACGCTGCTCCCTTGATGACTCTGGTCGTGCTGAATTCGAGATGAAACGCTTGCAGTTCTATGTTCCATTCAGCGACCCTTCCAGCTGAGTTAGGGCTCCTGAGCACTCTCTCCAGGGGGTATGACGAGACGACCTTGATGGGGTGACCCTGAAAATAGTGCCGCAGCTTGCGCGAGGCCACCAGCAGCGCGAGGAGGAGTTTCTGAGGCATGGGGTACCGTGCCCTCGCATCCCGCAACACCTGCTGACGAAGTACACCGCGTGCTCTACGAGGTTGGGCGCATCAGTATCGGCGGCTCCCTTTGGAGACCACAGCGCCTCTTGAGGCGATGAGGCCTTCCGAGGCTGGCCATCTGGGGGAGGGGCCTCTTCCGCCTCCGATGCACTCCTCTGCGGCGGCTGATCCTCCTCAGCCGTGGTGGCGGTTTCCGTGGGTCTTCCTTGTTCCTGCTTTGCCTTGTTCCGGGCTGCTGTTGCGGTTTTGATTCGACGCTCCTCTCTAACCGCCACCAGGGCTGCGCTGGCGGAGTACGGAGTGGCGGCGAGGTAAAGCACCAGGGGCTCTTGAGGGCGCGGAGCCACCATGACCGGTGGGCTGGTCAGGTATCTCTTGAGATCCTGGAACGCCTTGTCGGCCTCTTCAATCCACTCAAAGGGCCCCTTTTTCTTCATTAGCTGGAAGAAGGGCAGCGCTCGTTCCCCCAACTTGGAGATGAAGCGCCCTAGTGCGGTCACGCGCCCAGTGAGCTTCTGCATTTCTCCGAGGGTCTTCAGAGGGCTCATGTCTTCCACCGCCTTGACCTTTTCTGGGTTAGCCTCGATGCCTCGGTGGGACACGAGGAAACCCAAGAGCTTGCCTGAGGGGACTCCAAACACACACTTCTCTGGGTTGAGCCGTAGGTTCACTGCGTTGAGGCTCGCGAAGGTTTCCTCCAGGTCTTGTATCAGGGTCCTGGCCTCCCGAGACTTTACCACAATGTCATCGACGTAAGCTTCAACATTCTTCCCGAGCTGCAGGCCCAAGGTGATGTGCATCAGCCGCTGAAAGGTCGCCCCAGCGTTACGCAGCCCGAACGGCATGCACGTGTAGCAGTACACCCCACACAGGGTTAGGAAGGCTGTCTTTTCGACGTCTTCTACCGCCATCTTGATCTGGTGATACCCAGAAAAGGCATCCAAGAAGCATAGTAGGTCGCATTCCGCGGTGGAATCGACGATCTGGTCGATGCGGGGAAGCGGGAACGGATCTTGCGAGCATGCTTTGTTGAGGTTGGTGAAGTCGACACACATGCGCTCCTTCCCTCCCTTCTTTGGCACAACGACAGGGTTGGCCAACCAATCCGGGTATCGGACCTCGCGAATGACCCCAGCGGCTTCTAATTTGCGGGTCTCTTGGACGATGAAGGCTTGCTTTTCTGTGGACTGCCGCCTGGCGTTCTGCTTCACAGGGCGCACGTTGGGGCACACATTGAGGTGATGCTCGATTACTCTCCTAGGGATCCCTGCCAACTGGTCAGGCTCCCAAGCAAATACCTTCTTGTTTGCGCGCAGGAACCCGACCAGGGCCTCCTCCTGCTCGGGTTCGAGGTTGGCGCCTATGGTGAAAGTGGCGTTGGTGGACCCGTCCTCATTGACGGGTATCTGCTTGGTTTCTGCCTTGTCCTAGGTGAACAACTGTTTCTTCTTGGCGGGTGCAGCCCCCTTGGGCTCGGGGGCCTCCAAGTCGGCAGGCCGCGCCGACGCCGCCGTCCTGAAGGCGAGCTTGAGCACCCGCAGCGCGTCTCCGGTGTCCCCGTGCACGGTGAGGGCACCGCTACTCCTGGGCATCTTCATGAGGTTGTACACCGGGTGCATCGCGACCATGAATTGGGCCAGCGCTGGGTAGCCGAGGATGGCGTTGTAGGGGAGGCCGATGGGGGCGATGTCAAAGTCGACCAGCTCCGTACAGAAGTTGTTGTAGGTGCCGAAGGTTACTGGGAGCCGGATCTGTCCCAAGGAGCTAGATGATCCGCCCCCAACGCCTGAGAAGGGCTGGCTGGGTTGCAGCCGTTCCAGGGGTATTCGGAGGAGGTTGAAGGCCTCGACTGAGAGCACGCTGAGGCCCGCACCGCCATCGATGAGAGTTCTGGTGACAGCCACCTGGCAGATGGTGGGGGTGCACAGCATGGGGAGCGCACCCGAGCAGGCCGAGTTGGGAGGGTGGTCCTCCGAGCTGAAGGTCAGGCCTGCCTTGGGCGCCGCCTGGTCCGGGAGAGCCCCCTGCCGCGTGGAAGCGGCACCGACCCGGCGGATGAACGGCTTGACGTGGTGACTTGTAGGCGGCTCCTGCGAGCCGCCCAGGAGGGCCGCGACGACCGGGGGTGTTGGTGTAGCGCGATGGGCGGGGAAGAGGCCGCGGGGCTCTTCCCAAGAGGCCACGGAGGCTGCCGGCGGGTGGAGCAGCCATGTGCACGGAGCGCAGGTGGGGGCCATGGGGAGCCAGTTGGCCATGACCCTATCGTCACCTCCAGCTTCGAGGAGGGCCTCCTCGCTCGCCGGCAAGAAGGCCAGCGGATCTGTCGCGTCGCCGTAGCGCGGCGGCGTCGTTGGCTTGAACTTGTCCGGCCACCGTACCCGTTGCAGGGCTGGGGCCAGGGCTCGGAGCCCCCTGGCCCCCGTGCTGGCGCCGGCGGCCGAAGCGGTTGATGCGCTGCTCATCGCGAGGCAGGTCGTGGCGGTGGCGGAAGAGAAAACTCCGGTGCACCCCTACCTGGCGCGCCAAATGTCGGATTTCGGGTTCCGGCAGACCCTTGAGGTTCGAACACTGGGGTGCGCGCGGAGATTTCGCTTCCTACCTACCTGCACCCCTCCGCCTCGCTAAGATCTAAGCTATGGAAAGAACAACACAAGAGACACAGGGTTTATACTGGTTCGGGCCATCGTTGTGGTGTAATACCCTACTCCAGTGTGTGGTGTGGTGGATTGCCTCTTGGGCTGATGATGATGGATGATACAAGGAACAACAACCTCGCGAGGGTCTGTTCTTGGCTGGGGCGATGAACTGCTGGGAGGAGTTCAGCCACTCCTCTCTCTCTCTCTGATCGAACCCTTCCTTCTTCACCCTTCCGAAAAAACCCCTTTGCTCTGTGGGTGGCTGGTCCTATTTATAGAGGCCCTGGTCCTCTTCCCAAATATCAAGCGGGAAGGGAGCCAACAATGGCAGGCTAATTTGAAGGGGGACAGCTAGTACTCGCTACCCTGACAAAAGTAGTCTTCGCCTGCACAAAGCTCTGGTGGTGACGCCGTCTTGGGCTCCACGATGACCTCCGTCTTGCAGTCTTCCTGGTCTTGGTCTCGTTGCACCGAAATGGCAACCTTTGCCTGATGCCTCGGTACTCCACGGCTGCGCTTGCCCCCTTTGCACCAAAGAGGAAAGGAGGACACTGCACGGGCTGGCACCCGCCTGGCGCCCCTGGTCGTCATGGCTTGCATCACGGGCACCTCGTGAGGTACCCCGCCTTGATCTCTCCGCCTCCTCGCGAGCCAGCCTAATGAGGCCATGCCTAAGGAAGCTCCGTGTCATCCGCCCCACGAAGCTTGGCCCCTCGCGAGGGTCTTGGGTCTGTATTGATGAAGATGGGCCATGCTGGGCCCCCCTTTGAGCCACGCCGCAGGCCGCAGGCAGGCAAGTCTGGGGACCCCCGTTCCCAGAACGCCGACGATCAGATCTCACTCTCGTAAGTGGCCGTGTAGGGATTGACAACCCCTATTCGCGTTGGTTGCGAGGATTTATTTGTTTTGTGCAGGTACGAGGGACTCGCGCGTAGCCTCCTACTGGATTGATACCTTGGTTCTCAAAAACTGAGGGAAATACTTACGCTACTTTGCTGCATCATCCCTTCCTCTTCGGGGAAAACCAACGCAGTGCTCAAGAGGTAGCAAGAAGGATTTCTGGCGCCGTTGCCGGGGAGGTCTACGCAAAAGTCAACATACCAAGTACCCATCACATACCCTTATCTCCCGCATTACATTATTTGCCATTTGCCTCTCGTTTTCCTCTCCCCCACTTCACCCTTGCCGTTTTATTCACCCTCTCTCTCTATCCTCCATCTCTTTCTCTATTTGTCTCTTTTTGCCCGCTTGTTTTTTATTTGCTTGTGTGTTAGTTTGCTTGCTTGTCACGATGGCTCAAGATAATACTAAATTATGTGACTTCACCAATACCAACAACAATGATTTTATTAGCACTCCCGTTGCTCCTCTTACCGATGCTGAACCTTGTGAAATTAATACTGCCTTGCTGAATCTTGTCATGAAAGATCCGTTTTCTGGCCTTCCTAGTGAAGATGCCGCTACCCATCTAAATAGCTTCGTTGATTTGTGTGATATGCAAAAGAAGAAAGATGTGGATAATGATATTGTTAAATTGAAGCTATTTCCTTTTTCACTTAGAGATCGTGCTAAAGCTTGGTTTTCGTCTTTGCCTAAAAATAGTATTGATTCATGGAATAAGTGCAAAGATGCTTTTATATTTAAGTATTTTCCTCCCACTAAGATCATCTCTCTTAGAAACGATATTATGAATTTTAAGCAACTTGATCATGAACATGTTGCACAAGCTTGGGAGAGAATGAAACTAATGATACGTAATTGCCCTACTCATGGTTTAAATTTGTGGATGATTATACAAAAAAATTTATGCCGGATTGAATTTTGCTTCTAGAAATCTTTTAGATTCGGCACTTTAGGAGAATCTAATAAACTCCTAGATAATATTATGGTTAATTATTCTCAATGGCATACTGAAAGATCTACTAATAAAAAGGTGCATGCGATAGAAGAAATTAATGTTTTGAGTGGAAAGATAAATGAACTTATGAAATTATTTGCTAATAAGAGTGTTTCTTCTGATCCTAATGATATTCCCTTGCCTACTTTGATTGAGAATAATAATGAATCTATGGATGTGAATTTTGTTGGTAGGAACAATTTTGGTAACAACGCGTATAGAGGAAATTTTAATCCTAGGCCTTATCCTAGTAATCCCTCTAATAATTATGGTAATTCCTACAACAATTCCTATGGAAATTATAATATGATGCCCTCTGATTTTGAATCTAATATTAAAGAATTTATTACTTCGCAAAAGAATTTTAATGCTTTGATTGAAGAAAAAATGCTTAAGATTGATGAGTTGGCTAGGAACGTTGATAGAATTTCTCTTGATGTTGATTCTTTGAAACTTAGATCTATTCCACCTAAGCATGATATCAATGAGTCTCTCAAAGCCACGAGAATTTCCATTGATGAGTGCAAAGAAAGAACCGCTAGGATGCATGCTAAGAAAGATGCCTTTATAACAGCGTGTTCTCCTAGTTCCTATGAAAATAATGATGAAGATCTAAAAGTTATTGATGTGTCCCCTATTAAATCTTTGTTTTGCAATATGAATCTTGATAATAATGGGACTGAATATGATCCACCTTTACCTAGAAGGCGTTCCAAGAATTCGGAATTTTTTGATCTTGATGCTAAAATTGATAAAAGTGGGATTGAAGAAATTAAAACCCTAGATGTTGCTAAACCCACTATTATGGATTTCAAGGAATTTAACTATGAAAATTGCTCTTTGATTGATGGTATTTCCTTGTTGCAATCCGTGCTAAATTCTCCTCATGCTTATAGTCAAAATAAAGCGTTTACTAAACATATCGTTGATGCCTTGATGCAATCTTGTGAAGAAAAACTTGAATTGGAAGTTTCTATCTCTAGAAAGCTTTATGATGAGTGGGAACCTGCCGGTGTCAAAACCAGCGGATCTCGGGTAGGGGGTCCCGAACTGTGCGTCTAAGGCAGATGGTAACAGGAGGCAGGGGACACGATGTTTACCCAGGTTCGGGCCCTCTTGATGGAGTTAATACCCTACGTCCTGCTTGATTGTTCTTGATGATATGAGTATTACAAGAGTTGATCTACCGCGAGATCAAATAGGCTAAACCCTAGAAGCTAGCCTATGGTATGGTTGTATCTTGTCCTACGGACTAAAACCCTCCGTTTTATATAGACACCGGTGGGGGCTAGGGTTACACAAGGTCGGTTACAAAGGAGGAGATATACATATCCGTATTGCCTAGCTTGCCTTCCACGCCAAGTAGAGTCCCATCCGGACATGGGACAAAGTCTTCAATCTCGTATCTTCATAGTCCAATAGTCCGGCCAAAGGATATAGTCCGGCTGTCCGGAGACCCCCTAATCCAGGACTCCCTCAGCACCCGTGAACCAGGCTTCAATGACGATGAGTCCGGCGCGCAGTATTGTGTTCGGCATTGCAAGGCGGGTTCCTCCTCTGCATACACCATGGAAGAGTTTTGAATACAAGGATAGTGTCCGGCCTTGCAAAATAAGTTCCAGATACCACTGTAGAGAGAATAATATTTCCACAACTCTAATCTGCTGACACGTTTTGACAGCATGACATCACGCCATGGCCCGATCATTATTCGAGCCGTTTTTCTCAACCATCTCTGCACATAACGCGAGGTGGTTTTCTTGACACGTCTTGTCAAAGCAGAGATCGTGTCTCCCTTATCACGGGATTCTCATCAATATAGACGTGGGTAACCCAACCGTGCCCGTTGGTATGACTCCTAGATCTTAGGCAAGTCCCAAACGGCCACGAGGAGGACGCTTGATATTCACCCTCTTTATAAAGGGGACGAGGCTTTTTCTTTTTTCCCTCCCGTGCTCAATCGAATCCTTCCCCCGCCTCGAGTTCTAACACCCAATGCTCAGGTCAGGTGCTTCGGACCTTCAACTATGTCCGGATCCAACCTTCAAGGTCGGTGGATGCCTTCCTCTGTCACAGAGGAGGACATCAAGAAGTTGAGAGAGGCCAGATATCTGACTGCCGAAATTTCGCATAGGCTGCCTGCCCGAGGGCAGGTCGTCCCTACTCCCGAACCCAACGAGAGCGTCGTGTTCATCTCCCACTTCCTCCGAGGACTAGGCCTCGCTCTAGATCCCTTTGTTAGGGGTCTTATGTTTTATTATGGGCTGGATTTTCACGATTTGGCCCCGGATTCCCTTCTTCACATCTCGTCATTTATTGTCGTATCTGAGGCCCCGGATTACCCCTCACTTCGGCCTGTGGCTCAAGACCTTCGATGTGAAGCCGAAGATGATCGAGGGGCGGCACGCAGCGTGCGAAGGTGCTTTAATAAGAAAAATCGCTGACGCTCCATGGCCAGAGGGTTCCTTCCCAGAGGTGTCCGGATTGTGGCAGCGGGAGTGGTTTTACATCACAGCTCCCCAAAGTGCCAAGTGGGTAGCTACCCCCACCTTTCGCTCGGGTCCCCCACCGCAACTAATGTCATGGATCAGCAAGGGGCTGAGCTGTGGTCCAGCAAAGGACGTGCCAATACTGTAGAGCCGTATCCGAGATCTCTTTGAGAGAGATTTCAGTCTAGTTATGGTAATGCAAGTTATTCTACCTCGTCGAGTCCAGCCTTGCAAACGCCGGCCCCTCCGCATGTGGGAATTCAACCCGGAAGGACCGCGAGCTATTCAGCATTTCCTCGGCATGACGTTCGAAGAGATGTACAAATCGTTCTTTGGACCCCAAATAGAGTGTCCAGACACCACCGAGGACGTGGGTCTGAGCTGCAACCGCCCCGCTGCCCAAGTAAGTAATCCCATGTCGAACCTACCGTCCTTTTATTTATCATGGCATCATTCTAAAGAGCCGCTCTTTGACCAGGATTGGATAACAAAGGCGATGATGATCAGGTGTTCGGCCTCCCTTTCCGAGGGCTTGGACAATCCGGTACTGGACAAGATGCTCGAGCCGGCGCCTTATCCAGTGCCCTCAAAGGAAGATGATGGGGGGAATAGAGAGGGCGGAAGCGGGCCTCACTCGCTACTTATTCTAGCCGGGGGAATGAGCGCCTCCACGAGGGAGGACAACCAAAGGGAAGAATCCGACATTCTCTCTCCCGGGGGAAGGAAGAGGACTACCTCGGAAGATCCGAAAACTAAGGTTTCCAAACGGGAGAAGAAATCTTCATCAGAGGGTCCTGCCTCAGAGGGTATTCTTGCCGCACAACGTCCACGCGGGGATCAGCCCTCTACCGAGCTGTAAGTAATCAAAAAGTACTTAATAGTGGAAACATCCTACCTTACTTCCGAAGACAATAACCGATGCTTATAAATTGTAGTCCGGATCGTAGCCCTTCTCGACAGAGTTCGTCTTCGGGGGATCTTCTTTCAGAGATGATGGGAGCGAAATGCCTCCCCCTGACACCCCGCCTCATGAAGCGGGCGACCTTGAAGTGTCGTCGCGAAGGGTATCTCCGGATCCACTAAGGCCAGAGGATAACCCTTTGGCTACCCGGAATCCCCAGTATCCGGCTCCTAAGGAGAGCGACAACAAGGGTCCGTACAATGTGCGGTCGGACGCGCTGAAGGATCTTCTGGGGCAAGCGGCCGTCTCGAAAGCGCATCGTACGCTAATGGGTACGGTAATTGAAATGATTTCATCCGCTGAAAGCGGTTTGCATGAAGCCTTTATGAGTCTGCTGAAAGGCTTCGAGGTACGTGAGATAGTGTATGTTTTTGATAGTACCGCATATGTTAGGTGTGCCCTATGTAGATAGTAGCCCCTGAGACTCTGGTTGTCGTCGAGAACGGCGGCAACCCGAGGATCATATACCCAGATAATAATTCGACTACCTTTATGTGCAGGTGGCTGAGGCTACGGTGGCTAGCCAAACTGATGGATTACCGTGCTAAAGTGACAACTTGATGCGGCCGATGCCGATATCGTGCTTGTCAACCAGTGGCTTGACGAGGCACAGGGTGAGTGATTTCTCTGGTGATCGTCACATAATAAGAGTAGCATGATGCTAGTATCTTTAATATGTTGTGACTGCAGATGGAGCTGCCACCGTGGAGACCCTTCGGGCGGAGCTTGCCCGAGCCAAGGAGCAAGCAAGGAGTAGCAATGCGGCCGCTCTAAAGGCGGCCGAAGAGTTAAGGGCCGAACAGGCCGCGCATTGCGAGAGCAAGGAAAAAAATAGCCAAGATGGCTGTAGAGTTAAAAGATGCCGCTGACCATCACCAGCTTCTCAAAGAAGGAAACCAGGCGAAGGCGACGGACCTGGAGAAGGCCCTGGTGGCTGCCAAGGAAGCCCGCTCCAAAATTAGAGCGACGAAGGAGGAGCTGAATCAAGCTGCAGATATCATGTCTGGGAAGCCCTTCTTGTTGCGTACTAAGTTCGGAGATCCGAAGTATGCTCCTCTGGACCGGCTATGGAGTTCTGTGGACGCCTACGTGGATTTGGTTGCAAGTGCTGCTGATGCAGCCGAGTATTTCAAGGATCAGAAAGGTGCCGAAGTGGAAAAGCTGTTCTGGTCACAGTTTCACGCTCCAGTCCGTCCACTGCTGTTGAATGAGCGAATGGCCGAGTGGGCCGAGCTCCATAGGTTGTCCGGACTTGCCATGAGGTCTGTTGTGGATCACTTGTGGCCGGGAGGGCCAAGGCCGAATAGCTACTTTAGTTTAGTGCAACAACTCCTTGGTGTTGTGCCACGCATCGATGCTGTAAAGAGATCGGCGTGCAGAGAGGGTGCGTGGATGGCCTTTGCCCGTGTCAAGACATACTGCGCGGAGATGGAGGCCACCACTGTTGCGACACCGGGTTCGGTCGTAGGCCGAGTGGCTGCCGAGCACTACTTTGAAGACGTTCTTGAAGGCGCTCGTTCGATAGAGGCTCAGTGCTCGAAGAATATTAAGTTCTAGTGACATGTATTCCCATTGTAAAAACAATGTTTTATTGAATTATCAAGGCTATATTTATACTTTTGCCTGAAAGTACTATGATGCCTCCTGTGCAGCCGTTTATGTATATATGTATATAACCTGAAAGTTTGCAGTCGTCGGCTTCCGCCCCCATGCATATCATGCGAGGGTGTTCGCAGAAAATGCATATCCACACTTGATCCAACATCTTGGTCCATTAAGGAGGTGATAGCATAGTGAACGAGGCAATCGGACTATATTGCTTTAACACTTTCACTTAGCCATAGGAGTTTGACGGTGGGGCTACTATATAGCCCTTGGTACTTCTGCGCTCGTCCGAATACGGGGCGCGTACGTACATGACCGGGAAACGGCCCTTCGTTAATGCGGAGGAATCCCAAAGATTCCGATGAGTCATCGAGTGGTTGACCAGTCTCTCGCTATATCATGACAGTCAGTTTCGGCTTTCTCTACTGAGGTGCTCATCCGGATGAACCAGGGCACAATCGCAGTAGTTCTCCTAGTGCTACCTTAGCCGATATAACGGAATGTAAGGTACCAAAATGTGGGAGCCGAGCAAACCCAACATGTGACCAAAGACATGATTCAGAGCTAATGCATATAGGGCCAAACTCACGATGCCGAACACTCCCTAAGGCGTTCGGTCTTTATAACATATACCGGGCTAAAAAATTCCCTTAATAAGAAACCCCATGTGTCAAGGTACGTGCAAAATCCTGGCGTGGCCACATGCCAATAACGCCAGCATCCTTCTCGGTTGTGTGGAGTATCCGGAGGATGTGAGCAACAAGAGACAGTAAAAATGGTTTACGCGAGGTCTTAATCTAAAAAGAAACCTTTGGGCGGGTCCCTGCTGCACGTCTGCGCCTGTGTCTCCGTTGTGCCATGTCCTGGACGGGTGTAGCACGATTGTCATCTGTAAAAGGAAAGAACTTAGGTGAAATTTGCCATGCCAAAAAGAAGAATTGGTTATTATCAATGAACTATCAAAATTCAAGATAAGCCAAGTTGAGCCGGGCTGGCCCTGATTACACGCGGGAAGCCCCTAGTATCGTTTATGAGGGTTTGATCATCGAACCAATCTCATGTATGTATGATGGAACGCCAGATTCGTTTAACCGTGTCTGTGGTCTTAACGACCTGCCATTTTTTCTGGTTGGTGAGGCCGTCTAGTTTGCGGCTGTTAGAGCCGCCACAACCTCTTCCGTACTTAGGAAAGGTTCGGTATTTCCGCTAACTGAGATGATGCCACGTGGACCGGGCATCTTAAGCTTGAGAAAAGCATAATGCGGTATTGTGCTAAAACGAGCGAAAGCCATTCTTCCGAGTAGTGCTTGATAACCACTTCGGAATGGGGCGATGTGAAAAGTTAACCTTTCGCTTCGGAAGTTATCGGGAGAACCGAATACCACCTCTAGTAGTAGAGAGTCCGTACAGCAGGCCTCTTGGCCTGGTATTACTCCCTTTAAGGTAGTATTACTGTGGCTTATTTGTGTCGGGTCTATCCCCATTTTGCGGAATGTGTCCTGATATATCAGATTTAGATCACTGCCGCCGTCCATGAGGACTCGTGTGAAATGGTACCCATTTATTATTGGGTCTAACACCAAGGCCGTCAGTCCTTCGTGTCAGATATTTGTCTCGTGATCCCTATGATCAAAAGTGATCGGGCAGGGCAACCAGGGGTTGAACCTAGGGGTGACGGGCTCTATGGCGCGTGTGCCTCGGAGTGCATGCTTGCTTCTCCTCTTTGTCACATGGATCACGTTTACTGTTTTAACCTCTGGTGGGAACTTTTTCTGTCCTCCGGCGCTTTGCTGGCGAGGTTCATCCTTGTCTTCGCTTGGTGTCTCTTCCCCTTTGTGTTCGGCGTTTAGCTTTCCGTCCTGCTTGAAGACCCAACATTCTCTGTGGGTATGATTTGCAGGTTTGTCTGGGGTGCCATGAATCTGATAGAGTTTGTCAAGAATTTTGTTTAGGCCAGATTGTCCTTCTCTTCTGCCTTTGAAAGGCTTTTTCCGCTGACCTGGTCGGGAGCCCCTAAATCTGGCGTTTACCGCCGTGTTATCTGGGCTACCTTCTTTATTTCAATGCTTGTTTTTGTTGCGTCGTGGTTTACCATTGCCATCCCTGACTTCGGGTGTGCTTGGGTCGCTGGTGCTGCTACGGGCCAACCAGCTATCCTCGCCCGCACAAAAGCGGGTCATGAGGCTTGTTAGGGCTGCCACTGTTCTTGGTTTTTCTTGGCCGAGGTGCCTGGCGAGCCATTCGTCTCGGACACTGTGTTTAAAAGTTGCTAAGGCTTCGGCGTCCGGACAGTCGACGATTTGGTTCTTCTTGGTGAGGAACCTGTTCCAAAGCTTTCGGGCGGACTCTCCAGACTGTTGGATTATATGACTTAAATCGTCTGCATCTGGAGGTCGGACATAAGTCCCTTGAAAATTGGCCTGAAAAGCGTCCTCGAGCTCCTCCCAACTTCCAATTGAGTTTTCGGGGAGGCTTTTCAGCCACCGAGCTGGCCCTTTAAGCTTGAGGGGCAAGTATTTAATGGCATGGAGATCGTCTCCACGAGCCATATGAATATGGAGGATAAAGTCCTCTATCCAGACTCCAGGGTCTGTGGTCCCGTTGTACGCCTCTATGTTCACCGGTTTGAATCCCTCTAGGAATTCGTGATCCCGCACCTCATCAGTGAAACATAAGGGGTGTGCGGCACCCCTGTATTGGGATGTGCCATGGTGTTCGGATGGTTGTAGTATTCGGTGTTGGTTTTGTATCGTAGCGCGCTTCCTAGATCCATAGATGGATCTGGTCGTGCCAGATTTTTGACGCAAGTTCGCACGTAGATCGTGTGTTGACTTATGCGCGACTTTGTTAGCCGCTCTATCGCGTTCACAAGGTGGTGGATCCGGCCGATTGGCCGTATCATTCTTCGGCTGTATGGGCTCTAAGGCCTCATCGTCGAATTCCGTTAATAGCTTGCGCTTTGGATAGCTATTTTTATGGTAACTTCCACCATACTTTGTTACTTTGTTCCACCTGTTGTTGAGCGTATCTTGTGCGACCTTGAGCCTTTGCTTCTATTTCTTCAAGCTCCTCGCTGTGGCAATAAGCCTTCTGTGGAGGTTCTTTTGCTCCAAGTGCGTTTCCGGGATGATGTGTGCATCTTCGTCCGGACTGTTTTCTTCCCCAGACTGGGTTTGATGAGGCTTATCCTTGGCGTCGTTGTGTTCGGACGTCGGATCCGTACTATGTTTGCAGTTTGCATCTTGATCGTGCTCTGCCACCGGGGTGGTGCATTCGTCGTTTCTTCTAGAGTCGACTGGACTGTTATTTCCTCTTGCGCTGTTATCGATGTTTTTGCTATGGCGGGACTTAGAGCGGCGTCGCTGACGTCGGCGCTTGGGTTGCTTCTTGGAGGGGTCATCCTCCGCTGTCTCGTCGCCATTGCCTTCTTTGGGGGTGTCCACCATGTATATATCATATGATGAGGTGGCGGTCCAGTGCCCTGAGGGCAATGGTTCCTATTCGTCTCCGGCTTCGTCATCCATACCGTTGAAGTCTTCGGAGTCGAAGTCGAGCATGTCGGTTAAGTCGTCGATAGTGGCTACTAAGTGGGTGGTGGGTCGGCAGCAAATTTCTTCGTCGTCCGCATCCCATTCTAGCCGGACATAGTTCGGCCAAGGTTCTCCTGACAGGGAGAGAGACCTTAATGAATTTATGATGTCGCCGAAGGGCGAGTGCTGAAAGATATCCGCAGAGGTGAACTCCATGATCGATGCCCAGTCGGATTCGACGTGTACGGATGTGAGCGGCTTGGAGTCCGTGGCCGGGGAAGAACCCAGTGGTTCGGCAATACGGCTCTTGTAAGGGGTGAAGTCAGTATCTGGCTCTATCGCCACTGAGAGGGCGGCCTCCATGGCAGGGTCTATCCCTCCGCTCTCGGAAGGCGCGATTTGCTCCAGATTAACGGCCGGAGTAGTTGCGGATGCGATCTCCCGAACACTGTCCGACGACAGAGTTACGTCATGCTCGTCATGACTGTGCGGCATATCTGACATGGGCTCGAATCCGTCGAAGATCAAGTCTCCGCAGATGTGGGCGGTGTAGTTTAAGTTTCCGAACCTGACCTGATGGCCAGGGGCGTAGCTCTCGATCTGCTCCAGATGGCCAAGCGAATTGGCCCGCAGTGCGAAGCCACCAAATACAAAGATCTATCCGGGGAGGAAAGCCTCACCCTGGACCGCATCGCTAGCGATGATCGAAGGAGCCATCAAGCCTTATGGTGACGACACAGTGGAAATCTCAATGAAAGCACCAATGTCGGTGTCAAAACCGGCGGATCTCGGGTAGGGGGTCCCGAACTGTGCGTCTAAGGCGGATGGTAACAGGAGGCAGGGGACACGATGTTTACCCAGGTTCGGGCCCTCTTGATGGAGGTAATACCCTACGTCCTACTTGATTGTTCTTGATGATATGAGTATTACAAGAGTTGATCTACCGCGAGATCAAAGAGGCTAAACCCTAGAAGCTAGCCTATGGTATGGTTGTATCTTGTCCTACGGACTAAAACCCTCCGGTTTATATAGACACTAGAGGAGGCTAGGGTTACACAAGGTCGGTTACAAAGGAGGAGATATACATATCCGTATTTCCTAGCTTACCTTCCACGCCAAGTAGAGTCCCATCCGGACACGGGACAAAGTCTTCAATCTCGTATCTTCATAGTCCAACAGCCCGACCAAAGGATATAGTCCGGCTGTCCGGAGACCCCCTAATCTAGGACTCCCTCAGAACCAACTATTAAAATTAAAATTAAAGATCATGAATGCTATGCTTTATGTGATTTGGGTGCTAGTGTTTCCACGATTCCAAAGACTTTGTGTGATTTGTTAGGTTTCCGTGATTTTGATGATTGCTCTTTACACTTGCACCTTGCGGGTTCCACTATTAAGAAACCTATGGGAAGAATTAATGATGTTCTTATTGTTGAAAATAGGAATTATGTGCCCCTAGATTTTATTGTTCTTGACATATATTGCAATCCTTCATGTCCTATTATTCTTGGTAAACCTTTCCGTAGAACGATTGGTGCAATTATTGATATGAAGGAAGGAAATATTAGATTCCAATTTCCATTAAGGAAAGGCATGGAACACTTTCCTAGAAATAAAATTAAATTACCTTATGAATCTATTATGAGAGCCACTTATGGATTGCCTACCAAAGATGGCAATACCTAGATCTATCCTTGCTTGTTATACCTAGCTAGGGGAGTTAAACGATAGCGCTTGTTGGGAGGCAACCCAATTTTATTTTTATTCCTTGCTTTTTGCTACTGTTTAGTAATAAATAATTTATCTAGCCTCTGTTTTGGTTGTGTTTTTTGTGTTTAATTAGTGTTTTTGCCAAGTAGAACCGTTGGGAAGACTTGGGGAAAGTCTTGTTACACTTGCTGTAAAAAACAGAAACTTTAGCGCTCACGAGAACTACTAAAGTGATATTTAGTTAATTATTTGTGCAGATGATTAATATATAAATTCCTCACGTCCAAAAATTTATTTTCGAATTTTTGGTGTTCCAGATCTTGCGCTAGCTGCAGATTACTACAGATTGTTCTGTTTTTTACAGATTCTGTTTTTCGTGTGTTGTTTGCTTATTTTGATGAATCTATGGCTAGTAAAATAGTTTATAAACCATAGAGAAGTTGGAATACAGTAGGTATAACACCAATATAAATAAAGAATGAGTTCATTACAGTACCTTAAAGTGTTCTTTTGTTTTCTTTCGCTAAGGGAGCTTACGAGATTTTCTACTTTAATTTTTGTGTTGTGAAGTTTTCAAGTTTTGGGTAAAGATTTGATGGATTATGGAACAAGGAGTGGCAAGAGCCTTAGCTTGGGGATGCACATGGCACCCCCAAGATAATCTAAGGACACCTAAAAGCCAAAGCTTGGGGATGCCCCAGAAGGCATCCCCTCTTTCGTCTACTTCTATCGGTAACTTTACTTGGAGCTATATTTTTATTCGCCACATGATATGTGTTTTGCTTGGAGCGTCTTGTATGATTTGAGTATTTACTTTTTAGTTTACCACAATCATCCTTGCTGTACACACCTTTTGAGAGATCCATACATGATTTGTAATTTTTTAGAATACTCTATGTGCTTCGCTTATATCTTTTGAGTTATATAGTTTTTCTCTAGTACTTCACTTATATCTTTTAGAGCACGGTGGTGGATTTGTTTTATAGAAACTATTGATCTGTCATGCTTCACTTAGATTATTTTGAGAGTCTTAAATAGCATGGTAATTTTCTTAAAATCCTAATATGCTTGGTATACAAGATTAATAATAAAACTTTCTTATGAGTGTGTTGAATACTATGAGAAGTTTGATGGTTGATAATTGTTTTGAGATATGAAGATGGTGATATTAAAGTTGTGCTAGTTGAGTAGTTGTGAATTTGAAGAATACTTGTGTTAAAGTTTGGGATTCCCGTAGCATGCACGTATGGTGAACCGTTATGTGATGAAGTCGGAGCATGATTTATTTTTTGATTGTCTTCCTTATGAGTGGCGGTCGGGGACGAGCGATGGTATTTTCCTACCAATCTATCCCCCTAGGAGCATGCGCGTAATACTTTGCTTTGATAAGTTGTAGATTTTTGCAATAAGTATATGAGTTCTTTATGACTAATGTTGAGTCCATGGATTATACACTTTTCTCACCCTTCCACCTTTGCTAGCCTCTCTAATACCGCGCACCTTTCGTCGGTATCATACACCCACCATATACCCTCCTCAAAACAGCCACCATACCTTCCTATTATGGCATTTCCATAGCCATTCCGAGATATATTTTCATGCAACTTTCCACCGTCCCGTTTATTATGACACACTCCATCATTGTCATATTGCTTAGCATGATCATGTAGTTGACATAGTATTTGTGGCAAAGCCACCGTTCATAATTCGTTCATACATGTCACTCATGAGTCATTGCATCCCGGTACACCGCCGGAGGCATTCATATAGAGTCATATTTTGTTCTAAGTATCAAGTTGTAATTGTTGAGTTGTAAGAAAATAAAAGTGTGATGATCATCATTATTAGAGCATTGTGCCAGTGAGGAAAGGATGATGGAGACTATGATTCCCCCACAAGTCGGGATGAGGCTCCAGACGAAAAAAAGAGAGAAAGAAAAGAGGCCATAAAAAAAGAAAAAAAGAGAAGACCCAAATAAAAAAATGAGAGAAAAGAGAGAAGGGGCAATGGTACTATCCTTTTACCACACTTGTGCTTCAAAGTAGCACCATGATCTTCATGATAGAGAGTCTCCTATGTTATCACTTCCATATACTAGTGGGAATTTTTCATTATAGAACTTGTCTTGTATATTCCAATGACGGGCTTCCTCAAAATGCCCTAGGTCTTCACGAGCAAGCAAGTTGGATGCACACCCACTTAGTTTCTTTTGTTGAGCTTTCATATACTTATAGCTCTAGTGCATCCGTTGCATGGCAATCCCTACTCACTCACATTGATATCTATTGATGGGCATCTCCATAGCCCGTTGATACGCCTAGTTGTTGTGAGACTATCTTCTCCCTTTTTTGTCTTCTCCACAACCACCATTCTATTCCACCTATAAGTGCTATGTCCACGGCTCACGCTCATGTATTGCGTGAAGATTGAAAATGTTAGAGAACACCAAAAGTATGAAACAATTGCTTGGCTTGTCATCAGGGTTGTGCATGATTTAAATATTTTGTGTGGTGAAGATGGAGCATAGCCAGACTATATGATTTTGTAGGGATAATTTTCTTTTGCCATGCTATTTTGAGAAGACATAATTGCTTTGTTAGTATGCTTGAAGTATTATTATTTTTATGTCAATATTAAACTTTTGTCTTGAATCTTTCGGATCTGAATATTCATACCACAATTAAGAAGAATTACATTAAAATTATGCCAAGTAGCACTCCGCATCAAACATTCTGTTTTTATCATTTACCTACTCGAGGACGAGCAGGAATTAAGCTTGGGGATGCTTGATACGTCTCCAACGTATCTATAATTTTTGATTGCTCCATGCTATATTATCTACTGTTTTGGACATTATTGGGCTTTATTTTCCACTTTTATATTATTTTTGGGACTAACCTATTAACCGGAGGCCCAGCCCAGAATTGCTGTTTTTTGCCTGTTTTAGGGTTTGAAAGAAAACGAATATCAAACGGAGTCCAAAACAGAATAAACCTTCGGGAACGTGTTTCCTCAACGAACAAGACCCAGGAGACTTGGACCCTATGTCAAGACACAAAAGAGGAGGCCACGAGGTAGGGGGGCGCGCCTACCCCCCACCCCCCAGGCGCGCCCTCCACCCTCGTGGCCCCCCTGTTGCTCCACCGACGTACTCCTTCCTCCTATATATACCTATGTACCCCCAAACGATCAGATACAGAGCCAAAAACCTAATTCCACTGCCGCAACTTTCTGTATCCACGAGATCCCATCTTGGGGCCTGTTCCAGAGCTCCGCCGGAGGGGGCATCGATCACGGAGGGCTTCTACATCATCACCATAGCCTCTCCGATGAAGTGTGAGTAGTTTACCTCAGACCTACGAGACCATAGTTATTAGCTAGATGGATTCTTCTCTCTTTTTGATCTCAATACAATGTTCTCCCCCTCTCTTGTGGAGAACTATTCGATGTAATCTTCTTTTTGCGGTGTGTTTGTTGAGACCGATGAATTGTGGGTTTATGATCAAGTCTATCTATGAACAATATTTGAATCTTCTCTGAATTCTTTTATGTATGATTGGTTATCTTTGCAAGTCTCTTCGAATTATCAGTTTGGTTTGGCCTACTAGATTGATCTTTCTTGCAATGGGAGAAGTGCTTAGCTTTGGTTTCAATCTTGCGGTGTCCTTTCCCAGTGACAGCAGGGGCAGCAAGGCACGTATTGTATTGTTGCCATTGAGGATAACAAGATGGGGTTTTCATCATATTGCATGAGTTTATCCCTCTACATCATGTCATCTTGCTTAAGGCGTTACTCTGTTTTTAACTTAATACTCTAGATGCATGCTGGATAGCGGTCGATGAGTGGAGTAATAGTAGTAGATGCAGGCAGGAGTCGGTCTACTTGTCTCGGACGTGATGCCTATATACATGATCATACCTAGATATTCTCATAACTATGCTCAATTCTATCAATTGCTCAATAGTAATTTGTTCACCCACCGTAGAATACTTATGCTCTTGAGAGAAGCCACTAGTGAAACCTATGGCCCCCGGGTCTATCTTTATCATATTAATCTCTTACTACTTAGTTATTTCCTTTGCTTTTTTACTTTGCCTTTATTTTACTTTGCATCTTTATCACACATATACCAAAAATATTAACTTGTCATATCTATCAGATCTCACTCTCGGAAGTGGCCGTGTAGGGATTGACAACCCCTATTCGCATTGGTTGCGAGGATTTATTTGTTTTGTGCAGGTACGAGGGACTCGCGCATAGCCTCCTACTGGATTGATACCTTGGTTCTCAAAAACTGAGGGAAATACTTACGCTACTTTGTTGCATCATCCCTTCCTCTTCGGGGAAAACCAACGCAGTGCTCAAGAGGTAGCAGGTCGCTCATTGCTTGTTGTTCTTGATGCAAAGCTCGTTGTGCACTAAAGAGGTGGTTTTTGGTGACGTAGTTGTTCATGTCGTCGTCTTGCTCGATGAAGAGTGGGTTGGTAGAATAACTTGGCCTATCCATCATTCCAAGCAAATATGTGAGTGGGAGAAAGAGAAGAACTTATACCAAATGTACCTTGACCGATGTTGAAGATGGATGAATGATCATTCACATGTGTAACAAGGAGATAACACAATTGGTACCAATTCTTATCGGTTTCTCGCACCTACACAAATAAAAGCTTATGGTGGAGCTCGGTTAGGATGGTGGCGCAAAATTTGATGCAATTGTTAGTGAGCCACAATAATGTTGGAAAAGATTCACAAATTTGCAAATGCAACAAGTAGACCAATAGCAAGATAGGATACACGGAAACACACATGCAAATAGATAAATGGGGTCGTGCAACCAAGGAATGAGCCAAAATGTGGAATCCACGAAAATGCTCTTGTTGCACAACACTAGAGAGACGCTAGCACGATTGCACAGTAGGCGGATACGAAACTTGTGCAGAACCTACTAAGCAAAAATGCAACGACTTCTATCCCAAGTATGCTACTTGTATGGTATTGTTATCATATGATCCAAGGTGATCGAGTATGACAATCTTAATGTTGTATGATGCTATGGTTCTTGCTTAAAAGCTCTGTGCTTATCTTTTCATTTTGCTTAAAAGCTTGTTTGGCTCTTTCTCTTTTGAGTTCTTTCTCATGCAAAACTTCATGAACCAAGATAACAATTGCGTATATGCGATGACAACCTTGTGACACAAGAGATGATACCAAGAAATGCACCACGATGATATGGTGTGTATGCTATGGGAAGTATGATCACTAATGTGCACAAGTAACATTGCCGGCAATACTCAAAGGCTAGTCTCAATAGGCAAGGTACGCAAAATGGGCCATGGTCGTTATCAATGCAATGGCAAGAATGATGATATACCTCAATACCAAGATGATGTGGAAGTTACCGTTTCTTGCTTACGGTGGTGTCAAAATTGTAGGACGGTTGTTGTCGATGACTAGGTCAAGCGTATTTGCTTCCTGGTAATCGAAACCCAAGCAATACAACTAAAAGCAGGAGTAGGCTTTTACCTCATTTAGAGGGGCCGAACCTGGGTAAATTCTTTGTGTCCTTTGTCCCATTCAACCCCTTTAAGCTAACCCAGTTGCGATGGCTCCACACCTAAGTCCTTTTGCTAGGACATCTGCCGTGACAAATCCACGATAGTTGGCGCCCACCGTGGGGCCAGAGCATGGTGGTTTCGAGTTGTTGAAGGGCAGCTTCTCAGGGATCAAGGGATACGCCCTGGGCCGGATGACCAAGAGTCGCTGCGGCAAAATCTACATCGACGACGCAGGCTGGGCCCTCGATGCCGATTCAATCGAATACGGGTACCGGTTCCCCTTCGGCGGAATCCACGTCTTCATCGGCAAGATAGACGAGTCAGAGCCTGAGTTGTACACCTGCACCGACATCATCGAGACGGCTCGGCGCGCACGACCTACCAAGGTTCAAACTGCCATGAAGCACGCTTTTGTTGGTTTTATTCATGGAACAGATCTTGAGGAAGGATCTATGTCTGGTGGAGAGACAACCATCTCCTCTGATGATGAGTCCTCAACCGGTGAGACCAATTCCATGTATCAATTACAATACGGCGGGCTTGGGGGCTATTCCGATGGTGATAGTATTTCGGACCCCTATGAGCCACCGAACAGAGTTGCGATCTTCATGGCCAGCACGCAACCGGTGCTGAATTCATCAACTACGGCGGCTATGACTTCCGGTTCAACGGCTGCGGCGACACCGGGGCAAGCGACCCTATGCGCCCGCCGGCTTAGGTCTTATCCGAGCTCTTGGATGCATTGGCAACGTTATTGGCTGCAGAGGTAACCCCAGCGACTCAAGCATAGCATACAGTGGACGTCACGAAACTACGAGATGAGATAGCTCAGGCTAAGGAGGAGCTTAATGTTGAGAACACTAGGATGGCGATAGAGCGAGCCGCCTTGGACACAGAATCGCAACGGATTCAAGCAGAAGCTTTCCGGTTAAGCTTGGATCAGACTGCATCAAATGCCGTTCTTCGCAGGAGGCTGATACGTCCATTTTGCATCATGCTTTTATATCGATATTTATTGCACTGTGGGCTGTTATTACACATTATGTCACAATACTTATGCTTATTCTCACTTATTTTACAAGGTTTACATAAAGAGGGAGAATGCCGGCAGCTGGGATTCTGGGCTAGAAAAGGAGCAAATATTAGAGACCTATTCTGCACAGCTCCAAAATTCCTGAAACTTCACGGAAGACGTTTTCAGAATATATAAAAAATACTCGTGGGGGGCGCACCAGGGGGCCACACCCTGCCCACGAGGGTGGGGGGCGCGCCCCCTACCTCGTGGGCCCCCTGGTGGCCCTCCGGTGTCCATCTTCTGCTATATGAAGTCTTTCGATGGGAAAAAATAGGAAGCCATCTTCTCGGACGAAACTCCGCCGCCACGAGGCGAAACCTTGGCGGAACAAATCTAGGGCTCTAGCGGAGCTGTTCTGGCGGGGAAACTTCCCTCCCGGAGGGGGAAATCATCGCCATCGTCATCACCAACGCTCCTCTCATCGGGAGAGGGCAATCTCCATCAACATCTTCATCAGTACCATCTCCTCTCAAAACCCTAGTTCATCTCTTGTATCCAATTCTTGTCTCCAAGTCCGGGATTGGTGCTAATAGGTTGCTAGTAGTGTTAATTACTCCTTGTAGTTGATGCTAGTTGGTTTATTTGGTGGAAGATCATATGTTCAGATCCTATATGCATATTGATACCCCTCTGATTATGAACATGTTTATGCTTTGTGAGTAGTTACGTTTGTTCCTGAGGACATGGGAGAAGTCTTGCTATTAGTAGTCATGTGAATTTGGTATTCGTTATTTTGATGAGATGTTTGTTGTCTCTCCTCTAGTGGTGTTATGTGAACGTCGAATACATGACACTTCACCATTATTTGGGCCTAGAGGAAGGCATTGGGAAGTAATAAGTAGATGATGGGTTGCTAGAGTGACAGAAGCTTAAACCCTAGTTTATGCATTGCTTCGTAAGGGGCTGATTTGGATCCATATGTTTCATGCTATGGTTAGGTTTACCTTAATACTTTTGTTGTAGTTGCGGATGCTTGCAATAGAGTTTAATCATAAGTGGGATGCTTGTCCAAGTAAGGACAGTACCCAAGCACCGGTCCACCCATACCAAATTATCAAAGTACCGAACACGAATCATATGAGCGTGATGAAAACTAGCTTCACAACATTCCCATGCGTCCTCGGGAGCGCTTTTCTCTATATAAGAGTTTGTCCAGGCTTGTTCTTTGCTACAAAAAGGATTGGGCCACCTTGCTGCACCTTATTTACTTTTATTACTTGTTGCTCGTTACAAATTATCCTATCACAAAACTATCTGTTATCACTTGTTTCAGTACTTGCAGAGAATACCTTGCTGGAAACTGCTTATCATTTCCTTCTGCTCCTCGTTGGGTTCGACACTCTTACTTATCGAAAGGACTACGATAGATCCCCTATACTTGTGGGTCATCAAGACTCTTTTCTGGCGCCGTTGCCGGGGAGTGAAGCGCCTTTGGTAGGTGGAATTTGGTAAGGAAAAATTTATATAGTGTGCTGAAATTTACTGTCACTTGTTACTATGGAAAGTAATCCTCTGAGGGGCTTGTTTGGGGTATCTTCACCCTGACCAGTAGAGCAAAGAGTTGCTCCTCAACCTACTGAAAATGAAAATGTCTGCTTTGAAATTCCTTCAGGTATGATAGAAAAATTGCTAGCTAATCCTTTTTAAGGAGATGGAACAAAACATCCCGATGAGCATCTAATATATGTGGATGAAGTTTGTGGATTATTTAAGCTTGCAGGTGTACCCGGAGATGTTGTTAAGAAGAAGGTCTTCCCTTTATCTTTGAAGTGAGATGCATCGACATGGTATAGGCTATGTGATGATATGGGGTCTTGGAATTACAAACAATTGAAATTGGAATTTCATCAGAAGTTTTATCCTATGCATCTTGTTCATCGTGATCGCAATTATATATATAATTTTTCGCCTCGCGAAGGAGAAAGCATCGCTCAAGCTTGGGGGAGGCTTAAATCAATGTTATATTCATGCCCCAATCATGAGCTCTCAAGAGAGATGATTATTCAAAAAATTTATGCTCGGCTTTCTGATAACAATCGCACCATGCTTGATACTTCTTGTGCTGGCTCTTTTATGATGAAGACTATTGAATTCAAATGGGATTTATTGGAAAGAATTAAACGCAACTCTGAAGATTGGGACCTCGACAAAGGAGTCAGGTATGACACCTAGTTTTGATTGTGTTAAATCTTTTATGGATACCGATGTTTTTCATAAATTTAGCACTAAATATGGACTTGACTCTGAGATAGTAGCTTCTTTCTGTGAATCTTTTGCTACTTATGTTGATCTCCCCAAGGAGAAGTGGTTTAAATATCATCCTCCCATAGAAGTAAAAGTAGCTGCACCTATTAAAGTTGAAGAAAAGTTTGTTAGTTATAATGATCCTATTGTTCCTACTTCTTACGTTGAGAAACCACCTTTTCCTGTTAGGATAAAGGATCATGCTAAAGCTTCAACTATGGTTCGTAAAAGAAATATTAAAACTTATACACCTCATGAGCAAATTAAAGTTGAACCTGATATTGTTATTGTTAAAGATCTCTTCTCTGATAATATTGATGGGCATGTTATTTATTTCTGTGATGAAACTGCTAGAATTGCTAAACCTTGTGCTAAAGATAAACCTAGACCTGTGGTAGGCATGCCTGTTATTTCTGTTAAAATATGAGATCATTGTTATCATGGCTTATGTGGTGTGGGTGCCAGTGCTAGTGCAATACCTATTAGCCTATATAGAGAAATTATGCATGATATTGCACCTGTTGAGTTAGAAGATATTGATGTCACAATTAAACTTGCCAATAGAGATACTATTTCACCAATGGGAATATTTAGAGATGTTGAAGTCTTGTGTGGGAAAACTAAATATCCTGCTGATTTTCTTGTTCTTGGTTCCCCACAAGATAGCTTTTGTCCCACTATATTTGGTAGACCCTTCTTAAACACTGTTAATGCTACCATAGATTGCAAAAGGGATGTTGTTACTATCGGTTTAGATGATATGACTCATGAATTTAATTTCTCTAAATTTAGTAGACAACGCCATGAAGAAGAATTACCTAGTAAGGATGAAATTATTGGTCTTGCTTCTATTGTCGTACATCCTAGTGATCCTTTAGAACAATATTTGCTAGACCATGAAAATGACATGTTTATGAATGAAAGAAGGGAAATAGACAAAGTATTCTTTAAACAGGAACCTATTCTGAAAAACAGTTTTCGTGTTGAAATCCTAGGGGAGTCTCCTCCACCCAAGGGTGATCCCGTGTTTGAGCTTAAACCGTTACCTGATACTCTTAAATATGCTTATTTTGATGAGAAAAAGATATATCCTGTTATTATTAGTGCTAACCTTTCAGAGCACGAGGAAGAGAGATTATTGAAAACTCTGAAGAAGCACCGTGCTGCTATTGGGTATACTCTTGATGATTTTAAGGGCATTAGTCCCACTCTATGTCAACATAAAATTAATTTGGAAGAAGATGCTAAACCAGTTCATGATCATCAACGATGGCTGAATCCTAAAATGAAAGAAGTGGTAAGAAAAGAAATACTAAAGCTTCTTGAGGCAGGTATAATTTATCCCGTTGCTGATAGTCAGTGGGTAAGTCCTATCCATTGTGTCCCTAAGAAGGGAGGTATTACTGTCGTTCCTAATGATAAAGATGAATTGATTCCTTAAAGAATTATTACAGGTTATAGGATGGTAATTGATTTCTGCAAATTAAATAAGGCTACTAAAAAGCATCATTACCCATTACCTTTTACCGATCAAATGCTAGAAAGATTATCCAAACATACACATTTTTGCTTTCTAGATGGTTATTCTGGTTTCTCTCAAATACCTGTATCAGCCAAAGATCAATCAAAGACTACTTTTACTTGCCCTTTTGGTTCTTTTGCTTATAGACATATGCCTTTTGGTCTATGTAATGCACCTGCTACCTCTCGAAGATGCATGATGGCTATATTCTCTGACTTTTGCGAAAAGATTTGTGAGGTTTTCATGGATGATTTCTCTGCCTATGGATCTTCTTTTGATGATTGCTTAAGCAACCTTGATCGAGTTTTGCAGAGATGTGAAGAAACTAATCTTGTCTTGAATTGGGAAAAGTGCCACTTTATGGTTAATGAAGATATTGTCTTGGGGCACAAAGTTTCTGAAAGAGGTATTGAGGTTGATAAAGCCAAGGTTGATGCTATTGAGAAGATGCCATATCCCAAGGACATCAAAGGTATAAGAAGTTTCCTTGGTCATGCCGGATTTTATAGGACATTCATTAAGGACTTCTCAAAAATTTCTCGGACTCTGACTAATTTATTACAAAAAGATATACCATTTGTTTTTGATGATGATTGTGTAGAAGCATTAGAAATACTTAAGAAAGCATTGATCTCTGCACCTATTGTTCAGCCACCTGATTGGAATTTACCCTTTGAAATTATGTGTGATGCTAGTGATTATGCTGTAGGTGTTGTTCTAGGGCAAAGAGTTGATAAGAAATTAAAATGTTATTCAATATGCTAGTAAAACCCTAGACAATGCTCAAAGAAATTATGCTACTACTGAAAAGGAATTCTTAGCAGTTGTATTTGCTTGTGATAAGTTCAGACCTTATATTGTTGATTCCAAAGTAACTGTTCACACTAATCATGCTACTATTAAATATCTTATGGAAAAGAAAGATGCTAAACCTAGACTTATTAGATGGGTTCTCTTGCTACAAGAATTTGACTTACATATTGTTGATAGAAAGGGAGCTGAGAACCCCGTTGCAGACAACTTGTCTAGGTTAGAAAATTTGCTTGATCACCCACTTCCTATTGATGATAGCTTTCCTGATGAGCAATTAAATGTCATAAATGCTTCTAATACTGCTCCATGGTATGCTGATTATGCTAATTACATTGTTGCTAAGTTTATACCACCTAGTTTCACATACCAGCAAAAGAAAAAGTTCTTCTATGATTTGAGGAATTACTTTTGGGATGACCCACATCTTTATAAAGAAGGAGTAGATGGTGTTATTAGACGTTGTGTACCTGAGCATGAACAGGAACAGATCCTACGCAAGTGTCACTCCGAAGCTTATGGAGGACACCATGCTAGAGATAGAACTGCACATAAGGTATTGCAATCTGGTTTTTATTGGCCTACTCTCTTCAAGGATGCCCGTAAGTTTGTCTCATATTGTGATGAGTGTCAAAGAATTGGTAATATTAGTAGACGTCAAGAAATGCCTATGAATTATTCACTTGTTATTGAACCATTTGATGTTTGGGGCTTTGACTATATGGGACCTTTTCCTTCCTCTAATGGATATACACATATTTTAGTTGCTGTTGATTACGTTACTAAGTGGGTAGAAGCTATTCCAACTAGTAGTGCTGATCATAACACCTCTATTAAAATGCTTAAAGAAGTTATTTTTCCAAGATTTGGAGTCCCTAGATATTTAATGACTGATGGTGGTTCACATTTTATTCATGGTGCTTTCCGTAAAATGCTTGCTAAATATGATGTTAATCATAGAATTGCATCTCCTTATCACCCACAGTCTAGTGGTCAAGTAGAATTGAGTAATAGAGAGCTCAAATTAATTTTGCAAAAGACTGTTAATTAGATCTAGAAAGAATTGGTCCAAGAAACTTGATGATGCATTATGGGCCTATAGAACTGCATATAAAAATCCTATGGGTATGTCTCCGTATAAAATGGTTTATGGAAAAGCATATCACTTACCTCTCGAACTAGAACACAAGGCATATTGGGCTATTAAAGAGCTCAATTATGATTTTAAACTTGCCGGTGAGAAGAGGTTATTTGATATTAGCTCACTCGATGAATGGAGAACCCAAGCCTACGAAAATGCCAAGTTGTTTAAAGAAAAGGTTAAAAGATGGCATGATTAAAGGATACAAAAGCGTGAGTTTAATGTAGGTGATTATGTATTGCTATACAACTCTCGTTTAAGATTTTTTGCAGGAAAACTTCTCTCTAAATGGGAAGGTCCTTACGTTATCGAGGAGGTCTATCGTTCCGGTGCCATAAAAATCAACAACTTCGAAGGCACAAATCCGAAGGTGGTGAACGGTCAAAGAATCAAACATTATATCTCAGGTAATCCCATAAATGTTGAAACTAATGTTATTGAAACCGTAACCCCGGAGGAATACATAAGGGACACTTTTCGGAATGTTCCAAACTCCGAAAAGGAATAGGTATGTGGTACGGTAAGTAAACCTACTCCAAAACAATTTTTAAGGCAATATTTCTCCGTTTTGGAATATTTAGAAAAATAGAAAAATAAGAAGCAATCCGGGAAGGACACGAGGGCTCCATGAGGGTGGAGGGTGCGCCCCCTACCTCGTGGGCACCTCGTGTGCTCTCCGGACTCCGTTTTCATACACGACATGTATTTTGGTCGGTAAAAATTCATTATATAATCCCCGGGGGTTTTGACTCCCGTATCACGCAAAAATCTCCTGTTTGTGTTTCGAGCTGTTTCTATTGCAGATTAGAGCAAGATGTCTTCGCAAGAGTCAGTCGGGGAGAGTCGGGTGTCTCATCCGGCACCGAGATCAATGACAAACAAAAATGTTGACCCCTTTGGGCCGGCAACAGAGGAAGAGATGGAGGCTGAATTGAAGAGGATAGATGCCATGGAAGAGGATCAAGAAGTCACTTCCCGCTTCCGAGCTAGATTCACAATGGGAGAACTTCAGAGCTCGGCTATTCCAAATTCGGTTATCCCTTCCAATGTTAGATTTCTTTCTTATGAGAATATGAAAAAGAGTGTCAATGGTTCTCCCGCAGCTATGCAGCATCCTTGGGTGCAGGGAGCTTTGGCTGTTACAGGAAAACTCCGAAAGGAAATAATGGACCTCAAGCAGCAAGTCAATAAGCTCGAGGAGGAGAATCGTATCCCGAGGGGCATCATCGCCAAGAATATCACATCACCATCCCCGAAAAGAGAAACATAATCACATGGGTATGGACACTCCCCTTGGCAACTGCTAAGCTTGGGGGAGTGCCCCGGTATCATATCACCATCACTTTTATCTTTATCGTTTTCCTTAGTTCGATCCTTTTGGTATTATCTTGATCTAGTAGAATAAATTTTATGGCATGATCTAGTTTTGAGTTTTGCTTTATAATCCCTCTATGTAATCGAGTCTGTGAGCTATATAATACAGATTAGTGTTGAGTCAAGGGCTTGATTATTGTGCCATGATCCTAAGGGAACAAAAGAAAAGAGAAAGGAATAAAAAGAAACATAGAGATCATGTGAGTCTTATGGAGAGTAATGAGCTCACATAGAAAAAAGTATGATGAATAAAAGTTGTTGAGGGTTGACAAACATAGTTTTGGTCATCGTTGCAATTAATAGGAAGTAATAAAGAAAGAGAGGTCTTCACATATAGATATACTATCTTGGACATCTTTTATGATTGTGAGCACTCATTAAAATATGACATGCTAAAGAGTTGATGTTGGACAAGGAAGACAACGTAATGGGTTATGTTTTCTTACATCTGGGATAAATTATATTTTCATGGATCATCCAACATGGTTGAGCTTGCCTTTCTCCCTCATGCTAGCCAAATTCACCGCACCAAGTAGAGATACTACTTGTGCTTCCAAATGCTCTTAAAACCAGTCTTGCCATGAGAGTACACTATACCTACCTATGGATTGAGTAAGATCCTCTAAGTAAGTTGTCATCGGTGCAAGCAATAAAAATTGCTCTCTAAATATGTATGACTTATTAGTGTGGGAGAAATAATCTTTATACGATTGTGTGATACGGAAGAAATAAAAGCGACAGACTGCATAATAAAGGTCCATATCAAAAGTGGCAATATAAAGTGATGTTTTTTCGCATTAAGATTTTGTGCATCCAACTACAAAAGCACATGACAACCTCTGCTTCCCTCTGCGAAGGGCTTATCTTTTACTTTTATCACCTACATTGCATAAGAGTCATGGTGATCTTCACCCTTCATTTTTACATTTTATCCTTTGGTAAGCACAGTATGTTGGAAAGATCCTGGTATATATGGCTAATTGGATGTGAGTTTTCATGAACTATTATTGTTGACATTACCCTTGAGGTAAAACGTTGGGAGGCAAAACTATAAGCCCTTATCTTTCTCTGTGTCCGATTAAAACTCCATACCCATAAGTATTGCGTGAGTGTCAGCAATTGTGAAAGACTATATGATGGTTGAGTATGTGGACTTGCTGAAAAGCTCTTATATATTGACTCTTTCCTATGTTATGATAAACTGCAATTGCTCCAATGACTGAGATTATAGTTTGTTAGTTTTCAATGAAGTTTACGATTCATACTTGAAATTGTGACTGAATTATTACTCTAGCATAAGAGATCATATGACAAGAATTATATAAGTTGCTGTTCTAAGAATGATCATGATGCCCTCATGTCCGTATTTTATTTTATCGACACCTCTATCTCTAAACGTCACTACAAAAAAATACACTTCCGTGATGATACGTGTTTGTCACAGTAGGTCACATTTTTTGTCATGCATGTACATCCATGACAAATTTATGACAGAATCAAGATAGTCATACTTGTGATGTCGTATAAGTGTTCCATGACATTACCAAAATTATCATCACGGAAGTGTCCACTTCCATGACGATAAATCGCGCGTCATAGAAGTGCTTTCGTCAAGGGTGACTGAAACGTGGCATCCACCGTAACGGAACGCCGTTAAGCTATCGGGTCGGGTTTTGGATCCGATAACCCGTTAACAGCCCCGACCAATGGGAGTTTCCACGTGTAAAATCATCATTGGCTGGAGGAAACACGTGTCGGTTGGGACAGATGTCATCCGCTCATTGGACCGAAGGCGCCTATGATACGGTGACATGTGGCACGGCCCAACAGAGGCCCATTTGTGTGAAAAGACCGGCCTGTTTGACTTGGTCAAAAGGTGGCGGGCCGGCCCATGGAAAGCCTATTAACGGCCTGTTGGCATATAGCCCATTTACAGCCCGCTAACCCAGGGCCCGTTACGCCCTTTCTGAATTAGGCCCAGTAGCGTCATCTGGGCCGTCCAATATGATTCAGCCTGTTTTAACTTCCAGCCCATGCGTGGCCCATGACTTCTTTCGGCCCATATGAGGACCTTTGTAACTCTTGGCCCATTAACGGCCCGTGGTGAAACTGGCCCGTAATGAACAGTGTATCACTTTATACCCATTAACGGCCCGTTATTCCATTGGGCCATTTCCAGCCCAAGTTATCTTTCGGCCTTCTCAGGGCCCATTGATTCTTGGGCTCATTTGCAGCATTCGGTTACATACGGCCCGTTACTGTCATTTTCTGCTTGTGGGCCAAATTCAGCCCGTCATTACAGTCGGCCCGTTTGCGGACCGTTAATACATTGGGCCGTTTTCATGTAAAAAAACCGTTGGGCTGTTTTCATAGAGTTATCAAATACGGCCTATTAACGACTCGTTATGGTCCACGAATAGTACGGCCCATGATTGGCAAAATGTTGATACGCCCCGTAGAAGGCCCATGGATCCTACGGCCCGTATGAGGCCCATGGATAGTACGGCCCGTAGAAGGCCCATGGACCCTAAGGCTCGTATAGAAGGCCGATGGATCCTACGGCCGGACGAAGGCCCATGGATCATACGGCCCGTAGAAGGCCCATGATTATTTTGGCCTAGTTACCAAAAATAGGCTATTGTGGCCACTAGAAAAAAACAGAAAAAGAACTGCAGTGACTACAAGCAAACAACTAAACAAGACAATAAGGAAATAAATAAGCAAGCAATTAACGCTAGCCTATTACCGCTATTACACATATTACATCCACTGGGCATCAAAGTTCGCAACCAGTGCAAATATAGGAAACAAAGCAGCACATTACATACACTGGCCGTCAAAATTGGCCACCAGTGCAAATAAACGCGGCAGCAAAACAAGAGCATAACTGAAACAACTTTAGAAGAGCTCAAGAAACATTATCCTGGGTATCCACCATGCTGGCAATAAGCTTAGCAAGATGATTAGCTTTGTCCTGTTTGGTGCTAAAATCCTCCAACGCTTGCTGTTGCACCAGAAAGTATGCATCTGAATGCTCCAGGGACTTCCGCAGTCCTTCCGCTTCTTGTCGCAGCATAGCTAATCGATGTCTTTCAGCTTGTAGTTGAGACTCAAGAAACCAAACTGATTTAGACAGTGAGTTCAAATAGCTTGTGCAAGCGGTAGTGGCTAGTAACTCGAACACTAAACCAAGACATGACTTTGGGGTTGTCTCGCTGTCTTCAAGATAGTCTTCCTTAGCTCTTTTATCAGCTTTGTTGGAGACCAACAAGGATGTGTCACTATCCTGAACCTTATCTGCATTACTTCCTTTACCATTGCTGTATAAGGCACTCTTCCCCAATATTATGTCAGCATTCTAAAAGAAGAAACAAGCAGACACATGACAAGTTTAGCATGTACTAGTATATGAAACTCATTTCGGTGAACCAGTTCATTAGTAAGGTGGACAGGATTAAAGTACCAAGTCTTCTATTGCCAAGTACTAGTACATAATAAAAGCATCAAACAAACATATATCTATGTCCTATGGTCACTGCATTGTCTTGCCAAATCAAAATAGAGACACGGTTCAAATCATATCAGTTCAAGACAAAGCAGCAGTGAAAGAATACAAAGCGTGGGAAACTACACGGCACAACAAGATTTCAGATGGGTACCACGGGTCTACATGTACAACAACACTATTGGCTCTGTTGTGATGCTACTAATGTGCATGATATGAAAGTCAACTGTATACACAATTGAAATTGAAATCAACAGAGCTATTGATAAGAGCAAACCTGTTAAAGAAACATGCATGAACATACCTGCTGTGCCATTGGAGTTTCGATTGGATCCTTCAATTTAAAAATAAGTTTGTATGAGTAAATACAGTGATACAAGAGCAAAGCAATCATAGTTAAAAAAAGGCGCGCCTAAGCGAGCGCTTAAGTGCGCCTAGGCTCTAGGTGTTGGCAAAACGCATTGCGCATAACTACGCATAATCTGTGCATAAATGCGCATAAGCATGCGCTTTGGTCAGTAAAGCGCAAGGTAGTGGCAAAACACACAATTAATACCTAGCGCTTTTTTGAACTATGATAGCAATGGAATCTTAAATTAGAATAGTTGTTCTTCAGGTTTAGGCACTTGTTCTACATGAACAGAGTACAGTAAGACGCAAGAATATAATACTTAAAAATAGAAAATGAGCTCATAGACCTTACCACATTCTTGGTTCGGGACCAGTACAGAACAAGGCATTCCCAGTCATTGTCCAGTAAATGTATCTTAGGAGAACGTAAGGGAATTTGATGAGTTTGTTTGCCGGTGAAGTACGTTTTCTTCAGGTAATTCCGATACTGCCACCAAGCATTCTTGAAGATAGCAGAGGTATTAGCACAGGTTACCTCATCCTGAGTTTCCAAATCGGTCCTTCTCTATAGAGAAAAATGGGAAAATTTGTTGTATTATAACCATCATGGAGGTAGGATGTATGGGACGAAGAAAAGTAATTGCCATGAATAACATTACTTACACATAACTCCTGGACAAACACCTGCAACTGGCATTTTCCTTCATCTTCAGTATAATATTTCCAAGATGGGAAGATACGCACATACAATTTAACAACATCAAATGCGATAGATGCTAAACTACGACTAGCTGGTTGTGCTTCCTCCACAGGAATAGGCGTACTAACTGGTGGAGTTGGGGTTCGCCGTGATAGTACTGGCCCTTTGGGCACTGGAGCTACCTTACTAACTGCTCTTGTTTGGAGCTCTGGTGGAGATGGTGTTGTGTCAACAGGAACTGGGTTACTATCGGCTAGGATTGGGGTTAGATTGGGTGAAGCTGGTTCTCTGTCCATCACAGTAGGGGTACAATCTGCGAGAGTTTGGGTTATGTGTGGTAGGGATGGTTCTTCTGAATGTACAACCGGGGTGCTATCTCCACCAAGAGGTAGCACTGTTTTATTTGAAGACCGTGTTTTTAGTCCGCTAGATACTGGCATCACCCGCTCCAATTCAAATGGCTGATAAACAGGAAACATAGTTGAATGTACAAACATTGTATGAGAGACAGATGCAATAGATAGTGTGGAAAAAAGAGGGCATGAAATAGTTGACATGTATATTGTTTAACTAAAATGGATAGCATGACATAATTTCACATATATGATGTCTATGTAAACTGGATAGCATAGCATAACATAATTCAAAGATATGATGAATAACTAAACAGGATCGCATGACATAATTCACCTACATGTTATGTAAGTAATCAGGATCACATCATTTAATTCACATATGTGATTTATATGTTAAACAGAGAGCATTCAATATGATGTCTAAACTATGCAATGCAAGACACCGTATGCATGATATGAGCAGTATAACCGTGCCAAGTTAGAGCATACACCTCAGTGGGGGAATAGGACTGGTCATCTGTCTCTGAATCCATCTTTGGGGAGCTATCGGGACCCAACAAGAGATCTGCTTCGACAGGTAGCACTGTCTGCTCTGAAGGCCCTTGTTTTCACTCCAGTTTTTTCCATCTCCCACCCAAATGGCTGATTCACGGGAATAGTAGTTTAATGTACAAACATTGTCGACAAATGGAAATGTAATGAAGAAAAGGATGGGCAAGATATCATTCAAATATATGATGCCTGGTTAAACAGGATGGCATTGCACATTTCACATATATTATGGCTGGCTAAAAGACATGAGACTGCATAATTCCCATATATGATATAGAAACTAAATAGGTAGCATTACAGAACATGTCTAAACTAAGCAGATGACATATATGATGTCAAAAGTAGGCATTGCAAGGCAACATATGCATGATATGACTAACATCATCATGCCAAGGTAGAGCAAACACCTTGGGGGGTAAATAGGAGTGGTCAGCGGCGTCTGAATCCGCCTCAGAACAGATATCTTCCTCTGGATTACAATCTGGAGAGGGGTGGTGAGGGTTTTCTATTGAACCCACCATGGAGCGATGTCTACATGACATTGTATTGCCATGCAAAACTCTTCTCTTTTTCTCTACATGTTCAGCATGATTGTGTACAATATCTGACATGCATACGAAAAAAATATGGTGAGATTATGTAAGGAGAGAATGCAGAAATTTAGAGTGATGGTAACAACCAGTGGCTCGACATTTTTCCGTTGAACCAAAATATCCCTAATGGATCGACGTGAATGTATAGTAATAAGTGATGCAACAAGTGTACAACCTCTTTGCCGTAGCCGTGTCGACCTCAGCATCATTGGGTTGGTCGCTGAAGCAGTTGAGGCAGAGGTGGTTGTCGGAGGTGTGGAGGAAGATCTGAGGAATCTGTACACGGCGTCCAGGGCACTGCTCTATTGTGATGGATCATTCTGTCGTTGGAGCAGCTCTGGTGAGCCATAAGACGTCAAGGCTGAAGCAGCACAAGACAAGCATCATCAATCTCAAGTGGGATTCTAATAGCATCTCCAATAGATGATGTAAAATGGATGTAAAATTAACATCACCAAAAACCACATGACTACAACAGATGAGGTAAAAATTGTTGACTCTGCTTCCGAAACTGAAATTTACTGTGGAATCTGAATGCTACTGTCAAAACTGAACGCAATGGTAGTAGAGAGGCACTTGACATGTAGTTTAGGGAGGGCCTGCAGTTCATCTTCAACCTGCACCCCCCTGAGCCGTCAGCCACCACCGGCTGAACCGCCGGCCCCAGCGCCGCCTCGCCGCCCCGAAACAACTCGTCACCGCCGCCCCGGCCAGCCCTCTAGGCCCCCTGTCCCCCACCCTGAACCCTAAGATAGATAGTGGGGTACCTCTCCGGCGAGCCCCCGTCCCTGCTGCGGGTGGTTCTTCCTTAACTCCGGCGAGCCCCCCCAACCCCTCAAAATCGACTGACCCAAAAGTCGATACAGTAGACTGAAGTGTGGCTTAATCGGAGCAAAGCAGCAGCACGAACGAGGGGGAGAGCAGCAGCAGCAGCTGGGCGAGCGAGCGATCGAGTGAGAGCCGGAGCAGTAGCTGCAGCGCAAGCGAGCGAGAGCCGGAGCAGCGGCAGCAGATCCAGCTGGTACGGATGCCGCCGCCGAAGGGGCCTCGCACTGGGGGAGAGCCGCCGTGGAGATGTCGCCCACGGCGCCGGCTTCAAGGTAGCCGCTCCATGGGGGTGCGGGATGGAGCACCGTCGGCGCCGGGAGGTTGAGTTAAGGAGAAGGTGCGATGCAATGAGTGTACAACCTCTTTGGTGGCGCCGAGGAGGCCTCGGCTTCGTCCGAGGAGTCGGTGAGGATGCTGCGGTTCCGGTGGAGCAGGTTAAGGCGGCGCTGTGGGGATGGAGCAGCCGCAATAGACGAGGCGATTGTCGGAGCAGCTCCTTGGAGGTGGAGGACGGGGCGGCTGGACCGGCGGGACGGCGAGATGGACGACGGATCCTCATCCGGGGAGGTGGACGAGGGACGTCAAGCTGTTGCAGTGGACGACATCGTCGGGGAAGAGGCTCCGGCTGGGCAGCGGTGACATGGCAGACGGAGGAGGGTGGGGTTTCGCGGCTGGAGCGGAGAGGTTATGGCGGCCTGGGATTTTGAATGGTGAAAAGGGGGCGATGGGAGGGGGTGAAGCATGACATAGGGACACGCTTGTCCAAAATGTAGGGTGTGTTACAAAATTACCCCCCACCGATTTGAACTAGCGGCCCTTTCGGCTCAGGGTTAGAAGGGCGATTTAGCGTGTCGGGATTTGGCAGCTGGAGGGAGTTTTCTCGCGCGTTGTAATTTCGAGATAGCAAGGCACGGGTTGTGAAGGCGCCAGTTTTGGGAGCACGATATCTGAATTTTTGGGATATAACAAGACACGGGTTGAATTTTAGGGACAAGCCTAACGTGTAGTAATATTGTACTTGTACGTACCAAATCAATTCGCACTTTCCTCAACCAAAAATAAAACAAAAAAATAAAACTATTCACACCACACAAAGAGAGAGTCTTGCCCCGTTTTACTATCAAAATGCTATTCAAAGCTACTCCCTACTTCCATCTATATAGGGCCTAATGCATTTTTTGATGCTAACTTTGACCAAATATTAGAGCAATGATATATGACATGCAACTTACACAAAGCACACCATTAAATTCGCCTGTGAAAGGTTATTTCAATGATATAATTTTCACATTGTGCATGTCATGTACTATTAATCTTGTCAATAGTCAAAGGCGGTCTTAAAAATCTCATTACGCCCTATATAGATGGAAGGAGGGAGTATGAATCCATGTTATGTCCGATTAAATTTTTTCGCTTGCTGTATAATGCATGTAACCTACTCATACAAACATTTTAGTGCATTCCAAATGTCTATACTACCGCTGCAATTCGAACTAAATTTGAATTCGTTTCTCTATTCAATAAGAATCTACAATCATGATTGTTGCCAACTTCAACCATCATAGTTTCCTTGCTATCCGCCAGATATAAATCGGACGGCCTATAATGCAGGATGGCAGGCACACCATCATCAACAACTCCGTTTTTTATAAGAGTAGAGATAAAATATATTAAATGTAGTATAACATGTTCATAACCACACCATGTGTATCACCGTTATATATATTCACACATGCGTCAGTTTGAAACACTATGATAAATTCTTCAAATATCTGAATTCGCTTTTATAATGAAGTATATATGATCTGTATTCGTCTTTTACACCCACACAACCCTCTTATCTTTGTAGCTAGCGCTAACTTTCTCTTGTGCATGCACAGTCCCGCATCCCTCTCACCCTCCCTCAGCATTCTCTAGCTCCATCGCGCAAATTCGTCTTTTCACTTTAGGTCGTTCACCCACGGTGTGTCTAGGCCCCCTAACTCCTTCTTTACGACACACATCGATCGATATGCCTCTCTAGACAGGTGTGCCTAGCACAAACACAAGCTTCCCCTCTTCTCTTGTCACCGTCCATGCCTCACTCCCACCACTCTTTTCATCGTTCTCGTACTCGCACACTCCTCCCCCCTCGATGTAGTATGCCTCTCGTACGACCCCCTACATGCATCCCTCTCTCTCTCTATCCTTCTCCTCGTGCCTCATTTGCTTCTAACACACACATGCATGTATACCGATCGATCTCCCAACATATACCTAGATCGACTTTAACTACCCCCCCATCGATCGATGTACCTCACAAGTTATGTCTCTCCTTTCTCTAACAAAGGGCGATTGATCTTCCTATGTAGTTATGTCTGCTTACCACAGCCACATCATCCCCCCTCATCATTCGTGCATGCCTCCTGACCTGTCTCTCACACGCACGTGCACAGACAACAATCAGCCATCTCCTCTCTTATTGATATTGCGGGCGTGCCCTCCGTTTGTCTAGCAAGCCTATCCCACCATTTGTTAGAAGCAACTCCACTACCACCCCCTCCAACACTCTAGCTCTGTCTCTCTCCCAACCTTATTCCTCTCCTGCACATATGCATGGATGTCGATCGATCTCCCTTAATACATGAGGCAGATCGATCTCCTTAATACATGAGGTAGGCCTCTCTCCTCCTCCACACATATTCCAGCCATTGTACCTCTATAGTTAATTGGGCCTCCCTCTTCCCCCACCACACACCGATAGTCGAGCGCTGCAGGTAGGTATCCATGCCACAGAGACAAACTGCACATGTCCCATCTCACGTTCCAGTAGGCCAGCCACTCTATATCTTTGACATGGGCACACACAAATTCGATGGCACTCTTTATCGATCACGCGCACACACACACACATCATCCCTCTCTTCGATTCTATGGACACCTCAAGATGCATTTGTATGAGTAGTTTATCTTGTGAGAGAAAAGGTTGAACGAGGGAAGGCCTTATTTGCAAACGTGGAGAGACGTGTGGGTATATTTTTGCAAAATTGCCATAGTTTTTTTCCTATCCGTTAGATATAAATCCGACGGCCTATATTGCAGGATGGCACGCACACCATCATCACCAACTCTGTTTTCTACTCCCTTCGTCCAAAAATACTTGTCAGCAAAATGGATAAAAAGAGATGTATCTAAAACTAAAATACGTCTAGATACATTTCCTTTTATCCATTTTGATGACAAGTATTTCCGGACGGATGGAGTATTTGTCTTTTTAGAGATTTCAACAAGTGACTATGACCGGACCTTACCAGCATACTCAAAAAAGTAGTCCATAATTTTGATGTTACCCTCTTTTCTTGTCGGTGCAGTGCCATCTGGATAGCTCATAAATAAATAAAGTACTACATGATACTAATATATGATACATGGCGCAGGAGTACTAAGTATTATTAATACAATTTTGCTAGAACTCATCTAGATGAGATATAATTTGGTCTCATTCATCTTTTATAACCATTGGATGTGATGCTATATAAGATGCGTGTGTGCTGACGTGGGTTGTATTTGTTCTTGTGCAATGAACTGACCACTTCATGTCATGTTTGATAGTCTCAAGTCATTAAAAGCATACAAGCCCCACATCTATTCTTGGTTGATTCCTCTATTTATGTCAAAAAATTAGAAACAACGTGATAGTTAATGCACCACGCCTATGTGTTTACTATTTGGTTTTCGTAAGATGACTTAATACTCACCTAGATGGAGGGAGTATTCGATTTGACAGCGGGCGGCGCAGTTCCCGATACGGCTTTAATGCAAAAGAGGGAGGAAGTAGCGGTTCCCGATTTGTTGAACGGCCAATGCATCCACCTTCAATTAATGCATGAGGGAAGTAATGGGAGGAGGTCCGGGAAAAGAGGCTGCACGATGTGAATGCAACGCAGTTTGCCCTCATATAAAGGCACCCCTCCATTCCAATGCATCTACCACATTGTACGCACCTAAGCATTTGCCTAAGCACCTACACTAAGCGCAAAAGAGCTCACTCCAGACCCATGGCGGCGATGCTCGTGAGCGGCCAGCGGCTATGCTAGATGGTCCACGACGCCGGCCTGCGGCATGGCGCCGAGGATCGTCTCCAAACGGTGTTGGAGACCGGCTGGTGGATGGCCGCCTTCGACGCCAACTACGACTCTCGGTTGGACCAGATGATCGTTGCCACCAGCAACAAGTTCACCGTCCTCAAGAAGCTCGCGGATGACATCGCCGTACTCCTCCAGCCCGCACGCCCGGGCTCCTCGTTGCCTGCCACCCTAATCGTCCTCCATGGCCGGAACCTCTTTCAAGCACTGGTGGCCCTTCAACTGCCCGCCGATGCCACGAAGAATGTCCACCTGGAGGTCGCGCTCGCCGCGAGGCGCCTCGCCCTGCAAGAATTCGTCGACCTACACATCCACATGTACGAGGAAATCGTGTACATAGGTATCTACAAGGCCAGTGAGGACGCTACGACGTTGCCCTTCCTCAACCGGCTGGAAGCCTTGGATGCCTTTGCTGAGAAGCACCTCGACCTCGCCACAAAAGCCGCCGCTCCTTAGCCGTCGGTCGATGCCCCGGTGCACTAAGTTGAGGAGGAGGAGGTCGTACGTTCATGGATCCATCTTTCTTCTTGCCTTCTGTAACCACCACTGCGATCGCATCATCGTGGCCTTAATTCTTATTATGATGTTGCATTCTCGTTCCAGTCAATACCGACATGTGCGATCCCTTTGCTTAATTATATGCATCACTATAACTAGTACTCCATCCGTCAATTTATAAGTTGTGCTTACCTTTTCCATCAACTTCGTGCAATGCGTGGGCATCTTGCTAGAAACACTAGAATATGTCTATATAATCCTTATGTGATAGTCCATATGAAATCTCAAAAAAGACAAATATTTAGGTACGGGGGGAGTAATATATTAGGAGTATATCAAAACAATAGTGATTTCTTTCAAGTTTGTGAACAAATACTACTATTCTACTACTTTGGATCCGTCACAACGCACAGGCACATTGCTGGTAAAAGGAAAAGGCCTGCCGCATTCGCGTCGCACCCCCACACGCCCGGGAATCGGGAGTACAACACGGCCCGTCCGGCATGACACGTAGCTTAGGGAAGGCGTGTTGCCTAGCATTTTCACTTTCATGTGGGACCGTCGTTGAGCAAACCGACACCCCGCCCACCGCCGGGTTGGAAAACAGAAACGAGGGGAAGATCTAGCTGTAGCACGGAAGCCAAGAAATTTGGTATCATACGGGGCTCGTTGATAGAGTAGGAGCATTCCGTACTAGTACTACTCCTACTAGTACCAAGTTTGTACTCCTAATACTATATTACTAGTACTACCACTATACAACTAGTAGGTACGTGCACGGCACAACATCGTAGGAACAAAAAACGGGAAGATCTTGTTTTGGGTGATTTATCTTTTTTTCAATCAACGTAGTATGAATAATATGATGTGGGGGGCACCCATGAAGCTTATGTGGCTTGGTTGCATGGCTACGGAAGGTTAGAGAAAAATAAATAGATAATGTGTTTAGAGTGCACTCTACTAAATAGATATATATACTTTGGATCCATTGCAACGGACCGGCACATCTATATCTATACCCCCTATATAGTGTGTGAAAAACTTTGAAAGTTGGTCGTTGGATGAAGCCAATCCGATGGTACAAAGATGGCAAATCCGAGCACTACTGGCCTTTGGATATCATCCACCAGATTCTGCCACATGTATAATCTAGAAGACTCCATGGTTGAACTTAATTCATGACTAAAGGCCTCTTTGACTCATAGTGTCGGATTTCAGGTTCCGGCAGACCCTTGAGGTTCGAACACTGGGGTGTGCGTGGAGATCTCTCCCCTACCGATCTACGTCTAATCCTCTCGTGCGAACTACGATGAAAATGATGAACAACACAAGAGACACGAGGTTTATACTTGTTCAGGCCACCGTTGTGGTGTAATACCCTACTCCAGTGTGTGGTGTGGTGGATTGCCTCTGGGGCTGATGGTGGACAGTACAAGGGAAGAACAGCCTCGCGAGAGGTGTTCTTGAGCTGGTGCGATGAACTTCAAGGGTGAGTTCCGTCGCCTCTCTCTCTCTACTAGGGTTCTACCAGATCTCTAGCCGTCTTCTCGATGTCTCGAGGTTTTCTAGTTGTCTCTACTCTGTGGTGGCTAGCTCTATTTATAGAGGCCCTGGGCCTCTCCCCGAATAATTGAGCGGGAAGGGCGCCAACAATTGGCCATTTTGAAGGGGAACATCTAGTACAAGTTATCCTGACCAAAGGTGGTCTTCGGCTGCCAAAAGCACTGGTGATGACGCCGTGTTGGGCTCCACGGTGACCTCCATCCAGCCGTCCGGCTGGTCTTGGTCTCGTTGCACCGGAATGGTAACCTTTGTCTGATACCTTGGCCTGTGCTTGCCCCCTTTGCACCAAAGGGGAAACAAGGACCCTGCGCAGGCCGGCACCCGCCTGGTCTCGATCGTCATGGCTTGCGTCACGGGTTCCTCGTGAGGTACTCCTGCCTTGATCTCTCTGCCTCCTCGCGAGCCTGCCTGATGAGGCTGCCTCTGAGGAAGCTTCATGTCGTCCGCCCCGCGAGGCTTGGCCCCTCGTGAGGGTCTTGAACTTGGGCTGATGAAGATGGGCCGCACTGGGCCCCTACCTGAGCCACGCCGCAGGCCGTAGGTAGGCAAGTCTGGGGACCCCCGTTCCTAGAACACCGACAGTAGCCCCCAGGCCCAAGGCGCGCGCGGGCTTGGCTTAGCAGAGAAGCGAAGGGGCAAGCGCGAAGCGCCGCGGGCCCTAACAGCCTGCGGCCTTGGGCGCCGCGTGGCGGTTGATTGGACATGGGCGTATGCACTTCCCACGACGCCTCGGCAACCGCACGACCTGACAAGTCCCTGCATGCAGAGATATGGGTCATGATTACCTGAGGTCATGGTGCTCGGCGGTTGGCCTTCCCCGGCTATAAGTACGGGGCTGCATGAGCTCCGCCAGTTCACCCCTTTCCGTTACTCCTCGTCTTCTTCTTCCTCATCCTTGCTTCCTCTTGCACCAATGGCACCGATCCGCCGGTTTTCAGCTGAGGAGAAGGGAAAGGCCCCCAGAGAGGGTCCTGACCCCCTCCCACCGAAGAAGCGGCCAATCCTCTGTCACTGGGACGAAGGCGCCTGGCAGGAGGTGTCGAGGCCGTGGTACGAGCGGCCACTGCATGGGTTTCTACTGCCGTTGTACGCCCGCGTCATAGGCCCCAGGAGGGAGGGCGCTGAGCAACACCGACAGCGTCGCCGTCGACGCCGGCGAGTCACAGTGGTGCGCGTCGTCCCCCCTGGAGTCCACGCGGAGCGCTCCTCTCACGAGCTTGTGCTCCATGCCACCATGCCTCCAATTTCGTGGATCCGCCTTCCTCCCTCCTTCGCCTTTGAGATGCCGCCGAGCCGGGCCCTGGAGCTCTGGCTGCAGCACGCCGACTGTGGCACCCCTACAACCGGAGCGGAGGTCGCGGTCGTCGCTCTGGGCAAGGTCTTCATGACTCGGGGCTGGGTGAGATTGCCCGGGTCTGTCGCGCGGACGGCGCCTTGGTGATCCATCTTGAATACGACGGTGCCTCCTTGATGTTCTTCAAGGTCTTTGATGCAGAAGGACGCCGGCTAGAATGCTTCCCTAAGGGAAGCAACAGGGATGACGAACTGGCGAGGACCAGCCCCGCCCGTTGGTCCTCCTGCAGCTCCTCAGGCAGCAGCGGAGGGACTGAGGGCTTCAGCGGCTCCCCCGAACTCCTCGCGACCCCGGAGACGAGCGACGACAGCTACGAGCCTCCGAGCTCGCGCCGCGCTCGGAGTGGGGCAGCTGCATCGGGCCGCCGACGCCACTGATCTGGATGGGATTGGCGCCGTCACTGGGCAGCCCACTGTTGATGATGGCGTCGCTTGGGGAGGTGCTAGCAAGTAGCATTCCTTAGGGTTAGCACCTTTTGTTCCCTGCGAGGAATTAAAACAACACCCCGCGGGGGTATGTAAGGCGTCTGCCGTGCCTTTTGTAAATACTATATCCTTAATATGAATTGGCATGAGGTGTCTGTTCTGTTCCGGCTAAGCTCCCCCTTTCTATCGTCATGAGGACTTGGCGCTCTACGCTGACAAGTCCCAGTCCCCAGGCAGGCTTCAGCCGTCACTGGTATGCCAGGTCGCGATGCCGTGGTCAAGGCCAGGAGGTGAGCGGCCCGAGGTCCGGTAAGAGCCCCCGCGTCGCGATGCTCGGGAGGTCCCCTTTAGCGCTCAAGCAATCCTTGCTGGGCGAGAAAGGAAGGTAGCGTCGTCGTGACAGAGTTGCACTGAGCGGGGATTTAGCGTTGCGTTGGTCTAGCTCTTGCGAGGGCGCGACTTATCTTGTGCGTTTGACGTAGTTCCTCGGAGAGGCGCCCGGCCCGAGAGGCGGTGGCCGAGGTACTACTGGGTTAGGCCCTCGCGAGCTTCTTCCCACTCCCCCGCACTTTCCTTAATGCTCTATGTCCTTAGGTCCCGGCCCTCGAGCGAGCTCAGTCGCCGCTGGTATGATAGGTCGCGATGCCATGGGTCAAGGCCAGGGGGTGAGGGATGGAGAGCCAGTAGGAGCCCATGAGTCGCGATGCTCAGGTACCCCCCTTTTAACGTGCAAGCGGTCCGTGCCGGAGAGAGGGAAAGGCAGCTCGCGACGTCCCCAGCGTTGCTCCTAGAGTAGGTCCTGCACACCAATCATGAAGAGAAACAAGACCTATTGTTACGGTCGCCGGCCAACCTATGGTCACTCCGAGGGAGAGGTCAGGGCACTGAGGGCCTGGTGAGGTGGCACCGTGTGGGGCTACCGCGGCCAGAGCTCGACCACTCAGGTTTATCAACGCTGCAGGGACGGACCCGTGCGCACGCGCTGTGCCAGACTGAGTGGCTCTTCAAATAGGCATCGATCGAGCAGGTGATTAGGTCAAGTATGTTAAGCACATTGGAGGAAATCCAATTTCAAGCAAGTGCGGGTAAAAGCAACCGCCGCTGGGTCGGGCCCGAGCAGCGTGGGGATGATGCAGCCCGAGGGGCGCCCCCAACAAGGTAAGTAAAGAGCATAACCAAAATGGATACATGCCGCGGGGACGGACCCACGTGGCCTGGGAATGGTGCAGCCCTGTGGACGCTCCCAGCTGAAAGTAGAACTCTGAAAGATGTCACCTGGTGCTGTTGAAGATGAAGTGATGCTGAGGAAGTGAGCGATGCGCGGTGAAGACGTCGGCCCTCATGAGCCCCCAGGCCCAGGGGCCTCGGGAGGCTCCGGTGGCACGTGCAGGTCTTCGGCCAATCGCCACCTTCGCCAGGACCGCGCGATGCCTGACCTCCTGAGCCTCCAGAATGCTCCTCAACAGGCGTTGATGTGCAGCGACCGCGCTCGGCAGGCCAAAGGGCATGCGAACGTAGCTGTGAGGTGGTCCTCGCAGCGCCCTACGGCCGAAGGTCATAGGCGCTCCTGGGACGCAGCTCGGTTGAGCCCTGGTACGTCGACGCAGACGTGCAGTCCTCCATCCTCGCCTGGACGTGGGGCCACGGCAGGTAAGCAGCGGTTGCCGCGCATGAATCTGGACTCTTGTAGCTCATGGGTGTTCCTTGCGATGAACTCCTGAGGGTTTGTTCTCCTTTGACTTGTACCTTCCTGAGGGAAGCGTGCTTGAAAGCACCCTTCCAAGTGGTGCCCGAGCGCCTCCCCCACGACCTTGGCAAGGTCGGCGGCTCTCCAAGAGAGAGCTCCTGAGCCCTGCCTGAGGAGGGCGCCGGGCGCGCCTTCCTATATGTGAGAGGGTGGCGCTCCCTGATCGGGTGTGAATCCTGACGCAATACCTTCGGAGGTGCCTGCCTCCTTGTGGCTCGGGCCAGGTGAGGTCTTCTTCTTCTTGAGGGTCGCCTCGGGAGGCCTCCCGCTCCTGTGATCTGGGTCTTCGATTGCTGCGGCTTGGAACGCACGCTCAAGCGAGCACACTGCGTCCCTTTCTTCACAGGGCACGGTGATGACTCCACCGCTTCCTGGCATCTTGAGGACATTGTAACCATGGTGAGTCATTGCCATAAACTTGGCTAGGGCTGGGTACCCGAGGATGGCGTTGTACGGCAGGCGGATGTGAGCGACATCGAAGTCGATGAGCTCGGTGCGGTAGTTGTTGCGTTGCCCGAAGGTGACCGGAAGGCGAACCTTCCCAATTGGAACATTGGAACCATCGGTGACTCCTAAGAAAGGTTTGGTCGGCTGAAGCTGGTCGTACGACACTTGGAGATTGTCGAACGTCTTGACGGACAGGACGTTGAGTCCTGCCCCGCCATCGATGAGGGTCCTGGTGACCTGCACGTTGCTGATGACTAGGGAGCAAAGCATCGGGAGGATTCCGACCGTTGCCGCACACTTGAGCTGGTCCGCGGAACTGAATGTGATCGCGCATGTAGACCACCTGAGAGGGCATGTGGCCTCAAGCTTGGGAAGGACTGCGTTCACCTCGTGAGCAAACTGCTTGAAGATGCGCTGTGAGGCTGGGGCCTGGGCGCCACCCAAGATGCAAGCAATTGCACGCGGCTCTTGGAAGCCCCCAGCCCCATCGTCTTGGTGTTGGTCTTCGTTCCTCCTTGGTGGAGGCGGCAGAGGAGGGAGGCCTGTGTTGTCGTGCGGGTGGCCCTCACGAGGCTGGTCCCTCCTGTGGCTGAGGATATGAAGCTCAGGAGAGACTCAGGGCTCAGGAAATGGAGAGAAGCAGATCCATACGCTTCTAGGAGAAGGACTGCAGTGGACTACAGGTTTCATACCAAGGAGCAGCAGGATTTCTATGAGACTGTGCTGCTAGATAAGAAGCCCATTGTCTGTGATATGTGATGGGTTGATTGGACATATATCAAGGAGAATGAGGAGCACTACCCTGGAGTGCAAGACAGCTTCATAGCTTGTGGAGTAGCTGACTTTGTTGGGCAGAAGCTCACAAAGTGGAACGAGGAACTTATCATGCAGTTCTACTCCACAGCTCACTTTTATCCGGATGGCACGATCACATGGATGTCAGAAGGTACAAGGTACCACTCTAATGTTGAGGAATGGGCGAAGCTAATCAATGCCCCAGAGGAGCAAGCAGATGACTTGGATATCTATGCCAAGAAGAAGATGGACCATAACTCCATGTCCAACATGTACAAGGAGATTCCGGATGAAGCACTCAACACGTTCAAGTTTGGCTCAGTGCATTATCTGCTATCAGGATTGCCTACGATCAACTGGATCCTTCCCTTCTGCCCAAGTCTGGAGATCACAAGATGATCAGAGGTCACGCGGTCAATTTGCTTCATGTTTTTGACGTGCCTCAAAAATTCAAAGTCATGAGCCTCATAGTGGAAACGATCAAAAGGACTGCGGCAGATCAGAAGAGGAGCTGTGGATATGCCCCTCAGATTCAGGAGCTCATCAACTCCAAGATGGGCACGGGCGTATATTTGTTGGATAAGGAACACCTGCCCATCCGTCCAGATTTCGAGGACAATGAAGTTGTTATGACTGAGAACGAGCCATCATCTGCCCAAGCATTTGCAAAGAAGGAGAAGGCGAAGAAGGAAAAAGCTGCCGGGATGCCCACTCAAGCGGAGGCATCTGATTACTTCTTGAAGACCAAACAAGAGCAGCTTGGTTACTTGATTGCATCCACGCTGAGAATTGAGCAAAGTCTGGCCAACCTCACTAAGAATCAGCAGAGCCTAGAGAGGATCATGGAACAGAAGTTCTGTGATTTGGATGTCAAAGTAACGGAAGTTCAGTCTGCAGTGGAGCAGCTCTAGGAGGACATGAATGAGAGGAGAGGCAGGACCACGACTCATGCTTTTTGTAGAGTGCCACGAGGCTCGAGGTCGTCTGCCGTGCCAGTTGCTGACACCAGAGCCACTACTTCAGCACCAGCTAGAGCCTCAGCTCCAGCGTCTACTTCAGCTCAAACTCCAGCGACTACTTCAACATCTACAGAAGCCTTCGTCCTTGGAGTGATCCGGACTCCACCACCACCTGAAGATCAAGCCTGAGCGTCGATCTAGTGCTATGCATTTTCTAGGAACTTTTTGGTAACTTGTTGCCAAAGGGGGAGAAGATGTATAGATCATAGGCTTCGAGAGAGAGTGTGTTGCTTTTCTCTCTTGCTTTATTTGGTGGTTTTTCGAACCTTTTCTGCTTTTGAGTGCTTGATACTACATCATTATTTGTGAGACATCGATGATCATGTGTTTGATCATAAGCTACACTTAATGTTTGCTTAATGCTTGCTTAAATATTATCATTCTATCTATCGTTTGTGATCATTCACTATTCTTGGTGATGAGTGCATGTATTTCATTCTTATCATTTTGAGCGCTCCACCAAGATGTATGTGACATGGAAGAGTAACCCATGACTCTAACAAGATGTATGTGATTCCCATATCCACATATGACCTAAACTCTAAGCCAAACTCGGTCCTACCGATTCTTCCTATCCGGCGCCACCGAGTTTCACTTGTCATTAGCCACTGCCAAACCCTAGCAATTCGGTTCTACCGATAAGGATCTCGGTCCCACCGAGATGGGGTTGCAAACTCTCTGTTTACCTTTCGTAACTTTTCGGTCCCACCGAAAGAGCGAATCGGTCCCACCGAGATTGCAATGTAAACTCAGTGTTTCCCCTTTGTAACTTTTCGGTCTCACCGAGTTTTCCTGACCAACTCTCTGGTTAGCTAATTACCAAATTCGGTCTCACCGAGTTTGTGTAATCGGTCTCACCGAGATTACGTTATGCCCAAACCCTAACCGAATCGGTCCTACCGAGTTGCATGTCAGTCCCACCGAAATTCCTAACAGTCACTAGGTTTACTACTTCGGTCAGACCGAGTTTTCTGATTCGGTCCCACCGAGATTGGTAAATTGTGTGTAACGGTTGGATTTTGTGTGGAGGCTATATATACCCCTCCACCTCCTTCTCATTCAATGAGAGAGCCATCAGAACACACACACACCATTCCTACTCATATGTTCTGAGAGAAAACCACCTACTCATGTGTTGAGATCAAGACATTCCATTCCTACCATATGAATCTTGATCTCTAGCCTTCCCAAGTTGCTTTCCACTCAAATCTTCTTTCCACCAAATCCAAATCCTATGAGAGAGAGTTGAGTGTTGGGGAGACTATCATTTGAAGCACAAGAGCAAGGAGTTCATTACCTACACACCATTTGTTACTTCTTGGAGAGTGGTGTCTCCTAGATTGGCTAGGTGTCACTTGGGAGCCTCCGACAAGATTGTGGAGTTGAACCAAGGAGTTTTTAAGGGCAAGGAGATCGCCTACTTTGTGAAGATCTACCGCTAGTGAGGCAAGTCCTTCGTGGGCGATGGCCATGGTGGGATAGACAAGGTTGCTTCTTCGTGGACCCTTTGTGGGTGGTTGCTTCTTCGTGGACCCTTCGTGGGTGGAGCCCTGTGTGGACTCGCGCAACCGTTGCCCTTGGGTGGAGCCTTGCGTGGACTCGCGCAACCGTTACCCTTCGTGCGTTGAAGTCTCCATCAACGTGGATGTAGGATAGCACCACCTATCCGAAACACAGGAAAAACATCCGTGTCTCCAATAGCGTTTGAATTCTCCAAACCCTTCCCTTTACATTCTTGCAAGTTGCCTTACTTTCCGCTGCCAATATACTCTTTGCATGCTTGCTTGAATTGTGTGATGATTGCTTGACTTATCCTAAAATAGCTAAAATCTGCCAAGAACTAAAATTGGGAAAAGGTTAAGTTTTTATTTGGTAAAGTAGTCTAATCACCCCCCCCCCTCTAGACATACTTCGATCCTACAGGCCCGCTGTGCCATCGTAGCGGGGAGGGAGGTCAGACTTGAACTTGCCTGGCCATGTGACGCCGCGCAGCTCGGGGGTGAAGGCGAGGCAGCCCGCCGTGGCCACCGGCGCCCTCTGTTGGTGCTGGACTTGTTCTTGCGGGTCACCACGCGCCGCCACTAGGAGCAGCGCGGGGTTTTGTCGTGGAGGCCCTGGGGCGCGATCTTGGCGCACCGGCGCTGGGAGCGCGCGAGCACCTTCCCAGGGACGTTGGATCTCTTGGCAGCTCCCTTCTTGCTGCGTAAGCGCCGGATGTGGAGGGTCCCGCCCTGGGGCTGTGCGCCTTGGAGCCAAGGCACCTTCTTGGGGAGGAGGCGGCGGAGGCGCCTCCTGATCCTCGCCCCCTACACGGGTCGGAGGGGGAGGCAGCGAGAGGGACCGCAAGGGGGAGCCCCCTGCGGCACTGACGAGCTTGGTGATGCGGGCGAGCCAGTCCTCGTAGAGGTCGTCGACGGGGCGATAGTGCAGGAGCTCCCGTGCCAAGAGCAGTGAGGCGTGCGCATCCATGGGTGCGCGACGGGCGTGGGACGACGAGCTAGCTGGAGTCAGCGACGGGGTGGCGGTGCGGCCATCCCGCCGCACCGAAGGATGCTGGGACGAGGCTTGTTGCTCGTTCCCCGCCGGGCCGGTGGCGGCGTTGGCGGCAGGCGACGGGGAACGGCGAGGGGGGCCACCGACGGGCGCCGTCGGGGCAACGCGAGTGGCGCGAGCAGCCCGGCGCTCGGCGCGAGCCCGACGAGCGTCAGCCATGGACACGACGGAAGATCACACGCGAACAGCGGAAGAAAGATTCCGGCGCACCCCTACCTGGCGCGCCAAATGTCAGATTTCGGGTTCCGGCAGACCCTTGAGGTTCGAACACTGGGGTGCGCGCGGACATCTCTCCCCTACCGATCTACGTCCGATCCTCTCGTGCGAACTAAGATGAAAATGATGAACAACACAAGAGACACGAGGTTTATACTGGTTCGGGCCACCGTTGTGGTGTAATACCCTACTCCAGTGTATGGTGTGGTGGATTGCCTATGGGGCTGGTGGTGGACAGTACAAGGGAAGAACAGCCTCGCGAGAGGTGTTCTTGAGCTGGTGCGATGAACTGCTAGGGTGAGTTCCGTCGCCTCTCTCTCTCTCTGCTAGGGTTCTACCAGATCTCTAGCCATCTTCTCGATGTCTCGAGGTTTTCTAGATGTCTCTACTCTGTGGTGGCTAGCTCTATTTATAGAGGCCCTGGGCCTCTCCCCGAATAATTGAGCGGGAAGGGCGCCAACAATTGGCCATTTTGAAGGGGAACATCTAGTGCAAGTTATCCTGACCAAAGGTGGTCTTCGGCTCCCAAAAGCACTGGTGATGACGCCGTCTTGGGCTCCACGGTGACCTCCGTCCGGCCGTCCGGCTGGTCTTGGTCTCGTTGCACCAGAATGGTAACCTTTGCCTGATACCTTGGCATGTGCTTGCCCCCTTTGCACCAAAGGGGAAACAAGGACCCTGCGCAGGCCGGCGCCCGCCTGGTCTTGATCGTCATGGCTTGCGTCACGGGTTCCTCGCTAGGTACTCCTGCCTTGATCTCTCCGCCTCCTCGCGAGCCTGCCTGATGAGGCTGCCTCTGAGGAAGCTTCCTGCCGTCCTCCCCGCGAGGCTTGGCCCCTCGCGAGGGTCTTGAGCTTGGGCTGATGAAGATGGGCCGCGCTGGGCCCCTACCTGAGCCACGCCGCAGGCCGCAGGCAGGCAAGTCTGGGGACACCCGTTCCCAGAACGCCGACACATAGGATTGCAGAAACACAGGAATAGGAAAAAAGTAGGATTGGAATGGCATGTTCATTGGATCCCTATAGGATTTGAGTTTGTTTGATTGTGTCACATGAAAAATAGTGGATTTCTCTCAAGAGGTTGGAGTGCATGTTAGAATTCCTGTGAAACGTAGTACAAACGAATCCTTAGGAAAATATTCTACATGATTCGATCCTACGAATCAAACGACCAACATAGGAAAAAATCCTAAGGATTCTAATCCTTCAAAGATCCTATGAAAATCCTTTGAATCAAACATACCCTAACTTTGCCACAACTAAGCTTAGGCAAAGTTATTAGTTCTTCAAAACGAGATAAACAAGTTGGCAAGCCTAAGGGAATCTTGCCACATTTTTTGTGTGTATGTCATGTGGGGCCCTAGTGTGGCTTGCCTAAGGTGTGGCTTGAACCAAACACTCACCTAAGTTAATCAAACTTGCCTAACCTTACATTCCACCAGATTTTGCCACATGTTAGAATGTAGAAAGCTCCACATGTAGAAGCATAATGCACAAACCACCAGAATCTCATGCGTGCAATGCACATGTACCTTACTAGTACTAGTAGTTGGTAGTAGTAAGAAAAAAATTCCAGTTTTGGCCCGAGCTCGTACTGCAGGAGCACCACAAGGCCTGTCGCAGGAGTTACATTTCCCTCTCGGGGCCCACGGGACCAAACTTCAGTCCCTTAGTGCCCGGCCTATGAGTCAATGGCATGCGGACCCTAAATGCGGTTGGCCCACATGTCATTCTCATGGTGGTGGCGTGGTTCGCGACTCACTCGTTCGAGATGAACCGGTCGGTGGTGGCGTGGCCGTGGCGAGGGTGCCACAACTGGGTGTCAGGGCGTTACGAGGCGTAGATGGCCACACCGGCGGGTACTACCTGTAGTACTCCCTCCGGTCCTTTTTACTCTGCATATTAGGTTTGTCCGAAGTCAATCTCATCCAACTTTGACCAAGTTTATATAAAAAATTATAGACATTCACATAACAACACCAATATCATTAGATTCATCTTTTAATATATTTTCATATTATATTTATTAGATATTATAGATGCTAATAATTTCTAATATAAATTTGGTCAAACTTAGCAAAGTTTGACTTTCGGCAAATCCAATGTGCAGAGTAAAAAGGATCGGAGGGAGTACATAAGTACTCCAGCTGAGGATTGATGCCCGAGACGAAATGTGTCACAGCCACTGGATGAAAATTCGATGGTGCGGGAGTACGGATCGGAGCACAGCAGTGGAGCAGGCAAACCGCGTCCAATCGGGTGTGTATTTGGTAGAAAGTTGATGGTCGCCGCAGTTCAGCTGGCCCGCATGTCATGCACACAAAGGCAGAGGAGTGGTGGGGCCGAGAGGGATGAGGGGCACGTTGGGGGGATGAGGATCCCCTGACGTGAACAATCCTACCATTCAGTCACTGACATGTGGGACCCATAAGCATGGGTCCCACCTATCAGCGAAGGAAAGGCAGGGCAAGGCACTGATAGCCATGTCAGAGGATCCATGTCCGTGTCGGGGGACGTCGTGCCGTGGGTTGGAGCGGCGTCGTGTGAATCGCATGTGGCTGTGGCAGTGGTAGAAACAAGAAACGTGATGGTCACCGTGGTTCAACTTCCATGGACAAGTTGTCATGTCTGCTGACACATGTATATCAAAACTAGAGTGTTTATATTTCAAGCACGTGAACAAGTATTATTCTACTACTTTGGATCCATTGCAACGCACGGGCCAGCACATTGGTAGTAGTAGTGTCCATCTCTATCTCTAGAGGCCTTCCCCCGTTCATCCTTTTCTCTCACAAGATAGACTACTCATACAAATGCATCTTGATGTTCCGTGGAATGCACGAGGATGTTTCCTTGGGGGTCTCTCTAGCGCGGCATGGCCGTAGTTGCAAGTTGACGCCCCTTGAGATGCCGACGTTGAGGGGCACTCGGATTTCCTCCGGTGAGCAGGTAAGATGAGTTTGATCACGTAGTAAATGCATTCTAAAGACTACTTCCGTGTCCATTTCCTAATTCTCCCCCTGCCCACTGTTTCACAGGTTAGGCTCGGTGCGAGTGGATATTGGCTTGCATATGTACAGGAGGGTACCAATATCAATTTGCACAACAGTTACAACGGTGACACCGTTCCCGTAGAACCTTTGTCCAACATTGGGATCAACCATGCAATGGGCCACCGCATGAATTGGCACGATGGAACCACGGTGATATTGAATAAGATAGCACGAACCTTGCACATGGCGGTCAAAGGCGGACCATGCTGTCTGCGGCCGATTTGTTGCCGTACGAGTAGGACGACGATGTGCTCCTTTCTAACCGCATCTTCGCGGTGACAAACCAGGGGACTTATTTTTTATGGGACACATCCTATGATATACTCCCTCTCTCCCAGTTTATTTGTTTTGAATCTTTTCATTTTATAAGTTTCAAATTCAAATTTAGAGCTCCCCATCACATGTTGAGATTACAATGTCCATTAAATTGTTGCGTGCATGTATAGTAAAGAAACAAATCTCGAGTTTGGCATGAGTTCATGCTGCGCGAGCACCACAAGCCCTGGAGCAGGAGTTACATTTCCCTCTCAGGGCCGTCGGGACTGAGCTTCAGCGCCTTACTACACCTACCTTTGAGTCAATAACATGTGGACTCGATAGGTGACTGGTCCACATGTAATGCTCCCGTAGGCAGAGGGGCAGTGGGGCCAAGATGGGTGAGCCGCAGGTCGGGGGACGTGTGGTTTCATGGGTTCAAGCGGCGTCATGGGAATCGTGGGTGGCTGTGGTAGAAACTTGATGCTCGCCGCATTTTAGGTGGCCCACATGTCATGCACACAAGTTGTCATGTCTACGGACACATGCACTGCATACCAATCACTGGAAGGAGTAGCAAGGAAAGCTATATATGCGGATAAATAGTTCCTTATAGTCAAGTGGACCCACGCTACTACTCTGTTCCAAAGACATGCACACCATCGAAATAGTCCATCTATATCAATATACACCGAGAGGGAGTAATTTTTTTACAAGAGAGGAAATAGTTCATCCATCCATAATGCCCTCCTGCTGGTGCAGCCTTTTCTTATTATTATTATTATTATTCTCATTCTCTGTGGGAGACGGCTTCGCAACAAGCTCTTTGGACCTTGCAGCGATCTCGAAATTCACACGGGCATCGAGGGCAGCATATTTTATCCGCTCGTACGTCAAGGGATAATTCTCCCATCCAGACGACCTTAATGCCACCGTCTCGTCACCCTTCTGAAGATTTGTACCGAGCACAAAATTTGCTACGTCGAATAGGGATGGTGTCTGTTTATCACAATCTTCTACATGAATTTTGATTCGGGTTTGTAGGTTAACGATGCTTTTCAAATCAAGGTTGTACGGCTTCAGCTTCTGTTTGTCCCCTTCGATGGCTACCCCACAGAAGTATGCGTCCTCCCGAGACAAGAAATCGTGAAGCTCACGTGGTATGGAGGGCGAGTGTATGATGTGGTACACCAAAACATCATCTTCGTGGCACAGCTGAAGGACGGCGGTGCACCGGATCTTCCGAGGGGCATGCTCCGTGTACTCTACGTCGAGACCGATGACCCTCGTCTCTACCTTTTCAAGGGAGTTGGATACATTGTTGATCCACTACTGAACAACCCTTGGGTGGACGGTGACGGTGGCAACTATGCGCATCGAGCCTTCGACGAGGACATGTTGGACACTAAAAACCTGCATCTTGATCTCTTCCACCATTTGGAACCACTGGAACGGAGGGCTATGGTTTGGAGAATTAGGATTAGATGGCTAGTCTAACTGAAGTAGTAGATGATTATTTAAAGAGGTTAAAACAATGTGAACGCAGTGGGGTTTGGATGCAAATGAAGACGAAGGGGAGGTGAAGAAGCCGAGGAGAATCGGTTCCCGATGGAGAAGTAAATGGGAGAAGTGGCGTGCAGGCAGTTGATTAGACGGCTAGGTAGACTAAACGAAAAGGCAAGGCGGGTAGACTGATGAGTCGTACCTGTTCATGTACGTGCCCATCCTTCCTGATAGGTGGGACCCATGCATGCAAATAGATAAAAAAATGTCCTAGATACAGAACATGGATAACACTATATATTTAGTGTAGAATCTTTTTAGTACTTTGAATTTTGGCCACTACTTCTGCTGTTTAGTAACTTTTCTGAATTTTGGCCACTACTACAGTAAGTTCAAGTGAGTAACTATAGTACTTCAAGTGAGTAACTCCATTTCTGATTTTTTTACATAAAACTAACCATGATATTTGTTCCTCTGTTCTGGTCATAATTATAATCTGATTGCTGAACCCTTAATCATTCTCATAATGTTTACATGATGCACAATTATACTACCGTCAAAACTACTCCATACACACACTGTCGAAACTGACAAGATGGTGGTGGAGGTGGGAATAAATGTTCAGTATTGGTGCATTTTCTGTGCTTACAAAATTCAGATTGAATTTCACTACCAAAAGAAAAGAAGTGGAGATTAAATGTTGCTTTCCACTTACTTCACCTGTGTGTAACTCTTTTGGTGCATTTTCTGCAGAACCTATGTGTAGCTGCAGCATACAGGCTAGTTCATCAACTGCTCGAACAAGAAAAGAAGGTGGCATTTCCTTGCCTTTAGCATATAGGCCAGTTCACTTAATGTCCTCTGGTGCTATATTTCTGAGAACATCCAAGTTTTTACTTATCACTTCACAAGTCTATTGAAGCGTGCATGTCTCTGTGAATCTTGTTGTCTACTCCAAGTAGATAGTGTGTAGCCTGGCAAAGGATATTAGTACTTGGTGCATTCTAAGTTTAAAACCACTCTAGATTTACAAGTTGAAGATTACAAGTGTTTATTTAGTTCTAAATTTGAAGTAACTAGTAGACGAACAATATTCATCTTTTTCTGTATATGAAGAAGAATAAACCTAGCTAATTCAAATAATTCCAATTTTAGGGACATGTTTTTATCAACTCTTAGTTAAGGGGTTGTGGCAGTTTTCAATTTTTGGTTTTGTGCTGCTTGAATTGATTCTACAGGAATATTTAGGGAAGAGTCATGGCTATGCTTAGCTCTCTGTAAAATGAATGACTGAAATTGGACAATTGGAAACTTTAGGTATGTTTGCAATTGGACAAATGGTGTATAAATCCAAATAAAGCAAATAAATTCAAATGATTCAAATAAATCCAAATAAACATGGTTGATCTTCATTTTGCATAAACCTGATTGAGTATTACAGAGTAATGGACAACAAATTGACCTGGTTGGAATTCATACTACAACAGTAACAGTTAACTGAACTTCTTTTGCGTGCATTTATCACTCCAGGAAACTTTCAGTAACAAGTGAGCAGCCTCTGCATTTTCTCGGTGAACTTTTGAGTGCATGTATCACTTGTTGGAGTATGCTACAGCTTCTGCAAATCACAAGCTCCTTTAGTTTACATCTCAGTTTTAGCAAACACTACAGTTTCAGTAAAGGAGTCATAACTGAATTACAGGCACTGTAGTTTCTCTACAGTATTGGAACACTGAACATTTTCAGTTAACTGTAGCAAGAAAAACTTCCAAAAACTAGCAGATCTCCAAGAATGCCAAGAGTATTACTCAATGAATTTGATGGCATCAAACTAAATTTTCACTATAATCTGTTCATCATTTAGCAGTAGTGTACAGCCTTTGTCCTGGATTATTTCTCTAGCTTTGTATCCCCTGACTGAATTTTCTCCGCCTGTAATGAGAACAGCAAATTCAGACTCACAACAACAAATTGAACAGCAGCAGTAGCAGAGGCGGGCGGGGCAGACTCACCAGCACAGGCAGGAGTGGCAGCTGAGGCGAAGTAGGGGAAAAGGCAAAAGCAGCATCAGAGGTCCACGGCGCCGGCGTCGTCCACCAGTGGCAGCATGAGAGGTGGGAGTGGACGGAATTTTCCACGGCGCCGGCGGCCGAAGCGGACGAAATCGGAGGCGCAAGTGGGAGAACGTGGGCGGCGACCTTCAACGGGGCCGGTGACGTAGCTCGAGGAGGGCACCAGCGCAGGTCACCTTCACGGCGGGCGGTGCAGGTGGTAAGCCGCGGCACAGGTGCAAGCGGGCGGCGGCGCTGTTGTTGGTCGCGGGCTGGGCCACGGTTCTGGTGTTGGTCGCGGCACAGATCCAGGCGGGCGGCGGCGCAGGTGGGTAGCCGGCGATGGCTACAAGGCACGGGCGACGGGGGAGGAGGAAGGAAGGAGATGGACTTCTTTGTGACGTGTTTAAAACTTTGTGGGTTTTTTTGCAAAAAAACAAATACACTGCCCTGTGGACAACTTTTCCCGGACGGAGGGAGTACTAGTTAAATCCGAGCTATGGGTGTGAAGCACTGATATGCCAGTACATTTGATTGTGACATGTTCTAATTTTGTACCTGAACTTTTTTTAGAAAGGGTTGTACGTCAACTTAATGTGCTAGCAGAACTTATTGTGTTGTTGGTCTGTTTTCTTTGCACAACATTCAAGATATTTCCTTGTCATTGATAAAGACGATGAACCGTTATGTATGACTTCGTTGGTTTCAACATAGCCCTTCCCGTAGCGATCCACTGCTTCCATCCTGATTGTGCCGCCTGCGTGAAATTTTTGTATGCAAGTTCAGTGTGCTATGATGTTCTATATGATTGTGTCAACTATATAAGTTTTTACTGAGCATCAGCAATGCATATGGCTGAAAGATGTATTTACGAGCATCGACCGATGGGTCTCTATCTATCTCTATCTCTCTCACACACACACACACATACACACACGCACACACACGCAGACGCACAAGTGGGACCCGTTGAATTATTTATTTGCTCGTGACAGCTTTTAATTAGGTTCCACTATAATCTAGGTTTTTTCTTAAGTTATTAATTGAGCTCAGTGACTTCAAAAAGTTGTACAGAAGCCTTGTTTGGGCCTTTTCGACGTCGCTGAATGTGGGCTGAGTAACCATGTTAGGTTGTACTGTACTACACATGCCTTTTTTTCAACATCAGCAATGCAACTGGGCCGACAGTTGTACACAATATCCGAGTCAACTTGTTATTCTCCGCCCCGCTGGGCTGCAAACTTTCCTAGGAGGTATGCATTAGGCTTAACAAAAAATGGACTTTAAGAAATAATAAATGGGATGTAATTATAATAACTAGACAGTTACTATGCACCAAACACGTAATTAGTTTGAAAATATATTATTTTGGAATTTGAAAATTTTAATTTCATTACTTGTTGCGCGCGCAATATTTCGTTGGATTTTAACATGATACAACTTTATTTTGAAATTATATTTGACCTGACTAGAAATTTCGGATAAAAATATTTCGGATCCCATCAAAATGTGGGATTTTTTTTGAATTCTGTTTTGAGCGGTTGTTTGAAATTATTAATCGTTGTCCTAGCTAGAAGTTGGGATGTACTTTTAACAAACTGTAAATGGGTTGTAGTAAATTCCATTAGAATTAAAAAATGGGCTTTACATTCTTACAAATCGCAAATGGGCTATATGTTCTTTGCCAAATCCGAGCGGTGGGCCTACTAAGTTGACGCGTACCAAGGGCTTTGTCAACTTAGTCAATATAAACGATTCTAGCTGCAGTGATCATACGATGTCCATCCAACGACCATAGTGCTTCTTCAACCTATGATCTTCTTGCTCCAGCCGCCCAAAGCAGCGCCGGTCGTGTCGCGTGCTCCTGCCTCCCGTGGCTGGTTGTGATGCCGCGGAGGCCTCACTGCCCCGTACTACTCCCACCGCTGGCCAGGCCATCCCTCTACTCACCCACACCCCCTGTTATTCTGCGGCGACTACAGACTCACACCGCAGTCGAACCAGTGAACCCTCGTACTCCTCTCCGCGCGGGCTTCCACTGCTGCGTCTTCCCCGGCTCCGTGTCGTCCCCTTCCTAGGCCTCGCCGTCGTCCAGACCACCACCCTGGTGCTCTCGGTGCGGCGTGGTCAACATGGTCAATGACCGACTTCCATCGGAAGAGTACTATACGTGGAGAGGCTGACAGTTGGGTCCAGGCGGCCGCAAGGAAGTGCCTCCTTATTACGCGCAAAATAATTATTCCTCCACCTGACAGCAGGGACCCACCGGACGGGCCACCTTATTTCGTGAAAAAAAACGTTTCCCCCTGAGTCCTGGGACCCACCAGACGGGCCACCGTATTTCGTGAAAAAAATGTTCCCCCCGCTGTCAGCTCGGACCCACCGGAAGTGCCTCCTTATTACGCACAAAAAAATGAATACTCCCCCTGCTAGCTGGGACCCACCATGGCGGGAGGCTGACTTGTGGGCCTACTAAGTTGACTGGGACGGGGGCCTTTGTCAACTTTAGTCAATATGAATGATTCTAGCTCCAGTGACCGTACGATGTCCATCCAACGGCTGTAGTGCTTCTTCAACTCTGGTCTTCTTGCTCCAGCCGCCCAAAGTAGCGCCGGTCGTGCCGCATGCTCCTGCCTCCCGTGGCCGGCTGTGCTGCCGCGGAGGCCTCACCGCCCCCTACTATTCCCACTGCTGGCCAGGCCCTGCGACGACGGCAGCCTCACACCGCAGTCGAACCAGTGAACCCTCGTACTCCTCTTCGCGCGGGCTTCCACTGCCATGTCTTCCCTGGCTCCCCGTTGTCCCCTTCCTAGGCCTCACCGTCGTCCACCGCCCTGGTGCTCTGGGTGCGGCGTGGTCAACGTGGTCAAGGAACAACGTCCATCGGACGTGGACTGTACGTGGAGAGGCTGACAGCTGGGTCCACGGCCGCAGCAAGGAAGTGCCTCCTTATTACGCGGAAAATAATGATTCCTCCACCTAACAGTTGGGACCCACCGGACAGGCCACTATATTTTGCGAAAAAAAAACATTTCCCCCTGACTACTGGGACCCACCAGCTACATCTTCGCACGCAAGGAAGTGCATCCGGGCAAAAAAATGATTTGCCCCCTTGACTGCTGGGACCCACCAGCTACATCTTCGTAGGCAAGGAAGTGCCTGACAATCGGGACCCACCTGGTCGAAGCGTATGTAGCGTTGTCACTCTTGTCGCGAATGTGTACGTACATATATACTGGTGGATGTAGAGGCGCGCACGTGTCGTAGTAGAGGCGCGTACGTGTCGTAGTAGAGGCGCGCACATAGCATGTACACGTGCGTACAACGGCCAGGGTGCAAGAAAGAAAATACGGCCACGTATGTGTACATACGGGCGGGGTCTCGAACGCCCACTCACGCATACGTACGGCCAGGGCTCGTGTACATGGCTGGGTCAGAACGAAGAAATAGCGTCGTCGTCGTGTTCATGGGGAGGCAACGGAATGCGTCGCGTTCATGGGGAGGCAACGGAACGCGTGGGAGCCAATCGGCTGGGTCGGAACAAAATGCGTGGCCGTGTTCATCGGGAGGGCTTGGACAGAACAGGCGATGGAAACGAGTCCTGGCGTACCGCAGAACAAAGGAAACGGACCTCCTACGGTCGAAACGGGGGTCCTGTTGATCGGGAGGGGTGTGGCGTACCGCAAAACGGAGGAAACGGACCTCCTACGGTCGAAACGGGGGTCCTGTTAATCGGGAGGGGTGTGGAGTACTGCAAAACAGACGAAACGGACCTCCTACGGTCGAAACGGGGGTCCTGTTCATCGGGAGGGGTGTGGCGTACCGCAAAACGGGACTCCACGGGATACTGTTCATCTCCACCGTCGACCTCCTCCAGCCTCCACGGGCTCCTGTTCATCCAGCCTCCACCGCGCGTTACTCCACCGGCTACTGTTCAACCACCCCTCCACCGTCTACTGTTCATCCAGCCCTCCACACCACGGGGTCCTGTTCAACCACCCCTCCACGGGCACCCCTCCACCGTCTACTGTTCATCCAGCCCTCCACCACACCACGGGGTCCTGTGCATCCAGAGGCAACGCCACCACTCACTGTTCATCCAAACCCCCCGCAACGCTCACTGTTCATCCCAGAGGCATCACCGATCGGCTTCAGTTAGCAGCAGTAGCGAAGGAACTGCTCGATCGGGTTCAGTTAACAGCCATCGATCGATCGCTTGGGTTCAGTAACGCGTAGCCTGTAGTGCAATTGCTCGGGTTCAGTTAGAGCCCAACGCCTCACTCGGTTTCAGTTAGAGCCAACGCCTCGCACACACGCGCATACGTGTACAAGAGAAACGCGCATCGCTCGGCCCCTGACCTCCCGCCGTAACCGGGAACTCCCGAAATTTTCCTCCCCCTCGCTTCTACCACGGTTTTTTCCTGTCATGGACGGCCCAAAGAATGTCATGCAGCTGCGCCTCCGGCCCGCCCAGGACGAAAAGCCCATTTTCTGTCATGATTTTTTGTCATGGAAGTAGGAGCCCACCACATCTATGATGATACCAGGTTTTGTCACAATTATCGTCATAGAAGTGTCATATGTATGACAGAAAAAATTTCGTTCAGCCCAAAATGTCACGGATGTGTCTTTTTTTGTAGTGATTATATTCTGTTTTGGACATTATTGGGCTTTATTATACACTTTTATATTATTTTTGGGACTAACCTATTAACCGAAGGCCCAGCCCAGAATTGTTATTTTTTGCCTATTTTAGGGTTTCACAGAAAAAGAATATCAAACGGAGTCCAAACGGAATGAAACCTTCGGGAACGTGATTTTGAGAACGAACATGATCCAGAGGACTTGGACCCTACGTCAGGCAATCAACAAGGAAGGCACGAGGTAGGGGGCGCGCCTACCCCCCCCCCCCCCCCGGCGCACCCTCCACCCTCGTGGGCCCCCTGTTGCTCCACCGACGTACTCCTTCCTCCTATATATACCTACGTACCCCCAAACTGCCAGATACGGACCCAAAACCCTAATTCCACCATCGTAACTTTCTGTATCCACGAGATCCCATCTTGGGGCCTTTTCTGGAGCTCCGCCGGAGGGGGCATCGATCACAGAGGGCTTCTACATCAACACCATAGCCCCTCCGATGAAGTGTGAGTAGTTTACTTCAGACCTACGGGTCCATAATTATTAGCAAGATGGCTTCTTCTCTCTCTTTTGATCTCAATACAAAGTTCTCGCCCTCTCTTGTGGAGATCTATTTGATGTAATCTTCTTTTGCGGTGTCACATCCCTAGTTCTGGTATGACCTAGGCTAGCTAGTCAAGTGTGCATCACGTTTAAATTTCATTTAAATTTGAAATGGGGATTTGTAAAACCCTCAGAAATCATTTCTGGAAATGACCCAGATAAAAATTGCTCCAAAAGGGTCCAAGAAAATGTTCATGTCTCTCTCTGAAAATATTGGGCAGAGGTAAAATTCAAACCAATATTTTTAGGAGCTCATAAATATTTATTTTGGCCATTTGGAATTAATCCAGTAATTATTTGCGTTGGATAAATATTTATATATATATATAATATTGTCCAATAATTCTGAATTTTGGTGAGGGGCTTTGGAATAATCCCTTAAGCCCTGCAAAAATTGTCAGAATTAAATAAAATGATTTGGTATCTTTATTAAATCAAAACAAAGGTCAGAAAATAGAAAAGAAAACAGGAAATAAGAAAACTTTTACCTGACTTACCTGGCGCCCCACCCCGGCCCAGCAGTGGCCCGGCCCAACTGGCCGTTGCCAGTCGTCTCCCTCGCCAGGAGGCAGCGGCGAAAGGGAGCACGGCGAGCGTGCATGCCCGCCAGGCAGCTGCTTGCTGCCTCCTCTCCCTCCTCGGCGTTGTCCACCCCCGAGAGCTCCACCGAGCCCCCTGGCCTCTCTCACTTCCCCAGTTCTCTCCTCTCTTCCCCCTCGCCCTCTCTCTCACGGCCGAAATCGCCGTCGCCACCGTCCACAGCCACCGTGGCCTCGGCCACTGCCGCACCTCCCCGACACGCTTCCCAGCTCCACCGCGACCCCTTCTCCCTCCTCACCGAGCAAAGCAACCGGGCGAGCTCCGCTTCATCCTCGGCGCCGTCGTCTTCATCTCCGGCCGCCGGAGATCGTCCTCACCGCCCCGCCAACTCCAGCCTTCCCCGAGCTCCCCGACGACGCCCGCCGGTCCCCTGTGAGCCCCGCCGTCGTTCCCCCTACTCCCCTGCCCTTCTGCGCCCTCTAACCCCTCTGCCGCACGCCACCGAACTCCGGCCGCCACCGCGAGCCTCGCTCCGGCGAGCTCCGCCGCCCCCGCAACCTCCCGTCGCCTCCGCCGGATGCGCATGAGCGCCAGGAACCCACAGAGCCCCTCCGCGCGGCGTTTGGTCGCCGGAGGGCGAAACCCGAGCCGTTCTACCGTCGTTGACCTCGCCGGTGCCTGAACTCCGGCCGTATCGACGTGGCAGCTTCATTAGCGGCCAATGGCGCCGCTAATTAACCCTTTCAGTGACACCGACAGCTGGGCCCCACGCCTAATTAACTTTGGTCTATTTTTTGTTTAAATTAGCTTATAATCTAGCGGGACCCACGCGTCAGGGTTGACTTGCTGATGTGTTCGTTGACCTGACCCCACCTGTCGGTGACCCAGACAGCACCGTGTGACTGACCAGTGGACCCCACTGGTCAGGTTTGACTTGGTCAGCGCTGTTGACTTGCTGACGCAAGCATGACGCTGTGCTGACGCAATATATCATTTTCTGGTATTAAAATAAATCAGGAAATTCCAGAAAATGTTCTAAACTTCAAAAATTCATAGAAATTCAACCGTAGCTCAGATTTAAATAATTTATATATGAAAAATGATCAAAAAAAATTCAATCTATCCATCTGTACCATTTTCATGCATGAAAAACCAATCTATACATGATGTATAAGGGAAACACTAAAATGGCATATTTAAGAGCTTATGTTAAAGATGCATTTGAATCTTTAGTTCAAATGGACTTTAACCAATTGAATGCTGGTTGCATTAGCTCAAACAACATCACATCTTCATGCCATGTTCATGCATCATATTGTTGCATATGTTTGTGTATTGATTGTCGACACCGTTCCTTCTCGATAGGTCCTGCTCCGGAGACCGATCCAAAGTATCTATCTGTGGAGCAGTGACCCCCTGTTGATCTAGCAGGCAAGCAAACCCCCTTTTTCATTCCAATACAATCCTACTCTCTCGCTCTTGCTCTCATTATTGCATTAGGACAACAATGATTCAACTGCTACTTTATGCTGCGGTAGTTGAACCCATTCCTCTGCATGACCTGTCATTGCCACAGTAAATAGTTAAAACCCACTAGCATGTGTAGGAGTTGATTGAACCATGTTGTGTTCTTGCCATGCCATGCCTGCTATTGCTTAGAGTTGTGTCGGGTCTGATTCATCGGGAATGAATTGGAGTGGTACGATATGTTCTGGTGCTGAGAGTTAAGCGTGTGAACACGATCTGGTAAAGGTAGCGGTGAGAGGCCATGTAGGAGTACATGGTGGGTTGTCTCACTGGAACTGTCCTTAAGCACTGAGTTCTGTGTATGTTGTCCGATGACTACCTACTACCACACATTGGGCTCCGGGCACTCCAAGCTCTCTCGACTTATTAACCAACTTGATCTCTGTCCAGGAGTTGCAATTAGTTTCTGGTGTTTGTAGGTAGTGTTAGTAGTCTACCAAGTGGCACCCGGCCAGGTGGGCTTGGGACAGACTAGGCACAAGTGGCACGGTGTACCAAGCATAGATCCATCCGGCGAGGTGGGCTTGGGAACCCTGCACACATTGTTTGGGGCCGTGAGCGACACCCCGGCCGGATCTCCTTGCGGATGGAACCCGAATAGGCGATAAACCTGGACTAGAGTCCTGTGTGGTTAGTCAGGTCGTGGCCGACACCCTCGCCAGGCTTCCGCTTGAAGGTTGCCGAGGTACATGACGTGTACATGGTGATAAGTGGTGAGAGCGTGTGTGAAGAAGTACACCCCTGCAGGGTTATCATGATCTATTCGAATAGTCATGTCCTCGGTTACGGACTTCTTGGATGCTTACGTGGTACATAGACAACTTGAAGTGGATACTCTAAAATGCTCAAGACAAGTGTGAGTGCTATGGATGGCCTTCTCGTAGGAAGACGGGAATGAATCCATAGTAGTGTATTGATGTGGTGATTAGTGGACTCGTGTGCGCCACCTCAAAAGAGTTACCAGCAGTCGTAGTACAGGATAGCCACTGAGTTAAAGCTGGCTTGCTGCAACTAAACTCCACATTACCTTCTTGATACAAGTGCATGTATGATAGGATCTGATGTAAGTCTTGCTGAGTACCTTTGTACTCATGTTGCTTTATTTATGTTTTTGCAGCGGAGACTTCGGTCTTACTAGTTTACGTGGACTTCGACAAGTAGCTTGTACCTCAGCTACGATCTTGATCGGATGTTGTAGATAGTCGGGCTCCTCAGCCTTTTTCATTTGTAGTTGTCTGTACTCAGACATGTAATGCTTCCGCTTGTTGCTTGTATGCTCCGAATGATGGGTCATGTGACCCTTGCTTGTACTTAATGCTATGTGGCTCTTTTGGGCCTTTATCTATTATGAGTTTGCGTTATGTTGTGATGCCATGTTGTACAGCACATACTTGCATGTTATGCGTACGTGTAACGTGTATTGCTATGTGTGGGATCCGACAATCTGGTTGTTTATCCTTGGCAGCCTCTCTTATGGGGAAATGTAGTCTAGTGCTTCCTTGAGCCATAGTAGTCCGCTACAGCCCGGTTCACCGGAGTCCTGATAGCCCAGCACTACTGCTCAGGACACTTGACTGGCCGGCATGTGTTTCACTTCGTTCATGTGTCTTTCCCTTCGGGGAAATGTCACGTGGTGACATCCGGAGTCCTGCCTAGCCTGCTACAGCCCGGATTACCGGAGTCCTGTTAGCCAAGTGCTACAACCCGGATTCACACGTTGATGACCGACATGCTCGATGTGATTCATGTATGCCTGTCCTCATGAGTTAGTGCCGCTTTGGATTCACGACTAGCCATGTCGGCCCGGGGTCTTTGTCATATGTATGCTAGCGACACTATCATATACGTGAGCCAAAAGGCGCAAATGGTCCCGGGCCAGGTAAGGTGGCACCCGTGGGAATACCTTGCATGAGGCCGCAAAGTGATATGATGTGTTACATGCTAGATCGGTGTGACTTAGGATCGGGGTCCCGACAGCTTTGGTATCAGAGCCTGTTTGCTTGTAGGATTTCCAAGCCAACCTGGTCGAAGTTGAGTCTAGAAATTCTTTAGTTATGTAAGGGAATTGATTATGGAAGGGAACGTAAGGCTCTTTTTACTCCTTATATCTCATGCCCTTCTGATCTGAGTCATCCTATATTTTCTACGGGGTTAAGGAACTAGGCTTTCTTTTCTGTCTATCAGGATCACGTGTTACTACTCCATAGTCTCTTGGGATTGGTTGATCAGAGTCATATCCCAGTTCGAGTACCTCTGGTGTAGCTTGTTTAGTAATATCTCAGAACCTTGAGTGATGATGTTGAGTATGGGGCTACCCCGTCTTTCGCAGAATGTCTCATTCTGAGCATTTTACTGCCGTTATGCTGCCGGAATTGTCCTAGGAGTTTGAGAGATACTAAATTTCCTTGTGCTACATGTTGCATCCTATAGTTGTTGTTGACCTCGTCCTTGGTTCCGCTTCTCAGGATGTCGTCAGTTAACCGAAGTTCTGTTGCTCGTTGCCTGAACCACGGAGGTGGTAGGGATGAGGAGGATCCTCCCGACCAACCTTCATTGGCAGAGTTCATGATAGAGATGGAGAGGAACAAGCGTGAGTCTAAACGCTTGTTGGCACGTATCGAGGAGAACACCGCACATTGGTGCAAAGAGTCAGCGACCATCCAGGATTTCATTGATCTGAAACCACCCACCTTCCATCATTCCATTGAGCCATTCGATGCAGATGACTGGCTCCATAGTATCACACACAAGCTGCGTTCTACGAACGTAGCTGAAAGTGACAAGGTCACTTATGATGCATATCACCTGGAAGGTCCGGCTAGTCTCTGGTGGCAGAACTATGAGGCTATGCTTCCAGCTGGTCAAATTCCTACCTGGAGAGATTTCACTGAGGCTTTTCACGAGCATCACATTCTTGGAGCCCTCATCGATCGCAAGAGAGAAGAGTTCTGTAGTTTCACCCAGGGTAAGATGGCTGTTGATGCTTACAGTAGAGAGTTTGAGAACCTCGCCCACTATGCTACAGAAGAAGTGTCCACATATGCCAAGAAGCAGGCTAGGTTCCGGAAGGGTCTCAACCCCAAGTTGCGTCGTGATCTCCACTTGCATCGTTGCAATACATTCCACGCTCTTGTGAACAAGGCCATTAATGCAGAGACAGCTCAACTCACCTACGAGGAATCTCGTAAGCACACCCGTGATTTGGGTTCTTCCTCCGGTTCTAGTTCTCAGAAGCGCCGGATTTGGGTTCCGAACTCCGCTCTTCCACCCGGTTATACACCAAGGCCTTCTTGTGTGGCACCTCACCCAGTTCAACCATATGCTACACCCATGCCTATTGGTAGACCACTTGTCAATGCGGGTCCTTGTCCTACCTCCAAGATTTGTTACAAGTGCGGAGAGCCAGGCCACATTGCCCGTATTTGCACTCAGACCCGTGTTGCTCCACCCCAGCCCGAGAAGTCTGTTGGCCGTGGTAGTAAGCCTTCACACCGGATGATCAGTGCCAAGTCAGCTCCCACTGAACTTGGACGTGTGCATCACGTCTCAGCTAAAGACGCTCATGATGATCCAGATGTCGTTCTTGGTACACTCCTTGTCAACTGTCACCCAGCTTCGGTTCTATTCGATACCGGGGCATCTCACTCCTTCATTTCTGAAAGTTATGCCCGTTTGCACGACATGTCATTTTGTGATATGCCCTACCCACTACTCATTCAAACTCCTGGATCCAAGTGGAAAACTTCTACGATAAGTTATGGCAATGAAATACATGTTGACAGACTTGTATTTCTAGCTTCCTTGATATCCCTCAAGTCTTCAGATATTAACATCATTTTGGGTATGGACTGGATGAAAGCTCATTATGCCAAGATTGACTGTTACACCAGGTTTGTTCAGCTCACACACCCCTCTGGCAAGGTAGTCACTGTCTCCACCAAAATTGCAAGGCGTCAACTATATTCTCTAAATGCCAGCCCTCTTCCTGACCTTGAAGATATTCCGGTAGTCCGCAACTTTCCGGATGTCTTTCCAGAAGAACTGCCAGGTATTCCACCTGACAGAGATGTAGAGTTTGTTATAGATCTTATCCCCGGAACCGCCCCAATTTCTAGGAGACCTTACAAGATGGCACCCTTAGAACTAGCCGAGCTTAAGAAACAACTCGATGAATCCTTGCAAAAGGGTTTCATCCGTCCTAGTTCTTCTCCCTGGGCTTGCCCCATCCTCTTTGTCAAGAAGAAGGATGGTACGGACCGAATGGTTGTAGATTATCGTCCCGTTAATTTGGTCACGATAAAGAACAAGTATCCGCTCCCCAGGATCAACGATCTGTATGATCAGCTCGCTGGATCCTCAGTCTTCTCCAAGATGGATTTGAGGTTAGGCTACCACCAAATCAAGATCATAAATGGGGATATTCCTAAGACGGCTTTTGTCACTTGTTATGGTCAGTACGAGTACACCGTCATGTCCTTTGGTCTAACCAACGCTCCAGCTACTTTCTCTCGCTTGATGAACTCGATCTTCATGGAGTACTTAGATAAGTTCATCGTGGTTTACCTCGATGATATCCTTATTTACTCGAAGAACGAGGAAGAGCATGCCGAACATCTTAGACTTGTGTTAGAAAAACTCAGAGAGCACCGCCTTTATGCCAAGTTCTCCAAGTGCGAATTTTGGTTGCCAGAAGTAACCTATCTCAGCCACGTAATCTTTGGTAAGGGCATTGCTGTCAATCCCGAAAGAGTTCAGGCCATTCTTGATTGGACTCCACCTGAAACAGTTAAGCAAGTTAGGAGTTTCCTTGGTCTAGCCAGTTATTGTCGCCGATTCGTTGAGAACTTCTCCAAAGTGGCCAATCCTCTCACGGAACTTCTCAAGAAAGATAAAAAGTTTGAGTGGTCCCCACAGTGTGAGCACAGTTTTCAGGAACTGAAAAGACGCCTGACTTCTGCTCCCATACTTGTGCCACCGGACTTCACTAAGGACTTTGTTATCTATTGTGATGCCTCACGACAGGGACTAGGTTGCATTCTTATGCAAGATCGCCATGTGATTGCCTATGCATCTCGACAGTTGCATCCACATGAGGAGAATTATCCTACACATGATCTAGAGCTTGCAGCTGTAGTCTATGCACTTAAGACATGGCGACATTACCTTCTCGGTAAACGTTGCGAGATTTACACCGATCACCAGAGTCTCAAGTATATCTTCACCCAACCAGATTTGAACCTTAGGCAAAGACATTGCTTGGAGTTGATCTCAGATTATGATTTAGGGATTACCTACACCCCAGGTAAGGGGAATGTCATGGCTGATGCGCTAAGTCGTAAGTCCTATTGCAACAATCTCATGTTGCAGCAGGGCCAACCACTTCTCCATGAGGAATTATGTAAGCTTAACCTCCACCTTGCTCCTCACGGATTCCTTTCTACCTTGGTGGCGAAACCTACTCCTGTGGATCAAATCATCTTTGCTCAGCAGCAGGATACGGGAATTTCCCGGATCAAGAGAAACATTAACAAGGGAGTTGGTGGTAGTTTCTCTATAGATGATCGTGGTGTTGTTTTCTTTGAGAGTCGCTTGGTGGTTCCCAAGAATCAACATCTTCGACAATTAATCCTTAAGGAGGTGCATGAATCTCCTCTCACGATTCATCCCGGTAGTACTAAGATGTATTAGGACCTACGCCAGAGGTTCTGGTGGACTAGGATGAAGAGAGAAATTGCTCAGTTCATTGCTAACTGTGACGTTTGTCGTCGCGTTAAGGCAGAGCATCAAAGGCCTGCTGGCACCCTTCAACCTTTAGCTATTCCTGAGTGGAAATGGGATAAAGTTGGTATGGATTTCATCACCGGCTTTCCCAGGACCAAGAGAGGGAATAATGCTATCTTCGTAGTCATTGATCGTCTTTCCAAAGTGGCTCACTTCCTACCCGTTCGAGAGAGTATCACTGCTAGTCAGCTCGCTGACTTATATATTTCTCGAATAGTATCACTTCATGGTGTTCCACTAGAGATCAATTCAGACCGTGGTAGTCTTTTCACTTCTCATTTCTGGGAGAGTTTCCAAACTGCCATGGGCACCCATCTTTCCTTCAGTACCGCTTTCCACCCTCAATCAAGTGGTCAGGTGGAAAGGGTCAACCAGATTCTTGAAGACATGCTTAGAGCTTGTGTTATCTCATTCGGTGTGGATTGGGAGAAGTGTCTTCCCTTCGCCGAGTTTGCTTATAACAACAGCTACCAAACCAGCCTCAAGAAAGCTCCTTTTGAGATTCTGTATGGACGAAGATGTCGAACACCTTTGAACTGGTCAGAAACCGGTGAAAGACAATTCTTTGGACCGGATATGATCCAGGAGGCAGAAGAGCAAGTTCGCGTCATTCGTGAGAATTTGAAAACAGCCCAATCTCGTCAAAAGAGCCAGTATGACCGTCGTCATAAGGAAGTGGCTTATGAAGTTGGCGACAAGGTTTATCTTCGGGTTACTCCCTTGAAGGGTACCCATCGTTTCGGTATCAAAGGCAAGTTGGCTCCTCGTTACATTGGTCCTTTTCGCATTCTCGCTAAACGAGGAGAGGTTGCCTACCAGTTGGAACTACCCCCACATCTTTCTCGAGTACATGATGTCTTCCACGTCTCTCAACTCAGGCGTTGCTTCTCGGATCCCATCCGCGGAGTGGACCACTAAACGCTTGATCTCCAAGATAACCTCACTTATCGAGAGTACCCTGTTTGCATCCTTGATCAAGCAGAGCGTGTCACCCGACGTCATAACATCAAGTTTCTCAAGGTTCAGTGGTCTCATCATTCCGAGAGAGAAGCTACTTGGGAGCGTGAAGATCGTCTTCGACTTGAGTACCCCGCTTTCTTCCCGCCGACTCCTGAATCTCGGGACGAGATTCTTCCGAGTGGGGGCGAGTTGTCACATCCCTAGTTCTGGTATGACCTAGGCTAGCTAGTCATGTGTGCATCACGTTTAAATTTCATTTAAATTTGAAATGGGGATTTGTAAAACCCTCAGAAATCATTTCTGGAAATGACCCAGATAAAAATTGCTCCAAAAGGGTCCAAGAAAATGTTCATGTCTCTCTCTGAAAATATTGGGCAGAGGTAAAATTCAAACCAATACTTTTAGGAGCTCATAAATATTTATTTTGGCCATTTGGAATTAATCCAGTAATTATTTGCATTGGATAAATATTTTTATATATATAAAATATTGTCCAATAATTCTGAATTTTGGTGAGGGGCTTTGGAATAATCCCTTAGGCCCTGCAAAAATTGTCAGAATTAAATAAAATGATTTGGTATCTTTATTAAATCAAAACAAAGGTCAGAAAATAGAAAATAAAACAGGAAATAAGAAAACTTTTACCTGACTTACCTCGCGCCCCACCCTGGCCCAGCAGTGGCCCGGCCCAACTGGCCGTTGCCAGTCGTCTCCCTCGCCAGGAGGCAGCGGCGAAAGGGAGCACGGCGAGCGTGCATGCCTGCCAGGCAGCTGCTTGGTGCCTCCTCTCCCTCCTCGGCGTTGTCCACCCCCGAGAGCTCCACCGAGCCCCCTGGCCTCTCTCACTTCCCTAGTTCTCTCCTCCCTTCCCCCTCGCCCTCTCTCTCGCGGCCAAAATCACCGTCGCCACCGTCCACAGCCACCGTGGCCTCGGCCACTGCCGCACCTCCCCGACACGCTTCCCAGCTCCGCCGCGACCCCTTCTCCCTCCTCACCGAGCAAAGCAACCGGGCGAGCTCCGCTTCATCCTCGGCGTCGTCGTCTTCATCTCCGGCCGCCGGAGATCTTCCTCACCGCCCCGCCGACTCCAGCCTTCCCCGAGCTCCCCGACGACGCCCGCCGGTCCCCTATGAGCCCCACCGTCGTTCCCCCTACTCCCCTGCCCTTCTGCGCCCTCTAACCCCTCTGCCGCACGCCACCGAACTCCGGCCGCCGCCGCGAGCCTCGCTCCGGTGAGCTCTGCCGCCCCCGCAACCTCCCGTCGCCTCCGCCGGATGCGCATGAGCGCCAGGAACCCACAGAGCCCCTCCGCGCGGCGTTTGGTCGCCGGAGGGCGAAACCCAAGCCGTTCTGCCGTCGTTGACCTCGTCGGCGGCTGAACTCCGGTCGTATCAATGTGGCAGCGTCATTAGCGGCTAATGGCGCCGCTAATTAACCCTTTCAGTGACATCGACAGCTGGGCCCCGCGCCTAATTAACTTCGGTTTATTTTATTTTTTTAAATTAGCTTATAATCCAGCGGGACCCACGCGTCAGGGTTGACTTGCTGATGTGTCCGTTGACCTGACCCCACCTGTCGGTGACCCAGACAGCACCGTGTGACTGACCAATGGACCCCACTAGTCAGGTTTGACTTGGTCAGCGCTGTTGACTTGCTGACGCAAGCATGACGCTGTGCTGACGCAATATATCATTTTCTGGTATTAAAATAAATCAGGAAATTCTAGAAAATGTTCTAAACTTCAAAAATTCATAGAAATTCAACCGTAGCTCAGATTTAAATAATTTATATATGAAAAATGATCAAAAAAACTCAATCTATCCATCTGTACCATTTTCATGCATGAAAAACCAATCTATACATGATTTATAAGGGAAACACTAAAATGGCATATTTAAGAGCTTATGTTAAAGATGCATTTGAATCTTTAGTTCAAATGGACTTTAACCAATTGAATGCTGGTTGCATTAGCTCAAACAACATCACATCTTCATGCCATGTTCATGCATCATATTGTTGCATATGTTTGTGTATTGATTGTCGACACCGTTCCTTCTCGATAGGTCCTGCTCCGGAGAGCGATCCAGAGTATCTATCTGTGGAGCAGTGCCCCCCCTGTTGATCTACCAGGCAAGCAAACCCCCCTTGTTCATTCTGATACAATCCTACTCTCTCGCTCTTGCTCTCATTATTGCATTAGGACAACAACGATTCAACTGCTACTTTATGTTGTGGTAGTTGAACCCATTCCTCTGCATGACCTGTCATTGCCACAGTAAATAGTTAAAACCCACTAGCATGTGTAGGAGTTGATTGAGCCATGTTGTGTTCTTGCCATGCCATGCCTGCTATTGCTTAGAGTTGTGTCAGGTCTAATTCATCGGGAATGAATTGGAGTGGTACGATATGTTCTGGTGCTGAGAGTTAAGCGTGTGAACACGATCTGGTAAAGGTAGCGGTGAGAGGCCATGTAGGAGTACATGGTGGGTTGTCTCACTGGAATCGTCCTTAAGCACTGAGTTCTGTGTATGTTGTCCAATGACTAGCTACTACCACACATTGGGCTCCGGGCACTCCAAGCTCTCTCGACTTATTAACCAACTTGATCTCTGTCCAGGAGTTGCAATTAGTTTCTGGTGTTTGTAGGTAGTGTTAGTAGTCTACCAAGTGGCACCCAGCCAGGTGGGCTTGGGACAGACTAGGCACAAGTGGCACGGTGTACCAAGTGTAGATCCATCCGGCGAGGTGGGCTTGGGAACCCTGCACACATCGTTTGGGGCCGTGAGCGACACCCCGGTCGGATCTCCTTGCGGATGGAACCCGAATAGGCGATAAACCTGGACTAGAGTCCTGTGTGGTTAGTCAGGTCGTGGCCGACACCCTCGCCAGGCTTCCGCTTGAAGGTTGTCGAGGTACATGACGTGTACATGGTGATAAGTGGTGAGAGCGTGTGTGAAGAAGTACACCCCTGCAGGGTTATCATGATCTATTCGAATAGTCGTGTCCTCGGTTACGGACTTCTTGGATGCTTACGTGGTACATAGACAACTTGAAGTGGATACTCTAAAATGCTCAAGACAAGTGTGAGTGCTATGGATGGCCTTCTCGTAGGAAGACGGGAATGAATCCATAGTAGTGTATTGAATGTGGTGATTAGTGGACTCGTGTGCGCCACCTCAAAAGAGTTACCAGCAGTCGTAGTACAGGATAGCCACTGAGTTAAAGCTGGCTTGCTGCAACTAAACTCCACATTACCTTCTTGATACAAGTGCATGTATGATAGGATCTGATGTAAGTCTTGCTGAGTACCTTTGTACTCATGTTGCTTTATTTATGTTTTTGCAGCGGAGACTTCGGTCTTACTAGTTTACGTGGACTTCGACAAGTAGCTTGTACCTCAGCTACAATCTTGATCGGATGTTGTAGATAGTCGGGCTCCTCAGCCTTTTTCATTTGTAGTTGTCTGTACTCAGACATGTAATGCTTCCGCTTGTTGCTTGTATGCTCCGAATGATGGGTCATGTGACCCTTACTTGTACTTAATGCTATGTGGCTCTTTTGGGCCTTTATCTATATGAGTTTGCGTTATGTTGTGATGCCATGTTGTACAGCACATACTTGCATGTTATGCGTACGTGTAACGTGTATTGCTATGTGTGGGATCCGACAATCTGGTTGTTTATCCTTGGCAGCCTCTCTTATGGGGAAATGTAGTCTAGTGCTTCCTTGAGCCATAGCAGTCCGCTACAGCCTGGTTCACCGGAGTCCTGCTAGCCCAGCACTACTGCTCAGGACACTTGACTGGCCGGCATGTGTTTCACTTCGTTCCTGTGTCTGTCCCTTCGGGGAAATGTCATGCGGTGACTTCCGGAGTCCTGCCTAGCCTGCTACATCCCGGGTTCCCCGGAGTCCTGTTAGCCCAGTGCTACAGCCCGGATTCATATGCTGTTGACCGACATGCTCGATGTGATTCATGTATGCCTGTCCCCATAGGTTAGCACCGCTTTGGGTTCACGACTAGCCATGTCGGCCCGGGTTCTTTGTCATATGGATGCTAGCGACACTATCATATACGTGAGCCAAAAGGCGCAAACGGTCCCGGGCCAGGTAAGGTGGCACCCGTGGGAATACCGTGCGTGAGGCCGCAAAGTGATATGATGTGTTACATGCTAGATCGGTGTGACTTTGGATCGGGGTCCCGACATGCGTGTGTTTGTTGAGACCGATGAATTGTGGGTTTATGATCAAGTTTATCTATGAACAATATTTGAATCTTCTATGAATTCTTTTATGTATGATTTGTTATCTTTGCAAGTCTCTTCGAATTATCAGTTTGGTTTGGCCTACTAGATTCATCTTTCTTGCAATGGGAGAAGTGCTTAGCTTTGGGTTCAATCTTGCGGTGTCCTTTCCCAGTGACAGTAGGGGAAGCAAGGCACATATTGTATTGTTGCCATCGAGGATAACAAGATGGGGTTTATATCATATTGCGTGGGTTTATCCCTCTACATCATGTCATCTTGCTTAAAGGCGTTACTCTGTTTCTTTAACTTAATACTCTAGATGCATGCTGGATAGCGGTCGATGTGTGGAGTTATAGTAGTAGATGCAGGCAGGAGTCGGTCTACTTGTCTCGGACGTGATGCCTATATACATGATCATACCTAGATATTCTCATAACTATGCTCAATTCTGTCAATTGCTCAAAAATAATTTTTTCACCCACCGTAAATACTTATGCTCTTGAGAGAAGCCACGAGTGAAACCTATGGCCCCCAGGTCTATCTTCCATCATATTGATCTTCCAATACTTAGTTATTTCCTTTGCCAGTTGTTTTACTTGCATCTTTTATTTCTCTTTATCATAGAAATACCAAAAATATTATCCTATCAGATCTCACTCTCGTAAGTGACCGTGTAGGGATTGACAACCCCTTATCGCTTTGGTTGCGAGGATTTATTTGTTTGTGTAGGTGCGAGGGACTCGTGCGCGGCCTCCTACTGGATTGATACCTTAGTTATCAAAAACTGAGGGAAATACTTACGCTACTTTGCTGCATCACCCTTTCCTCTTCAAGGGAAAACCAACGCAGTGCTCAAGAGGTAGCAAGAAGGATTTCTGGCGCCGTTGCCGGGGAGGTTCGCGCAAGACAAGTCAAGATTTGACTCCCGACAACGAGTCACTTGTGGCGCCGTTGCAAGTCAAGACATACCAAGTACCCATCACAAACCCTTATCTCCCGCATTACATTATTTTCCATTTGTCTCTCGTTTTCCTCTCCCCCACTTCACCCTTGCCATTTTATTCGCCCTCTCTCTCCATCCTGCCTCTCTTTCTCTATTTGCCTCTTTTTGCCCGTTTCTTGTTCGCTTGTGTGTTGGATTGCTTGCTTGTCATTATGGCTAGTCCCCTATCTTCTCCGTTGTCTCCCGAAAATGAAGGTCTTAATTTTAAGCAAAGGGAAGGAGAAAACCTAAAAGACGCTTGGTATAGAATTTGCAATACTCAAAATAGATCTACCAGGAAGCAATCTACTTCTATTCTTCTCCGCAATTTTTATGTAGGTGCTATTCCTTGGCACAAATATGTCCTTGATACCATTGTCGGAGGGAATTTCTTGGGTAGCCACACTTTCGATTCCTATAATGCTATGATAGATTTGTTTGGCTCACCCCCTCTTTTGGTTAATGGAACTATGTTAACTTTGGAGCATGTAATGCAAAAACTTGAAATTATTGAAAATAAAGTTGCTACCATTGAGTTAATTGAAAATTTCGATAAAAAGATCCACAACCAAATTACCCAATATGGATCTAAAGTAGGAGTAACTTTGAAAAATATTAAAGAGAAGGAACCTATAGTTAATGAAAGAATAAATCATGATTCCACTAGAATCGATAAACTTGAGGGTATCATCACCAACTTGGGAACTGCTTTTTCTTCCGTAAAGAATACTCCAAGTCCTCCAACTAAAATTGCCAAGTTTATGTATGTTCCTAAAAATAAGGGTGAATCCTCTAGCAAAGGAACTGCGGATCTCAAATCTATAAGTATTCATCCTAATCTTTTTGCTATCATTAAGGAACCATTTGCTACTAATGATTTTTTCGATCGTGTGCCTAGAAGTTTGAATATTGATAAAAGTAAAGAAACTCCTAAAGGTGATAGATGTCTCATTAAAGAATTACCAACTAAAGATATCTAGATCTATCCTTGCTTTTATGCCTAGCTAGGGGCGTTAAACGATAGCGCTTGTTGGGAGGCAACCCAATTTTATTTTTATTATTTGCTTTTTGCTCCTGTTTAGTAATAAATAATTTATCTGGCCTCTGATTTGGTTGTGTTTTTTGTGTTTAATTGGTGTTTGCGCCAAGTAGAACCGTTGGGAAGACTTGGGGAAAGTCTTTTTAATCTTGCTGTAAAAAACAGAAACTTTAGCGCTCACGAGGATTGATGCCATTTTTATTTGGAAAGTGATATTTAGTTAATTCTTTTTTCAGATGTTTAATAGATAAATTCCTCACGTCCAGAAATTTATTTTAGAATTTTTGGGGTTCCAGATCTTGCGTTAGCTACAGATTACTACAGACTGTTCTGTTTTTGACAGATTCTGTTTTTCGTGTGTTGTTTGCTTATTTTGATGAATCTATGGCTAGTAAAATAGTTTATAAACCATAGAGAAGTTGGAATACAGTAGGTTTAACACCAATATAAATAAAGAATGAGTTCATTACAGTACCTTGAAGTGGTGTTTTGTTTTCTTTCGCTAATGGAGCTCGGGAGATTTTCTACTTTAAGTTTTGTGTTGTGAAGTTTTCAAGTTTTGGGTAAAAGATTTGATGGATTATGGAACAAGGAGTGGAAAGAGCCTAAGCTTGGGTATGCCCATGGAACCCCAAGATAATCTAAGGACACCTAAAAGCCAAAGCTTGGGTATGCCCCGGAAGGCATCCCCTCTTTCGTCTACTTCCATCGGTAACTTTACTTGGAGCTATATTTTTACTTACCACATGATATGTGTTTTGCTTGGAGCGTCTTGTATTATTTGAGTATTTATTTGTTAGTTTTCCAAAATCATCCTTGCTGTACACAACTTTTGAGAGAGACACACATGATTCATAAATTGTTAGAATACTCTATGTTCTTCACTTATATCTTTTGAGTTATATAGTTTTTGCTCTAGTGCTTCACTTATATCTTTTAGAGCACGTCGGTGGATTTGTTTTATAGAAACTATTGTTCTCTCATGCTTCACTTAGATTATTTTGAGATTCCTACAAAACAGCATGGTAATTTGCTTTAATTATGTTGTGCATTCAAGATTAATAAAAAATTTCTTATGAGTGTGTTGAATACTATGAGAAGTTTGATACTTGATAATTGTTTTGAGATATGGAGATGGTGATTGAGGGAGTCCTGGATTAGGGGGTGTCCGGATAGCTGGACTATACCTTCGGTCGGACTCCTGGACTATGAAGATACAAGATTGAAGACTTCGTCCCGTGTCCGGAAGGGACTTTTCTTGGCGTGGAAGGCAAGCTTGGTGATACGGATATGTAGATCTCCTACCATTGTAACCGACTCTGTGTAACCCTAGCCCTCTCCGGTGTCTATATAAACCGGAGGGTTTTAGTCCGTAGGACGAAGAACAATCATACCATAGGCTAGCTTCTAGGGTTTAGCCTCCTTGATCTCGTGGTAGATCTACTCTTGTACTACCCATATCATCAATATTAATCAAGCAGGACGTAGGGTTTTACCTCCATCAAGAGGGCCCGAACCTGGGTAAAACATCGTGTCCCCTGTCTCCTATTACCATCCGCCTAGACGCACAGTTCGGGACCCCCTACCCGAGATCCGCTGGTTTTGACACCGACATTGGTGCTTTCATTGAGAGTTCCTCTGTGTCGTCACTTTTAGGCCCGATGGCTCCTGCGATCATCAACGACGATGCGATCCAGGGTGAGACTTTTCTCCCCGGACAGATCTTCGTATTTGGCGGCTTTGCACTGCGGGCCAATTCGCTTGGCCATCTGGAGCAGATCGAAAGCTACACCCCTGGCCGTCAGGTCAGATTTGGAAGTTTAAACTACACAGCGGACCTCCGCGGAGACTTGATCTTCGACGGATTCGAGCCGCAGCCGAGCGCGCCGCACTGTCATGATGGGCATGATCTAGCTCTGCCGCCGAACAGTGCCCTGGAGGCCGCACCCGCATCAGCTCCGACCCTTAATTCAGAGCCAACTGCGCCCATCGAGGATGGGTGGTTGGACACCGCCTCGGGGGCTGCAATCTCTACGGCGATCGAGCCGAACACCAGCCCTATTCTCTGCGAAGCCCGTGACTCCAAGGAGTCGGACTCCTCTCCAGACTCCTAGCTCTCCGCGCCCCTACCGATCGAACCCGATTGGGCGCCGATCATGGAGTTCACCGCCGCGGACATCTTTCAGCACTTGCCCTTCGATGATATTCTGAATTCACTAAAGTCTCTCTCTTTATCAGGAGAGCCCTGGCCGGACTATGGTCAACAAGGTTGGGATGCGGATGATGAAGAAATTCAAAGCCCACCCACCACCCACTTCGTAGCCACTGTCGATAATTTAAACGACGTGCTCGACTTCGACTCCAAAGACATCGACGGTATGGACGATGATGTAGGAGATGAACATGAACCAACGCCTACAAGGCACTGGACAGCCACCTCATCTCATGATGTATACATGGTGGACACACCCAAAGGAAGCGACGACGAGGAACACAGGGATGCAACGAGGGATCGTTCACTCGAAAAGCAATCAAAGCGGCGACGTAAGCGCTGCTCCAAGCCCCGCCTCGACAGAGACAGCAGCCATACAGACCCAGCCATAGAGCAGGACGAGTCGGCGGACGACGAACATGCCTTCGAGCAATCGTCCGAACAGGGCAACTTGGATAAACAAACCGAACACCCCGTCCCCGGCGAAAACAACAGTCGAGATGACCTTACGCCGGATAGGCTCATGGAGCAGAAGAACCTCCACGAAGGGCTCATCGCCACTGCGCGTAGCCTGAAAAAGCAGAAGCGGAAGCTCAAAACTGCGGAAGATGCACTCAGAATCAGATGGAGCAAAGTACGCAACACCGCAGACAAATATGGCGGCAGTCACCGCACAAAAAGCTATCCAAAGCGAAAGCTACTACCTGAATTTGATGAGGAGGCCTTAGAGCCCCCGCAGTCAAAAAATAGGAAAGCCACCCGGTCGGATAGACGACCGCATGGCCAGCATGGAGCGGCAAGCGGCGACGCACACAAGCCGGCACGCGATCCACCAAAGGATCCGCATCAAAAAGATGGCCCAGCCAGATCTATCTACGGGCCAAGAAAGCAAGCTCTAGTAAGCAATGCAACACAACAAATATCCGAACATCACGGCACACCCAAATACAGGGGTGCCGCACACCCCCTATGTTTCACCGGTGAGGTGTTGGACCATGAATTTCCAGCGGGATTCAAGCCCGTAAACATAGAGGCGTACGACGGAACAACAGACCCTGGGGTCTGGATCGAGGATTATATCCTCCACATACACATGGCCAGAGGAGATGACCTCCACGCCATAAAATACTTACCCCTCAAGCTTAAAGGGCCAGCCCGGCATTGGCTCAAAAGCCTTCTCGAAAACACCATTGGAAGTTGGGAAGAGCTTGACGATGCTTTCTGGGCAAAGTTTCAAGGGACCTATGTCCGCCCTCCGGATGCAGACGATCTCAGTCACATAACTCAACAGCCCGGAGAGTCGGCCCGGAAATTCTGGAACAAATTTCTTACTAAAAAGAATCAGATAGTCGACTGTCCGGACGCCGAAGCCCTATCAGCTTTTAAGCATAACGTTCGAGACGAATGGCTTGCCAGACACCTCGGCCAAGAAAAGCCAAGAACAATGGCCGCATTAACAAGCCTCATGACCCGCTTTTGCGCAGGAGAGGACAGCTGGTTGGCAAGATGTAGCACCAGCGACCCAAGTACATCCGAAGTTAGGGATGGAAACGGAAAACCCCGACGCAGCAAGGATCAGCGCCGGGATAAGGGAAACAGCCCAAAGAGCACGGCGGTCAACGCCGGATTCAAAAGCTCGCGACAGAATCAGAGAAAGCCGCGCCTCAAGGATAACAGGAATGAGCTATCCAACTTAAACAAAATCTTGGACAAGATATGTCAAATACATAGTACTCTCGGGAAGCCTGCGAACCATACCCACAGAGATTGTTGGGTTTTCAAGCAATCCGGCAAACTCAACGCCGAACACAAGGGGCTCGACACACCAAGTGAGGATGACGACGGACCCCACAAGCAGAGCACCAGGAAACAAAAGGATTTCCCACAAGAAGTCAAAACAGTAAACTTACCTCACGTGACGAACAGAATGGCGCCAATAGAGATACGCGCCATATGGCCTATCCCAAAGGAGTCTCGCCAATGGTTGTTAAAACCGATCACCTTCGACCATCAGGATTACTCTAGAAGTATCCAGAACGTAGGCTGGACTGCCTTGGTATTAGATCTAATAATCGGCGGACTCCACTTTACAAATGTCCTAATGGACGGTGGTAGTGGTCTAAACCTGTTATACCAGGACACAATCCGCAACATGGGGATGGACCCAACAAAAATTCACCATAGCAAAACCTCCTTTCAAGGGGTAACGCCAGGCCCGGATGCCCGTTGCATGGGTTCTCTCCGGCTAGAAGTTATATTTCGGCTCCCCCGATAACTTCCATCGCGAACAGCTAACTTTCCGCATCGCCCCATTCTCAAGTAGCTATCAAGCACTGCTGGGAAGCGAAGCTTTCGCCCGCTTTAACGCAATACCGCATTATGCATCTCTTATGCTTAAGATGCCCGGTCCACGAGGCATCATCTCATTAAAGGGAAAACATTGAGTGTTCCCCCCGCGCGGAAGACAGTGCGGCTGCCTTGACAGCCCCACGATAAAGCGGCTTCACCAGCCGAAGCACCTAAACAGGTCGTCAAGACCACGGACACGGCTAGACGAGTCCGGCATAAACATACAATTGATAAAGGCTTAATAGCCGTATACCCCTGTACTAGGGGCTCCGCGCATATAAAACAAGAGACAATAAAGCTCAATTTTACCCATTTCGATTTATACTTCGTTTATTTAGTATAACTCATGTTCGGCACAATCTTTCCTAAACTAAGTTCCTCTCTTTTACATATGAACACCGTGCTACGCCCGTCCAGGATACGGCACAACAGAGACACAGGCGCAGACGTGCAGCAGGGACCCATTCCAAGGATTCTTTTCAGATTAAGACCCTGCGTAAACCTTTTTTACTGTCTCCTGTTGATACACATCCCCTGGTTTCTTGGTATAACCAAGGAGGAGGCTGGCGTTTTGGCATGTGGCCACGTCAGAGTTTTGCGCGTACCTAGACACTAGGTGCTTATTACTAAGGCGTTATCCCGCCCGCCCTCATAAAGACCGAATACCTTAGGGAGTGTTCGGCGTCGCGAGTTTGGCCTTATATGCATCAGCTCCGAATCATGTCTTTGGTCAAATGTTGGGTTTGCCCAGCTCCTGTATTTTGCTACCTTACGTTCCGCTCTATCGGCTAAGGCGGCACCAGGAGAACTACTGCGATTGTGCCCTGGTTCGGCCAGGCGAGCACCTTAGTAGAGAAAGCCGAAAACTGACTGTCATGATATAGCGTGAGACTAGTCAACCACTCGATGACTTACCGGAATCTTTAGGATTCCTCCGCATTAACGAAGGGCCGCTTCCCGGCCAGGCACATACACGCCCCGAGTTCGGGCGAGCGCAGGCGCCACCAGGGGCTAAGTGAAAGTGATAAAGCATCATAGTCTGATTGCCTAGTTCGCTGCGCTATCACCTCCTTTCTAGGACCAAGGCATTGGATTAAGTGTGAAAATGCGCCTTCTGCGAACACCCCTGCATTATGTGCGTGGGGGCTGAAGCCGACGACTGCCATCTTTCAGATTATATATACATATATGTTAAACGGCCGCACAGGAGGTATTATAATACTTGCAGGCACAAGTATAAAAAGATTCTACAATTTATCAAAATATTGTTTTACAATAATATATGTTATTTGAACATAGTATCCTTCGAGCACTGTGTCTCTATTAAACGAGCGCCTTGCAGAACTTCCTGAAAATAGTGCTCGGCAGGTACTCGGCTTCCATCCGAGTCTGGGGATGCAACAGCGGTGGCCTCCATTTCCGCCCAGTATGTCTTCACACGGGCAAGAGCCATCCGCGCACCCTCTATGCACGTTGACCTCTTCATCGCATTGATATGCGGCGCCGCACCAAGGAACTGCTGCACTAAGTTGAAATAACTTTTCGGCTCTGGCCTCTCTGGCCACAGATGACTCATGACATACTTCATGGCGAGTCCGGACAACCTATTTAGCTCGGCCCATTCGGCCAAATGATCGGCTAATGACAGTGGATGCTCCGGATTGTGGAACTGCGACCAAAAGAGCTTTTCCACTTCGCGATCTTCTTGATCTCGAAAGTGTTCGGCTGCATCTGCGGCACTCGCTGCCAAATCCAGATAGGTGTCCGTCGTACTCCACATCCGGTCTAACGGAGCATGTTTAGGATCACAGAACTTCCTCCGTAGCATAAAGGGCTTTCCAGCCGTGATCTCTCCGGCCTGACGCAGCTCCTCCTTCATAGCTCTCATTATAGAGCGAGCATCCTTGGCATCGGAAACGGCCTTCTCCAGGTCCGCCTGTTCTGCCCGATCTTCTTTTTCAAGAAGCTTGCAACGGTCAGTAGCGTTCTTCAGCTTCACGGCCATCTCGGCCATTTCCTTCTTGCTTCGGAAGTGAGCAGCCTGTTCGGCTTTCAGCTCTTCAATTGCCTTTCCGGCAGCCGCATCACTTTTCCTGGCTTGCTCCTTGGCTCGGGCAAGTTCCGCCCGAAGATTCTCCATGGCAGCAGCACCATCTGCATCAAGCACACACATTGTAAGATACTGGCATAAAGCTCCTCTTACCAGGTGCCGCCGGAGGAATTACATACCTTGTGCCTCGTCAAGCCGCTTGTTGACAAGCGCGATGTCGGCATCTGCCACGTCAAGTTGCCGCTTTAGCTCGGCAAATTCATCAGTCCGGCTTGCCACCGGACACTTCGCCACCTACGTATGAAGGCGGCATATTAGACCTGGGATTATGATCCTCTGCGCGCCGTCACTTTTGACAACACACAGAGTCTCAGGGGCTACTATCTACACAGGGCACATCTTATTTATGCGCAACTGTCCAAAAAGGGTACACTATTTCGCGTACCTCAAAACCTGTCAGTAAACTCCTGACGGCCTCGTGCAATCCGCTCTCCGCGGATGAAATCCTCTCAATCACCGTACCCATCAATGCACGGTGCTCCTCTGAGATAGATGCTCGCCCTAGCAGATCCTTCAGCTCCTCTGACCGTGCACCAGACGGTGTTGGACTTGTCCGATGGCCCTTTTCGAAGGTCGGACGCGGAGGGCTTTGGGGGGCCATATGACTACCTTCCGGCCCTGCCGGATTCGGAGAAACCCTCCGCGACGATACCTCAGGGTCGCCCGCCTCGCAAGGCGGTACGGCATGGGGAGGCGTTCCACTCTCCATCATCTCCGGAGGAAGATCCCCCGAAGACGAGCTCTGCTGAGAAGGGCTAAGGTCTGAGCTACAAGGTAAATTTTCGATTACTTTTCTCAGATATAAAGCAAGGATTTCTCTCGTTTCTTAAAAAGAAAACTCCTCTCTACCTACAGCTCGGTGGAGGGCTGATCCCCTTGAGGGCATAATTTGACCGAAGTATCCCCCAGCACAGGACCCTCTGGCGAAGATTTCTTCCCCCGCTTTGAGGCCATGGTCTCCGGGTCTTCAGAGGCGGTCCTCTTCTTCCCTTGAGGAGAGGAATTTTCGATTCCTCCCTTTCGGACAACCTCCTTCGAGGAGGCTGTAGCTTCCTTGTCCCCTCCCTCACTTTCCTTTGAAGGCACAACCTCCAACATCCTGACTAGCACGGGACCCGGCGTGGTCTCGGGGAGGGGGCCGGACACCTGATTAGCTTTGCTTTCGCTATCCACTCCTGTTTAAAGGACAGCTCTTTTAGGGGCAATTTTATGATAAATATACAGATAGCGAGTCCGGGCACAAGGCTACTTACTTGAGTATCCGGACGATTGCAGCTCAGACCTGCGTCCTCCGTAGAATCCGGACACACTACTTGTGGTCCGAAGAACAATTTGTACATCTCCACGGGCGTCATGCCAAGAAAATGTTGGAGACCTCGTGGTCCCTCCGGGTTGAACTCCCACAGGCGGAGGGGCGACGTTTGCAGGGTAGAACTCGGCGAATTAACATAACCTTCATCACCACGACCAGACTGATATCTCTTTCTAGGAGATCTCGGATGCGGCCCTGCAACAGGGGCACGTCCTTTGCCGACCCCCAGTCCAGCCCCTTATTGACCCATGATGCCAGTCGTGGCGGGGGACCCGAGCGGAAAGCAGGCAGCGCCACCCGCTTGGTGCTCCTGGGAGCTGTGATATAAAACCACTCTCGTTGCCATAAGCTGGACTCCCCTTGAAAAGAGCCCTCGGGCCATGGAGCACCAGCATTCTTGCTTATAAAAGCACCTCCGCACTCCGCGTGCCGTCCCTCGATCATCTTCGGCTCTACTTTGAAGGTCTTGAGCCATAGTCCGAAGTGAGGAGTAATACAGAGGAAGGCTTCACACACGACGATGAATGAGGAAATATGGAGGATGGACTCCGGCGCTAAGTCGTGAAATTCCAGCCCATAATAAAACATGAGCCCCCTCACGAAGGGATCCCTCGAGAAGCCTAGCCCCAGAAGGAAGTGAGACATGAACATCACACTCTCACCAGGCTTGGGAGTGGGAATGACCTGCCCTTGAGCAGGCAGCTTATGCGAGATTTCGCCGGTCAAGAACCTGGCCTCTCTCAACTTCAGCACGTCCTCCTCCGTGACGGAGGAGGGCATCCATCGGCCTCGAAGGTCGGAACCAGAAATTGTCGAAGGTCCGAAGCGCCTGAAATCTGGAGCCTTGGGTGTTGGAACTCGAGGCGAAGGGCGAACTCGTTTGAGATTGAAAGAAAGGAGTAAGGCCTTGGTCTCTTTATAAGAGGTTGAATACCAAGGCCCCTCGTTGAGACCGTTTGGGACTCGCCTTTGATCGAGAAAACATACCAACGGGTACAGTTGGGTTACCCACGCCCATATTGATGAGAATCCCGGAATAAGGGGACACGATCTCTGCGTTGACAAGACGTGCCAAGGAAACCGCCTCGCTAAACGCGCTGAGGTGGGACAGTAAAATGATTCGAATAAAGACTTGGCCGTGGTGTGATGTCATGCTACGGAATACGTCAGCAGATTAGATTTGTGTAAATATTATTCTCTCTATGGCAATATGTGGAAACTTATTTTGCAGAGCCGGACACTACCTTTGTGTTCAAAATCTTCTATGAAGTACTTGGAGGAGGAACCCGCCTTGCAATGCCGAAGACAATCTGCGCGCCGGACTCGTCGTCATTGAAGCCTGGTTCAGGGGCTACTGAGGGAGTCCTGGATTAGGGGGTGTCCGGATAGCCGGACTATACCTTTGGCCGGACTCCTGGACTATGAAGATACAAGATTGAAGACTTCGTCCCGTGTCCGGAAGGGACTTTTCTTGGCGTGGAAGGCAAGCTTGGCGATACGGATATGTAGATCTCCTACCATTGTAACCGACTCTGTGTAACCCTAGCCCTCTCCGGTGTCTATATAAACCGGAGGGTTTTAGTCCGTAGGACGAACAACAATCATACCATAGGCTAGCTTCTAGGGTTTAGCCTCCTTGATCTCGTGGTAGATCTACTCTTGTACTACCCATATCATCAATATTAATCAAGCAGGACGTAGGGTTTTACCTCCATCAAGAGGGCCCGAACCTGGGTATAACATCGTGTCCCCTGCCTCCTGTTACCATCCGCCTAGACGCACAGTTCGGGACCCCCTACCCTAGATCCGCCGGTTTTGACACCGACAGTGATATTAGACTCATGCTAGTTGAGTAGTTGTGAATTTGAGAAATACTTGTGTTAAAGTTTGTGATTCCCGTAGCATGCACGTATGGTGAACCGTTATGTGATGAAGTCGGAGCATGATTTATTTATTGATTGTCTTTCTTATGAGTGGCGGTCGGGGACGAGCGATGGTCTTTTCCTACCAATCTATCCCCCTAGGAGCATGCGCGTAATACTTTGCTTTGATAACTTGTAGATTTTTGCAATAAGTATATGAGTTCTTTATGACTAAGGTTGAGTCCATGGATCATACGCACTTTTCTTCCTTCCACCATTGCTAGCCTCTCTAATACCGTGCACCTTTCGCCGGTATCATACACCCACCATACACCTTCCTCAAAACAGCCACCATACCAACCTATCATGGCATTTCCATAGCCATTTCGAGATATATTGCCATGCAACTTTCCACCATTCCGTTTACTATGACACGCTCCATCATTGTCATATTGCTTTGCATGATCATGTAGTTGACATTGTATTTGTGGCAAAGCTACCGTTCATAATTATTTCATACATGTCACTCTTGATTCATTGCATATCCTGGTACACCGCCAGAGGCATTCACATAGAGTCATATTTTGTTCTAAGTATTGAGTTGTAATTGTTGAGTTGTAAGTAAATAAAAGTGTGATGATCATCATTTTTAGAGCATTGTCCCAAGTGAGGAAAGGGTGATGGAGACTATGATTCCCCCACAAGTCAGGATGAGACTCCGGACGAAAAAAAAGAGGCCATAAAAAAGGCCCAAATAAAAAAATATGAGAGAAAAAGAGAGAAGGGACAATGCTACTATCCTTTTACCACACTTGTGCTTCAAAGTAGCACCATGATCTTCATAATAGAGAGTCTCCTATGTTATCACTTTCATATACTAGTGGGAATTTTTCATTATAGAACTTGGCTTGTATATTCCAATGATGGGCTTCCTCAAAATGCCCTAGGTCTTCGTGAGCAAGCGAGTTGGATGCACACCCACTTAGTTCCTTTTGTTGAGCTTTCATATACTTATAGCTCTAGTGCATCTGTTGCATGGAAATCCCTACTCACTCACATTGATATCTATTGATGGGCATCTCCATAGCCCGTTGATATGCCTAGTTGATGTGAGACTATCTTCCACCTTTTTTTGTCTCCTCCACAACCACCATTCTATTCCACCTAAAGTGTTATGTCCATGGCTCACGCTCATGTATTGCGTGAAGATTGAAAAAGGTTGAGAACACCAAAAGTATGAAACAATTGCTTGGCTTGTCATCGGGGTTGTGCATGATTTAAATACTTTGTGTGGTGAAGATAGAGCATAGCCAGACTATATGATTTTGTAGGGATAACTTTCTTTGGCCATGTTATTTTGAAGAGACATAATTGCTTAGTTAGTATGCTTGAAGTATTATTATTTCTATGTCAATATTGAACTTTTGTCTTGAATCTTTCGGATCTGAATATTCATACCACAATTAAGAAAAATTACATTGAAATTATGCCAAGTAGCATTCCACATCAAAAATTCTGTTTTTATCATTTACCTACTCGAGGACGAGTAGGAATTAAGCTTGGGGATGCTTGATACGTCTCCAACGTATCTATAATTTTTGATTGTTCCATGATATATTATATTCTGTTTTGGACATTATTGGGCTTTATTATACACTTTTATATTATTTTTGGGACTAACCTATTAACCGGAGGCCCAGCCCAGAATTGATGTTTTTTGCCTATTTTAGGGTTTCGCAGAAAAAGAATATCAAACGCAGTCCAAACGGAATGAAACCTTCGGGAACGTGATTTTTGGAACGAACATGATCCAGAGGACTTGGACCCTACGTCAACCAATCAACGAGGAAGGCACGAGGTAGGGGGCGCGCCTACCCCCCCCCTCCCCAGGTGCGCTCTCCACCCTCGTGGGTCCCCTGTTGCTCCACCGACGTACTCCTTCCTCCTATATATACCTACGTGCCCCCAAACTACCAGATACGGAGCCAAAACCCTAATCCCACTGCCGTAACTTTATGTATCCATGACATCCCATCTTGGGGCCTTTTCCGGAGCTCCGCCGGAGGGGGCATCGATCACGGAGGGCTTCTACATCAACACCATAGCCCCTCTGATGAAGTGTGAGTAGTTTACTTTAGACCTACGGGTCCATAGTTATTAGCTAGATGGCTTCTTCTCTCTTTTTGGATCTCAATACAAAGTTCTCCCCCTCTCTTGTGGAGATCTATTCGATGTAATCTTCTTTTGCGGTGTGTTTGTTGAGACCGATGAATTGTGGGTTTATGATCAAGTTTATCTATGAACAATATTTGAATCTTCTCTAGAATCTTTTATGTATGATTGTTTATCTTTGCAAGTCTCTTCGAATTATCATTTTGGTTTGGCCTACTAGATTGATCTTTCTTGCAATGGGAGAAGTGCTTAGCTTTGGGTTCAATCTTGCGGTGTCCTTTCCCAGTGACAGTAGGGGCAGCAAGGCACGTATTGTATTGTTGCCATCGAGGATAACAAGATGGGGTTTATATCATATTGCATGAGTTTATCCCTCTACATCATGTCATCTTGCTTAAAGCATTACTCTGTTCTCTTGAACTTAATACTCTAGATGCATGTTGGATAGCGGTCAATGTGTGGAGTTATAGTAGTAGATGCAGGTAGGAGTCGGTCTACTTGTCTCAAACGTGATGGCTATATACATGATCATACCTAGATATTCTCATAACTATGCTCAATTCTGTCAATTGCTCAACAGTAATTTTTTTCACCCACCGTAAATACTTATGCTCTTGAGAGAAGCCACTAGTGAAACCTATGGCCCCCGGGTCTATCTTCCATCATATTAATCTTCCAATACTTAGTTATTTTCTTTGCCATTTATTTTACTTGCATCTTGAATTTCTCTTTATCATAAAAATACCAAAAATATTATCCTATCATATCTATCAGATCTCACTCTCGTAAGTGACCGTGTAGGGATTGACAACCCCTTATCGTGTTGGTTGCGAGGATTTGTTTGTTTGTGTAGGTGCGAGGGACTCGTGCGTAGCCTCCTACTGGATTGATACCTTGGTTCTCAAAAACTGAGGGAAATACTTACGCTACTTTGCTGCATCACCCTTTCCTCTTCAAGGGAAAACCAATGAAGTGATCAAGAGGTAGCAGGTGGCAGTGGCGAGAGCATCAGGCTAAAACCGAGCGGGCACGTTCGAGTGAAAGAGTAATGTGTGAACGCAGTCATTAAGAGTGCGAAGAATATGCTCAGCTCGGTCGTTCTGTTGTGAGGTGTATGGGCAAGTTAGACGGAAGATGGTGCCATGAGAGGCAAGAAGGGTGCGGAGAGCGACATTGTCAAACTCTTTTCCGTTCTCAGTTTGGAGTGCAAGAATGGGGCGACCGAACTGGGTGGTGACATAGGAATAAAAGGAGGTGAGTTTGGCTAAAGCATCAGATTTGCGATGAAGAGGAAAAGTCCACACATAATGCGAATAATCATCTAAAATCACCAAGTAGTATAGATAGCCTGTGTTCCTCGCAACGGGAGACGTCCAAACATCACTATGAAGTTATTGAAATGGAAAAGTGGAAACATTTGTAGACGCACTAAAGGGAATACGAACATGCTTGCCCAAGCGACAAGCCTCGCAAGTATGCTCTTTGAGCTTATTACATGAGAAAGAAAAACTCCTAAGAATCTAACACAAAATGGTGGGGTTGGGGTGGCCCAAGCGAGCATGCCAAAGGTAGACGCCGGCGGCGGGTGTGGAGGTGGAAGCGCCGGCGTGCACGAGATAAAGCTCATTGGGGCTGTCACATCGGTGAAGTACCATCCGGGAATGGGCGTCTTTCACAGAAAAACCAACACCGTCAAATTCAACAGTAAGTGGGTTCTCATGAGTAAGACGATGAACGGAAACTAAGCTAGTGACTAAGTCAGGTGAAATAAGAACATTAGACATAGTGATAGGTGTGGAACTAGAAGGAAAACTAGTGCTACCGATATGAGTGATAGGTAAAAGAATAGCCGTTGCCAACGGTGATACGAGTGGGTGTGTTAACGGGAGTGAAGGAGGTTAGGTTACCAGGATGAGTTATCATGTGCGCGGTAGCACCTGAGTCCATGTACCAGTCGCCTCCACTGCCATAGTTACTCGGCGATGGCGCAGAGTGCAGGGCGGCGAGGAGGGTGGGATCCCATGGTGTAGGGACCGGTGGCGGCAGGGGGGCCCTGTAGGGCGACGCCTGGGTGGGCGGGCCATACCCACCGATAGGCGGCGGCTGGTAGGGGCGCCAAGGAACGCCTGGTGGCCCACGGGGCGAGGGCCGAGAAGACTCTGGGCAGGAACCCGTGGGACGGGCATATGATAGGCATGCACGACGCCCGTCCATGGGTTCTGCCCGGTTGCCCACGGTGGAGGGGGCTGCTGGTAGTGCCCCCCCCCGGCGCCCTGGGCCTGTGGTTGCTACTGCTGCTGACAGCGGCCGCCCCGCCGGTTGCGCCGGCCCCTACCACCTTGCGGCTGCTGGGGACGCGAGGGGGGCGCGGGCGGCAACGGGAAGTACCCAGCGGGCGCGGGAGGGCGCGGCTGAGGTGGCGTGGCCGGTGGAGCGGTGCGGCCGTGGGTTGTGCCGATGGCGAGGGCGGTGTGCTGGACCCGCTGCTTCAGCTTTGTCATTTGGCGCTCCTCAAGCTTGAGGTACGCGGTGACGTGCTGAAAAGTGGGCTGCGGCAGCAAAGTGAGGTTAGACGTCGCATTCCCGAAATCCTCGTTGAGGCCGGCGGTGATGGTGCTCAACATGAGATCGTCAGAGACTTTGGCCCCGATGTCACGAAGCTCGTCGGCGAGCATCTTAAGCCGCATGCAGTACTCATCGATGGTGGAGTTGTCCTGATGACAACCAAAGAACTCCTGCTGCAAGAAAACAAGGCGTTGAAGTTTGTTGTCGATGAAAAGCGTGTTGATCTTGTTCCACACGGCGCAAGCATCGTCGTCCTCAACGACAACCGTGTGGAAGATGTCCTTCGAGACGGTTTGATAAAACCATCGGATGAGCGTGGCCTTGATGGAGGACCACTCCGGGTCGCCCTTCATGTAGTCGCCGTCCACGAAGCCATCGATGTGCTTGGTAAGATAGTACTCGCGGAAGATGAGGTTGAAGTAGGTCTTCCATGCATAGTACGAGGTGCTGGAGCTGTCAAGGTGAACGGGGACACAGGCCTCGATGTTAAGATCACGGATGGCGGCGGCGGAGGGCTCGGGGCCGACGAAGGGGTTCGAGGAGCTGGTGGAGGCGAAACTCGGGAGGCCATGGCGCAGCAGGGTAGGGTGGCGGGTAGGGTTACGGTTCGGTGGCGGAGTAGGAGCAGCGGCGACTATGGTGAGAGGAGAGGGCATCGGCGGCGGGAAGAAGAGGCGGCGCGGCGGGGCGGCGGTGGCGCGGCAGGAGGTGCGCGGCGGCGGCGGCGGGTCGGGGCGGTGGCATGGGGTGGCGGCGGCGACTGCGGAGGGAAACACGGCGGCGACGGCGTGCAGTGGCGGTGGTAGGCAGCGGCGGTGCACGCGAGGAGGCGCGGCGGCGGCCCTAGGTCAGACCTTCAGGATGATACCATGTAGAGAGATGTTTTGCCAATACAATTATCGTTGTATTGATTGGGTGCAGATGCATGTATATATAGAGTACAAGCAGGCATCAACCTCAACTATACACAATTAGGAGGTGAGCCAGGATATACATAAATACATGCAAGACATATATATTCAACATATTTTAGTTGGAGGAATCAATGTATCCCTCAAGTGAAGCCTCCCGTCGGTGTTTGGTAGCAACAAGCATGGGACAAGCCGGATGGACACATAAAACTCCCTTCTTAGGGCATCTCTAGCAGACCCCATATAATACCACGACCCGCAAAATAACCGCCAAAATATGAGTCCACGCGAAAAAAGCTGCTCGATCAGACCCCGCAAACGCGTCGGGCCCATAAATATTTTTGCGGGGCGCGGCAAAATTCTCACCCCAACCTGCAGCGATGCCCTCTATATAGCGGGAGCGGTTGGCGGGGGGACATTTTAGCCTGCGCTTTTCCCCACCCACCGTCGTCAGGCCGCCGCCTATGATTCCGGCCATATCAGCCATCGGGATCACGCCGGCGGGCTGCCACACGCCCGAGATTGTCCTCCGCCACTTTCTCCTGCCTTAGCTGGCCAGAAAGTTGCAGATTAGTGGTTGTTTGTCGCGGCCGCCGGATTTGGCATTTCCGAACACTGGCAGCTGTGCTAATCCATGGATTGGTTGGGGAGCACCCGGCAAAGCCCCATCGCCGCATGCAGGTACTGGTTCGTCCTCTAGCCGTCGTCGTCGGTTTGCCGGCAAGGACTCAGCCGGTCGTCGTCCGGGCTTGGCGCTCGCGCGGCGGCTCACCGAAGCCGCTCATACATTGCGACAACTGCACACAGCGGCTAACATCTAGCACGCTGCAACACCCCGGATGGGGTATTCTTCAAATGCGAAAACGACGGGGTATGTTCTTGTTTTCATTCGGCTTTGTCAACCTATTCAGTTCAGTTTCGGTAGCCTATTGAGATGGTCATGTGTGTAGGAAGGTGGGTGCTCATTTTGGTATTGGGAAGAAGAATACATCGATTTATTGATAGAAAGAAACTTAATAGTTGTTCGTGCACTCGTTGGTAGAGTGGAAGCTAATGATGTGGCTGCATGTGCAATTAGAGAAGAAACTAGAGGGGGAGCAACGTCTACTTTTTTAGAATCAAAGAAGAAGCATGAAGAATGCAAGATCAAGAATCCGCAGATCAACAATGAAGGCATGGAGAAGATGTTGGTCCAACTAGTGAGAGCCGTTATATAAGTTGGATATCTTCTAAAATGCCTAATTGTGGTTCTTGTTTTCTTTGATCTTACTATTCTAGGAAAGATTTGGTGAATTATTATGTATCCAATGCCCTTAAAGAAAATAAAAAAGCAAAGAAATGTGTTTTCATGCCCGAAATTGAAATGCAAATTATTGATTTACGGGCCGGTGCGGGCGGCGGCCGAGCAGACCTCGCAATGCGGACCCGTAAAAAAGAAATGCCGAATATTTTTTACGGGTCTACTCTGCATATCTCTTTTATGGGGTCTGCTCGACCGCCGCCCGTGCCGGCCCGCAAAACCGTTTTTTCACAAACTGTGAACGCATTTTATGGGTCAGCGTTATACAGGGTCCGCTAAAGATGCTTTTATGGTAATTCCAAGACCAAAAGTCACGCATCTGGTACATTATATGGGATTAAAAGGATTAACTTAGCATCAATACCAATAAAACTTTGTTGCACCTTTTCTCAATTCCAATTTGCTGATTTTTTACAAACGAGTTCACTTACAAATAATGGAGGATTATCACATAGACAAGTAGGGGGCACATGTTGTAATCCCCGGGAAACCTTTCAGTAGTCTGTCCATTATCTATTGTGGGGATGAGTCGATGAGCTAGAGTATCCCTCCCTTGAAGAATAGATGTTTCTATTCTTTCTTTTTATGATAATACGGTCGCATTTAAATTATAAAGATCATTGTACAAGTTACATAGACACCGTTTTGATAAAACTGAAAATACAGCAAAACGCTAGTCTTTACAATTACAATCAAGACAGATGAATCCCTTGAGCTTGACACCGACGTGTGTCACATGTCTCCGGCACCATCACAACAACCACCAAGAGAAGAAAAATGACGAATCACCTCCTCACCCGAGCTTGATGCGGTTCCATCGCTGATATGCAGCTTTGCGGACCTCTAAGGTGGCTCACCAAAGATGAAGCCATTGCGGTTGAACATATCAGACCAAGGCAACACCCCAGACATGTCATCGATCTAGATCTGGCATCCCGTACAACTAAAACGTTGGAGGACGAAATCATGTTTGCTAGACACGAACCACGAACACAATACACGATCCACCATCTTTCAGATGCCGTTGATACATACCACAATCCGCATCTGTTTCCAGACTACCTCCCAAGGAAGATAACACAAGTCCACCAAGATGATGTTGTCATCCACGCCATTCTTACTTGAATAGACTGAATTCCAAATCCATTCCCAATACCTTGTCGGGGAAGGGTCTAAAGCTTCTTTATTCAGCGCTGCCATTGCCGCCGCCGAGGCCAAGGTGATAAAAATCCCAATTTGCTGATTTTTTGCAAACGAGTTCACTTACAAATAATGGAGGATTATCACAGAGACAAGTAGGGGGCACATGTTATAATCCCCGGGAAGCCTTTCAGTAGTCTCTCCATTATCTATTGTGCGGATGAGTCGATGAGCTAGAGTATCCCTCCCTTGAAGAGTGGATGTGTTCTTTCTTTTTCTGATAATACGGGTCGCATTTAAATTATAAAGATCATTGTACAAGTCACATAGACACCGTTTTGATAAAACTGAAAAGACAGCGAAACGCTAGTCTTTACAATTACAATCAAGACAGATGAATCTCTTGAGCTTGACACCGACGTGTGTCACCTGTCTCCGGCACCATCACAACAACCACCAAGAGAAGAAAAATAACGAATCACCTCCTCATCCGAGCTTGACGCGGTTCCATCACTGATATGCAGCTTTGTGGACCTCTAAGGTGGCTCATCAAAGGTGAAGCCATTGCGGTTGAACATATCAGACCAAGGCAACACTCCAGACATGCCATCGATCTAGATCTGGCATCCCGTACAACTAAGACGTCGGAGGAGGAAATCATGTTTGCTAGCCACTAACCACGAACCCAATACACGATCGACCATCTTTCAGATGCCGCTGATACATACCACAATCCGCATCCGCTTCTAGACTACCTCCCAAGGAAGAGAACACAAGTCCACCAAGATGATGTTGTCATCCACGCTATTCTTACTTGAATAGACTGGTTTCCAAATCCATTCCTAATGCCTTTTTTGGGGGGGGGGGGGGGGATTTTCATTACTCAAGGAGGCCTCTCAGCCTTAACCAAGTTTACAAGAAAGTCCGGCCCTCCTGCGAACCAGACTGCCATGCGGGGGGGTACTACGCCCATATGCAGCCAACACATGACTAGCGTTGTTCTGCCAACGGCTACACTGCGCAAATACAACCTCTCTATCCTCAAGGGCTGCTAGACTGCTAATCTCTTCAACGAGAGACCGGTGCTGCGATCTATCTGTTGTGGGTGCTTTGAGCATCGCCACAGCCTCCGCACTATCCATCTCAACAATGATAGGCATCGTCGTCCTGTGTAAGGCAAGGTCTAGGCCTTCTCTACACGCCGAGAGCTCCGCCTCCAGCGCACTCTCACACGTGCGAATTTCTCTGCACGCGCTATAGATGATATCCCCTCCATCATCTCGAAGGATCATGCCTCCTCCTGCTGCTCCTGTGGCTGCAACAAAGCCGCCATCTGTGTTAAGTTTGGCCCAGCCCGCACTAGGGGGGCCCAACTCGGCCGCGTCGTCGCTATCCTGCAGGGCTGCACACCCGGCGGGCCATCACAAACCACCATCTTCCCCTTCTCCATATTGGCCTGCGGATGTTGTTGGATGCATAATAGTGAAATAATATAGCCATGTAAGAATCGACGAGAGGCCTCGGCAGGAGGTGGCGGTTTGTCATGGGTAATCTCATTGCGAACATGCCATACTCTCCACATGATCATGAGGACCACCAGCCTCGCTGTCTCATCCAGGGGTTCCAACAAGGCGAATAGCCACTCTGGCCCCGTGTCCCGGATGGTCTCCACCTTGGGTATGTTCCAGTCCATCGCCATGAGTCTCCATAGCTCCCTTGCCAGTGGGCACCTGCAAAGCGCGTGGAATCCGTCCTCGCGTTCAACACCACATAGGGGGCAGACGTCAGTATCCTCGAGGTGCCATGAAGCCTTGTTGGCCCAAGTAGCAAGTGAATTTGTGACAACCCTCCACGCAAACAAGCGTACCTTAGGGGGAGCAGGGCACCCCCATATGATCTTCCAGATGGCGCGACGACCATCCGGTGCCCTGCTCATGGCGGTGGCCAATGGACGCTCGTGCTCTTCCATTGCCACGCGGTACGCGGATCGGACGGTGAAGATACCGTTCTTCTCCGGCGCCCAGGCGATGATATCGTTGGTGACGCGTGGCAAGGTCCGGATGCTAGTGATGACGGCGACATCCGCCGGCAAGAAGTAGCGTTGTAGTAGGCCGGTGCGCCAAGAGCCCTCGCCGTCGAGGAGCTCGGCCACCCTCCGCAGGCGGCAAGTGCCCTGCTGAGTGATGGGCTAACGAGAGGGCTCCCGTGGCAACCATTGGTCCCGCCATATGCGAATGTCCTGACCGTTCCCAACACGCCATATGATGCCCTTTTTCAGGAGCTCGAGGCCATGTTGGATAGCCTGCCAGGTCGGGGTGGAGTTCCCTGAGAAGACCATGTCCTCAAGGCGTCCATCATGGTAGTATCGGGCCTTTAGCACCTGCGCACACAAACTGGTGGGTTTAGTAAGCAAACGCCAGGCCTGCCTCGCTAGGAGAGCCTGGTTAAAAGGCGGAAATCTCTGAACCCCAGACCACCCTTGCTTTTCTGCGCCTGGATCTTTGGCCAAGCAAGCCAGTGCGTCTTCCTCTTGCCCTCAGAGACGCCCCACCAGAAGTTGCGAACCATTCTATTCAGGTCATCACAGACTGACATAGGAAGCTTAAAAATACCCATAATATAAGTGGGAATAGCTCGGGCAACTGCCTTAATCATGGCTTCCTTACCGGCGAGAGAGAGGGTGTCACCCCAAGCAATAATCCTCTTCAATAACCGAGATTGCAGATTCTGAAATTTACCTCGTGACATGTGTCCTTCGGGCATTGGGAGCCCTAGATATTTCTCCTCAAAAGTGACAGTACCTATGTTTAATGTAGTTCTCACAGCCTCCTGTTTGTCCATAGCACAAGCTGAACCAAAGAGAGCACTACATTTGGCCGGATTAATAAATTGTTCGGTGGCATTAGCATACGTGTTTAGCACTTCCTGGACCTTTTGGGCTTCTTCCTCCTCTGCTTTAAAAAACAGTAATGTATCATCTGCAAACAGAAGATGAGACACCCCTGGGGCTCTGCGGCACACTTTTAGCGGGGTAAAGTCACCTTTTTCTTCTCCTTCTTTCAAGAGAGCAGATAGACCGTCAGCCACAAATAGGAATAAAAACGGGGACAAAGGATCACCTTGCCGTAGCCCACGCGATGGTGCGAACGATTCCAGAAGGGTTCCACTGAATTTAACTGTATATCTCACCGAGGTGACGCAAGCCATAATCCAGTCCTCCCACCGGCGAGCGAAACCCATCTTTTTCAACATTCGCTCCAAGAATATCCAGTCCACTCTATCGTATGCTTTGGAGAGGTCCAGTTTATACGCGCAGAAACTTTTATTTGGGTCTTTCTCCTGCTGAATAAAATGAAAGCACTCAAACGGAATCAAAGCATTATCAGTGATCATACGTCCAGGGACAAAGGCGCTTTGCTCAGGGGAGATAATATCATCCAGAATAGGCCTCAACCGGTTTACTAGACATTTTGCCACCACCTTGTAGATGACGTTACATAACCTGATTGGGCGGAACTTCGTGAGCCTCTCTGGGTTATCCACCTTCGGGATGAGAACAATGGACGTGTTGTTCACCCCCTCAGGCATAATACCTGTCCGGAAAAATTCCTTGACCCCTGCAATTACTTGTTCTCTCATCACGTCCCAATTACGCTGGAAGAAGCGCGCGGGGAAGCCATCCAGACCCGGCGCCTTTAGCGGTCCAATCTGAAACAGAGCATCGGCAATTTCCTTGTCTGAAAACTCTGCACACAGTCCATCATTCATGCGGTCAGACACACGTGGTTTAATTAGATCAATTACTGGATCCGCACAAAGAGAGGGGTCAGCAGCAAATAGTTTGGCAAAATAAGAAGTGGCCATGGCCGCCATAGATGCATGGTCCTGATGTCTGACTCCATCATCATCAATGAGAGTTTTAATACGGTTTTTGCGTGCGCACCAAACTGCTTTTCAATGAAAGAACTGGGTGTTGCGGTCCCCTTCCCGCAGCCATGCAATGCGGGATCTCTGCATCCACAACATCTTCTCCCTATAGAGCAGCTCGTTCATCCTGTCAGTCGCCTCCTGTATGTCCTTTCTATCTGCATTCATAGACATAAGCTCCTCGAGACGAGAGCGGGACTTGTTAATTTCACGGATGACATTTCCAAACTTTTTCCGACTCCACTCTTGCAGTTTTTTCATCATATTCCCTAGTCCAGAAGCAACATCACCAAGATTTACATAGAGCCCAACTCAGTCCAAGTGTTCATAATTACCTCAGGGAGGGAGGGGTCTCGTTCCCACATAACTTCGTGCTGTCTGCACCTTCTGCCTTCCCGTTGGCGCGGCTCCTCTAGCGCGCACTTGAGGAGGATGGCCAAGTGATCGGAGCTTGGCGCCACCAAATGCTCCACCCTTGCATGGGCGAAAATATCCCTCCAAGCATTGTTAGCCACAGCACGGTCAAGGCGAATCTTGACGTTTGCCCGTCCACCTCGCCGGTTATCAAAGGTGTGTGGGAGACCTGCAAAACTGAGGTCGCCCAGACCACAAACCTCAAGAACATCACGGAAATCAAGCATCTGACCTGCCGAGCGCGGTGTGTCGAAGAAGTGCTCAAAACTCCACATCTCCTCGTTGAAATCACCCACCACGACCCAAGGCATGCTGGTCTGCTGGTGGAGATTACGGAGGAGGGACCACATGCGATGACAGTCCTCCGTTCGGGGCTCACCATAGACGCAGGTGAGCCGCCAGGGTGGCTCACCCTCCGCACCAGTTACATACACATCAATATATCGTTCATTTATTTCTTTTACATCAAGACTCACTGACTCATGCCAATACAAAGCAAGACCCAATCGAAAGCATCAAAACCTCTTAAACCTAACCGAGCACGGTACCTCTTCATTTTATTCTTAGACTGCCTAGTCTCACAAAGAAAAACAGTATTAGGGGACTGAGCCTGCATTAGACTCACAAGATCACGAACTGTCCGAGAGTTCCCACCCCCTCGACAGTTCCAGCTTAGGATATTCATTGCTCCTGACGGGGCTCCGCCGGCCCCGTCAGTTCGTCGGCGGCCCCTGGGCCGACTGCCTCCATGGTACTAGTTCCGTCCACCATGTCCTGTTCCATCATCCCATCGCCACGCGGAGACTGCTGCCCGTCTAGAGACTCCAGTGTCCTGCGCTTTTTTGGTGTACCTGGAACCACAAGCTCGTCCGTACTGGACGTATTAGCATAAATCACCAAAGCCTTGCTAGCCTCCTCCCCGCCAGCAGCAGCGACTTGATCACCAGCAGCGGCACGCTTGCCCAAAGCGGAGACGCCATCAGAGAGGTCTACGTCGTCCATATTCACTTCCTGAGAAAGATTACGCAGCGCCGGGATCATATCCGAGCTCCTCGGCTGGGAGTAGTCCGAGTGTTGTGTGCCTTTGGAGGTGTGCTCCTGTACCTGAACATGCACGTGAGCATCTGCATGTGCATGGCGATCTTCCATTGCACCCTTGCTGCCTCCTGACATGGCTTGCATCTTTTCGGCTAGCATTGCATCAACGGCAGGGTTTCCGGAGCTGTGATCTGCTGCATGTTGCTGACGCCTCGCCGCGCTGCCTTCCGGGCGCCGCGCGCCTCGTCCACCTCGGCCTCGGGCCGATGACCCGGTGCTCTCTGAAGAGAAATCAAGGCCGCGGTAAGCCATCGGGTTGACCTTCGCTTTCACTGTTCCGGACTGCCTCCCAAAGCGGCGTGGTGGAGAACATTTGAGTTTGTCGCTATACTTGCCAGATGGAGGCCTTCCTTTCACCTTCCGGCCACACGATTTCTCCTTATGTCCGAGGTAGCCGTATGTGTAGCAGAAGTCTGGCAGTTTTTCATACTGAATTTGGAACTCAACCCTTGTTTTCTTCTCCTGCAGCTTGGCAGTCATGGCCACAGATGTCTCAAGCGCCCGGTACACCGGAACGGCCACCCGGACACGCACGTAGTTGCCTGTCTTCTCGTCGAGCTCCATTTGCAAAATTGTTCCTAAGTTGGCGCAGAGTGCTTTTACCACAGTCTCCGTCCTCTAGTTCATGGGCACATCGAGGATGCGCACCCAGATTCTCATCTTGTCCAACTTGTAGTCTGACACTTGCCTCATACCATCATACGCCTCAATCAGCAGCGGATCGTGCTCATACTGCCATGGCCCTCCCCCTAGGACACGAGACATGGCCTCGCAGCCGAAGTGCACGAGATATTTGTTGTCACCTTGGTAAGCATAATCAAAGTTCTCCCTCAACCTCCAACCATCTGCAATATTCTCAAACAGAGTACTAGGGGATGGCCGATCCAAGGAGTACACAAGCATTATCACAGTCCATGGGTGCTCCTGAGCCTGTAGCACACCATCTCCCTCCAAGTCGACCTCCACAAGCTCGGCATCCTCCTCGGGATCCTCTCCTTCTCTGAAAGCCTCTGGGCCTTCCTCATCCCGGCTGTTGCGCTCGCGAGCCGCCGGCGCCGACCTCGCCGTGCCCGCCGACCCCGCTGTCTCCAACTGGTTCCATATAGTCAGCGTCTGCAGCCGTGGGTTGATCCGCGCAGCAGCCTCGGATCCCTCGGAGGTAGGCTTCGGGCGAGCAGCATCCACAGAGGGAGCCCCGTATGCGCCCCCACCTTCCTCCGAGTTCGCCATGGCCGCCAGCGGCTTCTTTCCTGACTCGTGCGACGGCGGCGACATATTAGCGGGCGACGGCGGAGTGGAGATCTCAGGACTCCGATCTGGCGGCTTGCGTTGTCGTTTTGGTAGACCCACCGAAACCCTAGACGATTTTATGGAGTCGTTTAGGTGAGTTTCCTTGCGACGGGGGTTAGGGCAACCCGATCTTGACTCGGAGGCGGCTGGGACGCTGGGCACCTGGGGGCCAAGCGATCGGTCTGCGGACATGGCCGCTGCTGTTCCGACGACCAGCCTGGGCTTGGACGCGGAAGGAAGGCCACACACAGCGGGCGCGGCGGCCGGCGGTGGCGGCGGCGAGGCGATCGCCTAACTGCATGCGCGGGTATCGCCCATTCCTAATGCCTTGTCGGGGAAGGGTCTAAACCTTCTTTATTCAGCGCTGCCATTGCCGCCGCCGAGGCCAAAGCGATAAACATCCCAAAATCCTAAACTACTAGAGACTAAAATCAAAAGCTACCCCCCGCCTCGCACGCCCCCCCCCCTTCAAAAAAAAACACACACAGACGACCTCGGCGGTGGGGAGCCGCCGAGGGACGGCAGTGGAAGAAAACGCCCCTGGACGAGATCACCTTTTTCTTTCTTCGTGGGGAAGAAAGAAAAACGATGCACGAAGAAAGAAGAGCGGTATCTGGTGGAGATGTAAGTGAGACGGCGAGTTGCCCAATTCAGCCTGCAATAAATCCGTTTCAGGCGTACACGCCAGAGCAGTGAAGCCCTCCCTCGTGGGGGGTACAGGTAGAGAGAGGCCCATGTGGGTCCAACAAAAGAGTCGATCGCAAGTGCCACGCAATCCGGGGTCGTAGATCGTTTTGTGTCTGCTCCTCCGCCACTCGTCTCCACCAGGGCACCCGGCCGGCTCCTCTGATCGCCGGCCGCCTCTGATCGCCGCCTTGCCTCCCGCCGGCCGCCGCTCGACCGCACCGCCGGATCATCCGCCAAGGTATGAATGCGCGCCGCCATTTGCGCAATGCGGCAATGCCAGTGCCCTAGTTACTCGCACACGGGGAAAAGGTTAGAGATCTTACATTCTGACGACCTGCAATGCCATTGCCAAACATTGGCACTTGATACATCCCATTTCATCCGTGATCGCCCGTCGCCGTCTCTTTGTTGGCCCCTCCCGTGTCCGAATCCTGCCTCCGCCCGGTCCCAATTTGAGCATTGCCTGAAATGTTTTCCCAAGTCCCCTCCTGCCGCCGTTGCAGACGTGACGGATGCATTTGGTGCCAGGTACAGGCGCAACCGACCTGGCCTCCCGGACCCTCTCTGGCTCCGGCTGCTGCTCCATCGTGCATGCGTCGCAGACGGAGAAGGAAGAAGGACGAGGCGGCCACCACCAAGCCATGAAGAACGCATGGTGATGTCTCGTCTGGATTTTTATTCATTGCTTTCTCTTCTGGTATTTATGCCATCTGCATCTGCATGCATCTCACTCACCATCGGTTTGCTCTCGAGTTCTTTCTTACTCCTGCAAGATTTTTCATCCATGCTGCTGTGATCTTTCAGGCAGGCAAACTCCGGCATGAGCACAATCAGCAGGGAGCCGGTGCTGTCCAAGACCACCGAGAGGGGGGAGAATGACAGGCTCGAGTACGCGGTGTCGTCCATGCAAGGTTACCGTGCCAACATGGAAGATGCCGTGAGTAAAAACCATCCTGATACATGGTTTATCTTTGGTGAAATGCCAAGGCCTAACTTCCTGGTCTTCTTTTTCCCCAGCATGCAGCTGTTGGAGATCTTGATATTTCCACCGCCACATCGTTCTTTGGTGTTTATGATGGCCATGGAGGTTGGCATTCACTATTCAGTCCCATCCTCCTGCGAAAAGCAGAATTCAGATATATGCATGATACAGATTTAGCTCCTGGAATTCACATAAATCCTTTCACATCCTGCCCTTTTTGCAAGAAGTGCGTGCCATTTACTACCATCTGAAATGTTTCTTGATACAGGACCTGCTGTATCAATGTTCTGTGCGAAACACTTCCATCTTGAGGTCCAGAAGCATCCACACTTCAATGACAGTCTGCGTATTGCGGTGGAGAGCGCGTTCTTCAGGTTATTTAGTAGCTAAGCAATTCATGCATCCTATGAGTTCTTTGAGGCTACGCAGTTTCTCCCGGAGTTTTCTGCCGATACTACCAGGAGTATATAGTTTTGTGTCACATTTGTAATCGCTGTTGCTACTCGACTGTTGCAGAATGGATCAGATGATGATGACAGAGGAGGGACGGAGGGAATTATTTGAGTATAGCCCTGCTAATAATGCCAATACGAATTCGACTGTCAAGGATATGTTGCTCGGTTGTGCTTGTGTAAATGTGAAGGTCATATCTCATTTTTTATTTTTTACACATCCCCTCCAGTTATTTGTATGTAGAAATCTCATGTTATGAAAACACCTATTGTTTACTTCAGCTTGAGTTATTTGTCTGCAGAGACGCCCCGGGCCAGCAGACGTAGGAAGTACCGCCTGTGTGGCTCTCATCAGAGGCAACCAGATCATTGTTGGGAATGCTGGTGATTGTCGCTGCGTAATCTCAAGGAACGGTCAGGTACTTCTCTTCTCGGTGTCTGGCTGGTACCCGATCCGTGCAGTATTTTGTTATAACTGTGACCCCTAATAGTGCCTGGTTTTATCTTTGTTGTGTTCTAAGGCAACTGTTTTGACCACCGATCACAAACCGAGTGTGCCGGCTGAAAGACGGAGAATAGAGAACGCAGGACGCTCTGTTGTAGTTACTGGAGGAGCAGGTCGCATCGATGGTGGAATCGCGGTCTCCAGATCGATCGGTACAGTTTTATCTTGTATGTTCGTTTTTTGAGTTTATCACATTGTAATTGGCATTTTGCTTGCATTTCAGGTGATATGAGGTACAAAAGCAATAGCCGGCTGACCCCTGCACTACAAGCACTGACTTGTTCTCCTGAGATTCGCGTAGTGAGTTACTGAATTGTCATAAAAATCTGTATGTTTGTCCTGCTGGATACGGTCTAATGGAAAATGACCCTTTTGCTGTTAGGAGAACATAACTGATGAAACTGAGTTCCTTGTTATGGCATGTGATGGAGTCTGGTAAGTCCTCAACTAAATATATATTACTGTTGAAGCTTTGATCAATTATTGTTTGCTGTGATGACTATGATTAGTTTCATACATGGTACACGGACTCGAAATGACAGTTAGTTTCAACAGTCGCGTTTCTCTCGAGATATAGTTAGTAGTCTTTACCAAGGAAGAATTTTGTAGATTTGGGTTCAGTTAAATTTGCTTTGCTTTGGGCTAAGCTGCATCATCACCGTGTACATATCATTGTTGTATGATTTGCTGAAGGTACAGAATACCGGAATCTTTGCTGATCCCTTGTTGTGCTAGTATGGAGTACTTCATAATTTTTCCAGAAAAATGTTAACCTGAATGCATGAATATGAACTTAACCTGGTCAGTTGGTTGGAAAAAGATATTGAAATATGCCTGCCTTATCTTTATAATAAAGAACCTACTTTGAAGAACCTGGATCTTAGAATTTTTGGCCTGCATGTTGTTGGCAGTGAAGGAAACATGGTGAAGTGTAGCTAGGAATTTGTGCTCTGCCTTCCCGGACATACTCACTGACATAACTTATCTATCTCCCAGCTCTTTGCTCTATCTAAATTGCGAAAATATCATATGGAAACAAACATTCGGTGGAAACCGGTGAAAATATCATATTGAAACCAGCTTTTTGCTCTAAATTCACACACCTCTCGTTTTTTGCAGGGACGTCGTGCTAAACCAGGGCCTGGTTGAAATTATACGAAACAACATGAAATCTGTGAGCATTTCTTCTTGTTTCACCAGCATGTCTGCCTGTTTAGCTCATCAAATTCCCCTTTAACTTGACATATGTATTGCTGTGACCAACACACACATGCACACACAGGGGATGGACCTTGGGAAGAACTGCGAGGCCATCCTTGACATGTGCGTAGAGCCACCGCAACCGTCGGTCGACAACATGACCATCCTGCTGGTCCGGTTCAAGCACAAGGCGCCAGCGGCACCTGACCCGTCCAGAGCCGACGACGGGCCGCACGGCAAGCGCAAGAGCAAGGCCTCCATGGAACTGGGGGTGATGGACAACCCCAACAAGGCTGCGCCGCCTACTGCAAGCGCGAAAGCAAAGCCCCGCAGAAGCTTCTGAACCCGATGAGCCACGCAGTCACTGAGTTAGTCGTCTCCTTTGACTTGATTTCGCTAGGATGATTCCCCACATGAGTTAGAAGTTTGGACGGAGGCTTGGCTTGTGATGCACGAGTAATTTTGTTTACATTTTTTGTTCTCTTTTTGACTTGAGGATCACGCCATAATTGTTTTGAACTGTCAAGTGCATTCAGAACTTGGATATGCATATGCTCACTGGATGCATTCGGAAAAGTTATTTGAGTAGCTGATTAGCTGGGCCTGGGAGTGTATTAATTCCTTGCTGATACTTACTCCTTAATGCTTCATTCCAACGAGAAGATTCTGGAAAAGAAATCGCAACCGAAAGATTGTTGCAGTGGATTGATGAGAAGATTTCTGCAATTGGATATGCATATGCTCACGAGAAGATTCTGGAAAAGAAATCTTCCAACGAGTAGCTGATTTCTGCAATTTCTGAAATCGCAACCAATGTGTTGCAGGAAAATGATGAGGTGGTCACAGAAGACAGTTCCCTCTGTGACCAGCATCACATTTCTGCAATTGTACAAGGAAGGATTACTTAGCAGAGAGTTGATTGGGGACAGAGGGGGTTTTACTCTGCATCAACATGAGAATTGATAAGTGAAAAACTCTCTTACAAACAAGCTGCTACTTCAACATCCAAGAGAACTGCAACCCTGAAGCATATGATTCCTGAACTATTCGTACAAGAGCAAGCAGATCAAAATGTTACAGAACCAATGCAAGATACGTACAGATTCAGATTCTCGGCTCTACCAGTTTCTCTCAACTACGGGTTTGGTGATGACTGCAACTACAGAAACCCATGTACTGTTACTGTAAATCAAAAGCTCTCCGAAGGATAAACGCAGCAGCGATCCTGGATTGTTTTCATGACCGATGCAACGCGGCGAGACACGAGCCAGTCGTCCGGATGGATCACAATCCCCACACCCGTGCGCGCTCGGTCGGCATCATCAGCTAGGTCGAGCGCGCTTCCTCGGCGGGCCCTCGATGGAGCAGCCGACGCGCTTCCGGTCCTCTTCGCCGTACCACCCGTCGTCCTCCTCGTCCATGTCGGGGCCGCTGGAGTCCTCCTCGTCGGAGCTGCAAGCCGGCGGCGGAGGGGCCGCCACCACCGGCTTCGTGAAGATCTTGCGGACCACGCAGTCCATGTTCGCCTTGGGGCCCGGCTGCGCGGCGCGGAAGGCGGCCGCGCCCTTGTTGAGCCGGTACTCCTTCATCAGCCACGGCGTCGGCGCCCACGCCGCCCCGCCGTCGCAGCCCTTCCGCGGCACGTGGAAAGCGAACCTGCTTCGGAACGCGACCGCCTCCGCGGCCGCGCCGGCGCCGTGCACGTACCCCTTCTCGCGGCCGTACCGCGCCCAGCACCCGCCCGGCGCCGGCCGCGCGTCGCCGCTGGCCTGGGCGCCATAGAAGTAGCCCCACGCCTCCCCGTGCCGCCGCCTGCTGCTGGGGTGGAAGGGGAGCGCCGGGGGGCTCGCGGCGAAGACGTCCACGCCCTCCGCGACGTGCCCCGGGGTGGCGTCGCCCCGGAGCGCCTTGGGTGCGAGGTACTGCGTGATGATCTGGTGGCCGCTGGGCTCGAACGCGTGGCCCGGCGGCAGACTCCGCACGGCCGTTGCCATTGCCGCCAAGAACGAGCTTCTGGCCGAGATGAATCGAGGGTGGAAGTTTGTTAGGGAAGTTCGGGTGGTTTGGACTTTGGAGGGGAGAGGGGTTTAAGATGGAAGGCATTGGGTATGGGGCGATGAGCTATCATCAATTTTCTGTCCTTAACGGGATTCCCGTTGAAGCAAAAAACATCTCCATCTCAAAAAAGGTAACATGTCGACTAAAATCAGGAAATGTAAATCATATCTCTTTCGAAAAAAGAAAATACAAGTCGCATACATACATGCATAAATGTGGTTCTTGCTCGGAGGTTACATCATAGGGATGCAAGTGAACAAGTGGCGGAGCTTCAAAGAAAATGTTGGGCGGGCCAAACAAAGGAAGAGCACTGTTTTTTCAAAAAAAAAAAATCTGAGTCATACTCATTAGTCTGTAAAACAGGATTACAAGATGGAGTGAGAATATATGTATATATCAAGTGAATTTTGAAATGATCCTTTTTCTTTTGAAAACCAAATCAATTTTTCTCTAGGTGTGAGTGAGCTTGCTTACCATTGCTTATGGCTACCAAATATATGTTGTGATTTGGCTACCAAATATATGTTGTGATTTGTAAAATGCAAAGAACAATTGAGTGGAAGATCAGGATATCTAATGAAGCAATTGCAGGAAAATTAGATGTACAATGTAGTACTATTTTCATCTAATTCATGCCCCTCAATTGAGTGGAACAATCAGACTATCTAACCAGGACTATATGATGTATTTGACTACATCGTTGAACTCAGTATTTGGGAAAACAAATTAGATTAGCTGTGATCTCTTGCTTAATCGTAATTGCAAGGAAATTAGATGGAGTGATTGCTTGATTCGTCGATGTCTCTGCCTCCTGCCTGCTGCAGCCGTGAGAAACAGCAGGAGCTCGTGCCGGCTGGGTGCGAGAGAGCATGGCGACTTGCGACTGAGAGACCTCGAGCGCTTTGGATCGATCATATGCTTACTGGGCTGCAGGTGGGCTTTGCTTCGATGCATAGGTAAAATTAAAAGTGCAAAAAACCTGGACGGACCATGGCCCAGTTTGGCCCCAACAGAGCTCCGCCCCTGAACAAGTCCACTAAGTCCACAACAGTCCTCTAAAAAAATATTTCCTCTTAAAAAAGTCAACGACAGCCGCGTTGAGGATATTTGTATTAGCACATTTAGAAGAGCAACAGATATTGGTTTATTTTTGAAGGCGCGAATGATCGCGGACGTCCTCATGCATCCCTGATAAATGGAGTGTATGCAACAACCCAGTTGCACCACCTGGCATGGTTTCGACGACTCATTTTTGACCACATTAACACTACCCAATGCTCTTCCCCTCCCTCAACCTTATATTTGTGTCATTGACGTCGGATCTAACGATCGCCTCCTACACCTAATTATGGTGCTATGAGGAGTCGAGGACCAAACCACTGGCCTAAGTGGTGGAGCTTGACAAAAATGCGTGGGGAGAGGGGGCGCAAAAAAAATTTCTGGCAATAAACTAGAACTTGTAGCCTTAAGACAAAGTTATATTTACATTACCTATATTGGTTGCAAAGTACATGTATACTAAAAAAACTAGACCAAAACATACATCTTGTCTACTTGGATGCATATACTGTTAAGCCTTCAAATCTCAACGTGTCATTACCAAACCATGGAGGTTCTACATATCAGCCTGGTCGTCCTCCCTACACGGCGCTGTCGCCGGCTACACGCGTGGCCCAGAATTGGAGCTCTTCGTGAGTCAGCGTCGAGCCTGTGTGGCGGCAGTCATGTCGGATGAAATGGAGCAGTCGAGCGCCTGAGTAGCAATGCCCAAGGAGATGAAGCAGCAGCCGAGATGTGTATGCGTGAAGTTGAAGATGATAGGCATATTCATGCGTGCAAACATGGGATTAAGGCATACTAGCACCTCATAAAAATTAAATCTTGTTGGGGCTGGGAGCCATCTCCCCCTCGGACTTCTACATAGCTCCGCCGGTGACTGGCCTCATTGATTGCCTCCTTGTTGCAAGATTTCTTGTCGTTGGCATAACCATGCTCACACTTCCTCAACTGGGGAACGACCTTCTCCGCAATGCTTGCCTACCACCTCATCATGTGTAAGAAGGGTGGAACCTCCTATGCACACATCTTGAAAACAAGGGTTTCAAACATGAACAGGATCTTCGCGGCAGCCGAGATGTGTATGCGTGAAGTTGAAGATGATGGGCATATGCATGCGTGCAAACATGGGATTAAGGCATACTAGCTAGCACCTCATAAAAATTAAATCTTGTTGGGGCTGGGGGCCATGGCCCCTCGGACTTCTACATAGCTCCGCCGGTGACTAGCCTAATTGATTGCCTCCTTCTTGCAAGATTTCTTGTCGTTGGCATAACCATGCTCACGCTTCCTCAACTCGGCAAGGACCTTCTCCGCAATGCTTGCCTACCACCTCATCATGCGCAAGAAGGGTGGAACCTCCTATGCACACATCTTGAAAACAAGGGTTTCAAACATGAACAAGATCTTCGCCTGACTTCTGTTTCGTGTCCGCCTTAATTTTAGGGTGATCTTGCTCACAAGAACATCTCAAACAACTCAAGATGTCACCATGAGCTAGAGGACTCCAATCATATCCATCAAGTGTCCCTTCTCCGGTAGAGTCTGCCAAGACATCGGTGTCTGCCCACCAACCTTGTGGCGGATCTTTGGGGTCGTCAGCTGACGCCAGGGTTAGACTAGTCCTATTGGCCATCCATCCTACTTTTGATCCTGTGAAAAGTTTGAGACTCAAGGAATGCCAAGACCATTTAGGGCCAAGATGTTCTTAGCGCTACCACTCTCAAGTCAGTCGTCAATGACTTAGATCTCTCGACCTACTGGTTTATAAAATAGTGTGCTGAGGTTATCACTTACTCGTGGCAAATACCTCCATTCACATGCAGGTGCCTGTACAATCATTTTTTGTAAACGGTCTCCTACTTGGTTACTTGTCGAGTAACATATTTACACCCCCCCTCTCCCCTTCCCCATTCCTTAAAAAAGATAGTGTCAAACTCTACCAATTCAATCATTACAAAGACCAATACTGCTCATGTCTTGAGCACTGGTATATAATGATCTAGACCTTTGTCCTCCTAATTAAAACGTATGCTCATATCTATTTGAGGGTACCATAAAAGTCTTCAATCATCGTACATGGTCATCACAGAAAATATATTTTGACATCATATCAGAGATGTAGATTGTTTTATTTTACTGTGAAAACAAATTTATATCCTCAATTTTCAATAGACTTCGTTTGATTTTTTTAAGTGAGTCAGAATGTCTGAATTCATGCAAGTGTGCCCCACTCCATTGGTTTGCCCATGATAGAAAGCAATATGGGTCCACCCCTGAAGGAAACAACCAATGCGCAATGACTACCATAAGTTTTAAGGCATCTCCAACGCTGACTCCCTAACCGGACACCGTATCCATCCATGGACCAGTGGGGACCAGTCCATGGACACTAATGCGGGAGGCGACCATCCAAAGCTATCCCCTAAATGTCCACTAGTAATGGCAATTTAAAATTCAAAATCCGTCCGATCACATAGCACGCGCCGGATCACATCAGTCCCGATCACAATCAAAAAGGGGCAAGTATGCATAGTTTTAGATACCCGATCACAAAAGTATATTAGTTCGGCAGTTCGTGCAAAAAATGCTCTGCCTGACCGGCAATTCGAGCATCCACGCTCAATCTGTCGTTGCCACCGTCTCGGCCGCCTCCTTCTTTACTCTCTCCAAATGATCCTTCTGCCGCTTCAACATCTTGAAATAGACGGCTTGCACGGTTATCTTTGCATCGTCGTCTAAATCCTACATCTTCAAGGTCAACATCTTTGTGTCCTCCGAAGCAGCTGCGATCTCAATCTTTTTCTCTTCGAGCATGGCCTTCCTCTCTTCGATCTTGAGCATATTCTTGGTAACTAGATTGCTGGATTCTCCACCATCGCCGTGTCCGGCAGCTTCTCTTACGGGTCCATGCGTCAGCAATGACGAATAAGAACGGGAATTGAGTGAGAGCGGTGGGATGAAAGAGGAGAGTGAGGAATTTTGTCGCGAAATCAGTGCAATCAGCTACAAAAGCACGAGCTCTGCCTTAGTTTTGGGTGGCCCTAGGATGTCAGAGACCTACGTGGATAGCTAGTATCCGAACTCCTGCCAAGCCCCTGGTCTGGTTCCGGTTTGCGTGAAAACGACGGCCCGGACTGCTGACCGATGGGGGTCACCGTTGGATGGCTTGTAGGGTCTAGACAGTTGTGTTTTGAACGGATACAAGCAGTTGGGTGTCGGCGTTGGAGACGCCCAAGTATGGAAAGTGGATTATGTGTTTCAACTCTTTGAAGGAACAACCAAGCTCTCGACGGAATTCAACTATAGATAATGACTCGTGCGTTGCAACAAGAGTATAAATATTTTAGGTGGTGTTTGATTGGGCTGTGGATTTTTGAAAGCAGCTGCACAAAATCTCCTGGACAGCTATGAAAAATCTACCGTGAGAAAGCTATTGATTTACGTGTCCAAATTAGTATGGTTGTGCACAAACATTAAAATTTTATTTGACAAATCAATAAGAGGCTGGATAGCTGATGTGGTTTTCAAAGAAAATCAGAGATAAATAAAACAAAAAAATGGAGAGAGGAAGGGGGAAACGTGAAGGACTGAAACCTTACCGCGGAGAGAGATAGAGATCCAGAGAAAGCGCAAGGAAATAAACAAGTGAAATGGCACGTCAGTAACCAATACCGCGTATCCGCGCGCGCGCGCCCGGGTCCGAAACCAAAAACCTAGAAAACAGAATACTACGCCGACCATAACTCCTTTCCGCATCTCGCCAACTAATTAATCGCTCGCCTGGACGATGCCACGAGCCCCTCCATCACGCGTAGCCAGCCACGCTCTCGCAGACCACTCGGCTCGAGGTCCCGGCGACCACGACGACGACGGAGCAAGGGCCCATGCCGGACCTGACGACCCACCCCGACGGCGTCGCCTTCGCCCTCACGGCCTCCACCTGCCACGGCGCCGTCCGCCTGCGCGCCTCCGGCCGGCGCACGCTGGCCGCCGACCTCCACGAGCACCAGCTCTTCGTCCACCTCGTTCTCGACCGCGGCCGCCGCCGCGTCCTCATGGGCAACAAGGGCGGCAGCGCCGCCGAGTTCCTGGGCATGGAGCGGCGCAGGCGGGCCGAGGCCGTCGCGCGCATCGTGGCGAGGGCCCGGTTGCCGCCGGAGTGCGCCGAGGCCGTGGAGCGGCTGTGCGTGGCCTCGGCGGCGTACGGCCGGGAGAATGCGTGCGACGACGTGACGGTTGCCGTGGTCTGGAAGCCACGCACCGGCCTGGGAACAGGGTTCGCCGCCGGTGCCAATCTTCCGTCACATGCGTCGTCCTCCGCGTTGAGCATCTCTAATTTGACTTGGTTGTTCGGCTACAGCTAGGTCCAGCACGGCTGTGATACACTATACATCGCCGATTCTTAGTTTTATTTGGACATGTAAAATTCCGGCTGACCCTTGTAGGATTAACTGTGCATATGTATGCCTAATCATCAACCTGATAGTTTCAGATACCACAGCTTCAGCTACAGATGCAAGCTTATGTCAATCACAATATCACTCTGTCTCATCGCCCAAAGCAGCGGCAATGGTGCCACCGAGGCCCTTCGCTAAGTAACAACAAAATTACAGGTGATCAGTGTAGGACTGTTAACTGTGCATATGTATGCCTAACCATCAACATGCCATGTAATTTCAGATACCACATCGGTAGCTTCTGCTACTGATGCAACCAGTCAATCACAATATCACATCACAAAACGGCTCTCTGTCTCATCGCCCAAAGCAGCAAAGAGTTCAACACAAACACACACAAGCAAAACTTGGAAATTATACAGGAAATAAGGTAAGTCGAAGGATGGTAAAGATACCAACCAATACGGTAAGACCAAACGCAAAGCTCAAATTAGCATCAACACAAGTCACTTCGATTGCATCAAATTCATGAAAGTGCGCGGCGATATGGTAGGCAATGGAGCCACTGAGCCCCTTTGCTAAGTAACAACTACAAAACTCCAATAACATAAGAAACCACGACACAAGCGCCTACTGCAGGACCGTCCCTCTGACTTATATGATGCCGATCTTGTTGGCCACGTCAAGAGCATCATAGTCTGGTGTCAGCTTCACGTACGCCTTCTTCTTGCCATCAGGCCTGCAAAATTGCAAGTTTGGTTGGTCACCTAGCTGCACGTCATAGAGGATCAAGCAAGCAGCACAAAAAACGAACATGTGAGCAGAATACTAACCTGATCAGGGTGTTAACCTTCTTGGCCTGGATGTCGTACATCTTTTTCACGGCAGCCTTGATCTTTTTTTTGTCTGCCTTCAGGTCGACGATGAAGACAAGGGTGTTGTTGTCTTCAATCTTCTTCATCGCAGACTCAGTGGTAAGCGGGTACTTGAGTATCTGGTACTGGTCTAACTTGTTCCTGCCAGGGGTGCTGATCCTGGGGTACTTGGGGTCCCTGGCCTTGGACAGGGTCTTGGGGCGGTGAAATGTCACAGACGTGCGGATCTTCTTTGCGGTCTTCTTGATTGACCCGGACTTCACAGCCTTGGCAACCTTGGCAGCCTGGGCCTTGGCATCGCCCTTCTTGGCAACAGCAACTGGTAACAGATGGAAACAATAATCAGCTAATGGGCTTCGCAGCAAGACATACAGAATGACAGATGAGAGTAAGCTTCTGGATCATAAAGGGGCAATTCAGTCAAGCATGAGTTTAAGTTTTTAACATGGCAAAGAGTAACAAGTTGCAGCATATCACTGAAATTTGCAGAGCATACTATTGGAGCACCATTCAGTTGGCAAAAGAAATTTTGCCATAAAAATTTGTCAGTTTTATGTATGACAAAGAACAAACATTTTACAAGAGCAACCAAATAGTGAAAACTGCATTCATTCATGTTAACCAATCCAATAGTGAGACCACAATACTGTGAGATGTAAAGCAAACTTTGAACTACACATGAACTCAAATCTAAAGCACCTGAAATGTCTGCATTAGCATTTTCAACAACAAAAAATGGAGGCACATAGTTCTGCAACATTTTGAGGTTACCTTTGGGAGCCATTTGAGCTTCTCAGGACAGCCTCTTGAACTGCAAACACAGACGAGCAGCGATTTCAGATCGATATAACGAGAAACGATATAGGAAAATACAATGACATTAGAAAAGCAAGCTGTGTGTGTTGGAAGAGGAAACTAGTCTAGTTTTCCGAGCTAAAGCAACTCAGAGCGTCTTCTACCACAAGGGTAAATCGAAATCCAAACAACAACATTTCCCGAGCACAGTATTTCGACAGACCATGTGATGAAAATACATGAAACAACTATAAACAGAACACTAACTCGATTCGTCATGAACTGGAAACAGGGATAAGCCACAAGCCCAAACAAGCATCTAATTTGACGCCCAAATCTACCAACCATGATCATCACGCGCAACAAAACATAAACATCTCCTACACATCTGGACTACTAACGGATCTTCACACTACCGCGGAATAGGACGGGCTACGGGACAAATCACTGAGGAAAACAACAGCTACTGCCATGAACAACGACGCCGACGCTACAGGAGAAGCACGGGATTTCGCGCGCATGGAGCGGATCCGGCATCTCGTCAAGAACGAGGGAGCCGCGGGGGCTCGACGCCGGCTAACTGAGGCGAAGAAGAGCGGAGCATGAGCACGGCGGCGGGGGAGGGGTGGGATGGGGAGGTGGCGGCGGGCGGCTTACCTTACCTTCCTGGGGTGCGGGCGCGAGGCGATGCGAAGACGGCTGAGGAGGAACCCTAGCGGCCACGCGTGCCAGGCCTTTATATCGTGGAGTCGAGCGACTCCCTCGTCTAGGGTACAGACTGGGCTGGGCCTGATTGGGCTGTACAGATCGCCGCGAGGCCTTGACGCCGATAAGTTAGTTATCTCGCACGTTTTTTTTTTCCTAAATTGAGTTTTTCTTTAAATGCTATATCTCGTTTTAAATTGCTTTGCGTTTTTAAAGCGAAAAATCACTTCGGCTCTCCGGCAATACCGCTCGTTCTGCCAAAAATATTTTCTCAGTTTTTTTCGGTCTTGCAATAAACAACCAAAAAATCACATGTGTGGTGATCTGCATTTTTTTAATAGATAAATTTTCATAAGATAATTCTAGCGCATGCGGCTTGTGAAGAAATAAGAAGTCTGGTCTTGTTTGTATAGATTTGAATTTGCTTTTCCAACCATTGCTTGTTTTCATTTTCCAACCCCAACCCATGCGCATGGTTTTTGGCTGATTTTTTGTATTACTAGGAAAAAATAAACTATTTTCACCCATCAGGAGCACTAATACCCGAGAGCCAAAAGGCTACCGTAAGGATTTTTTTGGATTTTTTTAGTTTTTGCAAAAATAAAAAATGTTAACCAAACCCTGAAAAATAAAATAATTACATTGAAATCTTTACGGTGCACTAACTTCTTGAACAGGCGGTTGGAGTGCCACCGCAAGACGCTCCAATACCCGAGCCAGATTAACACGGTTGATCGCGGACAAGAAGTCGTCAAGGCTGTTGTTCTATCGGGACCATTGCCTAGAGAGGAAGTCCTGACGGGCGGAAGAGACACATGTCTACAAGTATTGATTCCAATAAACCCCACACGCTACGCGCTGACACCTGAGGGCTCATCAGATATAATGAAGATTACGTTGCAGGACCCAACATCAAGGGAAGTCATCATCGTAACGCCGATAGACTCTACAAACCCTAAACTCACTGTCCCAAGCAGGGCACGTCGATAGACTCTACAAACTCTAAACTCACCGTCCCAAACATACGACATGAATCTACGGCCTGTGAATCATCGATGTGCCATTTCTGGCGCAGGCCATATTAACTTACGTTGTGCCTTAATTATGGGTCTCACTTGCTAGTGGCATGAATCACACAATGAGAGATTATTTGTGGCATGCCATTTCTAGCGCATGCCCCCGGTAACTTAGGTCGCGCCCCATCTTTTGGGTCTCACTTAGTAGTGGCATGAAGTTTTGATGGCACACTGATGAGTGATATTTTTACACTCATTTACCCTTTATTTAAACCGAGATATTTCATTAAAACTGAGATATTCGCTCCGATATTGCTACTATGACTAATAGATGCAAAGGATTTCACAAATCCTCTCTTTGGGATGAGGCTTGCATGCTCCCTCACGGCGCTCCCATCCGTGCTCCCAACTCACCCATTCCTCATCCAATGGTCGTGCTAGTTTCCTTCCCCGATCGTTTCTTTACCAGGAAAAAATAGGCAAATAAATCATGTATTTCCTTCTCCCCTCGGTACCCCACCTTTCTTCGGTACATACTTGTTTCTCTCTCAGTCCCTCCCGTAACACTAGTGTTGCATTAAATTTGGAGGGGATATCAATGCTAATTTCATGGTTTTACCGCCGACGAACAAAGAACACAGGTCTGGGTGCCAAACCAACCAATCATCTGTTAATCCATATGGGGAATCACAGAAATCTCACCACTGATGAAGACATGAGCTCATCAAACAAGGTCAATCTCAGCCAGAAGCAAAAGCGCATTAGATAAATCAGATCAACTATGAGTATGATCATAGACAGAAGTACAACGAATGAACTATCTCAGACATATACAAGTATCAGGCAAAGGAGAAAATCAGGGCGGCGACAGGAGGAAATCCGTCGATAGCTGGCTAACTGGATGATGGAAGGGTAAGCGGAAGGGAAAAGAAAATATATGTATTACGGGAGAGAGAATAAGTATGAAGGGGAGAAGGAGATACAAGATTTATTTGCCTTTTATTTTCTTGAAAAGGTACGCTGGGAAGGAAACTAGCGTAACCGTTGGATGAGTAATGGGTGCGTGGGAGCACGGATGGGAGCACCGCAAGGGAGCAGACAAGCCTCGTCCCTCTCTTTGATGTGTTTCCACATGAAATGGGCTAAAAATGGAAGAAATCAAGTGTGAACATGGAAAGAAGTGAAGGATGAGATAGAAGAAATCAAGACGAGACACACCGGAAGAAATATCACAAAAGACGACATTCCATGTGAACAACTTTTATAAAGGGGATCAGGTCGAAATGTGAACAGAAAGTCCGCGAGTGAAGTCAGAACGGAGTCATCTTCATCCATCTCCATCAACACTAGTTGCCGCCATTTCCATCTCCATAGCCACCATCACCACCATAGATCTTCTTCCTCTAGATCATACTTGTAATCATGCACCACACACGTCATCCATTGTAAGACATATTACCAATCAATCATTCCCCATGATATGTTTTTCAATGTGTTCTTCGTGTGATCTGATCTCCTTGTGTGAGTAGTTTGGTAAAGTATGGGTTGAGGCAAAGGACTTGCAACCCTCTATATTTGTTGTGGGGATCAGTGGAACTACTTTGAATTAACGTCCCGTATGTGTAAAATAAAATTGTTTCGTAGATGTCTCTTGTCTCATCTACGTTCTTCATCCCTGCAGGTACCCATGATCCCCATGATCATGAGGAACGAGCCACAAAGAGGCTAAGGGCAGGGAGACCATGAAGTGTTATTCTGAACACAAGTGACAGAAGGGTTTAGTACGGTAACACGGATCTGATGACCCACAAATATAGGGGATCAATTGTAGTCCTTTTGATAAGTAAGTGTGTCGCACTACAGGAATCAAATAATTTGCCGTCTGTGAATCACAGACGGCAAAGACCTTAATACAGACGGCAAAGATTTTACCGTCAGAAAGCAGACGGCAAGGATAAGTAGGCAAAGAATACTTTCCCGTCAGCTTTTGACCAGGCAGATGGCAAAGATTTTGCCGTCAGCCAACTATAGATTTGCCGTCTGCCGCAAAAATAACACACGGCAAAACCACGTTCTTTGCCGTCAGTCAAAACTTGTTCTTTGCTGTCATCTAGACTAAAGTACACGCCGGACACATGAACATCAAATCAATAGAGCAGGTTCAGCTCACGTTAGATTTGGTTTCGACACGGCCGTGCTACCTTTCATTCATTGTAGGTGGACTGGTGGAGTTACAGAGAAGTTACACTTGTAGGTGGAGTTATAGAGAAGTTACACAGTTGTCCTGAAAATTTACACAAAGGACCCTAGAAAGTAAAAATAAAAGCAATCAAGTCCTTCGTCCTTGTCCACTGCAGGAACAGGGACTTGACCGTCGGCCGTCCTTCTACTGGCCGGGGATCCATGCCGCCGCCTTGCCCTGCTCGCCTAGCCGCGCCACCGCACAGCCGCCCGGCCATCCTCTGCACCAGCGCCCGGCCATGCTCGCCGCGCAGACGCACGGCCCAGCTCGCCCGCGCCCTGCTAGCGCCGACCGCCCGCGCGTCGCTTGCAGCGGCCTCCCGCGCCGGCTGCCCTGCCCGCACCGGCCGGCAGCAGGCGTGCCCTGGTCGCCCGACCTGGTCTCCGAACCGGCGCCCGGCCATGCTCGCCGCGTAGCCGCACGGCCCTGCTCGCCCGCGCCCTGCTAGCGCCGCCCGCCCGAGCGTCGCTCGCAGCGGCCTCCCGCGCCGGCTGCCCTGCTAGCGCCGCCCGCCCGCGCGTCTCTTGCAGCCCGGAGCGACCATGCCCTGCTCGCGCCGCCCGCCTCGGTTGTTCCTGGAGAAAGAGAGAGGGAGGATTCAGAGAGGGACGGAGCAGAGGAAGGGGAGGCCGGAGGCCTGCCGGCGGTGGCAGAGGATTCGCTGGCCGGAGGACCGAGGCTGGTGGCGCCGGCGGGTCAATCTGGAGGCGGGCGAGCGGGATACGCCGGCGCGAGAGAGAGAGAGAGAGAGAGAGAGAGAGAGAGAACGTGCGGTGGGGTGGGCTGCGGGTGGATAAGGTGGGTTGGTTGGGCTGCGGGTGGTGGGGTGGGGACAGAGAGATCGTAGGGATGGGGTGGGTTGCGCATCTGCGGTGGATATTGCTGCCACGTCAACGATCCGTGGGATCGATCCGTGGGCTGTGTTTCTTGTTTGCCGACTGTTTTCTTTATTACATACGGCAAAGAACTCATTTTGCCGTCATCAAATAAAATACATACGGCAAAGATCTTTGCCGTCTGCGTTTTTCATTACAGAAGGTAAAGATTATACTTTGCCATCTATAATAAAAAAAGCACACGGCAAAGAGCTTTGCCATCTGTATTTTGTTTTACAGACGGTAAAGTGAGTTCTTTGCCGTCCGTGTTTTTTTAGCAGACGGCAAAGTCTATTTTACCGTCAGTTTTTCTTTGCCGTCTGTTGATGACGGCAAACCTTTTCTTTGCCGTCTGCCCGACGAAAAGCTGACGGCAAAGATGTCCCCTAACAGCAAATTAGTTGTTTCCCGTAGTGTCGAACCCAACAAGGAGTAGAAGAAAATGACAAAGTGGTTCTCAGTAAGGTATTTTCTGCAAATATTAAAAGTATCGGTGATAGATAGATTTGTAGCAAGATAATTCGTAACAAGTAACAATAATAAAAAGGTGCATCAAGGTGGCCCAATTCTTTTTATAGCAAAGGACAAGCCAGTAAGTTCTCTAATAGCAAGCAAGGCACTCTCGAGGACACGTGGGAATTGTCATCTAGTCATGTTCATCATGCTTAGTTGATTCACGTTCGTTACTTTGGTAATTTTATATGTGGGTGGACCGGTGCACTACAAAAAAGACACATCCGTGATATTTTGGGCTGAACGAAAAAAATATGTCATGCTTATGACACTTCCAAGACGATAGTTGTGACAAAACCCAATATCATCATACATGTGGTGGGCTCCTACTTCTATGACAAAAAATCATGACAGAAAATGGGCTTTTCGTCCTGGGCGGGCCGGAGACGCAGCTGCATGACATTCTTTGGGCCGTCCATGACAGAAAAAAAACCGTGATAGAAGCGAGGGCGAGGAAAATATCAGGGAGTTCCCGGTTACGGTGGGTGGTCGGGGCCGAGAGATGCACGGAGGGATTGCGTGTTTCTGTCGTACACGTACGCGCGTGGGTGCGAGACGTTGGGCTCTAACTAAACCCGGGCGAGGCATTTGCCTACTGAAACCGAGCGATTGCACTGGCTACGCGTTACTGAACCTGAGCGGTCGATCGATCCATGGCTGTTAACTGAACCCGATCGAGCGATTCCTTCGCTATTGTTGCTAACTGAAGCCGATCGGACCTGCTGCCTCTTGATGAATAGTGAACGTTGTTGGGGGTTGGATGAACAGTTCCCGGTGGGGGGTGGATGAACAGGACCCTGGGGTAGTAGCTAGAGGTCGTTGCCGCTGGATGAATAGGACCCCAATCGAGCCGGTTGGGGGTGGATGAACAGGACCCCGTGGAGGGGTTGAACAGTAGCCGATGGAGGGCTGGATGAACAGTAGCCCGTAGAGGGGTGGTTGAACAGTAGCCGGTGGAGGCTTGATGAACAGGAGCCCGTGGATGAATGGTAGCTGGTGAAGGCAGGAGGGAGACGTCATGGATGAACAGTCGCAGATGGAGGCTGGAGGAGGTCGACGGTGGATGAACAGTAGCCCGTGGAGGCTGGAGTGAGGTAGTAGATGGTGGATGAATAGTAGCCCGTGGAGCCCCGTTTTGTGGTACGCCACACCCCTCCCGATGAACAGTAGCCCCATTTCGACCATAGGAGGTCGAAGAGAAGTCTGTTTCCTCCGTTTTGCGGTACGCCACACCCCTCTCGATCAACAGGACCCCGTTTCGACCGTAGGAGGTCGAAGAGAAGTTTGTTTCCTTTGTTTAGCGGTACGCCAGACCCCTTTCGGTGAACAGGATCCCGTTTCGCCCGTAGGTGGTCGAACACAAGGCCGTTTCCTCCGTTCTACGGTGCGCCACACCTTGTTTCGGCTGTTCCGTCCAAGCCGGTTGGCTCCCGATGAACACGATCCATTTTGTTGCCTCCCGATGAACACGACGATGCAGTTTCTTCGTTCCGAGCCAATCGGTTGGCTTCCCATGAATAGGACGTCGTCGCTGCCTCTTCATGTACACGAGCCATGGCCGTATGTATGTGCGAGTAGGCGTTCGAGACCCCACCCATATGTACGTACGTGGCCGTATTTACTTTCTTGCACCATGGTTGTACGTACGTGTACACGATATTGATGAGACTGCGTGACATGCTACGTCCGCGCCTCTACTACGACATGTGCCCCTTTTTTCATGGTAATACTTGTCTAATTCATACGTGTCCTTCCTTACTCGGCCACGGTTCATCGTTGCAGTCTGCAGACAGATCGGTCGACCAGTATGTACGTACACGTTCGTGACTAGAATGACAACGCTACGTACACTTCGACCAGGTGGGTCCTGATTGTCAGAGAGGATAAGGAGACACTTCCTTGCGCGCGAAGTTATTGCTGGTGGGTCCCAACTGTCAGGGGGAGAACTTTTTTTTGCCCGTAATATGGATGCACTTTCTTGCGTGCGAAGATGTAGCTGGTGGGTCCCAGCAGTCAGGGGGAACATTTTTTTCGCGAAATACGGTGGCCCATCCGGTGGGTCCCTGCTGTCAGGTGGAGGAATAATTATTTTACACGTAATAAGGTTGCACTTCCTTGCTGCGGCCGTGGACCCAACTGTCAGTCTCTCCACATACAGTACTCTTCCAATCGAAGTCGTTCCTTGACCACATTGACCACGCCGCGCCGAGAGCACTGATACGTCTCCAACATATCTGTAATTTTTGATTGTTCCATGCTATTATATTATCTGTTTTGGATGTTTAATGTGCTTTAATATACCTTTATATTATTTTTGGGACTACCTACTAACTAAAGGCCCAGTGCAAATTGCTGTTTTTTTTGCCTATTTGGGTGTTTCGCAGAAAAATAATATCAAACAGAGTCCAAACGGAATGAAACCTTCGAGAGAGTTATTTTTGAAACAAACGCAATCCAGGAGACTTGGAGTGGACGTCAAGGAAGAAACGAGGCGACCACGAGGTAGGAGGGCACGCCTAGGGGGGTAGGCGCTCCCCCCACCCTCGTGGGCCCCTTGTGGCTTTGCTGACCTAGTTCTTTCGCCTATATATACTCATATACTCTGAAAACATTCGAGAGCACCACGAAACCCTATTTCCACCGCCGCAACCTTCTGTACGCGTGAGATCCCATCTTGGGGCCTTTGCCGGCGCTCCGCCGGAGGGGGAATCGATCATGGAGGGCTCCTACATCAACACCATAGCCTCTCTGATGATGTGTGAGTAGTTTACTGCAGACCTTCGGGTCCATAGTTATTAGCTAGATGGCTTCTTCTCTCTCTTTGGATCTCAATACAAAGTTCTCCTCAATTCTCTTGGAGATCTATTCGATGTAATTCTTTTTGCGGTGTGTTTGTCGAGATCCGATGAATTGTGGTTTTATGATCAAGATTATCTATGAACAATATTTGATTCTTCTCTGAATTCTTTTATGCATGATTTAATATCTTTGCAAGTCTCTTCGAATTATCAGTTTGGTTTGGCCTACTAGATTGATCTTTCTTGCAATGGGAGAAGTGCTTAGCTTTGGGTTCAATCTTGTGGTGTCCTTTCCCAGTGATAGCAGGGGCAGCAAGGCACGTATTGTATTGTTGCCATCGAGGATACAAAGATGGGGTTTATATCATATTGCTTGAGTTTATTCCTCTACATCATGTCATCTTGCCTAATGCGTTACTCTGTTCTTATGAACTTAATACTCTAGATGCATGCTGGATAGCGGTCGATGTGTGGAGTAATTCTAGTAGATGCAAAATTGTTTTGGTCTACTTGTCGCGGACGTGATGCCTATATACATGATCATGCCTAGATATTCTCATAACTATGCGCTTTTCTATCAATTGCTCGACAGTAATTTGTTCACCCACCGTAGAATTTGCTATCTTGAGAGAAGCCACTAGTGAAACCTATGGCCCCGGGTCTATTTTTCATTATATTATTTTCCTAGCAACTTGTTGTTTCTATCGTTGTTTATTTTGCAATCTTTATTTTCCAATCTATACAATAAAATACCAAAAATATTTATCTTATTATCTCTATCAGATCTCACTTTCGTAAGTGACCGTGAAGGGATTGACAACCCCTTTATCGCATTGGTTGCGAGGTTCTTGTTTGTTTGTGCAGGTACTAGGGACTTGCGTATTACCTCCTACTGGATTGATACCTTGGTTCTCAAAAACTGAGGGAAATACTTATGCTACTTTGCTGCATCACCCTTTCCTCTTCAAGGGAAAACCAACGCATGCTCAAGAGGTAGCAAGAAGGATTTCTGGCGCCGTTGCCGGGGAGGTTGCACCAAGTCAAGTCAAGATTTGATCTCCCGTCAACAAGCCATTTCTGGCACCGTTGCCGGGGAGATCTATGCACAAATCAATGAAGGAAATATGCCCTAGAGGCAATAATAAAGTTATTATTTATTTCCTTATTTCATGATAAATGTTTATTATTCATGCTAGAATTGTATTAACCGGAAACATAATACATGTGTGAATACATAGACAAACAGAGTGTCACTAGTATGCCTCTACTTGACTAGCTCGTTAATCAAAGATGGTTATGTTTCCTAACCATAGACAAAGGAGTTGTTATTTGATTAACGGGATCCCCGGGTACCGAGCTCGAATTCGCCCTATAGTGAGTCGTATTACAATTCACTGGCCGTCGTTTTACAACGTCGTGCTATTGTTTTCTTCATGACTTATACATGTTCCTATGACTATGAGATTATGCAACTCCCGTTTGCCGGAGGAACACTTTGGGTGCTACCAAACGTCACAACGTAACTGGGTGATTATAAAGGAGCATTACAGGTGTCTCCAAAGGGAGATGTTGGGTTGGCGTATTTCGAGATTAGGATTTGTCACTTCGATTGTCGGAGAGGTATCTCTGGGCCCTCTCGGTAATGCACATCACATAAGCCTTGCAAGCATTGTAACTAGGGACATTTACATCTATGCCCTTAACTCGAACCCACTACTCAGTTTTGCCCCTAATTTTTAGGTATGCTCAGTTTTGCCCCTCCGCCGTTAGTTTCACTTATAGAAATGCCCTTCTCTGCCGTTACCGTCCGGTCAAAGGTCTTTGACCGTCCTGAAAAAATAGCAAAAAAAATCAAAAAAATATGAAATTTGGTGGGATCGAAGATAGTCATGTCCACAAGGCGCGTGCACATTTTCATGCCGTTCGGACACTCCGGGAGCTCGTGTCAAAGGAAAACATAAATTTTGTACGCATGCGAGCAGTAAATTCAAAAAAAATAGAAAAAAAATCAAAAAAATATGAAATTTCGTGGGACTCAAGATATTCAGGTGCGCAAGATGTGTGCACGTTTTTGTTGTGTTTGGACATTGTAGGAGCTCGTGGAGAAAAAAAACAAATTTTAGCTCAAAAAACTTTGAAAAAATGCACTATTTTGTTTTTTGTTTCTCTAGAGCGCCCCGTACGTCATTTGATCACCAAAACTTGCAAGCACTTTGTGCACTCAAGCCTCTTTGACGCCAAATAAATTCAAATTTTTTTGAACTTTTTTGCTATTTTTTTCGAATTTACTGTTCATAGGCATAAATTATTTTTGTTTTCCTTTGCCACGAGCTCCCGGAGTGTCCAACCAACACAAAAATGTGCACGCGCCTTGCGGACATGACTATCTTCGATCCCACCAAATTTCATATTTTTTTGATTTTTTTTGCTATTTTTTTCTGGATGGTCAAAGTACTTTGACCGGACGGTAACGACGCAAAAGGGCATTTCTATAAGTGACACTAACGGCGGAGGGGCAAAACTGAGCATACCTGAAAATTAGGGGCAAAACTGAGTAGTGGGTTCGAGTTAGGGGCAGAACTGGAATTGGCCCTTGTAACTAATATGTTAGTTGCGAGATGATGTATTACAGAACGAGTAAAGAGACTTGCCGGTAACGAGATTGAACTAGGTATAGGAATACCGACGATCGAATCTCGGGCAAGTAACATACCGATGACAAAGGGAACAACGTATGTTGTTATGCGGTCTGACCGATAAAGATCTTCGTAGAATATGTAGGAGCCAATATGGGCATCCAGGTCCCGCTATTGGTTATTGACCGGAGACATGTCTCGGTCATGTCTGCATTGTTCTCGAACCCGTAGGGTCCGCACGCTTAAGGTTACGATGGCAGTTATATTATGAGTTTACATGTTTTGATGTACCGAAGGAGTTCGGAGTCCCGGATGAGATCGGGGACATGACGAGGAGTCTCGAAATGGTCGAGACGTAAAGATTCATATATTGGATGATATGGTTAGGCCAAGGGGTCAAGCCCATGAGGCTTTAGGTCGGTGCAAAAGGAGTTTTGCGGAGGCCAGGGGGCCAAACGCCGGAGACCCTGGCGTCTGGCCCTGGGCCAGACGCCAAGGCCCATGGCGTCTGGGCCAGACGCCAAGGATTGTGGCGTTTGGTCCTGGAGTCCGAGTGGGACTCTTGCCTTTCGGGCAAAACCGACTTTGAGGAGGCTTTTGCTCCAAGTTTTGACCCCGGGGCTCAACATATAAATAGAGGGGCAGGGCTAGCACCATAGAAACAACAAGTTGATCCACGTGATCTATTCCTTAGCCGTGTGCGGTGCCCCCAGCCACCATATTCCTCGATAATACTGTAGCGGAGTTTAGGCGAAGCCCTGCTGCTGTAGTACATCAAGATCGTCACCACGCCGTCGTGCTGACGGAACCCATCCCCGACACTTTGCTGGATCGGAGTCCGGGGATCGTCATCGAGCTGAACGTGTGCTCGAACTCGGAGGTGCCGTAGTTTCGGTGCTTGATCGGTCGGATCGGGAAGACGTACGACTACTTCCTCTATGTTGCGTCAACGCTTCCGCAGTCGGTCTGCGTGGGTACGTAGACAACACTCTCCCCTCTCGTTGCTATGCATCACATGATCTTGCGTGAGCGTAGGAATTTTTTTTGAAATTACTACGAAACCCAAAAGTGGCATCCGAGCCTAGGTTATTTATGTTGATGTTATATGCACGAGTAGAACACAAGTGAGTTGTGGGCGATATAAGTCATACTGCCTACCAGCATGTCATACTTTGGTTCGGCGGCATTGTTGGACGAGACGACCCGGACCAACATTACGCGTACGCTTACGCGAGACCGGTTTCCCCGACGTGCTTTGCACATAGGTGGCTTGCGGGCGACTGTCTCTCCAACTTTAGTTGAACCGAGTATGGCTACGCCCGGTCCTTGTGAAGGTTAAAACGGAGTCTATTTGACAAACTATCGTTGTGGTTTTGATGCGTAGGTGAGATTGGTTCTTGCTTAAGCCCGTAGCAGCCACGTAAAACTTGCAACAACAAAGTAGAGGACGTCTAACTTGTTTTTGCAGGGCATGTTGTGATGTGATATGGTTAAGGCATGATGATAAATTTTATTGTATGAGATGATCATGTTTTGTAACCGAGTTATCGGCAACTGGCAGGAGCCTTATGGTTGTCGTTTTATTGTATGCAATGAAATCGCGATGTAATGCTTTACTTTATTACTAAACGGTAGTGATAGTCGTGGAAGCATAAGATTGGCGAGACGACAACGATGCTACGATGGAGATCAAGGTGTCGCGCCGGTGACGATGGTGATCACGACGGTGCTTCGGAGATGGAGATCACAAGCACAAGATGATGGCCATATCATATCACTTATATTGATTGCATGTGATGTTTATCCTTTTACGCATCTTATCTTGCTTTGATTGACGGTAGCATTATAAGATGATCTCTCACTAAATTATCAAGAAGTGTTCTCCCTGAGTATGCACCGTTGCGAAAGTTCTTCGTGCTGAGACACCACGTGATGATCGGGTGTGATAGGTTCTACGTTCAAATACAACGGGTGCAAAACAGTTGCACACGCGGAATACTCAGGTTATACTTGACGAGCCAAGCATATACAGATATGGCCTCGGAACACGGAGACCAAAAGGTCGAGCGTGAATCATATAGTAGATATGATCAACATAATGATGTTCACCATTGAAGACTAATCCATTTCACATGATGATCGGTTATGGTTTAGTTGATTTGGATCACGTGATCACTTAGAAGATTAGAGGGATGTCTATCTAAGTGGGAGTTCTTAAGTAATATGATTAATTGAACTTAAATTTATCATGAACTTAGTCCTGGTAGTATTAGCATATCTATTTTGTAGATCAATAACTCACGTTGTTGCTTTCATATGTTTATTTTGATATGTTCCTAGAGAAAATTGTGTTGAAAGATGTTAGTAGCAATGATGCGGATTGGATCCGTGATCTGAGGTTTATCCTCATTGTTGCACAGAAGAATTATGTCCTTGATGCACCGCTAGGTGACGGACCTATTGCAGGAGCAGATGCAGACGTTATGAACGTTTGGCTAGCTCAATATGATGACTACTTGATAGTTTAGTGCACCATGCTTAATGGCTTAGAATCGGGACTTCAAAGACGTTTTGAACGTCATGGAGCATATGAGATGTTCAGGAGTTGAAGTTAATATTTCAAGCAAATACCCGAGTTGAGAGATATGAAGTCTCTAACAAGTTCTATAGCTAAAAGATGGAGGAGAATCGCTCAACTAGTGAGCATGTGCCCAGATTGTCTGGGTACTACAATCGCTTGAATCAAGTGGGAGTTAATCTTCCAGATAAGATAGTGATTGACAGAATTCTCTAGTCACCATCACCAAGTTAGTAGAACTTCGTGATGAACTATAATATGCAAGGGATAACTGAAACAACTCCCAAGCTCTTCGTGATGCTGAAATCAACGAAGGTAGAGATCAAGGAAAACATCAAGTGTTGATGGTTGACAAGATCACTAGTTTCAAGAAAAGGGCATAGGGAAGAAGGGGAACTTCAAGAAGAACGACAAGCAAGTTGCTGCTCAAGTGAAGAAGCCCAAGTCTGGTCCTAAGCCTGAGACTAAGTGCTTCTACTGCAAAGGGACTGGTCACTGGAAGCGGAACTACCCCAAGTGATTGGCGGATAAGAAGGATGGCAAAGTGAACATAAGTATATTTGATATACATGTTATTGATGTGTACTTTACTAGTGTTTATAGCAAACCCTCAGTATTTGATACTAGTTCAGTTGCTAAGATTAGTAACTCGAAACGGGAGTTGCAGAATAAACAGAGACTAGTTAAGGGTGAAGTGACGATGTGTGTTGGAAGTGGTTCCAAGATTGATATGATCATCATCGCACACTCCCTATAATTTCGAGATTAGTGTTGAACCTAAATAAGTGTTGTTTGGTGTTTGCGTTGAGCATGAATATGATTTGATCATGTTTACGGTTATTCATTTAAAGAGAATAAAATGTTGTTCTGTTTATATGAATAAAACCTTATATGGTTACACACCCAATGAAAATAGTTCGTTGGATCTCGATCGTAGTGATACACATAATCATAATATTGAAACCAAAAGATGCAAAGTTAATAATGATAGTGCAACTTATTTGTAGCACTGCCGTTTAGGTCATATTGGTGTAAAGCGCATGAAGAAACTCCATGCTGATGGGCTTTTGGAATCACTTGATTATGAATCAGTTGATGCTTGCGAACCATGCCTCATGGGCAAGATGACTAAGACTCTGTTCTTCGGAACAATGGAGCGAGCAATAAGATTTGTTGGATATCATACATACTGATGTATGTGGTCCGATGAATATTGAGGCTCGCGACAAGTATCATTATTTTCTGATCTTCACAGATGATTTGAGCAGATATGAGTATATCTACTTGATGAAACATAAGTCTGAAACATTTGAAAAGTTCAAAGAATTTCAGAGTGAAGTGAAAAATCATCGTAACAAGAAAATAAAGTTTCTACGATCTGATCGTAGAGAAGAGTATTTGAGTTACGAGTTTGGCCTTCAGTTAAAAACAATGTGAAATAGTTTCACTACTCATGCCACCTGGAACACCACAATGTAATGGTGTGTCCGAACGTCATAACTGTACTTTATTGGATATAGTGCAATCTATGATGTATCTTACCGATCTACCACTATCGTTTTGGGGTTTTGCATTAGAGACAGCTGCATTCACGTTTAATAGGGCACCATCAAAATCCGTTGAGACGATGCCTTATGAACTGTGGTTTGGCAAGAAACCAAAGTTGTCGTTTCTGAAAGTTTGGGGCTGCGATGCTTATGTGAAAAAGCTTCAACCTGATAAGCTCGAACCCAAATCGGAGAAATGTGTCTTCATAGGATGCCCAAAAGTTACTGTTGGGTACACCTTCTATCACAGATCCGAAGGCAAGATTTTTTGCTAAATTTGGAAACTTTCTGGAGAAGGAGTTTCTCTTGAAAGAAGTGAGTGGGAGGAAAGTAGAAAACTTGATAAGGTAATTGTACCTTCTCCTTTATTGGAAAGTAGTTCATCACAGAAATCTGTTCCTGTGACTCCTACACCAATTAGTGAGGAAGCTAATGATGATGATCATGAAACTTTAGATCAAGTTACTACCGAATCTCGTAGGTAAACCAGAGTGAGATCCGCACCAGAGTGGTACGGTAATCCTGTTCTGGAAGTCATGTTACTAGACCATGACGAACTTGCGAACTATGAGGAAGCGATGATGAGCCCAGATTCCACAAAATGGTTTGAGGCCATGAAATCTGAGATATGATCCATGTATGAGAACAAAGTATGGACTTTGATGGATTTGCCCGATGATCGGCAAGCCATAGAAAATAAATGGATCTTCAAGAGGAAGACAGACGCTGATAGTAGTGTTACTATCTACAAAGCTAGAATTGTCACAAAAAGGTTTTCGACGAGTTCAAGGTGTTGACTACGATGAGAGATTCTCACTCGTATCTATGCTTAAAGTCTGTCCGAATCATGTTAGCAATTGCCGCATTTTATGAAATCTGGCAAATGGATAAACAAAACTGAATTCCTTAATGGATTTAATAAAGAAGAGTTGTATACGATGCAACTAGAAGGTTTTGTCAAATCCGAAAGGTGCTAACAAAATGTGCAAGCTCCAGCGATCCATCTATGGACTGGTGCAAGCATCTCGGAGTTGGAATATACGCTTTGATGAGTTGATCAAAGCATATAGTTTTATACAGACTTGCGGTGAAGCCTGTATTTACAAGAAAAGTGAGTGGGAGCACTACAACATTTCTGATAAGTATATGTGATTGACATATTGTTGATCGGAAATAATGTAGAATTATTCTGTAAAGCATAAAGGAGTGTTTGAAAGGAATTTTTCAAAGAAAGACTTCAGTGAAGCTGCTTACATATTGAGCTTCAAGATCTATAGAGATAGATCAAGACGTTTGATAAGTTTTTTCAATGAGTACATACCTTGACAAGATTTTGAAGTAGTTCAAAATGGAGCGGTCAAAGAAAGAGTTCTTGCCTGTATTACAAGGTGTGAAGTTGAGTAAGACTCAAAGCCCGACCACGGCAGAAGATAGAAAGAGAATGAAAGTCATTCCCTATGCCTTGGCCATAGGTTCTATAAAGTATGTCATGTTGTATACCAGATCTATTGTATACCCTGCACTGATTTGGCAAGGGAGTACAATAGTGATCTAGGAGTAGATCACTGGACAACGGTCAGAATTATCCTTAGTGAAATAAGGATATGTTTCTCGATTATGGACGTGACAAAAAGGTTCGCCGTAAAGGGTTACGTCGATGCAAGTTTTGACACTGATCTGGATGACTCTAAGTCTCGATCTAGATACATATTGAAAGTGGGAGCAATTAGCTAGAGTAGCTCCGTGCAGAGCATTGTAGACATAGAAAATTGCAAAATACATAACGGATCTGAATGTGAAAGACCGTTGACTAAGTTTCCCTCACAAGCAAAACATGATCACACCTTAGTACTCTTTGGGTGTTAATCGCATAGCGATGTGAACTAGATTACCGAATCTAGTAAACCCTTTGGGTGTTGGTCACATGGCGATGTGAACTATGGGTGTTAATCACATGATGATGTGAACTATCGATGTTAATCACATAGTGATGTGATCTAGATTATTGACTCTAGTGCAAGTGGGAGACTGAAGGAAATATGCCCTAGAGGCAATAATAAAGTTATTATTTATTTCCTTATTTCATGATAAATGTTTATTATTCATGCTAGAATTGTATTAACCGGAAACATAATACATGTGTGAATACATAGACAAACAGAGTGTCACTAGTATGCCTCTACTTGACTAGCTCGTTAATCAAAGATGGTTATGTTTCCTAACCATAGACAAAGGAGTTGTTATTTGATTAACGGGATCACATCATTAGTTGAATGATCTGATTGACATGACCCATTCCATTAGCTTAGCACCCGATCGTTTAGTATGCTGCTATTGCTTTCTTCATGACTTATACATGTTCCTATGACTATGAGATTATGCAACTCCCGTTTGCCGGAGGAACACTTTGGGTGCTACCAAATGTCACAACGTAACTGGGTGATTATAAAGGAGCATTACAGGTGTCTCCAAAGGTAGATGTTGGGTTGGCGTATTTCGAGATTAGGATTTGTCACTCCGATTGTCGGAGGGCCCTCTCGGTAATACACATCACATAAGCCTTGCAAGCATTGCAACTAATGAGTTAGTTGCGAGATGATGTATTACAGAACGAGTAAAGAGACTTGCCGGTAACGAGATTGAACTAGGTATTGGAATACCGACGATCGAATCTCGGGCAAGTAACATACCGATGACAAAGGGAACAACGTATGTTGTTATGCGGTCTGACCGATAAAGATCTTCGTAGAATATGTAGGAGCCAATATGGGCATCCAGGTCCCGCTATTGGTTATTGACCGGAGACGTGTCTCGGTCATGTCTACATTGTTCTCGAACCCGTAGGGTCCGCACGCTTAAGGTTACGATGACAGTTATATTATGAGTTTACATGTTTTGATGTACCGAAGGAGTTCGGAGTCCCGGATGAGATCGGGGACATGACGAGGAGTCTCGAAATGGTCGAGACGTAAAGATTCATATATTGGATGATATGGTTAGGCCAAGGGGTCAAGCCCATGAGGCTTTAGGTCGGTGCAAAAAGGAGTTTTGCGGAGCCAGGGGGCCAAACGCCGGAGACCCTGGCGTCTGGCCCTGGGCCAGACGCCGAGGCCCATGGCGTCTGGGGCCAGACGCCAAGGATTGTGGCGTTTGGTCCTGGAGTCCGAGTGGGACTCTTGCCTTTCGGGCAAAACCGACTTTGAGGAGGCTTTTGCTCCAAGTTTCGACCCCGGGGCTCAACATATAAATAGAGGGGCAGAGCTAGCACCATAGAAACAACAAGTTGATCCACGTGATCTATTCCTTAGCCGTGTGCGGTGCCCCCAGCCACCATATTCCTCGATAATACTGTAGCGGAGTTTAGGCGAAGCCCTGCTGCTGTAGTACATCAAGATCGTCACCACGCCGTCGTGCTGACGGAACCCATCCCCGACACTTTGCTGGATCGGAGTCCGGGGATCGTCATCGAGCTGAACGTGTGCTCGAACTCGGAGGTGCCGTAGTTTCGGTGCTTGATCGGTCGGATCGGGAAGACGTACGACTACTTCCTCTACGTTGCGTCAACGCTTCCGCAGTCGGTCTGCGTGGGTACGTAGACATCACTCTCCCCTCTCATTGCTATGCATCACATGATCTTGCGTGAGCGTAGGAATTTTTTTGAAATTACTACGAAACCCAACAATCAAGTCATACAAAGTACCCATCACAAACTCCTATCCCTCGCATTACATTATTTGCCATTTGCCTCTCATTTTCCTCTCCCCCACTTCACCTTTGCTGTTTTATTCGCCCTCTTTTCCGTTTGCCTCTTTCCCGTTTGCCTTTCTTTTGCCATGGCCGAATCAAAAAGGGGTAAGGGTTCTCTCCCGGGTTTTAGTACTTTGGATAGTCCCTCTGTCCTCTCTAAGCTCATAAATAATGATGCTATGGAAAGACCTACCGGGGTTATCAATGAGAGTTTGAATAATTTCGATGAAGATGATCCTGGGATTTTTTTTGTTATTTACTTGATGAGTCTTTGAAAGATGCTTGGGATAGGCTATTAAGGATCCACGCCAGTTATGTACCCCAATATCAAATTGAGATATACCTAAAAAGCTTTTATGTTGGCTTACCCTCTTCATTCAAGCAAGTTTTAGATTCTATTTTTGAAGAATGTTTTCTTGAGGGGGATGCCATAGATACCTATGAAAAGATGAAAACTATATTTGGGCACCCCATGAATGAGAAGGTTGAATCCACCTCTCTTTTGTGCTTTTATCAAAATGAAATTATCAAAGAGATGAAGGCTAGCTTAGATGCAAATTTCTGTAGCATGCTTAATCTTTCTTCCACCATTAATGGCCACGTGCTTTCTCAAAATAGAAAGATAAATTCTATAGATAATAAATTTTCTCTTTTCTTTCCCAACACCAAAGATGACAATACCTAGATCTATTCTTGTTTTTATGCCTAGCTAGGGGCGTTAAACGATAGCGCTTGTTGGGAGGCAACCCAATTTTATTTTGGTTTCTTGTTTTTTGTTCCTGTTTAGTAATAAATAATTCATCTAGCTTCTGTTTAGATGTGGTTTTATGTTTTAATTAGTGTTTGTTCCAAGTAGAACCTTTGGGAAGACTTAGGGGAAGTCTTTGCGATCTTGCTGTAAAAAACAGAAACTTTAATGCTCATGAGATTAGCTTCCATTTTTTACTGGAGAGTGGGATTAGGTTGATTCTTGTTGAAGATGATTAATAGACAAATTCCTCACGTACAACAATTTATTTTAGAATTTTTGGGGTTACAGAAGTATTTGAAACCTACAGATTACTACAGACTGTTCTGTTTTTGACAGATTCTGTTTTTCGTGTGTTGTTTGCTTATTTTGATGAATCTATGGCTAGTATCAGGGGGTATGAACCATAGATAAGTTGGAATACAGTAGGTTTAACACCAATATAAATAAAGAATGAGTTCATTACAGTACCTTGAAGTGGTGGTTTGTTTTCTTATACTAACGGAGCTCATGAGATTTTCTGTTGAGTTTTGTGCTGTGAAGTTTTCAAGTTTTGGGTAAAGATTTGATGGATTTTGGAATAAGGAGTGGCAAGAGCCTAAGCTTGGGGATGCCCAAGGCACCCCAAGGTAAAATTCAAGGACAACCAAAAGCCTAAGCTTGGGGATGCCCCGGAAGGCATCCCCTCTTTCGTCTCCGTCCATCGGTAACTTTACTTGATGTTATATTTTTATTCACCACATGATATGTGTTTTGTTTGGAGCGTCTTGTATGATTTGAGTCTTTGCTTTTTAGTTTACCACAATCATCCTTTCTGTACAGACCTTTTGGAGAGACACACATGAATTAGAATTTATTAGAATACTCTATGTGCTTCACTTATATCTTTTAAGCTAGATAATTTTGCTCTAGTGCTTCACTTATATCTTTAAGAGCACAGTGGTGGTTTTATTTTATAGAAATTATTGATATCTCATGCTTCACCTATTTTATTTTGAGAGTCTTTTAGAAAAACATGGTAATTTTCTTTGGCTATAAAATTAGTCCAAATATGATAGGCATCCAAGATGGGTATAATAAAAACTTTCATAAAAAAGTTCATTGAATACTATGAGAAGTTTGATACTTGATGATTGTTTTGAGATGTGAAGATGGTGATATTAGAGTCATGCTAGTTGAGTAGTTGTGAAATTGAGAGATACTTGTTCTAAAGTTTGTAATTCCCGTAGCATGCACGTATGGTGAACCGTTATGTGATGAAGTCGGAGCATGATTTATTTATTGATTGTCTTCCTTATGAGTGGCGGTCGGGGACGAGCGATGGTCTTTTCCTACCTATCTATCCCCCTAGGAGCATGCGCGTAGTACTTTGTTTCGATAACTAATAGATTTTTGCAATAAGTATGTGAGTTCTTTATGACTAATGTTGAGTCCATGGATTATACGCACTCTCACCCTTCCACCATTGCTAGCCTCTCTAGTACCGCGTAACATTCGTCGGTACCATACACCCACCATATACCTTCCTCAAAACAGCCACCATACCTACCTATTATGGCATTTCCATAGTCATTCCGAGATATATATATGAGGGTTTACTGGTTCGTTTGCCGTCACTGGAGAATAACAACAGGTGTGGGTGAGTAGAGGGATGGCCAGGCCAGCGATGGGAGTATGGTGGGGCAGTGAGGCCTGCGTGGCAGCACAACCGACCACAGGAAGAGGGAGCAAGCAGTCCCGCCAGCACTTGTTTGAGTGGCTGGAGCAGGAAGAGAAGAGATTGAAAAATCACGACGGCTGTTGGATGGACATCCAACAGTCATTGCTCTTGTGTGTTGACTAAGTTTACATGGCGTTGCGTGTGCGTCAACCTTTTTTTAGGAAAGCACATACGCGTCAACCTATAGTAGGTGCACAAGTCAGCCTCAAATATGTGGAAAACATCATATAACCCATCTGCCATTATTTCTAATAATTTATAGCCCATTTGCTAATTCTTAAGGTTTTTTTGGAGCCCATATTCTTTTTGTTAGCATTACAACCCATATTATGGCTACGGTTAAAAAATTATACAAAATTTTGCATATTTTGGTGCAGTCCGAACTGTTTTTAATCCCGAAATTTTGAGTCATATTCAAACTAATTTTAAAAATAAATTTATATCAATATAAATCCAACAAATTGTCCATGCATAAAAATCAATGGAATTTAAAATCTCAAAATGAAAAAAATAAATTTAAAACTAATTGCCGGTTTGATGTGTTTTAAAAATGTACAACCATTTCTCATTAGTGATAGCCCATTTTCTGGGCAAGCCGAATGAAGCTCTCCTCGTCTTGAAAGATTTGCAACCCAGCAGGGCTGACAAAGCAAGTAGGCCTCGGTTGGGTATTATGCAAAGGCACAAAAAACTGGGCTAGCCATTTTCAGAAAGAAAAACTATTGGGCTGGTCTTGTGGTAAATATAAAAGAAAAGGTTGGCTAGACAGGCCAGAGTGCCCCGCACAGCCCAGTTGATACTCTACTTCCGTCTCAAAAACAAAAATAACTGGGCGAGCTGCCGGGTCCCTGGTGCCAACCACTCGTTGTGCAATTCTCTTGTTTATTGACTACATTGACAATGGCATGGGACCCAGATGTCATAAATCCATTAGGAGAAACCATTAGGAGAAACCATTTTTTGGGGCTTGAAATAAGGAGGCACTTGCTGTTGCGTACTGCCATGACCTTGATGGGTCCCTGCTGTCATCCTCTCCACGTACAATCATCTCCTGATTGTGTACGTGTCAACCTAATAGGCCCACAAGTCAGCCTCTAAAGCCGTGGCGGACAAGTACAACCCATTTAAAAAATAACAACACATTCTATATGTTCAAACGGAAAGTTCAATATTCAGAGCAAAGTAACAGGTCTGATCCAGATATAGAGTACTGAACTTCCACGTTGACAACCATCATAGCCAAGTTAACTATCTACTCACACTAATACTCTAGTAGTGTACAAGTACTAACTTGCCCTTAGCTAACTAGACGATGTCGGCTGCCATCTGCGGTACACGCTAAACGCCGGCACCGACGTCCTCCGCCTCGCCTCGGACTTGCCAGAGGTGCGATAGGGCGCGTTGCTCGCGCGCGTTGGCCCTTTCCATGCCGGCGTGGTCCACCGAAGCTTCGGCTTCTAAGCGTGAAACCCACTTGGCGAGCTGGTAGTAAAATTTGGCGTCGCAAACGCGTGCCTGCCCGATAGCCTCTAGGGCTATTTGCCAGGCGCTGACCTCCACGTAGTCGGCCCAGTTGCGGGCGCTCTCCTCGTGATTCAGAGCGTCGGTGCGCTACTGCTCCATGCCCCGCTGGCGGCGCAAATCGGCGATACGTTGCTCCTCCGCCAGGCGGTCGCGCTCCATCAAGTCCTCATACTCCGCATTGCCATCTAAAGACCGATAGAATGCCTCCTCCCCCCGTCTACCTTCCGATCAAAGACCAAACACTAGTTTCGGCGGTGACTGCCTCCGGCGTCGCCTATTGCTGACGGGCGGGGGCATGACGGACGTGGCTAGAGTGAGGATAAGTGGCGAGTGACGTCGGGCCGGTGGGGGCTTATGAGGATAGGGTGAGTTGGGTGATGGTGCCACCGGAGAACGCCAAGAACCAGTAATTATAGGAGGAAGTTAGGTGAACCACCGTGTCGCGGGAAACGCGACGGTCATTGGAATTCAATGCATAAGCACACATGGCTTAGCGCGCCAGCTTGCCGTGGAAAACTAGTAAACCTAAAATTATGACTGTGTCGTCCCATCCCATCCCGTTAGTGGTGCGTCCCGTCTGTGCTGGGTCGCACGTCGGTATGACGGTCAAACGAGTGCGCTCGATTCATCCAGATGAGGTACACGCGTGATCCGCTGGTTATTCGCGTAGTATCGAGTCGATCGGATAGTGTATGTGTAGGATCGCAATAGCAGATGAACGTTCGCTGGGAGATAAGGCATTTGCTAACGTATTTACTAGCAGCTTCTTCATATTCGCATGACATTTTCTTCAGAACAACATGTCAGTTTCTTCAAAGGTAGGCATTTTTATTCAAAAAACTGCCACTTCGGATCTTGCCTCGCAAAAAAAACCCAGCCAGGAGCACATTAGTAGGCTAGCTAGTGATCGATCAGTAACTTGTAAACACTGAGCGAACAAAAATAAGGAACTGTTAGTAACTTGTAAACACTGAGAACACAGAAATAAGGATCATGCTGTGCACAATAGTAAGAGCCGATCCGTTCAAAGGTTCACACAAGACTCACATGCCTGGCATTGTAATATGTTCACATTAGTAGCCCAAATTCACAACCAACTAGTACGAATCCCATACATAAGGTCAAGATGTTAATGCATCTCAATGATTCACAAATCATATACAAATATGTAGCTCCAAAAGCAAAGATCTAGAAAAAACATATGTTCTTCATACTAACATGGATGCTTCTCTTGGCCAACATTCTGTACAGACTGACAGAAAAAATTGTTTGTGAAGTCTACAATTCCTCTTGCAAACATAAGTGGTTTCACCAACAGCTGGAACCATGAGAATGAACCACACATGATGGAGGAACATCCACTGCAATATGATTTGGTCTTCTCTTGATCACACGACGAGACTATTTTTGGAATACAAAATTTTAACTTAGGTAAAATGATGCCCATTGTATAATCAGACCAAAGCAATGAAGCACCTAGTGTTGGCCAATAAATAGTACATTACTACTTTTGTACAGTCCATGAAGTGACTATCCAATCTTTCTGTGTCTATTTTCAAATGGCACAACATGCAGTGACTATATTATTCTCTTGTGCAGTTCCACCAAAATTGCAGTCACTTTTTTTGTTTTCCAAATAGCAACGGGCAGACATCTATCTGCACAAATATCAAGCAACTCACCTTGTATTTTCGATTTAAACATGTCTCTTCCGCTTAGCATCTGTCATGTTTTGCACTGGACAATTTGATACTGTCATGTTTTGCCCTGGACAATTTCGTACTGAATTGATTTCCTGGTACAGAGTAGAAATATAGCGCCTATTCTTCATCAGACTAAGGATATCCATGTTCGCAATGATGGAAGAGGTGAAATCGATACAACCAAAATTGAGCATCCAATCATTGAATCATGTCTCGCACCTCCAATGTAGGTCCACCCTGTCAATAAATTCACATGCAAACCACTAATATTACTATCTAATGACAACAAAAAGAGTAGCAAGATAGTAGCAAACCATGTACCTTCATAATGAACAACTCATAGTGCCACCAACTGGATATAAAGGTTTGGAAGAAAACATGCTCCTAATGTTGAACCATTTTGACTTTTTGTGCAGTTCCACTAAAATGACGTTCTTTCGCATTAAGATTTTGTGCATCCAACCATAAAAGTGCATGACAACCTCTGCTTCCCTCTGCGAAGGGCCTATCTTTTACTTTTATCTCCTACCTTACATAAGAGTCATGGTGATCCTCACCTTTCCTTTTTACATTTTATCTTTTGGCAAGCACAATATGTTGGAAAGATCCTGGTATGTATGGCTAATTGGATGTGAGTTTTCATGAACTATTATTGTTGACATTACCCTTCAGGTAAAACATTGGGAGGCAAAACCATAAGCCCCTATCTTTCTCTGTGTCCGATTAAGACTTCATACCCATAAATATTGCGTGAGTGTTAGCAATTGTGAAAGACTAAAAGATGGTTGAGTATGTGGACTTGCTGAAAAGCTCTTATATTGACTCTTTCCTATGTTATGATAAATTGCAATTGCTTCAATGACTGAGATTATAGTTTGTTAGTTTTCAATGAAGTTCATGATTCATACTTGAAATTGTGATTGAATTGTTACTCTAGCATAAGAGATCATATGACAATAATTATATAAGCTGATGTTCTAAGAATGATCATGATGCCCTCATGTCTGTATTTTATTTTTATCGACATCTCTATCTCTAAACAAGTGGACATATTTTTCAATTTCGGCTTTCGCTTGAGGACAAGCGAGGTCTAAGCTTGGGGGAGTTGATACGTCCATTTTGCATCATGCTTTTATATCGATATTTATTGCATTATGAGCTGTTATTACACATTATGCCATAATACTTATGCCTATTCTCTCTTATTTTACAAGGTTTACATAAAGAGGGAGAATGCCGGTAGCTGGGATTCTGGGTTGGAAAAGGAGCAAATATTAGAGACCTACTCTGCACAGCTCCAAAAGTCCTGAAACTTCACGGAAGTTATTTTCAGAATATATAAAAAATACTGAGCACAAGAAGTACCAGAGGGGGGCCACTCACCAGCCACGAGGGTGGGGGGCGCGCCCTACCCCCTGGGCGCGCCCCCCTACCTCGTGGGCCCCCTGGTGGCCCTTCAATGCTCATCTTCTATTATATGGAATCTTTCGTTGAGAAAAAAATCATAAGCAAGCTTTCGGGACGAGACTCCGCCGCCACGCGGAACCTTGGCGGAACCAATCTAGGGCTCCGGCGGAGCTGTTCTGCCGGGGAAACTTCCCTCCGGGAGGGGGAAATCATCACCATCGTCATCACCAACGATCCTCTCATCGGGAGGGGGTTAATCTCCATCAACATCTTCACCAACACCATCTCCTCTCAAACCCTAGTTCATCTCTTGTATCCAATTCTTGTCTCTAAGTCTGAGATTGGTACCTGTAGGTTGCTAGTAGTGTTGATTACTCCTTGTAGTTGATGCTAGTTGGTTTACTTGGTGGAAGATCATATGTTCAGATCCTATATGCACATTAATACCCCTCTGATTATGAACACGAATATGCTTTGTGAGTAGTTACGTTTGTTCCTGAGGACATGGGAGAAGTCTTGCTATTAGTAGTCATGTGAATTTGGTATTCGTTCGATATTTTGATGAGATGTATGTTGTCTCTCCTCTAGTGGTGTTATGTGAACGTCAACTACATGACACTTCACCATTATTTGGGCCTAGAGGAAGGCATTAGGAAGTAATAAGTAGATGATGGGTTGCTAGAGTGACAGAAGATTAAACCCTAGTTTATGCATTGCTTCATAAGGGGCTGATTTGGATCCATATGTTTCATGCTATGGTTAGGTTTACCTTAATACTTTTGTTGTAGTTGCGGATGCTTGCAATAGAGGTTAATCATAAGTGGGATGCTTGTCCAAGTAAGGACAGTACCCAAGCACCGGTCCACCCACATATCAGATTATCAAAGTACCGAACGCGAATCATACGAACGTGATGAAAACTAGCTTGACGATAATTCCCATGTGTCCTCGGGAGCGCTTTTCTCTATATAAGAGTTTGTCCAGGCTTGTCCTTTGCTACAAAAAGGATTGGGACACCTTGCTGCACTTTATTTACTTTTGTTACTTGTTGCTCGTTAAAAATTATCTTATCACAAAACTATCTATTACCTATAATTTCAGTGCTTGCAGAGAATACCTTGCTGAAAACCGCTTATCATTTCCTTCTGCTCCTCGTTGGGTTCGACACTCTTACTTATCGAAAGGACTATGATAGATCCCCTATACTTGTGGGTCATCAAGACTCTTTTCTGGCGCCGTTGCCGGGGAGTGAAGCGCCTTTGGTAGGCGGAATTTGGTAAGGAAAAATTTATATAGTGTGCTAAAATTTACCGTCACTTGTTACTATGGAAAGTAATCCTCTGAGGGGCTTGTTCGGAGTATCTTCACCTCGACCAGTAGAGCAAAGATTTGCTCCTCAACCTACCGAACCTACTGAAAATGAACATGTCTACTTTGAAATTCCTTCGGGTATGATAGAAAAACTGCCAGCTAATCCTTTTGCAGGAGATGGAACATTACATCCTGATGAGCACCTAATATATGTGGATGAAGTTTGTGGATTATTTAAGCTTGCAGGTATGCCCGATGATGTTATCAAGAAGAAGGTCTTCCCTTTATCTTTGGGGGGGGGAGGAGATGCATTGACATGGTATAGGCTATGTGATGATATGGGATCATGGAACTACAAACGATTGAAATTGGAATTTCATCAGAAGTTTTATCCTATGCATCTTGTTCATCGTGATCGTAATTATATATATATTTTTTGGCCTCGCGAAGGATAAAGCATCGCTCAAGCTTGGGGGAGGCTTAAATCAATGTTATATTCATGCCCCAATCATGAGCTCTCAAGAGAAATGATTATCCAAAAAAATTATGCTCGGCTTTCTGATAATAATCGCACCATGCTCGATACTTCTTGTGCTGGCTCTTTTATGATGAAGACTATTGAATTCAAATGGGATTTATTGGAAAGAATTAAACGCAACTCTAAAGATTGGGATCTCGACGAAGGTAAGGAGTCAGGTATGACACCTATGTTTGATTGTGTTAAATCTTTATGGATACCGATGTTTTCCGTAAATTTAGCACTAAATATGGACTTGACTCTGAGATAGTAGCTTCTTTCCGTGAATCTTTTGCTACTCATGTTGATCTCCCTAAGGAGAAGTGGTTTAAATATCATCCTCTCATAGAAGTAAAAGTAGTTGCACCTATTAAAGTTGAAGAAAAGACTATCACTTATAATGATCCTATTGTTCCTATTGCTTATGTTGAGAAACCACATTTTCCCGTTAGGATAAAAGATCATGCTAAAGCTTCAACTGTGGTTCATAAAAGCAATATTAGAACCTATACACCTCCTGATAAAGTTAAAGCTGAACCTAATATTGCTATTGTTAAGGATCTCTTGGCTGATAATATTGATGGGCATGTTATTTATTTTTGTGATGAAACTGCTAGAATTGCTAAACCTTGTGATAAAGATAAACATAGACCTGTGGTAGGCATGCCTGTTATTTCTGTTAAAATAGGAGATCATTGTTATCATGGCTTGTGTGATATGGGTGCTAGTGCTAGTGCAATACCTATTGACTTATACCGAGAAATTATGCATGATATTGCACCTGCTGAGTTAGAAGATATTGATGTCACAATTAAACCAGCCAATAGAGATATTATCTCACCAATTGGGATTGTTAGAGATGTTGAAGTCTTGTGTGGGAAAACTGAATATCCTGCTGATTTTCTTGTTCTTGGTTCCCACAAGATAGCTTTTGTCCCATTATATTTGGTAGACCCTTCTTAAACACTGTTAATGCTAGGATAGACTGCAAAAAGGATGTTGTTACTATTGGTTTAGGTGATATGTCTCATGAGTTCAACTTTTCTAAATTTCGTAGACAACACTGTGAAGAGGAATTGCCTAGTAAAGATGAAATTATTGGTCTTGCTTCTATTGCCGTACCTCCTAGTGATCCTTTAGAACAATATTTGCTAGACCATGAAAATGATATGTTTATGAATGAAAGAAGGGAAATAGATGAGGTGTTCTTTAAACAGGGACCTATTCTGAAACACAACTTGCCTGTTGAAATCTTAGGGGATCGTCCTCTACCCAAGGGTGATCCCGTGTTTGAGCTTAAACCATTGCGTGATACTCTTAAATATGCTTATCTTGATGAAAAGAAGATATATCCTGTTATTATTAGTGCTAACCTTTCAGAGAAGGAGGAAGAAAAATTATTGAAAATTCTGAAGAAGCACCGTGCTGCTATTGGATATACTCTTGATGATCTTAAGGGCATTAGTCCCACTCTATGTCAACACAAAATAAATTTGGAGAAAGATGCCAAACCGGTTATTGATCACCAACGACGGCTGAATCCTAAGATGAAAGAAGTGGTAAGAAAAGAAATACTAAAGCTCCTTGAGGCAGGTATAATTTATCCCGTTGCTGATAGTCAGTGGGTAAGTCATGTCCATTGTGTTCCTAAGAAGGGAGGTATTACTGTCGTTCCTAATGATAAAGATGAATTGATTCTGCAAAGAATTATTATAGGTTATAGGATGGTAATTGATTTCCGAAAATTAAATAAGGCTACTAAAAAAGATCATTACCCTTACCTTTCATTGATCAAATGCTAGAAATATTATCCAAACATACACATTTTTGCTTTCTAGATGGTTATTCTGGTTTCTCTCAAATACCCGTGTCAGCTGATGATCAATCAAAGACCACTTTTACTTGCCCTTTCGGTACTTTTTCTTATAGACGTATGCCTTTTGGTTTATGTAATGGACCTGCTACCTTTCAAAGATGCATGATGGCTATATTCTCTAATTTTTGTGAAAAGATTTGTGAGGTATTCATGGATGATTTCTCCGTTTATGGATCCTCTTTTGATGATTGCTTAAGCAACCTTGATCGAGTTTTGCAGAGATGTGAAGAAACTAACCTTGTCTTGAATTGGGAGAAATGCCACTTTATGGTTAATGAAGGTATTGTCTTGGGGCACAAAATTTCTGAAAGGGGCATTGAAGTTGATAAAGCTGAAGTTGATGCTATTGAAAAGATGTCGTGTCCCAAGGACATCAAAGGTATAAGAAGTTTCCTTGGTCATGCCGCTTTTATAGGAGGTTCATTAAGGACTTATCAAAAATTTCTCGGCCTCTGACTAATTTATTACAAAAAGATATACCGTTCGTCTTTGATGATGATTGTGTAGAAGCATTTGAAATACTTAAGAAAGCATTAATCTCTGCACCTATCGTTCAGCCACCTGATTGGAATTTACCTTTTGAAATTATGTGCGATGCTAGTGATTATGATGTAGGTGCTGTTTTAGGGCAAAGAGTTGATAAGAAATTAAATGTTATTCAATATGCTAGTAAAACTCTAGACAATGCCTAGAGAAATTATGCTACTACTGAAAAAGAATTCTTAGCAGTTGTATTTGCTTGTGATAAGTTCAGACCTTATATTGTTGACTCTAAAGTAACTATTCACACTGATCATGCTGCTATTAAATATCTTATGGAAAAGAAAGATGCTAAACCTAGACTTATTAGATGGGTTCTCTTGCTACAAGAATTTGATTTGCATATTATTGATAGAAAGGGAGCCGAGAACCCTGTTGTAGATAACTTATCTAGGTTGGAAAATGTTCTTGATGACCCACTACCTATTGATGATAGCTTTCCTGATGAACAATTAAATGTAATAAATGCTTCTCACATTGCTCCATGGTATGCTGATTATGCTAATTACATTGTTGCTAAGTTTATACCACCTAGTTTCACATACCAGCAAAAGAAAAAGTTTTTCTATGATTTATGACATTACTTCTGGGATGACCCACACCTTTATAAAGGAGTAGATGGTGTTATTAGACGTTGTGTACCTGAGCATGAACAGGAATAGATCCTATGCAAGTGTCACTCCGAAGCTTATGGAGGACACCACGCTGGAGATAGAACTGCACATAAGGTATTGCAATCCGGTTTTTATTGGCCTACTCTCTTCAAGGATGCCCATAAGTTTGTTATATCTTGTGATGAATGTCAAAGAATTGGTAATATTAGTAGACGTCAAGAAATGCCTATGAATTATTCACTTGTTATTGAACCATTTGATGTTTGGGGCTTTGATTATATGGGACCGTTTCCTGCCTCTAATGGATATACACATATTTTAGTTGATGTTGATTACGTTACTAAGTGGGTAGAAGCTATTCCAACTAGTAGTGCTGATCATAACATCTCTATTAAGATGCTTAAAGAAGTTATTTTTCCGAGGTTTGGAGTCCCTAGATATTTAATGAATGATGGTGGTTCACATTTTATTCATGGTGCTTTCCGTAAAATGCTTGCTAAGTATGATGTTAATCATAGAATTGCATCTCCTTATCACCCACAGTCTAGTGGTCAAGTAGAATTGAGTAACAGAGAACTCAAATTAATTTTGCAAAAGACTATTAATAGATCTAGAAAGAATTGGTCCAAGAAAATTGATGATGCATTATGGGCTTATAGAACTGTATATAAAAATCCTATGGGTATGTCTCCGTATAAAATGGTTTATGGAAAAGCATGTCACTTACCTCTCGAACTAGAACATAAGGCATATTGGGCCATTAAAGAGCTCAATTATAATTTCAAACTTGCCGGTGAGAAGAGGTTATTTGACAGTAGATCACTTGATGAATGGAGAACCCAAGCCTATGAAAATGCCAAGTTGTTTAAAGAAAAAGTTAAAAGATGGCATGACAAAAGAATACAAAAGCGTGAGTTTAATGTAGGTGATTATGTATTGCTATACAACTCTCACTTAAGATTTTTTGCAGGAAAACTTCTCTCTAAATGGGAAGGTCCTTACGTTATCGAGGAGGTCTATTGTTCCGGTGCCATAAAAATCAACAACTTCGAAGGCACGAATCGAAGGTGGTGAACGGTCAAAGAATCAAACATTATATCTTAGGTAATCCTATAAATGTTGAAATTAATGTTATTGAAACCGTAACCCCGGAGGAATACATAAGGGACACTTTCCAGAATGTTTCAGAGTCCGAAAAGGAATAGGTACGTGGTACGGTAAGTAAACCGACTCCAAAACAGTTCTAATGGCAAATTTTCTCCGTTTTGAAATATTTAGAAAAATAGGAAAATAAGAAGCAGTCCGGGAAGGACACGAGGCCTCCACGAGGGTGGTGGGTGCGCCCTACCCCCTGGGCACGCCCCCTACCTCATGGGCACCTCGTGCGCTCTCCGGACTCTGTTTTCTTGCACGTTGCGTATTTTGGTTGGTAAAAATTCATTATATAATCTCCGAGAGGTTTTGACTCCTGTATCACACAAATATCTCTCATCTTTGTTTCGAGCTGTTTTTCTGACAGATTTAGGTCTTCATGTCGTCTTCAAGTGCCCCCAAGGACAAGTTCTTCGAGAAGGTCATCAACCCCTACCTCGCGGAGGTGCTGCAACACCCTCAAACCATTGAGATGCGTGAGGGGTTGTTGCACATCCGCGATGTTGAGGGACCAAGGAAGACCGGAAGCACGGAGGCGAGGCTCGAGGCATTGGAGCAACAAGTTTTCAAGTGTCAGGAGATGGTGGAGCGTGGACTCGACTCCAATCACATTATGATCACAGAGTTCACCAACAACCACAAGCTAAATGTCAAGGACATTGGGGAGGCCATCTTCAAGCTTCATGAGAAAATCAAGCACCTCCAAGCCCAGATCTATGACCTGCAAAATCAAAACTATGAGTATGAATATAGATTCAAAAGGATGAGTTTGGCTGCAGATTTGAGGACTCAGGGGACTCGATCATCCTTCTATGATGGTGAGCCTATGCCTTGGAAGAGGGACGACAAGCCTATGCCATCAACAAAAGCATCACCTTCTTCACCAACAAAGGAGACATAATCATATGGGTATGGGCACTCCCCTTGGCAACTGCCAAGCTTGGGGGAGGTGCCCCGGTATCGTATCACCATCACACTCCTATCTTTACCGTTTTCTTAGTTCGATCCTTTTAGTAATATCTTGATCTAGTAGAATAAAGTTTTTGGTATGATCTAGTTTTGAGTTTTGCTTTATGATCCCTCTATGTAATCGAATCAGTGAGCTATATAATAAAGATTAGTGTTGAGTCAAGGGCTTGATTATTTTGCCATTATCTTGAGTGAATAAAAGAAAAGAGAAAAGAATAAAAAGAAATAAAAGATATCATAAGGATCTTATGGAGAGTAATGAGCTCACATATAAAGAGTATGATGAATAAAAGTTGTTGAGAGTTGACAAACATAGTTTTGGTCATTGTTGCAATTAATAGGAAGTAATAAAGAAAGAGAGGTCTTCACATATAAATATACTATCTTGGACATCTCTTATGATTGTGAGCACTCATTAAAATATGATATGCTAAAGAGTTGACGTTGGACAAGGAAGATAACGTAATGGGTTATGTTTTCCTACATCTAAGATAAATTATACTGCCATGGATCATCCAACATGATTGAGCTTGCCTTTCCCCCTCATGCTAGCTAAACTCTTTGTGCCAAGTAGAGATACTACTTGTGCTTCCAAATACCCTTAAACCCAGTTTTGCCATGAGATTCCACCATATCTACCTATGGATTGAGTAAGATCCTTCAAGTAAGTTGTCATCGGTGCAACCAATAAAAATTGCTCTCTAAATATGTATGACTTATTAGTGTGGGAGAAAATGAGCTTCATACGATCTTGTGATGTGGAAGAAATAAAAGCGATGGACTGCATAATATAGGTCCATATCAGAAGTGGCAATATAAAGTGACATTCTTTCGCATTAAGATTTTGTGCATCCAACCATAAAAGCGCATGACAACCTCTGCTTCCCTCTGCGAAGGGCCTATCTTTTACTTTTATCTCCTACCTTACATAAGAGTCATGGTGATCCTCACCTTTCCTTTTTACATTTTATCTTTTGGCAAGCACAATATGTCGGAAAGATCCTGGTATGTATGGCTAATTGGATGTGAGTTTTCATGAACTATTATTGTTGACATTACCCTTGAGGTAAAACATTGGGAGGCAAAACTATAAGCCCCTATCTTTCTCTGTGTTCGATTAAGACTTCATACCCATAAATATTGCGTGAGTGTTAGCAATTGTGAAAGACTAAAAGATGGTTGAGTATATGGACTTGCTGAAAAGCTCTTATATTGACTCTTTCCTATGTTATGATAAATTGCAATTGCTTCAATGACTGAGATTATAGTTTGTTAGTTTTCAATGAAGTTCATGATTCATACTTGAAATTGTGATTGAATTGTTACTCTAGCATAAGAGATCATATGACAATAATTATATAAGCTGATGTTCTAAGAATGATCATGATGCCCTCATGTCTGTATTTTATTTTTATCGACATCTCTATCTCTAAACAAGTGGACATATTTTTCGATTTTGGCTTTCGCTTGAGGACAAGCGAGGTCTAAGCTTGGGGGAGTTGATACGTCCATTTTGCATCATGCTTTTATATCGATATTTATTGCATTATGAGCTGTTATTACACATTATGTCACAATACTTATGCCTATTCTCTCTTATTTTACAAGGTTTACATAAAGAGGGAGAATGCCGGCAGCTGGGATTCTAGGCTGGAAAAGGAGCAAATATTAGAGACCTATTCTGCACAGCTCCAAAAGTCCTGAAACTTCATGGAAGTTATTTTCAGAATATATAAAAAATACTGAGCACAAGAAGTACCAGAGGGGGGCCACTCACCAGCCATGAGGGTGGGGGGCGCGCCCTAGCCCCCTGGGCGCGCCCCTGCCTCGTGCGCCCCCTGGTGGCCCTCCGATTCCCATCTTCTACTATATGGAGTCTTTCGTTGAGAAAAATATCATAAGCAAGCTTTCGGGACGAGACTCCGCAGCCACGAGGCGGAATCTTGGCGGAACCAATCTAGGGCTCCGGCGGAGCTGTTCTGCCGGGGAAACTTCCCCCCCGGGAGGGGGAAATCATCACCATCGTCATCACCAACGATCCTCTCATCGGGAGGGGGTCAATCTCCATCAACATCTTCACCAGCACCATCTCCTCTCAAACCCTAGTTCATCTCTTGTATCCAATTCTTGTCTCTAAGTCTGAGATTGGTACCTGTAGGTTGCTAGTAGTGTTGATTACTCCTTGTAGTTGATGCTAGTTGGTTTACTTGGTGGAAGATCATATGTTCAGATCCTATATGCACATTAATACCCCTCTGATTATGAACATGAATATGCTTTGTGAGTAGTTACGTTTGTTCCTGAGGACATGGGAGAAGTCTTGCTATTAGTAGTCATGTGAATTTGGTATTCGTTTGATATTTTGATGAGATGTATGTTGTCTCTCCTCTAGTGGTGTTATGTGAACGTCGACTACGTGACACTTCACCATTATTTGGGCCTAGAGGAAGGCATTGGGAAGTAATAAGTAGATGATGGGTTGCTAGAGTGACAGAAGATTAAACCCTAGTTTATGCATTGCTTCATAAGGGGCTGATTTGGATCCATATGTTTCATGCTATGGTTAGGTTTACCTTAATACTTTTGTTGTAGTTGCGGATTCTTGCAATAGAGGTTAATCATAAGTGGGATGCTTGTCCAAGTAAGGACAGTACCCAAACACCGGTCCACCCACATATCAGATTATCAAAGTACCGAACGCGAATCATGTGAACGTGATGAAAACTAGCTTGACGATAGTTCCCATGTGTCCTCGGGAGCGCTTTTCTCTATATAAGAGTTTGTCCAGGCTTGTCCTTTGCTACAAAAAGGATTGGGCCACCTTGCTGCACTTTATTTACTTTTGTTATTTGTTGCTCATTACAAATTATCTTATCACAAAACTATCTATTACCTATAATTTCAGTGCTTGCAGAGAATACCTTGCTGAAAACTGCTTATCATTTCCTTCTGCTCCTCGTTGGGTTCGACACTCTTACTTATCGAAAGGACTACGATAGATCCCATATACTTGTGGGTCATCAATCTGAGAAAGCTTTCCACACTTTATATATGTCCATACGCTAATGCAACACCATTCGAATAGTACAAATATACACTAATCCATTGGCTAGTGCAACGGTAGAGTGGTTTTTTTATCATGGGGTATAGTACAATGGTTTTACTGAACATATTTCCATAAGCTAGCACTGGAAGATTTCTATAAGCATTAACAATACAAAATATAAAGGTAACAAGTTTTAGCATTGGTATACTAGCCGTGCAACAGCATTAAACCAAATACAAAAGTTTGAAGGTAACTAGCAATATTAACTAATGACAGTATACAAAATTGACAAACCATGTACCTTCAAGGTAAATATCATTTCGAACTCGAGGGGACATCAAAATTGCTATCCCAATCTTGATAATTGATCAAACATAAAAACTTGATTGTACGAATCAAGAGAACAGCCGGAGGAGGAGGTGCCCACTCTTGACCTTTCCTCTTGTCTTCGTAATTTTTTGTGAAGTTTAACCAAAATTAATGACATCAGCACCTTGGCATTTTGGTGACACTTCACAAAAAAATTGACTTATCTCATGAAAGTGAGGTATGTAATCTATAAGCATTAACAGTGCAAAAATCTGAAGGTAGTAACAAGTTTCATCGTTGGTATACTGGTTGTGCAACAACATTAGAATGCCTTAGCTGAAAAATATTTAATACATCCACAATCAACAGCTAACCCTGAAATAATTCAGTGACATTAAATGGCATTGCTTAAATTTATCGGTGGCATTAGACTAAGTGCGACATTAGTTAAATGTGGCATCACTTTAGCAGTAGCATTGCTAGATTTTACCGCTGGCGTTATACTAACAGCAAAAAAGTGACAATAAGAGCATGGGAGGCCCATTCGGACAATGGGCACACCAGTACGATGTACCTCCATGGACGCATAGAGTGGTGAGGGAGGTATGGTTGCCCAGAGCAACAAATATCCAGGCAACACATGTGGATTCCGTCCCATTTTTGTTCTCTTTAGCCACATTTTTCCTATGTGAGGACAACAAACCGATTGACCTGGTCATTCTCTATTGTGTTGTCATACCTTTCTACCCTTTTTCAACCAAGAGACACGAGACTCGTTCCTTAGCTACTGATTTCCCCCTTTTCAACCTAGATGCGGGTTCGACGCCTAGTCTCTTGGACAATACTTTCTCCCTTCATTTCCTTATTCAACCCAGACATGGCACTACAAAAAAAAGACACATCCGTGACATTTTGGGCCGAACAAAAATCTTTTTTGTCATACTTATGACACTTCTATGACGATAATTGTGACAAAACCCGGTATCATCATAGATGTGGTGGGGTCCTACTTCTATGACAAAAAAATCATGACAGAAAATGGGCTTTTCGTCCTGGGCAGGCCGAAGACGCAGCTGCATGACATTCTTTGGGCCGTCCATGACGGAAAAAACCATGGTAGAAGCGAGGGCGAGGAAAATATCGGGGGTGTTCCTGGTTACGGTGGGTGGTCGGGCCGAGCGATGCGCATTTCTCTTATACACGCACACACGTGGGTGGGAGGCATTGGGCTCTAACTAAACCCTAGTGAGGTGTTGGGCTCGAACTGAACCCGAGCGATTGCACCGCAGGCTACGCGTTACTAAACCCAAGCGATCGATCAATGGCTGTTAACTGAACCCGATCAAGCGATTCCTTCGCTACTGCTGCTAACTGAAGCCGATCGATGCTGCCTCTAGATGAACAGTGAGCATTGTGGGGGGGGGGGTGGATGAACAGGACCCCGTGGTGTTGCCTCTGGATGAACAGGACCCCGATCGATCGAGTTGGTTGGGGCTGGATGAACAGGACCCCCGTGGAGGGCAGGATGAACAGGACCACCCCGTGGAGGGCAGGATGAACAGTAGACGATGGAGGGCTGGATGAATAGTAGCCCGTGGAGGGGTGGTTGAACAGGAGCCCGTGGAGAGGGCTGGTTGAACAGTAGCCGGTGGAGTAGCGCGCGGTGGAGGCTGGATGAACAAGAGCCCGTGGATGAACAGTCGCAGGTGGAGGCTGGAGGAGGTCGACGGTGGATGAACAGTAGCCCGTGGAGGCTGGAGGGGTCAACAGTGGAGATGAACAGTATCCCGTGGAGTCACGTTTTGCGGTACGCCACACCCCTCCCGATGAATAGGACCCCGGTTTCGACCGTAGCGCTCCAACACAAGTCTGTTTCCTCCGTTTTGCGGTACACCACACCCCTCCCGATCAACAGGACCCCCGTTTCGACCGTAGGAGGTCCATTTCCTCCGTTTTGCAGTACGCCAGACGCCTCCCGATGAACAGGATCCCGTTTCGAACGTGGCTGGTCGAACACAAGGCCGTTTCCTCCGTTCTGCGGTACGCCAGGCCTTGTTTCCATTGGCTGTTCCATCCAAGCCCTCCCGATGAACACGACAACTCATTCCGTTCCGACCCAGCCGATTGGCTCCCCATGAACACGAGGATGACGCTGTTTCTCCATTCCGACCCAGCCATGTACACGAGCCCTGGCCGTACGTACGCGCAAGTAGGCGTTCGAGACCCCGCCCGTATGTACGTACGTGGCCATATTTACTTTCTTGCACCCTGGCCGTTGTACGTATGTGTACATGCTACGTGTGCGCCTCTACTACGACACGTGCACGCCTCTACATCGACCAGTATGTACGTACACGTTCGCGACCAGAATGACAACACTACGTACGCTTCGACCTGGTGGGTCCCGACTGTCAGGCACTTCCTTGCGTGCGAAGATGTAGCTGGTGGGTCCCAGCAGTCAGGGGGCGAATCATTTTTTTTTTCCTGGGCGCACTTCCTTGCGTGCGAAGATGTAGCTGGTGGGTCCCAGCAGTCAGGGGGAAACGTTTTTTCGCGAAATACGGTGGCCCGTCCGGTGGGTCCCCGCTGTCAAGTGGAGGAATAATTATTTTGCGCGTAATAAGGAGGCACTTCCTTGCTGCGGCCGTGGACCCAGCTGTCAGCCTCTCCATGTACAGTCCACGTCCCATGGAAGCCATTCCTTGACCACGTTGACCATGCCGCGCGGGCGGTGGACGACGGCGAGGCCTGGGAAGGGGACGACGCGGAGCCGGGGAAGACGCGGCAGTGGAAGCCCGCGCGGAAAGGAGTACGAGGGCTCATTGGTTCGGCTGTGGTGTGAGGCTGCCGTCGCCGCAAGGCCTGGCCAGCAGTGGGAATAGTAAGGGGCGGTGAGGCCTCCGCGGCAGCACAGCCGGCGACAGGAGGTAGGAGCATGCGGCACGACCGGTGGTGCTTTCGGCGGCTGGAGCAAGAAGACCAGAGGTTGAAGAAGCACAACGGCCATTGGATGGACATCGTACGGTCGCTGGAGCTAGAATCGTTCATATTGACTAAGTTGACAAAGCACTCCTCCCCGTCAACTTAGTAGGCCCACAAGTCAGCCACCCACCAAGGTGGGTCCCAACTAGCAGGGGGAGTATTCATTTTTTTGTGCGTAATAAGGCAACACTTCCGGTGGGTCCGAGCTGACAGCGGGGGGAACGTTTTTTCGCGAAATACGATGGTCGTCCGGTGGGTCCCAGCAGTCAGGGGGAAACGTTTTTTTCGCCAAATACGGTGGTTCGTCCGGTGGGTCCCTGCTGTCAGGTGGAGGAATAATTATTTTCCGCGTAATAAGGAGGCACTTCCTTATGGCCGCCGTGGACCCAGCTGTTAGCCTCTCCACGTACAGTACTCTTCCGATGGAAGTCGTTCCTTGACCACGTTGACCACGCCACACCGAGAGCACCAGGGCGGTGGACGACGGCGAGGCCTAGGAAGGGGACGACGTGGAGCCAGGGAAGATGCGGCAGTGGATGCCCACACGTAGAGGAGTTTGAGGGTTCACTGGTTTGCTACGGTATTAGGCTACCGTCGCCGCAGAATAACATGGGGTGTGGGTGAGTACAGGGATGGCCTGGCCAGCGGTGGGAGTAGTAGGGGGCGGTGAGGCCTCCGCCGCATCGCAGCCGGCCACGGGAGGCAGGAGCATGAGGCACGACTGGCGCTGGTTTGGGCGGCTGAAGCAAGAAGACCAGAGGTTGAAGAAGCACTACGGCCGTTGGATGGACATCGTACGGTCACTAGAGCTAGAATCGTGCATATTGACTAAGTTGACAAAGCCCTACGTCCCCGTCGACTTAGTAGGCCCACAAGTCAGCCTGCCACTATATTGGGTCCCAGCTAGCAGGGGGAGTATTCATTTTTTGTGCGTAATAAGGACGCACTTCCTTGCGTGCGAAGATATAGCTGGTGGGTCCGAGCTGTCAGCGGCAATAACGTTTTTTTCACGAAATACAGAGGCCCTTTCGGTGGGTCCCAGATGTCAGGTGGAGGAATCATTATTTTGCGCGTAATAAGGAGGCATTTCCTTGCTTGCGGCCGTGGACCCAGCTGTCAGCCTCTCCACGTATAGTCCACTTCAAATGCATGTCGGTCGTTGACCACATTGACCACGCCGCGCAGAGAGAACCAGGGCGGTGGACGACGGCGAGGCCTAGGAAGGGAACGACACGGAGGCAGGGAAGACTCGGCAGTTGTTCCCCACGCGGAGGGGAGTACGACTGTACGAGGGTTTACTGGTTCGTCTGCCGTCGCCGGAGAATAACAACATGTGTGGGTGAGTAGAGGGATGGCTAGGCCAGCGATGGGAGTACGGTGGGGTGGTGAGGCCTGCACGGCAGCATAGCCGGCCGCGTTGAGGAGGGAGCAGGCAGTCCCGTCGGCACTTGTTTGAACGGATGGAGCAGGAAGAGCAGAGATTGAAGAAGCATGACGGCCGTTGGATGGACATCCAACAGTCACTGCTTGTGCGTCAACCTTTTTTTAGGAAAGCCTCAAATCTGTGGAAAACAGCATACAACCCATCTGCCATTATTTCTAATAATTTACAGCCCATTTGCTAATTCTTAAGGTTTTTTTGGAGCCCATATTCTTTTTGTTAGCATTACAGCCCACATTGTGGCCATAGTTAAAAAATTATACGAAATGTTGCATATTTCGATGCAGTCCAAACTGTTTTTAATCCCGAAATTTCGAGTCACATTCAAACTAATTTTAAAAGTAAATGCATATCAATATAAAATCCAACAAATTGTCCACGCATAAAAATTAATGCAATTTAAAATCTTGAAATGAAAAAAAGAAATTTGAAAGTAATTGCCGGTTTGATGTGTTTAAAAAATATACAACCCATTTCTCATTACTGATAGGCCATTTTCTCGTCCAGCCAAATGAAGCTCTCCTCGTCTTGAAAGATTTGCAGCCCAACAGGCCTGACAAAGCGACTTACTTGGCAAATCACAAAAAAACTGGGCTAGCCATTTTCAGAAAGAAAAAAACTACTGGACTGGTCTGTGGTAAACATAAAGGAGAAGGCTGTCTAGGCAGGCCAGAGTGCCCCGCACAGGCCAGTTGACACTCTGCTTCCGTCTCAAAAACAAATTAGATAAATGCCACAACAAATATGGCGATTCATAAAAATGCCACTACAATTTCCAAACTTTGAAAAATGCCACTGCAATTTTTGCAAACTTTGGAAAACGCCACTGCAATTTGCAAACTTTGAAAAACGCCACCCCAGACTTCGAAAAATGCCACTGTAAATGGCATGAAATGGCATCTTTCAAAGTTTGGAAATTGCAGTGGCATTTCTCAGAAACACCAGATTTGGAGTGGCATTTATCAAATTAACCCAAAAAAAAATAACTGGGCGAGCTACTAGGTCCCTGGTGTCAGCCGCTCGTTGTGCAACTCTCTCGTTTATTGATTACGTTGACAATGGCATGGGACCCAGATGCCAGAAATCCATTAGGAGGAGCCATTTTTTTGGATTGAAATAAGGAGGCACTTGCTTGCGTACTGCCATGACCTTGGCGGGTCCCTGCTGTCATCCTCTCCACGTACAATCATCTCCTGATTGTGTACGCGTCAACTTGGTAGGCCCACAAGTCAACCTCTAAACCCGTGGAGGACAAATACAACCCATTTAAAAAAAATAACAACCCATTCCATACATTCAAACGGAAAGTTCAACATTCAGAGCAAAGTAACAGGTCTGATCCACATATAGAGTACTGAACTTCCACATTGACAACCATCATAGCCAAGTTAAGTATCTACTCCCATTAATACTCTAGTAGTGTACAAGTACTAACTTACTCTTAGCTAACTAGACGATGTCGGTCGCCATCTGCAGTACACGCTAAATGCCGGCACCGGCGTCCTCCGCCTCGCCTCAGACTTGCCAGAGGTGCGATAGGGCGCGTTGCTCGCACGCGTTGGCCTTTTCCATGCTGGCGTGGTCCACCGAAGCTTCGGCTTCTAAGCGGGAAACCCACTTGATGAGCTGGTAGTAAAAATCGACGTCGCGAACATGTGCGTGCCCGACAGCCTCCCGGGCTATTTGATGGGCGCCGGCCTCCACGTAGTCGGCCCAGGTGCGGGCGCTCTCCTCGTGACTCAGAGCGTCGGTGCGCTGCTCCTCCATGTCCCGCTGGCGAAGCAAATCGGCGATACACCGCTCCTCCGCCAAGCGGTCGCGCTCCAACAACTCCTGCTCCTCCACCAGGCGGTCGCGCTCCAACAAGTCCTCGATCTCCACATTGCCATCTAAAGACCGATAGAATGCCTCCTCCCTCTGTCTGCCTTCTGGTGAAAAACCAAACACTAGTTACGGCGGTGACCGCCTCCGGCCTCGCCTATCGCGGACGGGCGGGGGCATGGCGGACGTGGCGAGAGCGAGGATAAGTGGTGAGCGACGTCGGGCCGGTGGGGGCTTATGAGGATAGGGCGAGTTGGGTCACGGTGCCACCATAGAAGGCCGAGGAATAGTACTTATAGGCGGAAGGTAGCGCGACGGTCATCGGAATTCAATGCATAATTAAGCAGGCATGGCTTAGCGCGCCAACTTGCCGTGGAAAACTAGAGAAACTGAAATTCTAACTATGCCGTCCCGTCCCGTCCGTGCCGGGTCACACGCCGGCATGATGGTCAAACGAGTGCACTCGAATCATCTCCCTCCTTGTCAATAATGATTCCACGGATTTAAAAGGCCTGCAACAATTAAAGCGCATATTTTTTCGCGTCAGTTAGCTGCCTTAATTATGGCCAGCTGCATGCAGGCACTCAAAACCGCTCGCAGCCAGTACGCGGAGCATCATGCAACGAGTCGTAGCCGAGGGCATTAGTTGATGAACTTTAGCTGGGAGATAAGGCATTTGTGAATGTTTTTGCTGGCAGTTTCTTCATATTCGCATGGCATTTTCTTCAGAGCAGCTTGTCAGTTTCTTTAGAGGTAGGCATTTTTATTCAAAAAACTGCCACTTCGGTTCTTGCGTCGCAACTAAAACAGCCAGGAGTGCATTAGTAGGCTAGCTAGTGATTGATCAGTAACTTGTAAACATTGAGCGAACAGATATAAGGAACTGTTAATGCATCTCAATGATTCACAGATCATATACAAATATGTAGCTCCAAAAGCAAAGATCAGCCACAACTAAAAGCAACTAATACGATTCCCATACATAAGATCAACATGTTAATGCATCTCAATGATTCAAAGATCATATACAAATATGTAGCTCCAAAAGCAAAGATCTAGAAAAAACATATGTTCTTCCTACTAACATGGATGCTTCTCTTGGCCAACATTCAGCACAGACTGAAAGATAAATTTGTTTGTGAAGTCTACAATTCCTCTTGAAAACGTAAGTGGTTTAACCAATAGCTGGAACCATGAGAATGAACCACACATGATGGAGGAACATCCACTGCAATATGATTTGGTCTTCTCTTGATCACACGGCAAGACTATTTTCAAAATACAAACTTTAACTTAGGCAAAATGATGCCCATTGTATAATCAGACCAAAGCAATGAAGCACCTAGTGTTGGCCAATAAATAGTACATTACTACTTTTCTGCAGTCCATGAAGTGACTATCCAATCTTCCCGTGTCTATTTTCAAATGGCACTGCATGCAGTGACTATACTATTCTCTTGTGTAGTTCAACCAAAATTGCGGTCACTTTGTGTTATTGCCAAATAGCAACGGGCAGACATCTCTGTCTGCACAAATATCAAGCCGCTAGTAAACATATACCCCACCTTGCATTTTCGGTTTAAACATGTCTCTTCCGCTTAGCATCTATCATGTTTTGCACTGGACAATTTGATACAGTCATGTTTTGCCCTGGACAATTTCATACTGAATTGATTTTGTTGTTCAGAGCAGAAATATAGCGCCTATTCTTCATAAGACCAAGTGTCGGTGTCAAAACCGGCGAATCTCGGGTAGGGGGTCCCGAACTGTGCGTCTAAGGCAGATGGTAACATGAGGCAGGGGGCACGATGTTTACCTAGGTTCGGGCCCTCTTGATGGAGGTAATACCCTACATCCTGCTTGATTGATCTTGATGATATGAGTATTACAAGAGTTGATCTACCACGAGATCATAGAGGCTAAACCCTATAAGCTAGCCTATGGTATGATTGCATGTTGTCCTACGGACTAAACCCTCCGGTTTATATAGACACCGGAGGGGGCTAGGGTTACACAGAGTCGGTTACAAGGGAGGAGATCTACATATCCGTATTGCCAAGCTTGCCTTCCACGCCAAGGAAAGTCCCATCCGGACACGGGACGAAGTCTTCAATCTTGTATCTTCATAGTCTAACAGTCCGGCCAAAGGATATAGTCCGGTTGTCCGGAGACCCCCTAATCCAGGATTCCCTCAGTAGCCCCTGAACCAGGCTTCAATGACGATGAGTCCGGCGCGCAGATTTGTCTTCGGCATTGCAAGGCGGGTTCCTCCTCCGAATACTCCATAGAAGATTTTGAACGCAAGGATAGTGTCCGGCTCTGCAAAACAAGTTCCACATACCACCGCAGAGTGAATAATATTTCCACAAATCTAATCTCCTAACACGTTTAGCAACATGACATCATGCCATGGCCCAGTCTTTATTCGAACCGTTTTTCTCAACCAGCACTTCACATATCGCGAGGCGGTTTTCCTGACACGTCTTGTCAAAGCAGAGATCGTGTCCCCCTTATTACGGGATTCTCATCAATACGGACGTGGGTAACCCAATCGTGCCTATTGGTATGACTCCTCAATTTTAGGCAAGTCCCAAACGGCCACGAGGAGGATGCTTGATATTCAACATCTTTATAAAGAGGCCAAGGCCTGTCCTTTTCCCCCCTCTCATGCTCAATCAAATCCTTCCCCCGCCTCGAGTTCCAACACCCAAGGCTCAGGTCAGGCGCTTCGGACCTTCAACCATGTTCGGATACAACCTCCAAGGTCGGTGGATGCCTTCCTCTGTCATAGAGGAGGACATCAAGAAGCTGAGAGAGGCCAGGTATCTGACCGCCGAAATCTCGCACAGGCTGCCTGCCTGAGGGAAGGTCATCCCCACTCCCGAACCCAACGAGAGTGTTGTGTTCATCTCTCACTTCCTCCGAGGGCTAGGCCTCGCTCTGGATCCCTTTGTTAGGGGGCTCATGTTTTATTACGGGTTGGATTTCCATGATCTGGCCCCGGATTCCCTCCTTCACATCTCCTCGTTCATCGTCGTGTGTGAGGCCTTCCTCCGCATTACCCCACACTTCGGCCTGTGGCTCAAGACTTTCAATGGTGAAGCCGAAGATGATCGAGGGGCGTCACGCAGAGTGCGAAGGTGCCGTAATAAGTAGAAGCGCTGATGTTCCATGGCCAGAGGGTTCCTTCCCAGAGGTGCCCAGTTTATGGCAGTGGGAGTGGTTTTACATCACAGCTCCCCAGAGTACCAAGTGGGTAGCCGCCCCTGCCTTTCGCTCAGGCCCCCCACCACAACTGACGTCATGGATCAACAAGGGGTTGAACTGGGGGGCAGTAAATGATGTGCCGATATTGCAGAGTCGCATCTAAGATCTCCTTGAGAGAGATGTCAGCCTGGTCTCAGTAATGCAAGTCATGCTAGTTCGTCAAGTCCCACCTTGCAAATGTCGACCCCTCCGTATGTGGGAGTTCAACCCGGAAGGACCGCGAACTATTCAACACTTCCTCGGCATGACGCTCGAAGAGATGTACAAATTGTTCTTCGGACCCCAAATAAAGTGTCCGGACACCACCGAGGATGCGGGTCTGAGCTGTAATCGCCCTGATACCCAAGTAAGTAATCCCATGGCCGAACATGCTTGTCTTTTTATTTATCATAACATCATTCTGAAAAGTTGCTCTTTGACCAGGACTGGATAACAAAGGCGAAGATGATCAGGTGTTCAGCCCCCCTTCCCGAAGGCTCGGCCAATCCGGTACTAGACAGAATGCTTGAGCCGACGCCTTATCAGGCGCCCTCAGAGGAAGATAAAGGGGAAAATAAAGAGGCTGGAAGCGGGCCTCGCTCATTATTCATCCAAACCGGGGGAATTAGCGCCTCCACGAAGGAGGATAACCAGGGAGAAGAATATGAAATTCCCTCTCCCGAAGGAAGGAAGAGGACCACCTCTGAAGACCCAGAAACAAAGGTTTCCAAACGGGGGAAGAAATCTTCACCGGAGGGTCCTGCCTCGGAGGGTACTCTTGCCGCACAGTGTACGCAAGGGGTCAGCCCTCTACCGAGCTGTAAGTAAACAAAAAGTACTTAATAGTAAAAATATCTTACATTACTTATGAAGATAATAACCGAAGCATATATCTTGCAGTTCGGATCGTAGCCCTTCTCGACAGAGTTCGTCTTCGGGGGATCTTCTTCCGGAGATGATGGAGAGCGAAACGCCTCCCCCTGCCACCCCGCCTCATGAGGCAGGTGACCCTGAAGTGTCGTCGTGGAGGGTTTCTCCTGATCCGCCAAGGCCAGAGGATAATCCTTTGGCCACCCAAAGTCCTTAGTATTCGGCTCCTAAAGAGAGCAACAGAAAGAGTCCAGAACCGTACAGTGTGCGGTCGGACGCACTGAAGGATCTTCTGGAGCAAGCGGCCATCTCAGAAGCTCATCGTACGCTAATGGGTACGGTGATTGAAAGGATTTCATCCGCCGAAAGTGGGTTGCATGAAGCTTTTATGAGTCTGCTGAAAGGCTTTGAGGTATGTGAAATAGTGTGTGTTTTTGACAGTACCGCACACGTTAGGTGTGCCCTATGCAGATAGTAGCCCCTGAGACTCTGGTTGCCACCGAGAACGGCGGCAAACAGAGGATCATAGTCCCAAGTAATAATCAGACTGCCTTCATGTGCAGGTGGATGAAGGTCTGGTGGCTAGCCGGACTGATGAGTTTGCCGAGCTAAAGCGGCAACTTGATGCGGCAGATGCCGACATCGTGCTTGTCAACAAGCGGCTTGACGAGGCACAGGGTATGTGATTTCTCCGGTGATCAACACATAGTAAGAGGAGCATGATGCCAGTATCCTTAATATGTTGTGACTGCAGATGGAGCTGCCACCGTGGAGACCCTTCGGGCGGAACTTGCCCGAGCCAAGGAACAAGCCAGAAATAGCGATGCGGCCGCTCTGAAGGCGGTCGAAGAGCTGAGGGCCGAACAGGCCGCGCATTTCCAGAGCAAGGAAAGAATGGACAAGATGGCAGTCAAGTTGAAAGATGCCGCCGACCATTACCGGCTTCTTGAAAAAGAAAGCCGAGCAAAGGCAACGGACCTGGAGAAGGCCATGGTAGCAGCCAAGGAAACCCGCTCCAAAATCAGAGCGACGAAGGAGGAGCTGTGTCAAGCTGGAGATATCGCGGCTGGGAAGCCCTTTTTGTTACGGACTAAGTTCGGAGATCCGAAGTATGCCCCTCTTGATCAACTATGGAGTTCTGCAGACGCATATGTGGATTTGGCAGCAAGTGCTGCTGATGCGGCCGAGTACTTCAAGGATCAAAAAGATCGTGAAGTGGAAAAGTTGTTCTGGTCACAGTTCCATGCTCCAGTGCGTCCGCTGCTATTGAATGAGCAAATGGCCGAGTGGGCCGAGCTCCATTGGTTGTCCAGACTTGCCATGAGGTCTGTTGTGGATCATTTGTGGCCGGAAGGGCCAAGGCTGAATAATTACTTTAGTTTAGTGCAACAATTCCTTGGTGCTGTGCCGCACATCGACGCTATGAAGAGGTCGGCGTGCATAGAGGGTGCGCGGATGGCACTTGCCCATGTCAAGACATACTGGGCAGAGATGGAGGGCACCACTATTGCAACACAGGGTTCGGCCGTGGGCTGAGTAGCTACCGAGCACTACTTTGAAGAAGTCCTTGAAGGCGCTCGTTCGATAGAGGCGCAATTCTCGAAGAATATTATGTTCTAGTGACATGTATTCCCGTTGTAAAAACAATGTTTTATTGAATTATAAAGGCTGTGTTTATACTTTTTCCTGAAAGTATTATGATGCCTCCTGTGCGATCGTTTATGAATATAACCTGAAAGTTTGCAGTCGACGGCTTACGCCCCCACGCATATAATGCGGGGGTGTTCGCAACAAATGTGTATTCACACTTAATCCAACGTCTTGGTCCATAAAGGAGGTGGTAGCACAGCGAACGAGGCAATCAGACTATATTGCTTTAACACTTTCACTTAGCCATAGGAGTTTGACGGTGGGACTACTAGATAGCCCCTGGTACCTCCGTGCTTGTCCGAATACGGGGCGCGTACGTACATGACCGGGGAACGACCCTTCGTTAATGCGGAGGAATCCCGAAGATTCCGCTAAGTCATCGAGTGGTTGACTAGTCTCGCGCTTTATCATGACAGTCAGTTTTCGGCTTTCTCTACTGAGGTGCTCATCCGGATGAACCAGGGCACAATCGCAGTAGTTCTCCCAGTGCTACCTTAGCCGATATAGCGGAACGTAAGGTACCAAAACATGGGAGTCAGGCAAACCCAACATTTGACCAAAGACATGATTCGGAGCTGATGCATATAAGGCCAAACTCGCGACGCCGAACACTCCCTAAGGTATTCGGTCTTTATAACATATGCCAGGCTGAACAATACCCTTACTAATAAACCCCGAGTGTCCAGGTACGTGCAATATCCTGACGTGGCCACATGCCAATAACGTCAGCATCCTTCTCAGTTGTATTGAGTATCCGGAGGATGTGAACAACGAGAGACACTAAAAAAGGTTTACGCAGGGTCTTAATCTAAAAAGAAACCTTTGAGCGGGTCCCTGCTGCACGTCTGCACCTGTGTCTCCGTTGTGCCGTGTCCTGGACGGGTGTAGCACGATTGTCATCTGTAAAAGAGAAGACCTTAGGTGAAAGTTGCCGTGCCAGAAAATTGGTTCTGATCAATAGGCCATTAAAATTCAAGATAACTCAAGTTGAGCCGAACTAGCCTTGATTACACGCGGGAAGCCCCTGTTACCGTTTATGAGGATTTAACCATCAAACCAATCTCATGTATATGTAGTGATGCGCCGGACTCGTCTAACCGTGTCCGTGGTCTTGACGACCCGTCATTTGTTCTGGTTGGTGAGGCCGTCTAGTGCTTGGTTGTTAAAGCCGCCGCACATTCTTCCGCGTGTAGAGAACTCTCAATATTTCCACTAACTGTGATGGTGCCACGTGGACCGGGCATCTTAAGCTTGAGAGAAGCGTAATGCGGTACTGCATTAAAACGAGCGAAAGCCGCTCTTCCGAGTAGTGCTTGATAGCCACTTCGGAATGGGGCGATGTAGAAAGTTAACTTTTCGCTTCGGAAGTTGTCAGAAGAACCGAATACAACCTCTAGTAATAGAGAGCCTGTGCAGCGGGCCTCTTGGCCTGGTATTACTCCCTTGAAGGTAGTATTGCTGCGGCTGATTTTTGTTGGGTCTATCCCCATTTTGCGGATTGTGTCCTGATATATTAGATTTAGACCACTGCCGCCATCCATAAGGACTCATGTGAGATGGTATCCGTTTATTACTGGGTCTAGCACCAAGGCAGCCAATCCTTCATGCCGGATGCTTGTCACGTGATCCCCGCGATCAAAAGTGATCGGGCAGGCCAACCAGGGGTTGAACTTAGGGGTGACGGGCTCTACGGCGCGTGTGTTTCGGAGTGCATGTTTGCTTCTCCTCTTTGTCACGTGGATCATGTTTACTGTTTTAACCTCTGGTGGGAACTTTTTCTGTCCTCCAGTGCTTTGCTGGCGAGGTTCATCCTCATCTTCACTTGGTGTCTCCCCCCTTGTGTTCGGCGTTTAGCTTACCGGCCTGCTTGAAGACCCAGCATTCTCTGTGGGTGTGGTTTGAAGGTTTATCGGGGGTGCCATGAATCTGACATAGTTTGTCTAAAATCTTGTTTAGGCTGGACGGTCCATCTCTGCTGCCTTTGAAAGGCTTTTTCCGCTGACCTGGTCGAGAGCCCCTGAATCCGACGTTTACCACCGTATTATCTGGGCTATCTTCTTTATTTCGACGCTTGTTTTTACTGCGTCGTGGTTTTCTGTTGCCATCCCTGACTTCGGATGTGCTTGGGTCGCTGGTGCTACTGTGGGCTAACCAGTTATCTTCGCCCGCGCAAAAGCGGGTCATGAGGCTTGTCAGGGCTGCCATTGTTCTCGGTTTTTCTTGGCCGAGGTGTCTGGCGAGCCATTCGTCTCGGACACTGTGCTTGAAAGCTGCTAAGGCCTCGGCGTCCGGGCAGTCGACGATTTGGTTCTTCTTAGTGAGAAACCTGTTCCAAAGCTTTCGGGCTGACTCTCCGGGCTGCTGAATTATATGACTTAAATCGTCTACATCCGGAGGTCGAACATAGGTCCCTTGAAAATTAGCCCGAAAAGCATCCTCGAGCTCCTCCCAACTTCCAATTAAGTTTTCGGGGAGGCTTTTCAGCTGTGCCGAGCTGGTCCTTTAAGCTTGAGGGGCAAGTACTTGATGGTGTGGAGATCGTCTCCGCAAGCCATATGGATATGGAGGATAAATTCCTCAATCCAGACCCCAGGGTCTGTGGTCCCGTCGTATGACTCTATGTTCACTGGTTTAAATCCTTCTGAAAATTTGTGGTCCAGCACCTCATCGGTGAAACATAGGGGGTGTGCGGCACCCCTGTATTTGGATGTATCATGGCATTCGGACGGTTGTAGTATTTGATTTTGTGCCGGAGCGCGCTTCCTAGATCCATAGATGGACCTGGTCATACTGGATTTTTGGCGCAAGTCCTCATGTAGATCGTGTGTTGACTGTGCGGCCTTGTTAGCCGCTCTATCGCGGTCACAAGGTGGTTGATCCGGCCGGTTGGCCGTTTTATTTTTCAGCTGTATGGGCTCTAAGGCCTCATCGTCGAATTCAGGTAATAGCTTGCGCTTTGGATAGCTCTTTGTGTGGTAACCTCCACCATACTTTTCTTCGTTGTCGAGCACTTTGTTCCACCTGCTGTTGAGTGTATTTTGTCCGGCCTTAAGCCTTTGCTTCTGCTTCTTCAGACTCCTCGCTGTGGCAATAAGCCTTCTACGGAGGTTCTCTTGCTCCAAGTGTGTTTCCGGGATGATGTGTGCATCTTCGTCCGGACTGTTTTCCTCCCCAGAGGGGGTTTGATGAGGTTTATCCTCGGCATCGCCGTGTTTGTACGTCGAATCCGTACTATGTTCGCCGTTTGCAGCTTCATCGTGCTCTGCCGCCGGGGCAATGTGGTCGTCGTTTCCTCTGGAGTCGATTGGATTGTTATTTTCTCTTACGCTGTTATCGCTGTTTTTGCCGAGGCGGGATTTGGAGCGGTGCCTACGCCGACGCTTTGTTTGCTTCTTGGAGGGGTCATCCTCCGCTATCTCCTCCCGTTCCTCGTCATCGTTTTCTTTGGGTGTATCCACCATGTATATGTCATGTGATGAAGTGGCTATCCATTGCCCTGTGGGCACTAGTTCCTGTTCCTCTCCTGCATCATCATCCATGCCGTTGATGTTTGCGGAGTCGAAATCGAGCATGTTAGTTAAATCGTCGACAGAGGCCACTAAGTGGGTGGTGGGTGGGCAGAGAATTTCTTTGTCGTCGGCATCCCATTCTAGCCAGACATAGTTCGGCCAAGGATCTCCTGACAAGGAGAGAGACCTTAATGAATTTAGCACGTCACCGAAAGGTGAGTGCTGAAAGATATCCGCGGAGGTGAACTCCATGATCGGCGCCCAATCAGATTCGATAGACACGGATGCAGGCGGCTCGGAGTCCATGGCCGGAGACGAATCCAGTGGTTCGGCAACACGGCTCTCGTAAGGGGTGAAGTCAGTATCCGGCTCCATCGCCACTGAGAGTGCGGCCTCCGTGGCGGGGTCTATCCTTCCATCCTCGGATTGCGCAATTTGCTCCGGGTTGAAGGCCGGAGTAGTTGTAGGTGTGATCTCCCGAGCACTGTCCGACGACAGAGCTAAATCATGCCCGTCGTGATCGTGCGGCGCACCTGACATGGGCTCGAATCCGTCGAAGATCAAGTCTCCGCGGATGTCGGCAGTGTAGTTTAAGTTTCCGAACCTGACCTGATGGCCAGGGGCGTAGCTTTCAATCTGCTCCAGATGGCCAAGCGAGTTGGCCCGCAGTGCGAAGCCGCCGAATATGAAGATCTATCTGGTGAGGAAAACCTCACCCTGGACCGCATCGTTACCGATGATCGAAGGAGCCATCAAGCCTTACGGTGACGACACAGTGGAACTCTCAATGAAAGCACCAATGTCGGTGTCAAAACCGGCGGATCTCGGGTAGGGGGTCCCGAACTATGCGTCTAAGGCGGATGGTAATGGGAGGCAGGGGACACGATGTTTACCCAGGTTCAGGCCCTCTCGATGGAGGTAATACCCTACGTCTTGCTTGATTGATCTTGATGATATGAGTATTACAAGAGTTGATCTACCACGAGATCGTAGAGGCTAAACCCTAGAAGCTAGCCTATGGTATGATTGTATGTTGTCCTACGGACTAAACCCTCCGGTTTATATAGACACCAGAGGGGGCTAGGGTTACACAGAGTCGGTTACAAGGGAGGAGATCTACATATCCGTATTGCCAAGCTTGCCTTCCACTCCAAGGAAAGTCCCATCCGGACACGGGACGAAGTCTTCAATCTTGTATCTTCATAGTCCAACAGTCCGGCCAAAGGATATAGTCCAGCTGTCCGGAGACCCCCTAATCCAGGATTCCCTCACCAAGGATATCCATGTTCGCAGTGATGGAAGAGGTGAAATCGGTACAACCAAAATTGAGCATCCAATCATTGAATCCTATCCTGCACCTCCAATGTAGGTCCACCCTGCCAATAAATTCACATGCAAACCACTAGTATTACTATCTAATGACAGTACAAAAAGAGTAGCAAGGTAGTAGCAAACCATGTACCTTCTTAATGAAAATCTCATAGTGCCACCAATTGGATATAAAGGTTTGGAAGAAAACATGCTCCTAATGTTGAACCAGTTGGACTTTTTGTGAAGTTCCACTAAAATCGAGCATCCCTATTTGCATAGATATTGAAAGTGTGATTACTATAAAAGTGGCACTAGTTGAAGCATAAACTCACAAATATAAGCATTCCAATTTCTTAATGGTAAAAGGTAGCAAGACTGTTTCTAAACACCTGTTCGAAGGAATAAATAAGGCAAGAGAGGTTGATGTCAGAAAGGCATATATAGTTCTTTCTGAAAGAATGATCGATTCTTGACCTTTCCTCTTCTTTTAAGCATATTTTGTGCAGTTCAACTAAATAAAATGCCATCACCGCCTTGACAATTTAGTGACACTGTACAAAAGGAAATGAGTTAACATTACATCATGATGTCAGGTATGTAGTCGACAGGCATTAGAGACAAACTTACAGACCTCCTCCGATAACATAATGAACATTAATTTTAACAAAGGTGTGACTAGCTTTACTGGGATAATTTGAGTGAACTCTACACCCTCTGTTCCTTAATATAAGATGTTTTCGCGGTTCAGTTTAAAGTACCCAAACGTCTACTAGTATTTAGATAAACAGGTAGTAGTTTTCTTGATCACATATCTAGGAAACCTTGCCACACTTTATTTATGTGCATACGCTAATGCAACACCATTTGAAATTTTGAATACTACAAATATACACTAATCCAGTGGCTAGTGCAACAGTAGAGTAGTTATTTTATTACAGGGTATAGTACAATGGTTTTACTAAATAGATTTCAATAAACTCTGGCACTGGAAGATTTCTATAAGAATTAACAATACAAAATGTAAAGGTAACACATTTCAGCATTGGTATACTAGCTGTGCATGAGCATTAAACCAAATACAAAAGTCTGAAGGTAACTAGTATTATTAACTAATGACAGTATAAAAAAATTGCAAACCATGTACCTCCAAGGTAAATATCATTTCGAACTCGGGGGGGCCTTAAAAATTGCTATCCCAATCTTGATAATCGATCAAACATAAAAACTTGATCGAACGAATCAAGAGAACAGCCAGAGGAGGAGGTGCCCACTCTTGACCTTTCCTCTTATCTTCATAATTTTTTGTGCAGTTTAACCAAAATAAAATGACATCATCACCTTGGCATTTTGGTGACACTGTACAAAAAAAATTAACTTATCTCATGAAAGTGTGGTATTTAATCTATAAGCATTAATAGTGCAAAAAACTGAAGGTAGTAACAAGTTTCATCGTTGGTATACTGGTTGTGCAACAACATTAGAATGCCTTAGCTGAAAAATCTTCAATACATCCACAATCAATAGCTAACCCTGAAATAATCCAGTGACATTAAATGGCATTGCTTAAATTTATCGGTGGCTTTAGACCGAGTGCGGTATTAGTTAAATGTGGCATCACTTGAGCAGTAGCATTGCTTGACTTGACTGCTGGCATTATACTAACAACAAAAAAGTGACACTAGGAGCATGGTAGGCCCATTCGGACAGTGGGTGCACCAGTACGATGTACTCCACGGACGCATAGAGTGGTGAGGGAGGTATGGTTGCCTAGAGCAACAAATATCCAGGTAGCATATGTGGATTACGTCCCATTTTTGTTATGTTTAGCCACCTTTTTCCTATGTGAGGACAACAAACCGATCGACCTCGTCATTCTCTATTGCGTTGTCATGCCTTTCTACCCTTCTTCAACCAAGAGACACACGACTCGTTCCTTAGCTACTGATTTTCCTCTTTTCAACCTAGATGCGGGTTTGATGCCTACTCTCTTGGACAATACAGTCTCCCTTCCTTTCGTTATTAAACCCAGACATGGATTAGTCTGCATGAAGTAGTGTTTCCTTTAATAGTGCAAATTAAGGTTTTCGTCTGCGTGACCAGCAGAGCAGAGGATAGCAAATTTGGAAGATGGTGGAGTGGAAAAAGATCCACATGCAGCGACATGGTAGATGGGGCAATAGAACAAGGGTATGGTTTGAAAAGAGGTAGCATACCTGAGGATCGGCGGGAAGTGGCTTCGCTCGTGGTCGTCGTCCTCCGCACACACTACGACAGTGAGCTTGGGGACAGTGGCCATCCCGTGCGGGCGCTAGGTCTGAGAGGACGACCTTGTCATCAGTGCGTGACCTCACTCGCCGACGACGAGTGCGTCAACGCTGCATGTCCTTTTCTTCCCCGGCGGATCTGTGACCACCGGTGAGGAGGGAGAGAGAGGTCGTCTTTTTAGATCTGGAGAGAGGGTGATAGTGTGAGAAGCAAGCGGGCAGCCCTTAGCAAGAAAGCTCTGAAGCTCCAGCCTATATATCTATTTTATACTACTAGTACTAGAGGTGGAGTACTGGTAGAGTAGTTTATATTTTCTCTGCAAACAGTACCAGTTAGTCGTGCTTCAAAATTGAACGGCACAACATTAAAAAAATAGTCAAGAAGTAATGCGGCACCTTGGGCCAACGCGGCCAGATTGCATTTTGCACGAGAAATTACACAGTGAGAAGACGACGAGTCCTTTTGTACAATTTCCGAAAGGACGTGTAGGTCGGGGCGCCTCTTCGTGTACCGTGGCAAACTGGCAACCGTCCATCGACTCTTCGCCTTTCCCTCTTGATTTGGAACTGCTGTCGCACGCTCTTCCTCCCTCCTCCATTTGCCTTCACCCTTCCTTCTTCCATTGTTCGATCGTCTTCTCCATGGAGGGAACAAGCTAGAAACGACCCCGTTATTCTTGCCCCGATCTGAAAGATGACGTGGTGGGGGAACTCATTGATCGGTGTGACATCATCACCTCGGCTAGCATGGCAGGTTCGTTCAAGCCCATTCTTGACTCAACTAGTAACTTCATTACAAGGAACCCAAGGGTCCAGGAGCACTTTGATCTCCCCTATCTTCTTCATCGTGACCTTGCTGACTGGTGCGGGGACGAGGGAAGCCTCGCCTTGTGCAAGTTGATGCCGCTTGATAATGATATGTATGATGTTAAGATGCCATCGCTTGAGGGCAAGGCTTGGGCAGACGCAAATGGAGATTGGGTTGTTTATATTGGGTACAATTGCGAGTGGGAACTTGTGAATGTGTACACTCGTCAGCGGATTCCACTTCCAAAAATCTCCGAGTGCCCTGAGATTGAGCAACAGATGATCTACGTATGTTCAAATATGATCATGATGAGTGTCGTCTACGGAAGATAGCAACTTCTCGAGTTCCCAACCGCTCTTGGAATTACAAGAACTATCAAGTTGTTGCTATCTTCGACAAGCTTGTTGCCGTCATTCGTGGTTCGACTAGATGGATATTGCTAAAAAATTAGTTTCTATACACGGATGTATACTGTGATGCAATTGAATAAGAGGGTCTTGTGTTTGCTGCCACCACTCGTGGCACTGTTTTTGCATGGGATCCTCGTAGTTTCGGTACGTTTGTCTTCCACCGTAATTATAATTGTTTCATCCACATGCATGCGAGTTAGCAAGTTTCCCTTCTCTACTAATTAACCTTCTTCTTGTGTTTCCAAGGTCTTGTGGACATTCCACCACCTATACTTGAAAAATTTTATAACCAAGGGGGAGATGAGGACGAGGAGGGCCGATATACTCAATGGCGCCTGGCAACTTCCGATGGATCACTCCTTCTTGTCTGTATACAGCCCACTGCTGATGTTACTACTAAGGAAGCAGGTGTTGTCTCCCATGGTCGCACTCTCCGGACCTATTCCAACACCCGTTGTATAGTATTCGGGATGGATACTACTGTGCTAGCGCCAACACCTTCTCCCTGGTACAGTATTGATAGTCTTGGTGCAAACTCGCTCTTCCTTGGACAAAACTATCCAATGATGGTGAAAGGCGATCCAACTATTGTTGACACAACATTACTACCATTTATGAGAAGCAACTGTATCTATACGTCAGACATTGCGGTGGTTCCCTACCCTGGTCGTGATATAGTAGGTCGCTTCAGCCTGGATGATTAGTTTTATGTTGGTCTCGAGATTGACAGTAGCTGGCCATTCCGAGAGAATCACTTGTGGTTCAAAGCAAGTGTTTCCAACGCCGAGGATTGGTTGAGTTGAAGTTCATTTCATTGCTTGTTATTTGTTGTGTGATGAAAACTTTAGTATTTATAATGTATCCTCGTTGTCGTTGTGGGTTGATGACCTGTTGTATGTAATAAAATGATATGCCTGTGATAAACTTACTAAATTTATGAATGGCTTTCGAGTCGCTTCTCTGAGTGGGTGCTGCGACGAGGCAAAAATATATTTTCTGAATACATAATTGTACGTGCATTGCAACAGGTTATCGGATGAGGCCAATCAACAATAGTACACTATTTGTACTAGCTTCACATGCTACACTATCTCTACGTCTACGTACGTAATACAACAAGTTTTAAACTTGAGACCAGCCACCCATCCTCACAAAGAACACTTTTTAACCTAGCACAGACTCCAAGAAATTTGGCCACAGTGTGAGGTGGGCCATATGTTAATGTGTTCGCTGTACATAACCAGCACCTCGAATCCTCGATACTACTACTACTATAAGGGGGTGTTTGGTTCCAGGGACTTTTTTGGGACTTTTTGCTAAAAGTCCTCAGAAGCACCTCCTTGAGAGTCTTTTTCAAAAAGTCCTAGGGACTAGAAAAAGTCCTAGGACTAGAGAACCAAACACCACCTAAGTAGTAGGAGTAGTAGGGTGGCATGGGCCAAAACAAGCATTCACGTCCAGGAGTACGGCACACACCACCAGCACGACTTCCATCTGACACCATATTTCTTGGAGTCCGTGCTACAGCAATCTCTTCAACCTCGTCGTTTCTCTAACTCAGCCATCGCGCGGCGGGCGAGGTGGGGGTTTGCTGATAGTCGGTTTCCTCAACTGCGGTCCCACTTGTAAGGCCAACTCCAATGCACGACCCCAAACGGACCTCCGTTTTGCCCAGATTCTGTCCGTTGGGTAGGGCAATGGGGTCGTGTCCGGGCCATTTCTTGGATGCGGTGGTCGTGCGCCGAACACGCGACCGCATCCCGGCCGCGTACATTTTTCTTTGCAAACACATATCTTTTTTTCATCATTGATTTTTTGGTACATGGAAATACATCACCAAAATTTTGACTAGAAAAGCAAGACCAAAAAAAAGAACCACAACAATACATTTTAGAAGATGTCCAACTTCCATAACTGCTCCTGTAAGTTGGATTAGTGCCTTCTCGATGCATTCATTGTTGATCTGCGAAGGCTCGATCTTGCATGCTTCTTTCTTCTTCTAGTGTAAAGAAGTAGACGTGTCTAGCCTTTATTCTATCAACAAGTGCACTAGTCTCATCTCTAGCCTCTATGCTAGCTAAAAGTGCTAGAACATCTACTAAATTGCGCTCTATCAATATATCGTTGCACTCTTCTTCCCAATACCAAAACTTGCATCCATTCTACACAATAAAATTTTAAGTTAGCACAACTAGTCTAATCCGAGAGCACAACTGAAGATTTGGTCGAGTTCTTCCTCCTTTTGCCGACACGTGGGACATCCAACATCCAGGTCGTGTCATGCAAGAAAATAGAGTGGTAGGTGAAGCCACGTGATGTGCATCTTGGGTTAAACTATAAATAGAATCTTACTACTCTTGAGAAACTCCAAAAGAGGCCACTGAAGATCTTTATTGGATTTGTTTTTCATCACCAGCACGTCGAGGTGAAAGATGTGCAGGTTCAGTGGGTCCTCTTGCGTTTTCACTGACATGTGGGACTGCATATGAGCAAACAGACGATGGGCTCCGCGTGTCTGCTGGCTGGCTGAGAAGAGACATAGAGGAGGGCTGAGCACGGACTCCAGGAAATTTGTTCTATGTAACCAGCACATCGATATAGTGGGGTGGCATGGGCCATAACTAGCATTCATGTCTAGCAGTACGGCACACGCCACCCACACGAGTCCCATCCGACACCAATTTTCTTGGAGTCCGTGCTAGCTACAACCATCTCTTCTCCCTCCTATTTTCTCAGCCATCACGCGGTGGGCGGGGTGGGGGTTTGCTGATAGTTGGTTTGCTCAACTGCGGTCCCACTTGTAAGTGAAAATGCAACACAGCACGCATTCCCCCTTGAGCGGCGTGCCAGACAAACCGTGTGAGGGTGCGACGCGAACATGGCAGGCTTTTCCTTTTGAACTTGTAACTTGTAAAATTTGGTTTTGCTCCATGGGGCGACCGATAGATAGAAATAACGATTTTCCCTAGAGTAATGAGAAGTTTGGTTCTGGCGCGGTTCATGCATGGAGTATGTAGGAAAATTATGAAGTTGATGCGAAAGGTAAGATAATTACTAGTAGTACCATATACTACTACATGGATTTGACGGAAAGCTAAAGATACATACGGATCCATCAACGACATCCTCACGCCCTAGTGCACCGGGTCACCAACCCACGTGTGAGGAGCAACGGCGTTGGCGGCAAGCTCAACGTGCTTCTGAACAATGCCGTCCAAGGTTGCCTTGCGGTCCAAGAAGGCCAGCGTCCTATCGTCCTCCTCTTGCATGTAGTAGTCCTTGTGGATGATTTGCGCGTAGACGTGGGTGATTATGTCGATGGTGTCTTGCTGCGCCAGGCGCTGCGCGGCGAGCGCGACCTTGAGGTGGACATTCTCCGGCGCGACGGCGGGCAGTCACAGGGCCACCAGTGCGTCGAAGAGGTTGTCACCATAGAGGCCGTTGAGGGTGGCAGGCATCGCAGAGCCTGGGCGCGTGGGCTGGAGGCGTACGTCAAGGTCGTTCGCGAGCTTCTTGACAACGGTGAACTTGTCGAGGAAGCCAACAAGGACCTCGTCGAACAAGGAGACGAAGCTGTCGTCCAAGCGGCCCTCGCCCTGGCGGCCTCAAGCACTACCTGGAGACGTTCCTCGGTGCCGGGCCGCAGTCCGGCGTCGTGGACCATCTGGCACAGCCGGCTGATTCTCGCGCTCATCGCCTCCATGGGTCTAGCTTCTAGTCAACTGATCTTGCGACTGGAGTGATCACTCTTGCCCTTGGGTACATAGGTGCATATGATTTCGTAGATTGGACTGGCGGGAGCCTTTATATGAGAAGTGCAGACTACGTTGAATTCACGTGCGTGTTGGCCATCTACTCCTCGCCCCTCTACTGCACCTGCCATTGGCTGTATGACAGGTTGGCCAGCCACCCGTTGGGCCCACGTGTCATACACCCAAAGGGAGGTGCAGTAAGTCAATGAAGCCGCGTCCCCCTCCGTGCCCGTGCATGCTTTCAATGACTTGAGACTACCAAACATCACATGCAGTGGTTAGTTCATTGCATGTAATCCTATTAAGTAGCAAAAAGACATTAAGTTACCTCGTCGATAGGAATAAAACAATACACCATGTATTTATTTATAGAGGGAGTAATACATTTTTTGTGACATGCCTTACTAGATATTGCTAGTCAAATACTAAATCCAGATGGACGTGGTAGTACTACTAAATCCGGACGGTGGTGCTAGTACTAGTAGTAGTAGTACTACCAATGTAGTAGCACTGTACTATCCGTTGGTCAAATTATTACGTGCTGCTCCTCACAGTGAAGTGACAAGACCCTACGCCAGAGATGACACCTGAGTATAGGCGCCGTGTTCGGCATACCACAGTCAGCCTCACCTTCTGCAGTCACTATCATCATGGCTGTAGACCTAGCCTGCTTACAACTAGCTGTGTTCGACATAATTTCCCGTGCGTAGATGCCCGTGCATTGCACGGAACACCAAGATTGGGGGGTGGGCGGCGCCGATAGCGGCCATCGCGCCAGATTTTTCCATGGCCTTCTAGATGTGGTGGGGAGGAGATAAGGCTGATTGTGAGAGATAAGGAGTTGTTTGTAAATAGGGAACAAGTGCGGGCATCTTTTTGCAAAACTGGAGAAGTTTGGTTTGTATGCGTCAGATCTAGATCCGACGGCTATTGGTGAAAGATGGCAGGCACAACATCATCACCAACTCAGGACCTGTTTGATTCACAGGATTTTGAAAACGCAGGAATAGGACACGACAATATTACAAGTTTCAAACTGATATTACAAATGTTAGGAGTAATGCTGCACCTACGAAGAGGGAATTACTAGGAAGTTTACGTAAGAACTTTCGTTAGGTGGATGCAACATTATCGTATAAAAAATCCACCGCCCTAACAAGTCACTAATGGGCAAATAAGTTTTCGAGTCTCTGGCCACTTGATGTTTGAAAAACAAATTAAGCTTCTACGGAGACTTTGTCATTTAGGCTTAGAAGCTTGCGGTGATTAGCATGCCATAAATTGTTGCGCGAGAGAACGCCAAACCTCATTACCTTGAGCACACTTGCCTCCAGAACAAAGAACCTAGCCAATTTAATCTCATATGTGCTGCCTCGGTAGTCGATAAAATCAATTTCTATAAGATGGAGATCAAGGCATTCGATGAGATTGTTATAGTGCAGCACATTTTTCACTTTCAGGTCTTTTTTTATCTGCAAAAGAAGAGAACATATTAGAGCAGCTGGCTGTATAAGATTGCCGTGTCATCAAGAGGTACCAATATCATTCGCTCATACGATAGGGTTGGCTGGCTAGTGATATTTTTTCACTCTCTCTCTCTCTTTCTATTTCCTCTCATTTACCCAGGAGTACGTGAAGAGCTTGGTCATTTGTTGCCTTCCACTATGTGACTGATGCCATAATACGCATCGATGTCAAATCAAAAGATTTTGGCACCGCTCTCGCGATGTGAGAGAGTTGGCACCGTTGTGCACACAGACCCACATGTATAAACAAATCAAGCAAACCAACTACACCAGCCTCTCACTCTCCCAAACAAGTGTTTTTATTGCCTCAGTCCTCTCTCTCTCCCCCACACAAGTGTTTTTTCATTGCGTGAGTTAATTTGGCGCCGGAGCAAAGTAGGTGATCCAGATTGGGGCACCAGGTGAGCAATGGAGGGGCATCGATGCCAAGTGCATCACAAGTGAATTTGGCATGTGTTTTGGCCTACATAGTGGAGGGCCGTTATAGCCCACTTTTGTAATACCTCTTATTTAGTATAAAATTTTGACCATATATTTATGCAAGAAAATACCAATGCATGCCACTAAAAATTACACCATTTGAAATTATGTTCAAATACGGATCCAATGGTATAGTTCTTAGTGACATGCATTAACATTTTTTCAGTTAAATCTATGGTCAAATTTTGATACTACAAAATAGGAAGAGTAAACCAGGACAGAGGTAGTACTTGCTCTTAGGGTAACCATCGAGTTACTGGAGTAGTCTAAGTTACTTTACACTATGACTAGCCTAGGCTACTATAGTAGTACAACAAAAAAAAACGATGCAGGTGATCACGTGAGAAAAAAATACTAAAAACATTTCATTTGGTGCAGTGCGTAGATGCAGTTTTGAACACTACAGTTGTCATCGTAATTTGGGAAAATTACAAAAAATTTGAGCTACGTTGTGATTACTGTTTACTAATAGGAAAGAAGTTTCACCTCAATGAGTAGCTTCTCCGTGCACGGAAAGCATGTATGGAATCCAACAACTTGATCCAGATTGGGGCCGATAGATTTTATTGCCAAGATCTTCACTGTGCGCATAGACTGGGTCAAGCTTGTGGGAATCATTTTCTGGAAGACGGTCATAAATACATCAAGAAGAAATTTAAAAATGTGAATTTCAAGAAGACAGAGAAGAAGATGAGTGCTGTACCCGATTACAGATCCAATAAAGAGTTCGGAGAATTTGGCAGATGTGTGCACCAACGCTGTCAATTTCGGCATGTCAATGACCCTGATTTTTCTTGGACCTTCTAGATGTGATACAAGCAATATCTCAAGGAAAGGCGCATTCTTAATGACCATAACGTGGAACAGCTGGAGTGATCTCTACCCAATTGATGTCTTGTTGCGGGGCCAGCAAGACACATAAATCCATCGGAGATTCGTCGAGGCGATGTGGAGGCTAATGAACCTATGGATCTGCTCAAGACGAAGGTACTCGAGCGTAGTACAGCTGCGGAGCAGGTGCTCCATAGCCTTCTTTGAGATGACAACGTCGAAGAGGTCGAGGTGCTTGAGTTGAGGGAGAAGAAGGGCGGGCGCGTCATTAATCTGGGGAAGATAGCAGGAGCTGAAGCTGGCGCGGCGCAGTGCTGACGCGAGGCGGAGCGCGGATGGCGGCAGAGAGCGACATCGTCCAGCTTCAAAGCTGAGCTCCTCGAGCTAATCTAGGGCGGGGATAAGAACCACTCATCGAACTTGGGTTGGACCTTGCAGTTGGTACTGAACATGCGAATGTCAATGCGTCTGGCTGGCCCAGGGTGCGATGAAAGGATCTTGGAGACTGCGGCCATGCATTTGCAATCGCCGTCGCAGAGGCAGCTGTCGACGGTGAGGTTGAGGGGGACGCGGCGCCAGAGGGGGCGCCACCGCCGGGAGAGCAGGGCGGTCCGCACGGCAGATTTGGTGGGGAGGAGGCCGATGATGACGAGCAGCATGTCACCGGGGAGGCTGCTGGATGCGGTTTTGGATCGAGCCGCCTCCGCTTGTTGGCTGCCTCGCGGTCCATCTCAATCGGCGGTGACACTGGTGTACACGTGTGCTGGTGTGTGTTGTGTGCTGGGTGTGCACGAGTGCGTTCTTCTGTGCATGCCGCCGTGCAGTGGTGAATTGTGCGCGAGTGCGTCCTCCACGCGGAAGAAGTGTGTCCTCAATGCGCCCTCAATTTACTAGCGTGCGGGGTGCTACCCCGAGTGGTTTCAATTTCGTTTACGTCTCCGCGTGTCAGATGGGCCTCTAGTTTACTTATTTTCACCCACTGCCACATGGGCCAGCACACGAAGATACAGAACACGAGCTGACAAAGCAGCATGTGGACTGGTTGACCGGTCAACTAAACAATATACTGAGCTATACGCTGACATAGTGAGCATATAATCCGTCGGTATAGAGTGTTCGTGTGAGAGGGGAGGCCCGTGAGAGATAGCAGAGAGAGAGAGAAAGAGCTACTCCCTCCGTTCGATAATGTAGTTCCAACATTTTCTTAAAGTCAAAATTTTAAAACTTTGACCAAGTTTATAAAGAAATTACTTATATCTACAATACCAAAGATAAATGATAGTATGAAGTAAGTACATGTTGTGATGAATCTAATGATCTTTCCAGATGTAAATGTTTTTCTCCACATATACCTGGTCAAACTTTTCTGAGGTTTGACTTTTCAAAACATCCATATGCTTATGGACGTGAGAGAGTCCCTAACTAGAGAGAGAGAGAGTGAAATAGAAAGAGTGAGTGAAAAAAGTGTGTGTGCGTGTGTGAAAGAGACATGGACAACACTCGATAAAAGTCAAGAAAAAACGTGTGTGTCTTATGCAAACATATCACACATGCATCTTCGACAACGAAAGCAAGGTGATGAGATAGTGTGTGGTTGTTTGCAACCGTGAGAACAAGACCCCTAGCACGTGGCCAAGAGGGGTCTGACAAATAAGGGAGAGAGGTCGAGAGAGACGTAGAGAAAATGCAGACATGTGGAGGAGAGAGTGTATGTTTGTCATACAGAGATCCCCTAGAGATCGTGATGGGACTACATGGGTGGGAGATCGAGTGACAAGGTGTGTGCGCGATAGAAGATACCATGAGAGATATCGAGATAGACGTATGGATGAAAGGAGACAATACATGTGTTCCTGATGGCTAGTGAGAGATAATCATACTTAGGGGGGGGGGAGTGCTTGCGCCTATGATGGAGTGAGGGATTATGGTACTTATTAGGGGGGTGCGTGTCACATAGAGAGAGAACAAGGGCGGAGAGTATTGGATGGGTCTATATGTATAGCACGAGCGAGACATGTTTATGTGTGAACCAGGGAGATAAAAAGTTTGAGAGAGATTGAGGAGCCTCGATAAGGCTGAGTGGTGCGTCAGATAGCTGAGAGGGGGAAAGAGATATTCCATCCGCTCGATAATGCAGTGCATGTAATTTTTTAGAAGTCAAACTTTGGAAACTTTGATCAGGTTTACACAAATGTTATTTATGTCTTCAATACCAAAGATACATCATACGAAACTACATCTCATGGTGAATCTAATGGTATATGTTTGCCGTTCCAGATGTAATTGTTTTTCTCCACGTACATGGTCAAACTTTGTGATGTTTGACTTTTCAATAAATCAATATGCTATGGACCGAGGAGAGTGCCTAAGTCGAGAGGGATCAAGTGCGTGTGAAGGAGAATGAGTAACTGTGCAAAAAGAGTATGTGTGTGAAAGAGAAAGTGACAACAAATGATAAATTAGAGAGAGTGTGTGTTTTTTCGTTTCTTAGGCGAACATATCACGCATGCATCTCCGAGATAGAAAAGCGAGGCGAGGAGATACACGAAGATAGCTAGTGTGTGATTGTTTGCAACGGAGAGAGACACCCCTATAGCACATGTCCAATAGAGGTCTGGCCAACAAGGAAAAAAGGTCGAGAGGGACACATGGGGAACATGGACACATCGGGAGGGCGAGAGGGTGTGTTTGTGATAGAGACCCCCTCGAGATTGTGAGGGGACTATATGGGTGGGAGATCGAGGGAGGTGCGTGCGCGATAGAAAGATGCCTTGAGAGAAATCGAGATAGACCATGCACATGTTTGTGATGGAGACTAAGATTAGCTAGTCATATACATATAGGGGGGGGACTACGTGTGCCTACAATTGAGTGAGAGACCATCATACTTGGCTAGCTAGGCATGAGATTGTGTGTGTGTGCGTGTGAGATGGAGAGAGAACGAGGGAGAGAGATGGAGTTTTACATGGGCCTGTCGAGTGCGAGTGAGATATGCATGTGTATGTATGACCCAGGTAGATGGAGAGTTTGAGAGAGAGGGGGAAGAGCTCCGAGACGACAGAGTGGTGCGTGAGAGAGTTATGGGAAACGAGCCAAGGAATTTGTGTGCGTACGATGAGTGCACCCAAGATATCTAGCTTGGACTAGAGAATCATACATAGTGTGCGAGAGAGACCTATAGATGGAGTATATATGCATGCGAACTAGAAAGACCCCCCCCCACGCACACACACAAAGAGAGAGAGAGAGATGGAGAGAAAGAGAGAGGAACAACAAGGTTTGTGTGTTGGATGCGTGCAACAGAATTGAAGATTGTCGGCGAGAGAGAGAGAGAGAGAGAGAGAGAGAGAGAGCAGGAGTCCGGGAGAGGGGGAGGTCGCGTTTTATGCATCAAAGACTGATATAAACCATGTTTCAATATAAACTTGCATTCAAATATTTAAATTGGAGAACATATTGTCTGCAATCCACACATGAACGGATATATGCGTATATCAAACAAGTTCATTAATTTGACTTTCAACATGTTCATGGAGTACTATGATACTGTACAACATGCTATTCGATTGAGGTGTTCAATTTTGGGTTTAGTTCACTATTTTGACCTGGTGAACGAGCTATTTCATTGAATCGAGATATTTCATTTTGGGTTTGATTCCCATTTAGTGGGTCAACTATTTGTCATATAGTAAATCGCTAGCAACGAGCATGTAAAAATACATTACTCCCGAGCATCATCTCTCCATCTAAAAAAGAAGTGGTAAGCTAATATTTCTAAATTTGATTCGAATCGACTTGGTAAGGTAGACGTGGATGCTCGTTCTCCCAAATTTTGAACGAACCGTTAAACATCCTCTGCTCGGTGGAATTCGCCCGAGCAAATAAATGGGAGACGCGAAATTACCGTCCTATGTGGGAGATGCATTAATTGGCCTGTTGTGCATCGAGGGTAGGTTCGTAACTTCATCCAAGCGCGCTTTCTCCTCGACCAAAATGACATGTGCCGAATAATTCATAAACCATGGTCGGAAAAACACACTCTCCTCGCCCGAAATAGCTCACGCCCACTTTTTCAAAACACGCTCTCCTCGCCCGAAATCGCTCGCGCCCACTATATTTCAAAACACGCCCTCCTCACCCGAAATCGCTCCCGCCCACTATTTGGGGAGAAGCAAAGTTACTCTACTATCCCCGACCCTCACTACACAGACCCAAGCCGAGAAGCCTAAAGGCAGGGGTAGAACTGTAACTCCCCCTCACATTTCAGACAAATGCGTCCGTAAAACATGGTTCCATTCCCCTCCCAATCCCCCCCATTCATACCTTCTCCCCGGAAGCTCCCTTCTCCCGAGCCGCAAAACCTCAGCCCCTCCTCCATGGCGCCCCCACCGCACCAATTTCACAGCCGCCCTCCTCCCTAATGCCGGAGACGCTATCCATTTGCCGTCATGCACTGGGCCGTGTGCCTCTTACTCAGTGCTGCTGGAGCTGCCTCGATGACGGCCGCGTGAACTGTACCGGAGCCGATTCACCCCCGCCGTTGTTCACGGTGCCAGAGTGGCTCCAACTTCGGATCCGTCCAGAGTCCCAGCGCTGCTTCCTCGTAGCCGTCGACCTCGCGACATTGCTGTTTCCCTGCCGCCGGTGGCCACCGCAACCGCGCCGGCCTCACCGACTCGGCAGCTGGACCTGCCTACTTCACCATGCCGCCAGATAGGTCGCACCCTCATCTCAAATCACTTTATTTAGGCGTCAGTTGTCTGAATTTTTATTCTGGGCCAATCAATTCCCAATGGGAAGCAGCACCCCTCAAGGCAGCGGAGCTCCTAGGCTTCCGGTTGGCTGGTGTCTAATGTAAGGGTGCGGGGACGCAAGTTCGCTGCAGTAGCAGCGCTTAGATGGCTATCTTAGAGTTGCGTGGGTTCAAGGTACTGTCGCCGCCGGATCTGGATGATGGGGAGTCTTTGTGGATTGGCCCAGGGGCAGCGCAACCACGGCAGTGCGGTGGGGCGAGGAGCGGGGTTTTGGCCGGGGCCACGGACGTCGGAGGCAAGCTGCTCTGCCGTTGGTCGCTGGCTCTTCGGGGAAGATTCCTAACAGTGTCAGCCGGGAGGCACAAGACGGCCATCAAGCCATCCGGCGTAGATCGGACAGTACCAAAATAAAATAAAATCGTGTGACCCCAATTTAGTCTCAGTCAATAGACATGTGACCACTCTCGTACCTTGCTGTTGATCTCTTAGTGTATTTCTTCAGATCAAAGAGATGTGTCGTTCTTAACATTATGCGTTATCCGCATCTTCAGCCACACCGTCTTCCGACTCACCGTAGCCGCTCCAACAAGGGAAGCATACACCAGAAGGGAGCTATAGTCCCCACTCAATAGTTCCCTACATCGAATGCGCGTGCCCGACATGGACAACCACAACAGCTGCAGGGCCATCGACAAGTCAGCACATATGCTCACTCCTATGGATGGCGACCAGATAGGTTGTACCCTTATCTTGCTTGTGTGCAACATTTATGGCTTTGTTATTCATCTAAGCATGGAAAATAGATTATCACATTTCACTGTATATTCATGCTGATCTCTTACGGGTCTCGTTCAGGAGTTAACGCTGTTCCATAGTTCAGCTAAGATACTTGTTCTTTAGGTAACACTGTTCCATAGTTATCATCCATCAGCCAATGCTATCCCACAGGCTGGTGATTATAGTATTATACCACTTCTAGTATTACCTATGTTGTTCTTTAATACTTTTGTGTGCCATCTAGTTAATCTCGAGTACAAACGATACATATTCTGTAGCTTTCATCTGTGTTCTCCCTTTAGTTTTTGAGACCTGTTGCTGCTAGTTAACCCCAGTCCTATTATTTATGTCGTCTCCTACAGGCACTCATTACATAAATCTAACTACTAGTTGTCTTCCATGCATGTCAGATATAATTGCACACACTGATATATCCACAAGAACCTCACGGAGTAATGTAAAGGCCAATAAACTTGATGTCAATGATACCCAATATGATGGAACATGTAAAGGCAGTTCTTCAGAAGACTTACAGAAAGATGTTGAATCCTCTTCACCCCACAAGGTCCTTGCTCTAACTTGACCCGTGATATGGGTACAACATGCATATAATGTCCTGGAGTGTATCTACTCTGTTGCAATGCCATGTGCTTAGCATGCTGATCATGCATGTAAATATGTCATGCCTTCTTGTTTTTCAGTACCTATTCCATTCATGATAACATGTTTTCAAATTCAAGTACTATCATTCTACTCTATCGCAATGCCATCTCCTTAATTTGGACATCATGCTTCTGAATATCTTATGCATTGTTATTCATCAGTACGTACTTCATCTGTCTACCATACCATGTTTTTTACATTGAAGTGCTGTTCTAGTGCTCTGTTGCAATGCCATCTTAGTTTCCCAATCATACACATGTATGCCGCCTTAGTTTTTTCTATACGTATTCCGCTGGCATACAGTTTTACATTCAACTAATGTTTTTTTTACTGTGTTGTCCTGTCGTATCCATAGCTCTTACACCATACTCCCTCCGTCCGGATTACATGTTGCCGAAATGGATAAAAAAAGATGTATCTGGAACTGAAATACGCCTAGATCCATCCATTTTTTTCGGATGGAGGGAATACATGTCAATATGTCATGCCTTTCTATTCTTCAGTACCTATTCCATCTCTCTGCTGTAGCATGTTTTATAACTGAAGCACCATTCTTCTATACAAGGCATGCAAGGGGAAGACGACTATGTTAGAATCTGAAGGGTTACAAACCAGGTCTTTGCAAAAGATCCAAACGCCAGGACATAATACACCAACTCCAGTTTTTATAGATACTGCTCCAGCATAGAGAAACCCAACTCCTACTGATAATAAGCAGATTCTAGTGGACAAAGAACTAGTCTGCTCCAGTCCAGCAAAAATATTTCAACTCTATTCTAAGAAGCGTGTGCGTATCCTTGCATCATGAAATTTTATAGCATGCTGATCATATTTTCTACATGTTTCTTACCCATCTCTCTTTTAGAAAATAAGCTTAACAGATAGAAGAATTTCTGCACTGGTATCATCTGTGAGGAAAGATTCTTGCAGGAATTCTCTATACTCTAATGCAGATGTAAGTACCTGTTGTATATCACTATATTTTTACATCAGCATGTATTTTGTTAATTGGTGTGAATCCAACCTTTATCTGATCTAAATTTAGTTGTAGCAAAATGTATGATTAAAGGCCACAATGTTGATTTTTGTAAGGAAAACTGCCTGGTAGTTTTGCATCCTGAGCTGCATGAGTGTACTATCTCATATCAGTGGGTTTGATTACTTTGGTTCTGCAGTGGGTTTTTAGTGTTTTTTTACTGTTTTGTCCTGTCGTATCCCTAGCTCTTACATCATACTCCCTCCGTCCTGATTACATGTCACAGAAATGGATAAAACTGGATGTATCTAGAACTGAAATACGCCTAGACCCATCCATTTATTTCCGGATGGAGGGAATACATGTCAATATGTCATGCCTTTCTATTCTTCAGTACCTATTCCATATCTGCTGTAGCATGTTTTATAATTGAAGCACCATTCTTCTATATAAGGCATGCAAGGGAAAGACGGCTATGTTAGAATCTAAAGGGTTACAAACCAGGTCTTTGCAAAATATCCAAACGCCAGGAGATAGTAAACCAACTCCATTTTTCATAGATACTGCTCCAGCATAGAGAAACCCAACTCCCACTGATAATAAGCAGATTCCAGTGGCCAAAGAACTAGTCCGCTCTAGTCCAGCAAAAGAATGTCAACTCCATTCTAAGAAGCGTGCGCGTATCCTCGCATTATGAAATTTTATAGCATTCTGGTCATATTTTCTACATGCTTCTTACCCATCTCTATTTTATCTCTCTTTTAGAAAATAAGGTTAAATGATAGAAGATTTCCTTCATTGGGATTGTATTCGAGGAAAACATCTTGCGGGAATTCTCCGTGCTCCAATGCTGATGTAAGTACCTGTTGTATATCACTATATTTTACATCAGCATGTATTTTATTAATCGGCGTGAATCCAACCTTTTTCTGATCTAAAATTAGTTGTAACAAAATGTTAAAGGCGCCAATGTTGATTTTGTAAAGAAAACTGCCTGGTAGTTTTGCATACTGAGCTGCATGAGTGTATTATCTCATATCATGCACATTACTGAATTGTAGTGCTGCTCTGGTTGCCCATTCATTCATTGTGTCAGTGTTGCTTTTGTATTACCTCGCCTGGCTGATGATAGCTGTGCCATATTGTGTTAATTTGGTGTTGGCTAGTTGCCCAAACGTTCGTTGTGCCAATGTTGCTTTCCTATTATCTGACTTGGCCAATGATAGCAATGCTAGTGTCTTAATTTGGTGCAGGCTGCTGAGGATAAGAAGAAAAACTCTGAAAACAGCAAGGCAACCCCATTGTTTCTTTCCAATAAATCTAGGCCAGGTAATATGCCAATAACTCATGATTAATCTGTTTGGTTCCCCTCCTAATTTATGTTATGATGTAGTGGTTGAGACACTCTCCACTATCAATAATACAAGCCTGCCAAAATCGCCATCTGAATCTGTTCAGTATCCTCTGTCTCGAATGCAACAAAAAAATGTATGTTTGTGAACCAATTAATGGCTGAAGGAATGATGGAAATGGTGGAGGAATCAGAGGTGCAGAGTCGTGCAACACAACAACTGATCAATGTTTTCAGAGACAGTGTAGCAAAGCAGCAAGAACTTGCCCACATGCTTATGGGCGTCATCCGTGCTGAGGTTGCAGATTGTGACGTTGTAGATCATTACGTTCTGTTTATTTATTTGCACTGACATCAATCTTTGATTGCCCAGTGGATGTAATTTCCTATAATATATGCTGGATGTGCAACATTTTTCCCTGCATGCCGTACCTTTGCTTGATCGATTTTGGTCCTGTGCATAATTGATCGTCGTAATGGGCTCAAATTACCTAATTTGGCCTAAATACATGTACGAACTTTAGTGGGCCCATTAAGTTAATGGGCCGTTACCAGGCCAAAAGTTAATAGTCGGCCCTCTTAACTCCCGGGTCGTTAACAGGCTGACATCAAAGCGGGCAACAGGTGGGCCCAATTGATTTCACGGACCGTTAACATGCCATTACTAAGTTTGGGCTACATATGGCCCAACTATACTGTGGGCCTTTAGTAGGCCGAAAGAGACAGCGGGCTTGTACTGGACCATGAAGAGCATGGGCCGCTAAGAGGCCGAAAGTCAAGTCGTATTGTAAATGGCCCAACTGTAATGTGGGCCTTTAGCAGGCCGAAAGAGAAACCGGGCTGGTATTGGACCAGGAAGGGCATGGGCCGTTAAAAGGCCAAAACTCGGGTCCGACTACAAATGCCCAACTCATTTATGGTCCGTTAACAAGCTGAAAGGCACACAGGGCCGGGAATTGGCCCAACATTAAATGGGTCGCTAAACAGCCAAAACTCAGGTCCGACTACAAATGGCCCAATAGATATATGGGCCGTCACCAGGCTGAAAGACACACCAGGCCGGAAATTGGCCCAACACTTAAATGGGCCACTAAAAGGCCGAAACTCAGGTCCGACTACAAATGGCCCAGCTGATTTATGCGCCGTCAACAGACTGAAAGACACACCGGGCCAGAAATTAGCCCAATATTTAAATGGGTCACTAAAAGGCCGTAAGATGTACATTGTGAAAATTGGCCCATCCACTAAATGGGCCGTTAACAGGCCGAAATCTCATCGGGCTGATATTGAGCCCAAATATATAGCGGGCTGTTAACGGGCTCGAACTGACGATCGGCTGCAATGGTGTCAAATCTTTAACGGGTCGTTGACGGGCCGAATTGGCATATCTCGTATGGGCCGTGGGCTTAAATGGACCTGCACAAGTAGGCCTTATATGGGCCGGCCTGCTATTTTTTACTGGGCCGGCCTTTTTCACCGAAATGGGCCACTGTTGGGACGTGCCACGTGTCGACCTATCATAGGCGCCTCCTGTCCAATGAGTGGATGACATCTGTCCCAACGGTGAGGCAACATGTGTTTCCTCCGGCCAATGATGATTTTACACGTGGAAAATCCCCATTGGTCCGGGCTGTTAACGGGTTATCGGATCCAAAACCGGACCCGATAGCTTAACGGCGTTCCGTTATGGTGGATGCCACGTGTCGGTCACCCTTGATGAAAGCACTTTTGTGACACGCGATTTATCATCATGGAAGGGGACACTTCCGTGATGATAATTTTGGTGATGTCATGGAACACTTCTACGACAGCACATGTATTACTATCTTGATTCTGTCATAAATTTGTCATGGATGTACATGCATGATAGAAAACGTGACCTACTGTGACAAACACGTATCATCGCGCAAGTGTATTTTTTTGTAGTGTGGATTAGTCTGCATGAAGAAGGGTTTCCCTTAATAGTGCAAATCAAGGTTTTCATCTGCGTGACCAGCAGAGCAGAGGATAGCAAATTGGGAAGGTGGTGGAGTGGAAAAAGATCCACATGTAGCGACGTGGTAGATGGGGCAATAGATCAAGGGTATGGTTCGAAAAGAGGTAGCATACCTGAGGGTTGGCGGGAAGTGGCTTCGCTCATGGTCGTCGTCCTCCGCACACACTACGACAGTGAGCTTGGGGATGGAGGCCATCCCGCGCGGGCGCTAGGTCTGAGAGGACGGCCTTGTCATCAGTGCGTGACCTCGCTCGCTGACGACGAGTGCATCAATGCTGCACGTCCTTTTCTTCACCGGAGGATCTGTGACCACCGGTGAGGAGGGAGAGAGAGCCCGTCTTTTTTAGATCTGGAGAGAGGGTGATGATACGTCTCCATCGTATCTATAATTTTTGATTGTTCCATGCCAATATTCTACAACTTTCATATACTTTTGGCAACTTTTTATACTATTTTTGGGACTAACATATTGATCCAGTGCCCAGTGCCAGTTCCTGTTTGTTGCATGTTTTTTGTTTCGCAGAATATCCATATCAAATGGAGTCCAAATGGGATAGAAACTGAGAGAGATTTTTTTCGAATATATATGATTTTTGGGAAGAAAAATCCACGCGAGACGGTGCCCGAGGTGCCCACGAGGCAGGGGGGCGCGCCCCTGACCCTCGTGGGCCACCCGTAAGGCGGCTGATGCCATTCCTTCACTGCAAGAAAGCCAATATCCGCATAGAGATCGTGTTAAAATTTCAGCCCAATCGGAGTTACGGATCTCCGGGAATATAAGAAACGGTGAAAGGGAAGAATCTGAGAACACAGAAACAGAGAGAGACAGAGAGACAGATCCAATCTTGGAGTGGCTCTCGCCCCTCCCGTGCCATGGAGGCCATGGACCAGAGGGGAAACCCTTCTCCCATCTAGGGGGAGGTCAAGGAAGAATAAGAAGGAGGGGGGCTCTCCCCCCTCTCTTCCGGTGGCACCGGAGTGCCACCGGGGGCTATCATCATCACCGCGATCTACACCAATACCTCCGCCATCTTCACCAACATCTCCATCACCTTCCCCCCTCTATCTACAGCGATCCACTCTCCCGCAACCCGATGTACCCTCTACTTGAACATGGTGCTTTATGCTTCATAATATTATCCAGTGATGTGTTGCCATCCTATGATGTCTGAGTAGATTTTCGTTGTCCTATCGGTGGTTGATGAATTGCTATGATTGATTTAATTTGCTTGTGGTTATGTTGCTGTCCTTTGGTGCCCATCATATGATTGCGCGCGTGGATCACACCCTAGGGTTAGTTGTATGTTGATAGGACTATGTATTGGAGGGCAAGAGTGACAGAAGCTTCAACCTAGCATAGAAATTGATGCATACGGGATTGAAGGGGGACCAATATATCGTAATGCTATGGTTGGGTTTTACCTTAATGAACGTTAATAGTTGCGGATGCTTGCTAATAGTCCCAATCATAAGTGCATAGAATTCCAAGTAAGGGATGACATGCTAGCAGTGGCCTCTCCCACATAATACTTGCTATCGGTCTAGTAAAGTAGTCAATTGCTTAAGGGGCAATTTCACAACTCCTACCACCACTTTTCCACACTCGCTATATTTACTTTATTGATTCTTTACTTACAATAGCCCCTACTTTTTATTTACGTAATCTTTATTATCTTGCAAACCTATCCAACAACACCTACAAAGTACTTCTAGTTTCATACTTGTTCTAGGTAAAGTGAACATCAAGCGTGCATAGAGTTGTATCGGTGGTCGATAGAACTTGAGGGAATATTTGTTCTGCCTTTATCTCCTCGTTGGGTTCGACACTCTTACTTATCGAAAACTGTTGCGATCCCCTATACTTATGGGTTATCAAGACCTTTTTCTGGCGCCGTTGCCGGGGAGCAATAGCGTGGGGTGAATATTCTTGTGTGTGCTTGTTTGCTTTATCACTAAGTAATTATTATTTGCTGTTCTTAGTTGTTTTCTATCTTTATTTATGGGTAGGAAATGCAAAATACCAAAAAAATTAGTTGTACCTACTAAACCAATGGTTGAAAAACCACTCAAAATCTATCACACTGCTGAAGCTTATTACTTGGATCATCTTCGATCCCTATGTGCTCGTGCTGAAACCCCAACTAGCTTAGTTGAGGGCAAATCTTTAGATGAGCATGCTCGTTATGTGCAGCACCGAATATCTGAAAAAGGGAAAATTTTACTGGGTCAAATTCATCGTTTGCAATGCTATGCTTGGAATTTATGCGAAATATATGATTTTACTTGTTGTTCTGAAAACCCTAAGAAACACCTTCCCTACCAATGTGAGTTTAGTGATAATCGAATCGTATCTTCATATGCTAAGGGTGTTTATAATTACTATGATGTTCAACAAATTGAAGAATTTGTTGCTTTTAACGGTGCTTACGAAATTGCTTCTTTGATTGAAAAGTATGATGCTACTCTTTACAAATCTAATTTTTTTGCCATACTTAAATATTGCTATGATAATTATGCTTCTAATGCCTATGTTGAACCATATATTGAGGACTACTCCGCTGTCCAAGAAGATACTAATATTTTGCAGGAGTCCATGGAAGAAGAAATTGATGAAACTGTGAGCTCATTGGATGAAAAAGATGATGAGGAGAGCGAAGAACAAAAGGAGGAAGAGCGGATTAGCTACCCGTGCCGACCTTCTATTGAGAGTAACTCTTCAACTCATACATTGTTTAATTTCCCTTCATGCTTACCGAAGGATGATTTCTATGATGACTATTATGATCCCTTTGATTCTCTTGAAATATCCCTTTTTGATGATGCTTGCTATGCTTGTGGCCAAGATGCCAATATGAATTATGCTTATGGAGATGAACTTGCTATAGTTCCTTATGTTAAACATGAAATTGTTGCTATTGCACCCACACATGATAGTCCTATTATCTTTTTGAATTCTCCCGACTACACTATATCGGAGAAGTTTGCCCTTATTAAGGATTATATTGATGGGTTGCCTTTTACCGTTACACATGATGATTTTGATAGATATAATATGCATGTGCTTGCTGCTCCTACTTGCAATTATTATGATAGAGGAACTATATCTCCACCTCTCTATGCTTCCAACATGATAAATTACAAGAAACTGTTTATACTATCCATTGGCCTTTACTTTGTGTGCATGAATTGTTATTTTATGACATGACGATGCATAGAAGAGAGTTAGACTTTGTCATTACATGATATATGTTACCTTGTGCTCACCACTAAATTACAAATCATTGTTAATTAAAGTTGGCTTTGATATACCTTGGGATCCGGGTGGATCCATTACTTGAGCACTATATGCCTAGCTTAATGGCTTTAAAGAAAACACTGCCAGGGAGACAACCCGGAAGTTTTAGAGAGTCATTTATTTCTGTTGAGTGCTTTTATATAGTTTAAAAACAACAAAAATAAAGAGGGGAACCCAAAACTTTTTCAAAAAGAAAGCGAAAGTGAGAAAGACAAGCATTGTTGAAGTGGGAGCTAGCCTTGAACTTTGTTCATGCTCACGGAAACTTTGTGAATCTTGATTACAGAAACTTTTCAATAAAAATAATTATCCCCTTGTACAATTCCATTGTATTATAAAAATAATGTGCCAAGGTTTTCCTTTAGGATGTTTACATTTGCTTGATGGTTTGTACGGTGCAGGACAGAAACTTTGGCTGTAGTGCGCGATTTTACATTTTTTTCTAGAATGTCAAATGGTTGTGATTCTTTTTGCACTGTCTTCCTATACAAATTGTTTATTTTTCTAATTTTGGTAGAATTTTTCAAGTATCATAAGTATGGTGAATGTTCAGATTATTACAGATTGTTCTGTTTTAGACAGATTCTGTTTTTGATGCATAGTTTGCTTGTTTTGATGAAACTATCGATTCATATCAGTGGATTAAGCCATGAAAAAGTTATATTACAGTAGACACAATGCAATAACAAAATATGAATTGGTTTAAAACAGTACTTAGAGTAGTGATTTGCTTCATTATACTAACGGATCTTACTGAGTTTTCTGTTGAAGTTTTGTGTGGATGAAGTGTTCGATGATCGAGAAGGTCTTGATGTGAGAAGAAGGAAGAGAGGCAAGAGCTCAAGCTTGGGGATGCCTGAGGCACCCCAAGTAAATATTCAAGGATACTCAAGCGTCTAAGTTTGGGGATGCCCCGGAAGGCATCCCCTCTTTCTTCAACAAGTATCGGTATGTTTTCGGATTCGTTTCGTTCATGCGATATGTGCAATCTTGGAGCATCTTTTGCATTTAGTTTTCATTTTTCTTTTATGCACCATGCTGGTATGAGATAGTCCTTGGTTGATTTATAGAATGCTCTATGCACTTCACTTATATCTTTTGAGTATGGCTTTATAGAATGCTTCATGTGCTTCACTTATATCATTTGAAGTTTGGATTGCCTGTTTCTCTTCACTTAGACAACCGCCATTTGTAGAATGCTCTTTTGCTTCACTTATATTTGTTAGAGCGTGGGCATATCTTTTGTAGAAAGAATTAAACTCTCTTGCTTCACTTATATCTATTTAGAGAGATGACAAGAATTGGTCATTCACATAGTTAGTCATAAAATCCTACATAAAACTTGTAGATCACTGAATATGATATGTTTGATTCCTTGCAATAGTTTTGCGATATAAAGATGGTGATATTAGAGTCATGCTAGTGGGTAGTTGTGGATTAGTAGAAATACTTGTGTTGAGGTTTGTGATTCCCGTAGCATGCACGTATGGTGAACCGTTATGTAACGAAGTCGGAGCATGATTTATTTATTGATTGTCTTCCTTATGAGTGGCGGTCGGGGACGAGCGATGGTATTTTCCTACCAATCTATCCCCCTAGGAGCATGCGCGTAGTACTTTGTTTCGATGACTAATAGATTTTTGCAATAAGTATGTGAGTTCTTTATGACTAATGTTGAGTCCATGGATTATACGCACTCTCACCCTTCCACCATTGCTAGCCTCTCTAGTACCGCGCAACTTTCGCTGGTACCATAAACCCACCATATACCTTCCTCAAAACAGCCACCATACCTACCTATCATGGCATTTCCATAGCCATTCCGAGATATATTGCCATGCAACTTCCATGATCATCATATACATGACTTGAGCATTTATTGTCATATTGCTTTGCATGATCGTAAGATAGCTAGCACAATGTTTTCATGGCTTGTTCGTTTTTTTGATGTCATTGCTACGCTCGATCATTGCACATCCCGGTACACCGCCGGAGGCATTCATATAGAGTCATATCTTTGTTCTAGTATCGAGTTGTAATATTGAGTTGTAAGTAAATAAAAGTGTGGTGATCATCATTATTAGAGCATTGCCCCAGTGAGGAAAGGATGATGGAGACTATGATTCCCCCATAAGTCGGGATGAGACTCCGGACTTTACAAAAAAATAAAAGAGGCCAAAGAAGCCCACCAAAAAAATAAAAAAATAAAAAAATAAAAAAAGAGAGAAAAAAAGAGAAGGGGCAATGTTACTATCCTTTTACCACATTGTGCTTCAGAATAGCACCATGTTCTTCATATATAGAGTCTCTTGAGTTGTCACTTTCATATACTAGTGGGAATTTTCATTATAGAACTTGGCTTGTATATTCCGACGATGGGCTTCCTCAAATGCCCGAGGTCTTCATGAGCAAGCAAGTTGGATGCACACCCACTTAGTTTTCAGTCTGAGCTTTCATACACTTATAGCTCTTAGTGCATCCGTCGCATGGCAATCTGTACTCACTCACATTGATATCTATTGATGGGCATCTCCATAGCCCGTTGATACGCCTAGTTGATGTGAGACTATCTTCTCCTTTTTGTCTTCTCCACAACCACCATTGTATTCCACCTATAGTGCTATGTCCATGGCTCACGCTCATGTATTGCGTGAAAGTTGATAATGTTTGAGAACGTCAAAAGTATGAAACAATTGCTTGGCTTGTCATTGGGGTTGCGCATGATGTGAATATTTTGTGTGGTGAAGATGGAGCATAGCCAGACTATATGATTTTGTAGGGATAGCTTTCTTTGGCCATGTTATTTTGAAAAGACATGATTGCTTTATTAGTGGGCTTGAAGTATTATTGTTTTTATGTCAAATGATAGACTATTGCTTTGAATCACCCGTGTCTTAATATTCATGCCATGATTAGATATGTGATCAAGATTATGCTAGGTAGCATTCCACATCAAAAATTATCTTTTTTATCATTTACCTACTCGAGGATGAGCAGGAATTAAGCTTGGGGATGCTAATACGTCTCCGTCGTATCTATAATTTTTGATTGTTCCATGCCAATATTCCACAACTTTCATATACTTTTGGCAACTTTTCATACTATTTTTGGGACTAACATATTGATCCAGTGCCCCGTGCCAGTTCCTGTTTGTTGCATGTTTTTTGTTTCGTAGAATATCCATATCAAACGAAGTCCAAACAGGATAAAAACTAAAGGAGATTTTTTGGAATATATATGATTTTTGGGAAGAAAAATCCACGCGAGACGGTGCCCGAGGTGGCCACGAGGCAGGGGGCGCACCTGCCCCCCTGGGCGCGCCCCTGACCCTCATCGGCCACCCGTAAGGCGGTTGATGCCCTTCTTTCGCCACAAGAAAGCTAATATCCGGATAGATATCATGTTAAAATTTCAGCCCAATCGGAGTTACGGATCTCCGGGAATATAAGAAACGGTGAAAGGGAAGAGTCTGAGAACGTAGAAACAGAGAGAGACAGAGAGACATATCCAATCTCGGAGGGGCTCTCGCCCCTCCCGTGCCATGGAGGCCATGGACCAGAGGGGAAACCCTTCTCCCATCTAGGGAGGAGGTCAAGGAAGAAGAAGAAGGAGGGGGGCTCTCTCCCCCTCGCTTCCGGTGGCACCGGAGTGCCACCGGGGGCCATCATCATCACCGCGATCTACACCAACACCTTCGCCATCTTCACCAACATCTCCATCACCTTCCCCCCTCTATCTACAGCGGTCCACTCTCCCGCAACCCGCTGTACCCTCTACTTGAACATGGTGCTTTATGCTTCATATTATTATCCAATGATGTGTTGCCATCCTATGATGTCTGAGTAGATTTTCGTTGTCCTATCGGTGGTTGATGAATTGCTATGATTGATTTAATTTGCTTGTGGTTATGTTGCTGTACTTTGGTCCCCATCATATGATTGCACGCGTGGATCACACCCTAGGGTTAGTTGTATGTTGATAGGACTATGTATTGGAGGGCAAGAGTGACAGAAGCTTCAACCTAGCATAGAAATTGATGCATACGGGATTGAAGGGGGACCAATATATCTTAATGCTATGGTTGGGTTTTACCTTAATGAACCTTAGTAGTTGCGGATGCTTGCTAATAGTTCCAATCATAAGTGCATAGAATTCCAAGTAAGGGATGACATGCTAGCAGTGGCCTCTCCCACATAATACTTGCTATCACTCTAGTAAAGTAGTCAATTGCTTAAGGGGCAATTTCGCAACTCCTACCACCACTTTTCCACACTCGCTATATTTACTTTATTGCTTCTTTACTTACAACAGCCCCTACTTTTTATTTACGTAATCTTTATTATCTTGCAAACCTATCCAACAACACCTACAAAGTACTTCTAGTTTCATACTTCTTCTAGGTAAAGCGAACATCAAGTGTGCGTAGAGTTGTATCGGTGGTTGATAGAACTTGAGGGAATATTTGTTTTGCCTTTAGCTCCTCGTTGGGTTCGACACTGTTACTTATCAAAAACCGTTGCGATCCCCTATACTTGTGGGATATCAGGTGATAGTGTGAGAAGCAAGTGGGTAGCCTGTAGCAAGCAAGCGCTGAAGCTCCAGCCTATATATCTTTTTTGATACTAGTACTAGAGGTGGAGTAGTGGTAGAGTAGTTTATATTTTCTCTGCATACAGTACTAGTTAGTCATGCTTCAAAACTGAACAGCACGCTGTTAAAAAATAAAGCCAAGAAATAATGCGGCACCTCGGGCCAACGCGTCCAGATCGCATTTTGCACGAGAAATGACACAGTATGTTTCGTTGACATGTGGTCCTGTTCCAACATGTTAGTGAGACGTTGGAGAGTCCTTTTGTACAATTTCTGAACGGACGTCTATGTAAGCCGGGGCGCCTCTTTGTGTACCATGGCAACCGTCCACCGTCCACCGCCTATTTGCCTTTCCCTCTTGATTTGGAACTGTTGTCGCACACTCTTCCTCCTTCCTCCATTTGCATTCACCCTTCCTTCTGCCATTGTTCGATCGTCTTCTCCATGGAGGGAACAGGCCGGAAACGATCCCGTTATTCTTGCCCCGATATGAAAAATGACGTGGTGGAGGAACTCATTGATCGGTGCGACGTCATCACCTCGGCTAGCATGGCAGGTTCGTTCAAGACCATTCTCGACTCAACTAATAACATCATTACAAAGAACCCAAGGGTCCAGGAGCAGTTTGATCTCCCTATCTTCTTCGCCATGCCCCTGCTCGCTGGCGCGCGGGTGATGGAGGCCTCGCCTTGTGCAAGTTGATGTCGCTTGATAATGATATGTGTGATGTTAAGATGCCATCGCTTGAGGGTAAGGCTTGGGTAGGTGAAAATGGAGACTGGGTTGTTTATATTGGGTACAACTGCGATTGGGAACTTGTGAATGTGTACACTCGTCACCGGGTTCCACTTCCAAAAATCTCAGACCGCCCTGAAGTTGCGCACACCAGTATTCTACGTACATTCAAATATGATCATGGTGACTGTCTTCTATGGAAGATAGCAATTTGTTGAGTTCCCAACCGCTCTTGGGGTTATAGGAATTCTTGTGTTGTCGCTATCTTCATCAAGCTTGTTGCCGTCCTTCATACTTCAACTCAATGGATATTGCTCAAAAATCAGTTTCTATACACGGATGTGTACTGTGATGCAATTCAAGATGAGGCTCTTGTGTTTGCTACCATCACTCATGGCACTGTTTTTGCATGGAATCCTGATGCTTTCGGTATGTTTGTCTTCCACCCTAATTATAATTGTTTCATCCACATGCATGCGGGTTAGCTAGTTTCCCTTTACTAATTGACCTTCTTGTGTTTCCAAGGTCATGTGAACATTCCACCACCTATACTTGAAAAAAATTATAACCAAGGGAGAGATGACGATGGTGATGATGACGAGCAGAACCTATATACTCAGTGGCTCCTGGAAACTTATTGTGGCACCCCGACTCAGAGCAACTGGTTTACCTTGCATTGCCGGCCCAGAGATCTAGTCTTCTGGAAACACACAACAACTTGGTACATAAAACAACCACTTTATTGATGCTATCAGAAACATAGGTTCGATATTACATCAGATAGCGAGGCCAGGTGGCACACACGGTGCGGCTGAATAGTATGTACATTATTTAATGAACATGAAAGGGGCCTCAATCACGATAAATACACGGCAGCGGAATGATACGTCCATTTTGCATCATGTTTTCTCACTGTTATATATGATGTTTTTATCCATAATAAAGCTTTTTGGAGTAATTCTAATGCCTTTTTCTCTCATAATATGCAAGGTATACACCAAGAGGGAGAATTCCGGCAGCTGGAAATCTGGACCTGAAAAAGCTACGTCAGGCTACCTATTCTGCACAACTCCAAATGAGTTGAAACTTCACGAGGATATTTTATGGAATATATGAGGAATATTGGAGCCAATAAGTACCAGAGGGGTCCCACCAGGTGGGCACAACCCACCTGGGCACGCTAGGTAGCCCAGGCGTGCCCTGGTGGGTTGTGCTCTCCTCAGCCCACCTCCGGTGCCCATCTTCTGGTATATAAGTAATTTTGACCTAGGAAAAATAAGAAGAGGACTTTCGGGACGGAGAGCGGCCGCCTCGAGGCAGAACTTGGGCAGGAGCACTTTTTCCCTTCGGTGGAGCGATTCCGCTGGGGGAACTTCCCTCCCGGAGGGGGAAATCATCGTCATCATCATCACCAACAACTCTCCCATCTTGGGGAGGGCAATCTCCATGAAGATCTTCAACTAAACCATCTCATCTCAAACCCTAGTTCATCTCTTGTGTTCATTCTTGTTACCAGAACTATAGATTGGTGCTTGTGGGTGACTAGTAGTGTTGATTACATCTTGTAGTTGATTACTATATGGTTTATTTGGTGGAAGATTATATATTCAGATCCAATATGCTATTTAATACCCCTCTGATCTTGAGCATGATTATCATTTGTGAGTAGTTACTTTTGTTCTTGAGGTCACGGGAGAAATCATGTTGCAAGTAATCATGTGAACTTGATATGTGTTTGATATGTCGATAGTATGTATGTTGTGATTCCCTTAGTGGTGTCATGTGAACGTCGACTACATGACACTTCACCATATTTGGGCCTAAGGGAATGCATTGTGGAGTAGCAATTAGATGATGGGTTGCGAGAGTGACAGAAACTTAAACCCCAGTTTATTCGCTATTCCGTAAGGGACCGATTGGATCCAAAAGTTTAATGCTATGGTTAGAATTTATTCTTAATACTTTTCCCGTAGTTGCGGATGCTTGCGGGAGGGTTAATCATAAGTAGGAGGTTTGTTCAAGTAAGAACAATACCTAAGCACCGGTCCACCCACATATCAAATTAGCAAAGTACCGAACACGAATCAAACCAACATGGTGAAAGTGACTAGATGAAATTCCCGTGTACCCTCAAGAACGCTTTGCTTATCATAAGAGACCGTTTGGCCTGTCCTTTGCCTCAAAAGGATTGGGCTACCTTGACGCACCTTTGCTACTATTATTGTTACTTGCTCATTACAAATTATCTTGCTATCAAACTACTCTGTTACTTACAATTTCAGCACTTGCAGACATTACCTTGTTGAAGACCACTTGTCATTTCCTTCCGCTCCTCGTTGGGTTCGACACTCTTACTTATCAAAAAGAGCTACAATTGACCCCCTATACTTGTGGGTCACCATGGAACTCCATAGCACAGGGACACCGATGTGGACACGGTCTAGACACGGGAAGCACTCCGATCCGGTAAGACTTTCCTGAAAGCTGGCATGACATGCCAGGTCAGTACATTAAATGTACTTGCAAGCTCACAACAGATAAAAGCATAATGACAAACAATAACATGACAATTTATCAGGTTAAATGCAATGCTTCACATACTACTGATGAAGTGAACATGCTTGTGCACCGAGTCCCTCGGACTCGCTTACCATACGGGTTACCTCGTAACCAATATCATCCATACGGTGATCACTCCCGGATCACAACGGAAACCAACTCTTTGGTTCCAACAACAACCACAACGAAAACCAACTCTTTGGTTCCAACTACAATCACAACGGAAACCAACTCTTTGGTTCCAACAATAACCATCTTCATGGTTTCAACAATCTCATCACATAACTAGTGCCAATCATATAACTTTAGAGTGCAAGATTAAATTATTTATGTTGACCCATGGTGTGACCTACTATGAACTGGGTCCGTAACCGAGGACGCGGCTACCGATAGATTTAACACACACTCTGCAGAGGTTAGTACACTGTACCCACACCACAGAATCCATGGCCTCGAACTCCCATTCGGGTGGGCCAATGACATTCTGATAGAACCAACCCATTGTCATGACACTCTCCCGGCCACTCCGACCAACTCCCCTCTGGGTGGCCCCGATGTCAACCCGTGACATTCACGGCCACCGTCGTGGCAAAACTTAAACGGTCCCAAACGGGGACAAGGTACCATAACAACAACAACCGGCACACAAGGTTATGTCTGCTTACCGGGCCAGGGTACCACATGCCCATAACCTTCCCTCGCTGGAGGCACCGACCAGACACATGACAACGGACCGAATAAATGCCTTCCCATAAAGGCAAATGTGGTTGCACTAGGAAGCTCGATTCGGTGGCACCATGACTCGATCAACATTATGTTCAAGTTGAATTATCATGAGGTTTAACTTGAAATAAAAGAACTCGAGCCATAGTATGCCATGAACATGCAAATTTCTGACATGCAACTATATTCACATAACACTAAAATAAAATGGATCAACATCATAGAATCATTCTGCATGCACTACTAATCACTTTAGGGACACTGGTTTTAACTCACTCATTTTAGCCCAATCATTTTTAGTGATGACATTAGCATGGGGATAATCATAAACCATTTATGAAAATAATACCAATCATAATCAACCATAGTCATGCTATCAAAAACAACTCTACTACATCACACTAGTCCATGCACTCAAGTACTACAGCAAGCTAAACATGTCAAGCATAACAAATGAACTAACATAAGCAATATTTATTAAATGATTAATTGCATGAAATAAACCGTATTCAAGTTGGAAAATCATAGTTATTGAAATGACACCATGCAAATATTGGTGTGGCTTGCCTTAGCACAGAGGAGGGTCACTGAGGGAGTCCTGGATTAGGGGGTCTCCGAACAGCCGGACTATATCCTTTGGCCGGACTGTTGGACTATGAAGATACAAGTTTAAAGACTTCATCTCGTGTCCGGATGGGACTCTCCTTGGCGTGGAAGGCAAGCTTTGCAATACGGATATGTAGATCTCCTCCCTTGTAACCGACTCTGTGTAACCCTTGCCCCCTCCGGTGTCTATATAAACTGGAGGGTTTAGTCCGTAGGACAACAGACAATCATACCATAGGCTAGCTTCTAGGGTTTAGCCTCTACGATCTCGTGGTACATCAACTCTTGTAATACTCATATCATCAAGATCAATCAAGTAGGACGTAGGGTTTTACCTCCATCGAGAGGGCCCAAACCTGGGTAAACATTGTGTCCCCTCCCTCCTGTTACCATCCGACGCACAGTTCGGGACCCCCTACCCGAGATCCGCCGGTTTTGACACTGACATTGGTGCTTTCATTGAGAGTTCCACTGTGTCGTCATCATAAGGAGGGATGGCTCGTCTCTTTGTCAAGGACAACATCACCTCTGGGGGAGCCCTGGCTGTAGGCCAAACTCTCCGACTAGGCAGCTTCGTCATGACCGCCCGTTCGCCCGCTGCGCCGACGATGACTTCTTGGGTCATCGAAAATAGCCTCCACATCGGCTCGAAATTGACCGAGCAGATGGATCCAATGGAGCTCTCCTCTTTGAACGAGCTCTTGGATCGCATCGCCGCTCTGGGAGTCGCTACGGACTATGATCGGATTGGGCTTAAACCCGACTAGAGGGAGATTAACTCTCCGCCGGTCACCCATCAATAGCGGTGGTGGAGGAGCAATGCGGCGATTATCCCTCTATACTGAGGACGAACTATGTCTGGACTCCCGAGCTCTTCGAGCCGGATACCCGCCCACGGGAGGACATCGCCCTAACCCTGAACCTAGAATCAGGCTGCATGCCGAACCTGCGGGGCAACATCCCGGAGCCCGAACTTACAAGATCGGAAACTCCCCCACCCCGGGGTCTTAGATTGGGTCAAGGTCCGGACTTAAATCCACCCACCCACCCAGATATAAATGATCTTTCCCACATTAGGCAAGAGCCCCAAGAGACAGTACATCACTATTGGGCCAGATTCCTCCTTGTAATGAACAAGGTCAAGGACTGTCGCGGAAGACGCAATTTCGTTCTTTTGCAACAATTGCACGGATAAGGGAATCCTCAATGCTATAAGTCGCCGTGACATAGCACACTTCACTAACTTGGCGGCCATAGTACGGAAGTACTGTGCGATGGAAAGCGCCTGGAAAACCCAAACAAAATTTTGGGATAATCCGGCTCTGACAAAACCCTAGTCCGAACTAAAATGGTGCACTCTCATAAGTCGCCCGACTAAATTACAAAGAAGCAAAAGCCCACTACAAGGCGTGGAACTGTATTGGAGGGATGGCTTAATGGGCCATGCAAAATTCATGGTACAGTGGATACCATACCAACACACAACCTTAGAGCATGTTGGGTACTCCGGCAGGTAGCCAAGAGCGGTGAGGATCTCCTCATCCAAAACACCTCAGAGCACCATCCTGTGGATAACAATACAGTATTGACAGTCTTCGAGACCTTCGCCTCAAATAATAGGCGTAAGAGAGCACTCCGCAGCCTTGCCGAAGTCTGCCATGTGGCAGCAATAAATCCATGGAGCGACAAGGCTATCACATTCAATGCCAGTGACGAACCTAAATTCCGAACAGCTCGAGCACCAGCCGCCTTGGTCCTCAGTCCAATTGTGGACGGCTTTCGGCTCACTAAAGTGCTCATGGACGGCGGCAGCGGATTAAACCTCATTTATGAGGAAACTCTTCAAAAAATGGAAATAGACACAAACCGTATTGAGCAAAGCGGCACGACCTTCCGCGGAATCATCCCTAGTCGGGAGGAACGTTGCGCTAGGAAAATCACACTAGATGTGGTATTCGACACTCCGGAGAATTACAGGTCCGAAGAAATTACATTCCAAGTGGCCCCGTTCAGTAGCGGATACCACGCCCTTCTAGGGCAGGAGGCATTCACAATCTTCCAAGCCATACCCCATTATGGATACATGAAGCTCAAAATGCCCGGGCCCAATGGGATCATCACTCTAGCTAGTGATCCAAACATAGCACTCCGCGCCGAGAACAAAATAGCCGCACTGGCCCTCGAGGCATTATCCGAAGCCCTTGTGGCGGAGGAATTAACCGCGCTGCGCTCCACAGTGGACAGGGACGACGTGATACTAGACAAAAGATCCAAGTCCACCTCTTTCGAACCAGCGGATGAAATAGTCAAATTCCAAGTCCATCCAACGGACCCCTCAAAAACAGCAGCCATCGGGGCACAGTTAAGCCCCGCTATAGATGCCGCACTACGGGAGTTCCTGCGCGAGAATTGGGACATATTCGCCTGGCATCCTTCAGATATGCCAGGAATCCCACGCAGGCTGGCCGAGCATAGCCTTAACATTCTAAAAGGATTCAAGCCGGTCAAGCAGACTCTTCGGCGTTTCTCTGAACCTAAGCGACAAGCCATCGGAGAGGAGCTAGCCAAGTTACTGGAGGCCGGATTCATTAGAGAAATAAAGCATCTGGACTGGCTAGAAAACCTGGTGATGGTACCAAAGAAGGACAAATCCTGGCGCCTATGCGTCGACTTCAAGGACCTCAATAAGGCTTGCCCAAAGGATCCCTTCCCCCTCCCCCGCATCGATCAAATTATCGACGCTACCGCAAGACACGACTCATTGTGCTTCCTCGACGCATACTCTGGTTACCACCAAATTAAGATGGCGGATTCCGATCAAGCCGCAACGGCATTTATCACTCCATATGCCCCCCTTCTGTTTTAACACAATGCCCTTCGGGCTCAAAAACGCCGGCGCAACGTACCAGCGCATGATTCAGACATGTGTGGAAAAGAAGATCGGCAAAACAGTGGAGGCATACGTAGACAATGTGGTCGTTAAAACCAGAAACGTCGACTCCTTAATAGACGACTGCGTTTTCGGCGTACCCGCCGGAAAGCTCCTGGGCTTTATCATCTCTAGTAGAGGAATTGAAGCAAATCCGGCTAAAATCCGAGCTTTGTCGCAGTTGGCTATCCCAACTGACCTCAAGCAAATCCAGAAGTTAACTCGATGCGTGGCGGCCTTAAGCCGCTTTATCTCCCGATTAGGAGAAAAGGCACTCCCCCTTTATCGCCTTCTTCGGCGCACCGAACACTTCGAGTGGACGGACGCAGCCACGGCCGGATTTTAAGAAATAAAAGCCATCCTGTCCACCAACCCAATCTTGGCCGCGCCAAATGTCGGCGAACCAATGCTGTTATATATAGCGGCAACTCACCAAGTTGTAAGTGCAATGCTCGTCGTCGAACGAGAGACGGACGGACATAAATTCCCACTTCAAAAGCCGATCTATTATATGTCCACTGTCCTCACTCCATGCAAATCACGGTACCCACATTATCAAAAGATAACATACGCGGTATTTATGGCATCTCGGAAATTACGACACTACTTTCAAGAGTGTTCAGTCACGGTGGCCTCAGAAGTACCACTCAGCGACATAATAAACAACCGCGATGCCACGGGCCGGATTGCCAAATGGGCTATCGAGCTCCTCCCATTCGACATAACATATAGACCACGACGAGCCATTAAGTCGCAAGTACCGGCCGATTTCGTCGCCGAATGGACAGAAGCCGAACTCCCTAAAGAGTACGGCGCATACTCCAATTGGATCATGCACTTTGACGGCTCTAAAATGCTGGCTGGTTTGGGGGCTGGCGTCGTCCTGACGTCCCCCACCGGAGATACAGTCCAATACGTACTCCAAATACTATATACAGACTCCAACAACGCAGCCGAATATGAGGCCCTGTTACATGGTCTCCGGATGGTAGTTTCCATGGGCATTCAACGCCTGGAGGTGCGTGGGGACTAGAACCTCGCAATATCTCAAATAAATGGAGACTTCAATGCCAAGGATCCGAAAATGGGGGCATATCGCAACGCCATACTCAAAATGTCAGCTCGGTTCGAGGGGCTTGAATTCCACCATGTGGCTCGGGAAAACAATCAAGCGACGGATATCCTCGCCCGTATCGGCGCTAAGCGCGATCATGTCCCACCTAACATCTTTTTGGAAAAACTGTTTAAGCCATCCGTGGTATGGGAAGGGGACACCGGTAGCAATAGTCCAGACCCGGCCACATCATCAGATACCGAACACTCTGACACAATCGGAGGTTCTGCCATCGAAATAACACCTTCAGCCCACGTGATAATGGCCGTCATCGCCCCGTGGACAGAACCATTCCTAGCCTACCTAATCAGGCAAGAACTACCCGAGGACCAAAATGAGGCACGATGCATAGTGCGGCAATCTAAAGCCTACAAGGTCCATGAGGAGACTTTATAAGAAAAGCACTATCGGAGTCCTTCAAAGGTGCATCTCCGAAGAGGAAGGGCGGAAGCTTTTGGCAGAAATCCATGCTGGACTCGGCGGCCATCACGCCGCAGCCCGGGCCCTTGTAAGCAAGGCCTTCCGTACAAGTTTCTATTGGCCGACGGCCCGAGCAGATGCATAGCATCTGGTCCAACATTGCGTCAGTTGCCAGCTTTTTGCAAACCAAAGCCATATGCCGCCTACCGCTCTCCAAACAATCCCCATTACTTGGCCCTTTGCGGTCTAGGGGCTTGATATGGTTGGACCCCTCAAAGGGGGAACCCATAAGAAAAAATACTTACTGGTCATGGTGGATAAATTCACCAAACGAATAGAAGCCAAACCTATCAAAACGGCTGAATTTGGACCAGTGATAGACTTCATATTTGGGGTTGTACACCATTATGGCATCCAACACATCATCATCACTGACAACGGCCCGAACTTCACGGCCGACGAGGTGAAACTTTGGTGCAACAACATGGGCATCAAGCTCGATTATGCTTCTGCCTATCACCCGCAAACTAATGGTCAAGTCAAGCGAGCAAATGGTCTTATCATGAGCGGCATCAAACCCAGATTAGTGCGGTCCTTAAAGGAATCAAACACGCACTAGGTAGAGGAGCTTGACTCCGTACTAAGGGGGCTGCGGACTGATACGTCTCCAACATATCTACAATTTTTGATTGCTCCATGCTATATTATCTACCGTTTTCGACTATATTGGGCTTTATTTTCCACTTTTATATTATTTTTGGGACTAACCTATTAACCGGAGGCCCAGCCCAGAATTGCTGTTTTTTTGCCTATTTCAGTGTTTCGAAGAAACAGAATATCAAACGGAGTCCAAACAGAAAAATCCTTTTTGGAACGTGATTTTCTTCTCGGATAAGACCCAGGAGACTTGGACCCTACTCCAAGAAGTACCAGAGGCGGTCACGAGGGTAGGGGGCGCCCCCCTACAGGGCGCGCCCCTGCCTCGTGGGCCCCTCGGTGCTCCACCGACGTACTCCTTCCTCCTATATATACCCACGTACCCCCAAACAATCAGAACAGGAGCCAAAAACCTAATTCCACCGCCGCAACTTTCTGTATCCACGAGATCCCATCTTGGGGCCTGTTCCGGAGCTCCGCCGGAGAGGGCCGTCATCACGGAGGGCTTCTACATCATCATAGCCCCTTCGATGAAGTGTGAGTAGTTTACCTCAGACCTTCGGGTCCATAGTTAGTAGCTAGATGGCTTCTTCTCTCTTTTTGGATCTTAATACAATGTTCTCCCCCTCTCTTGTGGAGATCTATTCGATGTAATCTTCTTCTTTTGCGGTGTGTTTGTTGAGACCGATGAATTGTGGGTTTATGATCAAGTCTATCTATGAACAATATTTGAATCTTCTCTGAATTCTTTTATGTATGATTGGTTATCTTTGCAAGTCTCTTCGAATTATCCGTTTGGTTTGGCCAACTAGATTGGTAGTTCTTGCCATGGGAGAAGTGCTTAGCTTTGGGTTCGATCTTGCGGTGTTCTTTCCCAGTGACAGAAGGGGAAGCAAGACACGTATTGTATCGTTGCCATCGAGGATAACAAGATGGGGTTTATTTCATATTGCATGAATTTATCTCTCTACATCATGTCATCTTGCTTAAAGCGTTACTCTGTTTTTAACTTAATACTCTAGATGCATGTTGGATAGCGGTTGATGAGTGGAGTAATAGTAGTAGATGCAGAATCGTTTCGATCTACTTGTCACGGACGTGATGCCTATATACATGATCATGCCTAGATATTCTCATAACTATGCTCAATTCTGTCAATTGCTCAACAGTAATTTTTTCACCCACCGTAGAAAACTTATGCTCTCGAGAGAAGCCACTAGTGAAACCTATGGCCCCCGGGTCTATTCTCATCACATCAATCTCCATCACTTTAATCTTGTTTTGTTTTTACTTTGCCTTTTACTTTTCACTTTGCATCTTTATATCAAAAATACCAAAAATATTATCTATCGGATCTCACTTCCGTAAGTGACCGTGAAGGGATTGACAACCCCTCAATCGCGTTGGTTGCGTTGAGCTCTTTGTGTTGTGTAGGTACGAGGGACTTGCGCGTGGCCTCCTACTGGATTGATACCTTGGTTCTCAAAAACTGAGGGAAATACTTACGCTACTCTGCTGCATCATCCCTTCCTCTTCGGGGGAAACCAACGCAAGCTCAAGACGTAGCAAGAAGGATTTCTGGCGCCGTTGCTGGGGAGTCTACGCAAAAAGTCAACATACCAAGTACCCATCACAATCCCTATCTCTTGCCTCTCGTTTTCCTCTCCCCCAAATTCACCCTTGCCTTTTTATTCGCCCTCTCTCTCCCTATCCTCCCTCTCTATTTGCCTCTTTTTGCCCATTTTCTTTTGTTTGCTCGTGTGTTAGATTGCTTGTTTGTCGCGATGGCTCAAGATACTACCAAATTGTGTGACTTCACCAATACCAACAATAATGATTTTCTTAGCACTCCGATTGCTCCTCTTGCCAATACTGAATCTTGTGAAATCAATACTACTTTGTTGAATCTTGTTATGAAAGATCAATTCGCCGGCCTTCCTAGTGAAGATGCCGCTACTCATCTGAATAGCTTCATTGATTTATGTGATATGCAAAAGAAAAAAGATGCCGATAATGATGTCGTTAAATTGAAGCTATTTCCTTTTTCGCTTAGAGATCATGCTAAAGCTTGGTTTTCGTCTTTGCCTAAAAATAGTATTGATTCTTGGAACAAGTGCAAAGATGCTTTTATCTCTAAGTATTTTCCTCCCGCTAAGATCATCTCTCTTAGAAACGATATTATGAATTTTAAGCAACTTGATCATGAACATGTTGCACAAGCTTGGGAGAGAATGAAATTAATGATATGTAATTGCCCTACTCATGGTTTAAATTTGTGGATGATTATACAAATTTTTTATGCCGGATTGAATTTTGCTTCTAGAAATCTTTTAGATTCGGCCACGGGAGGCACTTTTATGGAAATCACTTTAGGAGATGCTACTAAACTCCTAGATAATATTATGGTTAATTCTTCTCAATGGCATACTAAAAGATCTTCTAATAAAAAAGTGCATGCGATAGAAGAAATCAATGTTTTGAGTGGAAAGATGGATGAACTTATGAAATTATTTGCTACTAAGAGTGTTTCTTCTGATCCTAATGATATGCCTTTGTCTACCTTGATTGAGAATAAGAATGAATCTATGGATGTGAATTTTGTTAGTAGGAATAATTTTGGCAACAACGCTTATAGAGGGAATTTTAATCCTAGGCCTTATCCTAGTAATCCTTCTAATAATTATGGGAATTCCTACAACAAATCTTATGGAAATTATAATAAGATGCCCTCTGATTTTGAATCTAATATTAAAGAATTTATTTCTTCGCAAAAGAATTTTAATGTTATGATTGAAGAAAAATTGCTTAAGATTGATGATTTGGCTAGGAACGTTGATAGAATTGCTCTTGATGTTGATGCTTTGAAACTTAGATCTATTCCACCTAAGCATGATATTAATGAGTCTCTAAAAGCCATGAGAATTTCAATTGATGAGTGTAAAGAAAGAACCGCTAGGATGCGTGCTTCCAAAGATGCCTTTATTAAAGCGTGTTCTTCTAATTCTTATGAAAATCAAGATGAAGATCTAAAAGTTATTGATGTGTCCCCTATAAAATCTTTGTTTTGCAATATGAATCTTGATGAAACTGAATATGGTCTTCCTTTACCTAGAAGGCGTTCCAAAAATTCGGAGTATTTAGATCTTTATGATGAAATTGACGAAAGTGGGATTGAAAGAAATAAAAATTTAGATGTTGCTAAACCCACTATATTGGATTTCAAGGAATTTAATTATGAAAGTTGCTCTTTGATTGATTGTATTTATTTGTTGCAATCCGTGCTAAATTCTCCGCATGCTTATAGTCAAAAGAAAGCCTTCACCGAACATATTGTTGATGCCTTGATGCAATCTTATGAAGAAAAACTTGAGTTGAAAGTCTCTATCCCTAGAAAACTCTATGATGAGTGGGAACCAACTATCAAAATTAAAATTAAAGATCATGAGTTTTATGCTTTGTGTGATTTGGGTGCTAGTGTCTCCACTATCCCCAAAACTTTGTGTGATTTGCTAGATTTCCGCGATCTTGATGATTGCTCTCTAAACTTGCATCTTGCGGATTCTACTATTAAGAAACCTATGGGAAGAATTAATGATGTTCTTATTGTTGCAAATAGGAATTATGTGCCCGTAGATTTCATTGTTCTTGATATAGATTGCAATCCTTCTTGCCCTATTATTCTTGGTAGACCTTTCCTTAGAACGGTTGGTGCGATTATTGATATGAAGGAAGGGAATATTAGATTCCAATTTCCATTAAAAAAGGACATGGAACACTTTCCAAGAAAGAAAATAAAATTACCATATGAAACCATCATGAGAGCCACTTATGGATTGCCTTCCAAAGATGGCAATACCTAGATCTATCCTCGCTTTTATGCCTAGCTAGGGGCGTTAAACGATAGCGCTTGTTGGGAGGCAACCCAATTTTATTTTTTGTTTTTTGTGTTTTTCTTCTGTTAGGGAATAAGTAACCTATCTACCCTCTGTTTTGATGTGTTTTTGTGTTTTAATTAGTGTTTGTGCCAAGCTAGACCTATTGGATCTTCTTGGATGATAGTTATTTGATCTTGCTGTAATTTCCAGAAACTTTGTGTTCAGTGACCGAATTACTAAAAATCATCAGAACGTGATAAAATACTGATTCCAATTTCTTCTGATCAATAAACAAATTATCTAGGTCTTATAATTTTGGTAGATTTTTTGGAATTCCAGAAGTTTGCGTTAGTTACAGATTACTACAGACTGTTCTGTTTTTGACAAATTCTGTTTTTCGTGTGTTGTTTGCTTATTTTGATGAATCTATGGCTAGTAAAATAGTTTATAATCCATAGAGAAGTTGGAATACAGTAGGTTTAACACCAAAATAAATAAAGAATGAGTTCATTACAGTACCTTGAAGTGGTTTTATGTTTTCTTTCTCTAACGGAGCTCACGAGATTTCTATTGAGTTTTGTGTTGTGAAGTTTTCAAGTTTTGGGTGAGTTCTTTTGATGGGTTATGGAACAAGGAGTGGCAAGAGCCTAAGCTTGGGTATGCCCATGGCACCCCCAAGATAATCCAAGGACACCAAAAAGTCAAAGCTTGGGGATGCCCCGGAAGGCATCCCCTCTTTCATCCACTTCCATCGGTAATTTACTTGGAACTATATTTTTATTCACCAACATGATATGTGTTTTGCTTGGAGCGTCTTGTATTGTTTGTGTCTTTATTTGTTAGTGTGCCCAAATCATCCTTGCTATACACACCTTTTGAGAGAGTCATCTATGAATTAAAATTTGATAGAATACTCTATGTGCTTCACTTATATCTTTTGAGCTATGTAGTTTTGCTCTACGTGCTTCACTTATATCTTTTGAGCGTTATAATTTTGCTCTATGTGCTTCACTTAGATCTTTTAGAGCACGGTGGTGGTTTGTTTTAAAGAACCTATTGATCTCTCATGCTTCACTTAAATTATTTTGAGAGTCTTAATAGCATGGTAATTTGCTTAATATAAATATGCTTGGTGTTCAAGATATGTGAAATTTTCTTTTGAGTGCGTTGAATACTAAGAGAAGATTGAAACATGATAAATGTTTTGAGATATGGAGGTGATAATATTAGAGTTATGCTAGTTTAGTAGTTGTGAATTTAAAAAATACTTGTGTTAAAGTTTGTGATTCCCGTAGCATGCACGTATGGTGAACCGTTATGTGATGAAGTCGGAGCATAATTTAATTATTGATTGTCTTCCTTATGAGTGGCGGTCGGGGACGAGCGATGGTTTTTTCCTACCAATATATCCCCCTAGGAGCATGCGCGTAATACTTTGCTTTGATAACTTCTAGATTTTTGCAATAAGTATATGAGTTCTTTATGACTAATGTTGAGTCCATGGATTATATGCACCTTTTCCCATCCTTCCACCATTGCTAGCCTCTCTAATACCGCACACCTTTCGCCGGTATCATATACCCACCATATACCTTCCTCAAAACAGCCACCATACCTACCTATCATGGCATTTCCATAGCCATTCCGAGATATACTGCCATGCAACTTTCCACCGTTCCGTTTATTATGACACGCTCCATCATTGTCATATAGCTAGCATGTTCATGTAGTTGACATCGTATTTGTGGCAAAGCCACCATTCATAGTTCTTTCATACATGTCACTCTTGATTCATTGTATATCCCGGTACACCGCCGGAGGCATTCATATAGAGTCATATTTGTTCTAAGTATCGAGTTGTAATTGTTGAGTTGTAAGAAAAATAAAAGTGTGATGATCATAATTTTCTAGAGCATTGTCCCAAGTGAGGAAAGGATGATGGAGACTATGATTCCCCCATAAGTCAGGATGAGACTCCGGACGAAAAAAAAGAGGCCATAAAAAAGAGAAAAGGCCCAAATAAAAAAATAAAAAAATAAAAAAAATGAGAGAAAAAGAGAGAAGGGACAATGTTACTATCCTTTTACCACACTTGTGCTTCAAAGTAGCACCATGATCTTCATGATAGGGAGTCTCTCATTATGTCACTTTCATATACTAGTGGGAATTTTTCATTATAGAACTTGGCTTGTATATTCCAATGATGGGCTTCCTCAAATTGCCCTAGGTCTTCGTGAGCAAGCGAGTTGGATGCACACCCACTTAGTTTCTTTTGATGAGCTTTCATATACTTATAGCTCTAGTGCATCTGTTGCATGGCAATCCCTACTCACTCACATTGGTATCTATTGATGGGCATCTCCATAGCCCGTTGATACGCCTAGTTGATGTGAGACTATCTTCCCCTCTTTTTGTCTTCTCCACAACCACCCTTCTATTCCACATAGTGCTATGTCCATGGCTCACGCTCATGTATTGCGTGAAGATTGAAAAAGTTTTGAAAAAGTTAGAGTATGAAACAATTGCTTGGCTTGTCATCGGGGTTGTGCATGATTTAAATACTTTGTGTTTAGATAGAGCATAGCCAGACTATATGATTTTGTAGGGATAATTTTCTTTGGCCATGTTATTTTGAGAAGACATAATTACTTTATTAGTATGCTTGAAGTGTTATTATTCTTTATGTCAATATGAACTTTTGTCTTGAATCTTTCTAATCTGAATATCCATACCACAATTAAGAAATTTTGCATTGAAATTATGCCAAGTAGCACTCCGCATCAAAAATTCTCTTTTTATCATTTACCTACTCGAGGACGAGCAGGAATTAAGCTCGGGGATGCCTGATACGTCTCCAACGTATCTATAATTTTTGATTGCTCCATGCTATATTATCTACTGTTTTGGACTATATTGGGCTTTATTTTCCACTTTTATATTATTTTTGAGACTAACCTATTAATCGGAGGCCCAGCCCAGAATTGCTGTTTTTTTTGCCTATTTCAGTGTTTCGAAGAAACAGAATATCAAACAGAGTCCAAACAGAAAAATCCTTTTTGGAACGTGATTTTCTTCTCGGATAAGACCCACGAGACTTGGACCCTACTCCAAGAAGTACCGGAGGCGGTCACGAGGGTAGGGCCCCCCCTACAGGGCGCGCCCCTGCCTCGTGGGCCCCTCGGTGCTCCACCGACGTACTCCTTCCTCCTATATATACCCACGTACCCCCAAACAATCAGAACATGAGCCAAAAACCTAATTCCACTGCCGCAACTTTCTGTATCCACAAGATCCCATCTTGGGGCCTGTTCCGGAGCTCCGCCGGAGAGGGCCGTCATCACGGAGGGCTTCTACATCATCATTGCCCCTCCGATGAAGTGTGAGTAGTTTACCTCAGACCTTCGGGTCCATAGTTAGTAGCTAGATGGCTTCTTCTCTCTTTTTGGATCTCAATACAATGTTCTCCCCCTCTCTTGTGGAGATCTATTCGATGTAATCTTCTTCTTTTGCGGTGTGTTTGTTGAGACCGATGAATTGTGGGTTTATGATCAAGTCTATCTATGAACAATATTTGAATCTTCTCTGAATTATTTTATGTATGATTGGTTATCTTTGCAAGTCTCTTCGAATTATCCGTTTGGTTTGGCCAACTAGATTGGTAGTTCTTGCCATGGGAGAAGTGCTTAGCTTTGGGTTCCTTGCGGTGTTCTTTCCCAGTGACAGAAGGGGCAGCAAGACACATATTGTATCGTTGCCATCGAGGATAACAAGATGGGGTTTATTTCATATTGCATGAATTTATCTCTCTACATCATGTCATCTTGCTTAAAGCGTTACTCTGTTTTTAACTTAATACTCTAGATGCATGCTGGATAGCGGTCGATGAGTGGAGTAATAGTAGTAGATGCAGAATCATTTTGATCTACTTGTCACGGACGTGATGCCTATATACATGATCATGCCTAGATATTCTCATAACTATGCTCAATTCTGTCAATTGCTCAATAGTAATTTGTTCACCCACCGTAGAAAACTTATGCTCTCGAGAGAAGCCACTAGTGAAACCTATGGCCCCCGGGTCTATTCTCATCATATCAATCTCCATCACTTTAATCTTGTTTTGTTTTTACTTTTCCTTTTACTTTTCACTTTGCATCTTTATATCAAAAATACCAAAAATATTATCTATCGGATCTCACTTCCGTAAGTGACCGTGAAGGGATTGACAACCCCTAATCACGTTGGTTGCGTTGAGCTCTTTGTGTTGTGTAGGTACGAGGGACTTGCGCGTGGCCTCCTACTGGATTGATACCTTGGTTCTCAAAAACTAAGGGAAATACTTACGCTACTCTGCTGCATCATCCCTTCCTCTTCGGGGAAAACCAACGCAAGCTCAAGACGTAGCACGGACCACGCCGAATCGCACTACCTGATACACACTGTTTTTATGGTGTACGGCGCAGAGGCAGTTCTGCCTTGCGACATAATTCATGACTCACCCCGAGTGCGCATGTACGAAGGAAAAGAGGCCGAGATCGATTGGCAGGACAGTTTGGACGCCCTGGAGGAGGAGCGCGATGTGACAAAAGCCCGTTCCGCATTCTATTAGCAATATGCTCGAAGGTATCAAAGCAGAGAAGTACGGGCCAAAACCTATAACGTTGGCGAACTAGTTCTACGCCTGCCGGAGAAGAAAAAGAACAAGCTCGAGCCCAAATGGGAAGGTCCCTTCATTATCGACCAGGTTCTGACCGGTGGAGCGTACCGTCTGCGGGATACATCGGACAATTGCCTCAAGCCAAACCCATGGAACACAGCCAGACTCTGAAGATTCTATGCCTAGTGCCAGACTCTATGTTCGTCTCCTTACCTCCGTCAATTGTTTGCACATCAATTATCTGTCTTTTCTCTCTTTCTCTCCTTTTATTCTCCTCAAGGCCTTAAAAGGCTAAACTTGTGTCTTGGTTGCACAATCTTGACACGCTAACCGCGCTCATTATACCTGGGGCTTCTTATACAGAAGCTTAATATAACTATTTTTCTGGGCTTTACGCCCCGCACATGTGTTATTCTTCCACATGTACCTTTTTTCGCCATTATATGCATCAATATGACTTAAGTTTTGGTCAAGATGGGTTGCCTGGCTCTTGTATTTATGCCCTGTGTTCCCATTAATTCGGCTAGGGCATAAGGGGAGCACCTCTGCGATTGTTACTGCCGGGTCAGCCGGATGTGTACGTCCGACTGGGTGAAGCCGAAAACTAGCGTTCTTAAGGGAATATTCGATCGATGAACAAAAGATGACTTTTATTTAATTTGATACATGCCCCCAGATGTTTATAGCCTGCGTCTCTTTTTGCAGTTCGGACATGCACATTAGGGCATGCGTACCCAGGGAAAGGAACCCTTAACGGAACTATTCTCCCTGGAAGATGTTTCTTACTATCCATGTAATATAACATAGCTAGTTGGGTACTTGTCTATTCAAGCACTTATGACCCCTACGCCTGGTTTCCATGCATACCCCGGTTTTTACATAACCGAGCGGGTATTCGGAGACACTCCGGACTATCGGGTCCAGAGGTCGAAGCGAAAAGGTCCGCCATGACAAATGATTTACAATCTGGCTAGGGACATTATATATGTCATTTGAAGTACACAGTCACTAAGGCTGATTAAATTCTTCTTCTATACCATCCAACAGGCTGTCTAGCCTACAATCCTGTTGGGAATACTTTGCAGCTAATTCTACTTGGTCATTCACCAAACTGATGGGGATCTCTTTCCCATCGGGCCCCACAGGTCCGACCTCGGCCATGTGGTTTGGGTCAGCTTTGGTATATCGCGTCTTCACCATAGCCCACGCTTCCCTTGCACCTTGTCAGCAGCCCGATATCTTCCATAATTGGAAGCGCCACCGCGCTCCCTTGAGCTTCTCTATAAGCTCCCCCAAGCCTCCTAGCGGGGACGCGGATGGCCACAAGGCTTGGGCAATACCCTGCATCACCTGCCGAACTTGTTTGTGCACTTGTGAGAGCTCTGGTAGAAGATCACCTACAGACCCGGGCATCTCCTCCGCGGGACGACCCGTCAGCATACCTGCAGACATAACTCTGTTAGCCGGCTTCTTCGCCGAACTCCTTCAAAAGTTCGTTCAAGCACTTACTAAAAATGCCGCGTCGAAGCCGCTTATTCTCCTTCACGGAGTCCGCAAGCTGGGCTCAGACGTCTTTCAGTTCTACGTCCAGCCAGATATTGGCGTCCTGGAGATTATTTTTCTCCTGCCTGACTCGCGTAAGCACGCGCTCGCCAGCATTTAGCTGTCGATTAGCACGTTCCGCATCCTCCGGCATGGCCTCCAGATTCACTCCGGGGTCATCTGCAACATCTACTGTTAAATTTGCATGCATGCCGCATACTATCTGGTACCTGTAATTCTTTGCAATAGAAGCAACTGTTACCAGAGGGGGCCTTCTCAGACTCCTTCAACGCGGCCACCACAGCCTGTAGCTGGGCCATGTACTCTTCTAGCTCTTGAGACAATTGGGTATTCTTCTCTGTAAGAACCTGCACAAATAATAATCCTTAAATCAGCTGTGTCAACTGTTTCAAGTCTCAGGGGCTACTGATATATATTATCGTCAGATTTTCCTACCCATATATCCTTTACATACTGGTCCGTGGCTCTGGCAAGATCATTTTGAGCAGCACGGATGTACGCGTCTCCTGAGTTGAAGGCATCGAACGCCTCCTGGGAGAAACAAGCATCACGGAGTACGGCCCGGCCACGCCTGTGATTCATGGCGCTCTCTACTTTGGAATTTGTAGCGGATAGTTTGTCCTCATCCTCTGCAGGAGGAGCATCTGGCGTCCGCCCCGTGTTAGCTTCCGCCTCTATGTCCGACCCTGGAGCCCGACTGGTGGAGGCGTGATCGGCAGCCTCTCCGGATATAGTCCGGCGAGCATTTTTCCTACTAGGAAACATGGACGTCATTATATTTTAAAGAAAAGACGACAACCACGGAGCGAGGTTTTGTATCGTACCTCTGCACCGACGTCTCAGTCCTGACCGCCTTCCTTTTTGGCCTACCCGGCTTCGGTGCCTCTTGTTGGTGAGTCACTGCGGGTTCGGCATGGCGTCCCGAAGGCCTTCCCTGTAAAACAACATATGTGTATGGTAGGTGAAGTGCATAAAAGGGGATCCTTCTCAGAAGTTGGGACTCCGGTCTTTCCTTACCTGCGATGCAGGGAGTAGCCCAGGATAGTCAGCCGTGATGGCCACCATGGCGTCATCGCAGCTCAATTGATAGAATGTCCTGTCTATCAGCTCCACAAATATGTCCGGATCCTCTTCGAGTCTAGGATTGAGGGCCCGGTCAGGGTCCTCTGGTTGTGGAGGTGGGCTGTTGACCTCCCTTACAGCTTTTTGCAGTTCCTGCCGTGAAATGACAAGGTGAGTATTTACGATGAAGAATGCGGAAAGGTTGGGAGTAAAGAGTGATAGCTTACCCAGCTTGGAGGGTTGTACATGGAGAATCCATCCCGTGGCTTAATACAGATGAACTCGTCTTCCTCTCCCTTGAACAACTCGGACAATTTTTTTGCTAGAGCAGCAGATGAGTCCGGTCCTTTACGCCCGCAGCGGGTGGCATCATCTTCCCCGTTAAAGCACCACAGGGGGTGCCCTCGATATTGAAGTGGCTGCACCCCCCACATTATGCATATTGACATAACCTCGATTATTGTCAATCCTGATTGAGCCAGCACTTTAATCTGGTCCATCAGGTAAAGGACTTCTCCGTTATCTTCCTCCTGGGGCTCCGTGGGCGCTAGCTTTGGCGTTTCTTCAGAGGAGCATTGTGGAACTCGGGAAGACCCCTTCGAACAGGATCTGGAAGGGGGACATCCTCCATGTAAAACCACTCTGAAGGCCAGTCTTCGGACGTCTTCTTCGGGGTACCGGATAGGTATCCGGTCCCGGCGATGCGCCATATTTCGGCTCCGCCCACTTGATATAGTGACCCCTCCTGTGTATGGGGCACGAGGCAGAATAGCCTCTTCCACAGCTCGAAATGAGCCTCGCAGCCCAGAAACAGCTCGCAAAGGGCAACATAACCAGCGATGTGTAATATGGAAGCGGGGGTGAAATTATGCAACGGGAGGCCATAAAACTCCAGGAGCCCACGGAGGAATGGATGGATTGGAAATCCAAGTCCCCTTAGTAAATAAGGGACAAGGCATACCCGCTCCCCCTTGGAGGGATTGGGGAAGCTCTTCGCTTGCTCCCCGCCATTATAGGTGGCGGGCCCAGCTCGAACGGGGACCATATATGCTGGAGGGAGAAATCCCTGGGTCTACAACTCTACTAATTGGTTGTGCGGTACGGAACACTTCTCCCAGTCACCAGGCTTAGGGCTACAGGAGCGGGAGGAGGAGCTGCGATGGCCGGCCATGTTGGAATGGATTTTTCCGAGCGCGCTCCGATGGATACTCGCCGTGGGAGGATGGTGTGGTTTGGATCTAAGAATCCCCGTCCCTTTAATAGACAGTTTATTTACATGTCTAGGGTGGCGAATGTAAAAATGCCCTGGCTCCTCGCATTCGCTCGACACATGAAAGATAGCCCTTATTGGGCACAGAAGCCAAGAAGTGCAACATTTATGGGGAGCCGGACACTACTCAGCAGATATTCAGAATTTGGAAAAGAACCTGCCTTGCAATGCCGAAGACAATCTGCGCGACGGACTCATCATCATTGAAGCCTGGTTCGGGGGCTACTGAGGGAGTCCTGGATTAGGGGGTCTCCGGACAGCCGGACTATATCCTTTGGCTAGACTGTTGGACTATGAAGATACAAGATTAAAGACTTCGTCTCGTGTCCAGATGGGACTCTCCTTGGCGTGGAAGGCAAGCTTGGCAATACGGATATGTAGATCTCCTCCCTTGTAACCGACTCTGTGTAACCCTAGCCCCCTCCGGTGTCTATATAAACCGGAGGGTTTAGTCCGTAGGACAATAGACTATCATACCATAGGCTAGCTTCTAGGGTTTAGCCTCTACGATCTCGTGGTAGATCAAATCTTGTAATACTCATATCATCAAGATCAATCAAGCAGGACGTAGGGTTTTACCTCCATCGAGAGGGCCCGAACCTGGGTAAACATTGTGTCCCCTGCCTCCTGTTACCATCCGCCTTAGACGCACAGTTCGGGTCCCCCTACCCGAGATCCGCAGGTTTTGACACCGACAGTCACACTCCTCCTGGTTCTCCTCAAGCCAAATTTCTCCTTCTGAAAATAATTAAAAACAGCAAAGGAAAATATCAAGAACCCTTCTGAAATTCACCAGAAATTCTAGACAGCAAGGAAAAATCTCAACTTTGTTGTGGTGCTAGAATATTTCAATACAAAACCAATGCAAAAAGAATCAACTCATTTGGAGTTGTATATTAGGAGTTAGGGCCGGTCAAAGTTTCTGGTCAAATTTGATTTAAATTTGAATAAAAAGAAAATCCAAGGGGGGTGACGTGGATGGCGTATTTCAGAGAATACGCCACCACTTGTACCGCTTCGGGCGTGAGTGGCAAGGCTGACATCAGGCCCCACACATTAGATCTGGAGAGAGAGAGAGGGAAACAGAGGAGGGGCGGTGCGTCGCCAGCATTTCTCCGGTGAGGAGAGGTTGGTGGCCGCCGTGGAAGGGATGGATCGACGCGCAAGACTACGACGCACATGCACGTACCTGTAGCTTGGTGAGAGGTGGACGGATGAGGTCGGCGCGGTCGTCTCCAGCGGCTGCAATGGGCGGAGCTCGTCAAAGAAGAAGACGCTGACGTCGTGAGGTCACCCCAGTGGCTCCAGCGGCATCAGTGAGCACCAGTGAGCCACCAGGAACACGCCCATGCAGTCGGTCGAGCTCGGGGAGCACTAGAGTGGGAGGGGGCAGAGGAAGGGGATCGTCGGCGAGCTCGGGTCGGCAACGGTGGCCAGAGGCCTGCCCGACCGGGCCGCAGCTTCCTACGATGTCGTGGAGGTTGAGCGGGTGGAGAGTTGACGAGAAATGAGCTTGGGAGGGGCCTATTTATAGGCGTGGCCGAGGCAGGGTCGAGAGCTCACCGGAGTATCTAGAAGCGGCGCACGGCGACGAGGAGTGCTAGTGAGAGGGGGTGAATGCTCTAGGGCACACGCGGCCACTGTTCGAGCTCGGGGACGAGCACATGACGCATGGGTGGGCATTGAGTCGAGCACGGGGGCACTGTGCTCCTCTGGCGCGCCGCGCGTGTGATTGTTGCGGCGTCTCCGGCGTTGACGAGCGACAACGAGGGTGCTGGGGAGGTGTGATAACCCACAAGTAGAGGGGATTGCAACAGTTTTCGATAAGTAAGAGTGTTGAACCCAACGAGGAGCTAAAGGTAGAACAAATATTCCCTCAAGTTCTATCGACCACCGATACAACTCTACACACGCTTGATGTTCGCTTTACCTAGAACAAGTATGAAACTAGAAGTACTTTGTAGGTGTTGTTGGATAGGATTGCAAGATAATAAAGAGTACGTAAATAAAAAGTAGGGGATGTTTAGATAAAGAAACAATAAAGTAAATTTAGCTAGTGTGGAAAAGTGGTGGTAGGAGTTGCGAAATTGCCCCTAAGCAATTGACTACTTTACTAGACCGATGGCAAGTATTATGTGGGAGAGGCCACTGCTAGCATGTCCTCCCTGACTTGTAATTCTATGCACTTATGATTGGAACTATTAGCAAGCATCCAAAACTACTAATGTTCATTAAGGTAAAACCCAACCATAGCATTAAGATATATTGGTCCCCCTTCAATCCCGTGTGCATCAATTTCTATGCTAGGTTGAAGCTTCTGTCACTCTTGCCCTCCAATACATAGTCCTATCAACATACAACTAACCCTAGGGTGTGATCCACGCGCGCAATCATATGATGGGCACCAAAGGACAGCAACATAACCACAAGCAATTAAATCAATCATAGAAATTCATCAACCACCGATAGGACAACGAAAATCTACTCAGACATCATAGGATGGCAACACATCATCGGATAATAATATGAAGCATAAAGCACCATGTTCAAGTAGAGGGTATAGAGGGTTGCGGGAGAGTGGACCGCTCTAGATAGAGGGGGGAAGGTGATGGAGATGTTGGTGAAGATGGCGGAGGTGTTGGTGTAGATCGCGGTGATGATGATGGCCCCCGATGGCACTCCGGTGCCACCGGAAGCGAGGAGGAGAGAGCCCCCCTCCTTCTTCTTCTTCCTTGACCTCCTACCTAGATGGGAGAAGGGTTTCCCCTCTGATCCATGGCCTCCATGGCACGGGAGGGGCGAGAGCCCCTCCGAGATTGGATCTGTCTCTTTGTCTCTCTCTGTTTCTGCGTCCTCAGATTCTTCCCTTTCACCGTTTCTTATATTCCTGGAGATCCGTAACTCCGATTGGGCTGAAATTTTGACACGATCTCTATTCGGAAATTAGCTTTGTTGCGGAGAAAGAAGGGCACCAACCACCTTACGGGTGGCCGACGAGGGTCAGGGGCGTGCCTGGGGGGGGGGGCAGGCGCGCCCTCCTGCCTCGTGGCCACCTCGGGCACCATCTCGCGTGGATTTTTCTTCCCAAAAATCATATATATTCCAAAAAAATCTCCGTCAGTTTTTATCCCATTTGGACTCCGTTTGATATGGATATTCTGCGAAACGAAAAACATGCAACAAACAGGAACTGGCACTGGGCACTGGATCAATATGTTAGTCCCAAAAATAGTATATATAAAAAGTTGCCAAAAGTATATGAAAGTTGTAGAATATTGGCATGGAACAACCAAAAATTATAGATACGACGGAGACGTATCAACATCCCCAAGCTTAATTCCTGCTCGTCCTCGAGTAGGTAAATGATAAAAAAGATAATTTTTGATGTGCAATGCTACCTAGCATAATCTTAATCATGTATCTAATCATGGCATGAATATTAAGACACGAGTGATTCAAAGCAATAGTCTATCATTTGACATAAAAACAATAATACTTCAAGCCTACTAATAAAGCAATCATGTCTTTTCAAAATAACAAGGCCAAAGAAAGTTATCCCTACAAAATCATATAGTCTGGCTATGCTCTATCTTCTTCACACAAAATACTCACATCATGCACAACCCCGATGACAAGCCAAGAAATTGTTTCATACTTTTGACGTTCTCAAACCTTTTCAACTTTCACGCAATACATGAGCGTGAGCCATGGACATAGCACTATAGGTGGAATAGAATGGTGGTTGTGGAGAAGACAAAAAGGAGAAGATAGTCTCACATCAACTAGGCGTATCAACGGGCTATGGAGATGCCCATCAATAGATATCAATGTGAGTGAGTAGGGATTGCCATGCAACGGATGCACTAGAGCTATAAGTATATGAAAGCTCAAACTGAAAGTAAGTGGGTGTGCATCCAACTTGCTTGCTCATGAAGACCTAGGGCATTTGGGGATGCCCATCATTGGAATATACAAGCCAAGTTCTATAATGAAGATTCCCACTAGTATATGAAAGTGATAACTCAAGAGACTCTCTATATGAAGAAAATGGTGCTACTTTGAAGCACAAGTGTGGTAAAAGGATAGTAACATTGCCCCTTCTCTCTTTTTCTCTCTTTTTTGTTTTTTGTTTTTTTTCTTTTTTTTCTTTTTTTGTAGGCTTCTTTGGCCTCTCTCTCTCTTTTTTTTGGGGGCTTCTTTGGCCACTTTTATTTTGATAACCTCACATGGGACAATGTTCTAATAATGATGATCATCACACTTTTATTTACTTATAACTCAATATTACAACTCAATATCTAGAACAAGGATATGACTCTATATGAATGCCTTCGGCGGTGTACCGGGATGTGCAATGATCTAGCGTAGCAATGACATCAAAAAACGGACAAGCCATGAAAACATCATGCTAGCTATCTTATGATCATGCAAAGCAATATGACAATGAATGCTCAAGTCATGTATATGATGATGATGATAGTTGCATGGCAATATATCTTGGAATGGCTATGGAAATGCCATGATAGGTAGGTATGATGGCTGTTTTGAGGAAGGTATATGGTGGGTTTATGGTATCGGCGAAAGTTGCGCGGTACTAGAGAGGCTAGCAATGATGGAAGGGTGAGAGTGCGTATAATCCATGGACTCAACATTAGTCATAAAGAACTCACATACTTATTGCAAAAATCTATTAGTCATCAAAACAAAGTACTACACGCATGATCCTAGGGGGATAGATTGGTAGGAAAATACCATCGCTCATCCCCGACCGCCACTCATAAGGAAGACAATCAATAAATACCTCATGCTCCAACTTCGTTACATAACGGTTCACCATAAGTGCATGCTACGAGAATCACAAACCTCAACACAAGTATTTCTACAATCCAGAACTACCCACTAGCATGACTCTAATATCACCATCTTTATATTGCAAAACTATTGCAAGGAATCAAACACATCATATTCAGTGATCTACAAGTTTTATGTAGGATTTTATGACTAACCATGTGAATGACCAATTCCTGTCATCTCTCTAAATAGATATAAGTGAAGCAAGAGAGTTTAATTCTTTCTACAAAAGATATGCCCACTCTCTAACAAATATAAGTGAAGCAAAAGAGCATTCTACAAATGGCGGTTGTCTATGTAAAGAGAAACAGGCAATCCGAACTTCAAATGATATAAGTGAAGCACACGAAGCATTCTATAAAGCCATACTCAAGAGATATAAGTGAAGTGCATAGAGCATTCTATAAATCAACGAAGGACTATCTCAAACCAGCATGGTGCATAAAAGAAAAATGAAAACTAAATGCAAAAGACGCTCCAAGATTGCACATATTGCATGAATGAAACGAATCCGAAAACATACCCATACTTGTTGAAGAAAGAGGGGATGCCTTCCGGGGCATCCCCAAGCTTAGACGCTTGAGTCTCCTTGAATATTTACTTGGGGTGCCTCGGGCATCCCCAAGATTGAGCTCTTGCCTCTCTTCCTTCTTCTGACATCGAGACCTTCTCGATCATCGAACACTTCATCCACACAAAACTTCAACAGAAAACTCGGTAATATCCGTTAGTATAATAAAGCAAATCACTACTCTAAGTACTGTTTCAAACCAATTCATATTTTGTTTTTGCATTTTTTCTACTGTAATATAACTTTTTCATGGCTTAATCCACTGATATAAATTGACAGTTTCATCAAAACAAGCAAACTATGCATCAAAAACAGAATCTGTCTAAAACAGAATAGTCTGTAATAATCTGAACATTCACCATACTTCTGATACTTGAAAAATTCTACAAAAATTAGGAAAAATAAACAATTTGTGTAGTAAGACAGTGCAAAAATAATAAGAACCATTTGACGTTCCAGCTAGAAATTTAAAATCGCGCACTACAGCCAAAGTTTCTGTCCTACACCGTACAAACCATCAATCAAATGTAAACATCCTAAAGGCAAACCTTGGCACATTATTTTTATAATACAATGGAATTGTACAAGGGGATAATTTTTATTGAAAAGTTTCGGTAATCAAGATTCACAAAGTTTCCGTGAGCATGAACAAAGTTCAAGGCTAGCTCCCACTTCAACAATGCCTGTCTTTCTCACTTTCGCTTTCCTTTTTGAAAAAGTTTTGGGTTCCCCTCTTTATTTTTGTTCTTTTTAAACTATATAAAAGCACTCAAAAGAAATAAATGACTCTCTAAAACTTCCGGGTTGTCTCCCTGGCAGCGCTTTCTTTAAAGCCATTAAGCCAGGCATATAGTGCTCAAGTAATGGATCCACCCGGATCCCAAGGTATATCAAAGCCAATTTTAATTAACAATGATTTATAATTTAGTAGTGAGCACAAAGTAACATATATCATGTAATGATGAAGTCTAACTCTCTTCTATGCATCGGCATGTCATAAAAGAACAATTCATGCACACAAAGTAAAGGCCAATGGATAGTATAAACAATTTCTTGTAATTTATCGTGTTGGAAACTTAGAGAGGTGGAGATATAGTTCCTCTATCATAATAATTGCAAGTAGGAGCAGCAAGCACATGCATATTATATCTATCAAAATCATCATGTGTAACAGTAAAAGGCAACCCATCAATATAATCCTTAATAAGGGCAAACTTCTCCGATATAGTGTAGTCGGGAGAATTCAAAAAGATAATAGGACTATCATGCGTGGGTGCAATAGCAACAATTTCATGTTTAACATAAGGAACTATAGCAAGTTCATCTCCATAAGCATAATTCATATTGGCATCTTGGCCACAAGCATAGCAAGCATCATCAAAAAGGGATATTTCAAGAGAATCAAAGGGATCATAATAGTCATCGTAGAAATCATCCTTCGGTAAGCACGAAGGGGAATTAAACAATGTATGAGTTGAAGAGTTACTCTCATTAGAAGGTGGGAACGGGTAGCTAATCCGCTCTTCCTCCTTTTGTTCTTCGCTCTCTTCCTCATCTTTTTCATCCAATAAGCTCAATAAGCACATTAATTTCGTAATTATATTCATAATTCTCATAACAATATTTCAGGATAGCTAAATTTTCAGGTCTATAAACAGCATCATCAAAATCTTCAAACTCTTTAAACATAGATTCAATTTCATAAGCACCCATAAAAGCAACAAATTCTTCTATTTGTTCCACATCATAGTAATCATATATACCATTAGCATAAGAAGCTAAGTTTTATTATCATTAAATTTGCATAAAAAGGGAAGTTGTGGAGCCTTCATCCTAGAGCAACAAGTATAATCATAACTCAAGCATACTTGCCGAGCATACCACTTCAATATATGAATTTGATCCCATATTAGTTTCCCTTTTTGTGTCAAGCGGCAATCCCTAAAGTATTCATGTTGATCCAACGTTACTCCCATTACATAATTGAATGGGGTTTTCTCAGGATTATTAAAGTAGTACATAATATTTTTCACATACCCAACATCGAGGGTTTTAGGAGGTTTCCCATCTCCATGAGCAGAAAGTACACCTAATTTTTTTTGGTATTTCGTGTTCCATATCCATAACTAAAGATAAAGAACAACTAAGAACAGCAAATAAAAATTACTTAGTGATAAAACAAACAAGCACACACGAGAATATCCACCCCACGCTATTGCTCCCCGGCAACGGCACCAGAAAAAGGTCTTGATAACCCACAAGTATAGGGGATCGCAACAGTTTTTGATAAGTAAGAGTGTCGAACCCAATGAGGAGCTAAAGGTAGAACAAATATTCCCTCAAGTTCTATCGACCACCGATACAACTCTACACACGCTTGATGTTCGCTTTACCTAGAACAAGTATGAAACTAGAAGTACTTTGTAGGTGTTGTTGGATAGGATTGGAAGATAATAAAGAGTACGTAAATAAAAAGTAGGGGCTGTTTATATAAAGAAACAATAAAGTAAATTTAGCGAGTGTGGAAAAGTGGTGGTAGGAGTTGCGAAATTTCCCCTAAGCAATTGACTACTTTACTAGACTGATAGCAAGTATTATGTGGGAGAGGCCACTGCTAGCATGTCCTCCCTGACTTGGAATTCTATGCACTTATGATTGGAACTATTAGCAAGCATCCGCAACTACTAATGTTCATTAAGGTAAAATCCAACCATAGCATTAAGATATATTGGTCCCCCTTCAATCCCGTATGCATCAATTTCTATGCTAGGTTGAAGCTTCTGTCACTCTTGCTCTCCAATACATAGTCCTATCAACATACAACTAACCATAGGGTGTGATCCATGCGCGCAATCATATGATGGGAACCAAAGGAGAGCAACATAACCACAAGAAAATTAAATCAATCATAGCAATTCATCAACCACCGATAGGACAACAAAAATCTACTCAGACATCATAGGACGGCAACACATCATTGGATAATAAGATGAAGCATAAAGCACCATGTTCAAGTAGAGGGTACAACGGGTTGCGGGAGAGTGGACCGCTATAGATATAGGGGGGAGGTGATGGAGATGTTGGTGAAGATGGCGCAGGTGTTGGTGTAGATCGCGGTGATGATGATGGCCCCCGGTGGCACTCCGGTGCCACCGGAAGCGAGGGGGAGAGAGCCCCCCTCCTTCTTATTCTTCCTTGACCTCCTCCCTAGATGGGAGAAGGGTTTCCCCTCTGATCCATGGCCTCCATGGCATGGGAGGGGCGAGAGCCCCTCTGAGATTGGATCTGTCTCTCTGTCTCTCTGTTTCTGCGTTCTCAGATTCTTCCCTTTCACGGTTTCTTATATTCCCAGAGATCCGTAACTCCGATTGGGCTGAAATTTTGACACGATCTCTATGCGGAAATTAGCTTTCTTGCGGTAAGAGAAAGGCACCAAACGCCTTATGGGTGGCCCACGAGGGCCAAGGGCGCGCCTGGGGGGCGCCCTCCTGCCTCGTGGCCACCTCAGGCACCGTCTCGCGTGGATTTTTCTTCCCAAAAATCATATATATTCCAAAAAATATCTCCGTCAGTTTTTATCCCGTTTGGACTCTGTTTGATATGGATATTCTACGAAACAAAAAACATGCAACAAACAAGAACTGGCACTGGGCACTGGATCAATATGTTAGTCCCAAAAATAGTATAAAAAGTTGCCAAAAGTATATGAATGTTGTAGAATATTGGCATGGAACAATCAAAAATAATAGATACGATGGAGACGTATCAAGGTGAAGCGGCCTGGTGGCGCGGTGCGGCATGCTGGGCTTGACGTTGAGACAAGCACGAGCTCAACAGAGGCTCGGGCGCAGCTCAGAGCGCGTCGACTGCGTGTTGGAGCCCGTGTCCTCACGCGGTCACCATGCACACTATGCCATCGTGACGCCCAGGCGATGCCAAACTATGTCTAGGCTGTCGACCATGGAGTGTTTAGTCTAGGAAAGGATTTAGCAAACCACCAGGATGAGTGAGTTGATCACATCACTTACTGAAAGTTTCTGGGCAGAAACTTGTGGTCAAAGTTGTGATCAAACCAGAAAGAGTTAGGAGCTAAGCTTTGGGGTTTAGTGTTAGGTTACTAAGGTAGTGATGCTCAAGAAAATTTAGCTCCAAAACATCAAGGAATAATGCACTTACTGTACAAACTGCATTTTTAGGTCAGAATGCAAATGATTTTTCCTAGCAAAATTGGGTCACATGACCTCTTGATATTTTTGCATAGGATGATGAGGCACTATCCAAAGGGTGTGTGTCAATTTTCTCAGATTTTTTTGGGCAATAAACAGAGAGGTTGCTTTGGAGGGAAAGTGAAAATATTCCATTTTCGGGGTGAAAAATGAATATTTTCCTTAGAAGAATTTTTTCCAAAGCAATGTGAGGATGGATGAGAGGTCAAGAGGGGTTGTGGGAGGTGAGAGGAGTCACTTGGGTGAAAATCAAAACAATGCCCAAGTGATAAGTCCAAATGAATTAACTCAAAATCCAAATAAAAAGGAAAAAGGCAAAGGAAAATCTTGAGGGCAAAAACCAGGGTGTCACACTTATTCCGATGGATCACCTATTCTTGTCTGTATACAGGGCACTGTTGATGTTACCAAGGAATCAGGTGTTGTCTCCCATGGTCGCACTCTCCGGACCTATTCTAACATCCGTTGCAGGGTATTCGGGATGGATACTAGTGTGCTAGCGCCAACACATTCTCCCTGGTTCAGTATTGATAGTCTTGGAGAAAAACTCGCTCTTCCTTGTACAAAACTATCCAATGATGGTGAAAGGCGATCCAGCTGTTGTTGGCACAACGTACCATTTATGAGAAACAACTGTATCTATACCTAGGACATTGCTATGCTTCCCTACCCTGGCTATCACAATATGCGTCCTGATATAGGCCGCTTCAGCCTGGATGATGATTCTTGCGTTGGTATCAAGATTGACAATAGCTGGCCTTGCCCCGAGAATCCCTTCTAGTTCAAAGCAAGCGTTTCCAATGCCAAGGAATTGGTTGGCCTGAAGTTTATTTCATTGCTTTGTTATTTTTTGTGTGAGAAAAAAATTAGTATTTATAATGTATCCTCATTGTCGTTGTGGGTTGATGACCTGTTGTACGTAATGCTAAATGATATGCCTGTGATAAACTTACTAAATTTATGAATGGCTTTCGAGTCGGTTCTCAGAGTGGGTGCTGCGATGAGGCAAAAAATATATTCCCGAATACATAATTGTACGTGCATTGCAATAGGTTATCGAATGAGTCCAATCAACAATAGTACTACTATTTGTACTACTAGCTTCACATGCTTCGCGCGTTGGGCGGGTGTTTTTACTGTAGTTGCGAATCCCATCATCCTAGGTCCTCGTATGAGTCCAATCAACTGTAGAAATTGCATTCTGATGTTTGGGTTCAAACTTTCAAAACTGCTGCACCATCTCTACGTCTACGTATACGTAATACAACAAGTTTTAAACTTGAGACCAACCATCCACCGTCACAAAGAACACTTCTTAACTTAGCACAGACTCCAGGAAATTTGGCCACAGTGTGAGGTGGGCCATATGTTAATGTGTTCATTGTACGTAACCAGCAACTCGAATCCTTGATATATAGTAGGGTGGCATGGGCCAGAACAAGCATTCACATCTAGGAGTACGACACACGCCACGAGCACGACTTCCATCTGACACCATATTTCTTGGACTCCGTGCTACATCTATCTCTTCAACCTCCTTGTTTCTCTAACTCAGCCATCACGCGGCGAGCGAGGCGGGGGTTTGCCGATAGTCGGTTTCCTCAACTGCGGTCCCACTTGTAAGGCCAACTCCAGCGCACGACCCCAAAAGGACGTCCGTTTTACCCAAATACTGTCCGTTTGGGTAGGGCAATGGGGTCGTGTCCAGGCCATTTCTCGGATGCAGTGGCTGTGCGCCCAACACGCGGATGCATCCCGGCCGCATCCCGTTTGCATACATTTTTCTTTACAAACACATATCTTTTTTTCATCATTGATTTTTGGTACATGGAAATACATCACCAAATTTTGACTAGAAAAGCAAGACCAAAGAAAACAAGAACCACAAGAATACGTTTTAGAAGATATCCGACTTCCATAACCACTCCTGTAAGTTGGATTAGTGCCTTCTCAATGCATTAATTGTTGATCTGCGGAGGCTCGATCTTGCATGCCTCTTTCTTCTTCGAGTGTAAAGAAGTAGACGTTGCTTCCTCGCATCTAGTCTCATGTCTAGCCTCTATTCTATCAACAAGTGAAATAGTCTCATCTCTAGCCTCTATGCTAGCTAAAGGTGCACGAACATCTACTAAATTGCGCTCTATCAATATGTCATTGTACTCTTCTTCCTAATACCAAAACTTGCATCCATTCTACACAATAAAATTTTAAGTTAGCACAACTAGTCAAATCCGAGAGCACAACCAAAGCTAAAGTAGCACATACCCCATCGCTTCAGCACTTGATGATCACCCATCTGGGTTGTTCCGGCGTTGTAGACACGCGGCGCAAGACCTTCTTTGGGCAGTCATTGCACGTAATGAGTGGCAAGGGTGCACCGACGAGATTTTGGGCCAGCACCGAGCCCGGTCGATCACCATTCATGTATCTGCCACCAGACTGTCGACGGTGTAGATCCGAGCGGCTAGAGGAGGAGTCAGTACCTGCATGCGGCCTTGCGGCCTTGTCGGGGCCTTCCGGGTCGGTGCCCGGCTAGTCCATGGCACGACACGGCCTCCCACAGCTGGGTGAGCTCAAGCCTGACCGGATCCGCTCCAAATCCGGCTGCCGGGTGCGCAAAACAGGTAGCCGTGGTTGGGTAGCTCGGGGGTGTCGAGGGAAACGGGGTTGGGCGAGCGCGCATCCGAGCTGCACGCGCTGGAGTTGGCCTAAGTGAAGATGCAAGACAACACATGTTTCCCTAGCGGTGTGGTGGACCAACCGTGTGGGGGTGCGAAGTGGCTTCGCTCATGTGGGGGACGGAGGCCATCCCGCACGGGCGCTAGGTCTGACAGGACGGCCTTGTTGTCCGCGTGTAACCTCTGTGGCAACCGTCCGCTCCCCACTAGCCTCTTCGTGTACCGTGGCAACCGTCCACCGCCTCTTCGCCTTTCCCTCTCGATCTGGAACTGCTGTCGCACGCTCTTCCTCCCTCCTCCATTTGCCTTCACCCTTCCTTCTGCCATCGTTCGATCGTCTTCTCCATGGAGGGAACAGGCCAGAAACGACCCCGTTATTCTTGCCCTAATCTGAAAGATGACGTGGTGGAGGAACTCATTGATAGGTGCGATGTCATCACCTCGGCTAGCATGGCAGGTTCATTCAAGACCATTCTCGACTCAACTAATAACATCATTAAAAAGAACCCAAGGGTCCAGGAGCGGTTTGATCTCCCCTATCTTCTTCGTCATGACCCTGCTCGTTGGTGCGCGGATGACGAAAGCCGCGCCTTGTGCAAGTTGATGCCTCTTGATAATGATACGTGTGATGTTAAGATGCCATCGATTAAGGATAAGGCCTGGGCAGGTGCAAATGGAGATTTGGTTGTTTATATTGGGCACAACTGCGAGTGGGAACTTGTGAATGTGTACACTCGTCACCAAGTTACACTTCCAAAAATCTTAGTGCCCAGAGGTTGAGCACACAGATGGTCTACGTATGTTCAAGTACGATCATGGTGACTGTCGTCTACAGAAGATAGCAATTTGTCGAGTTCCCACCCGCTCTTGGGATTACACGAACTATCAAGTCGTTGCTATCTTCGACAAGCTTGTTTCCATCCTTACTTCCACGCCTCCATGGATATTGCTCAAAAATCAGTTTCTGTACACGGATGTACTCCCTCCATCCCATAATGCAAGACGTTTTTTGACACTAGTGTAGTGTCGAAAAGCGTCTTACATTATGGGACAGAGGGAGTACATGTGTACTATGATGCAATTCAATACGAGGGTCGTGTGTTTGTTGCCACCACTCATGGAACTGTTTTTGCATGGAATCCTGATGCTTTCGGTATGTTTGTCTTCCACCATAATTATAATTTTTTCATCCACATGCGTGCGGGTTAGCTAATTTCCCTTTAGTAATTAACCTTCTTGTGTTTCCAAGGTCTTGTAAACATTCCACCACCTATACTTTAAAAAATTATAACCAAGGGGGAGATGATGATGGTGATGATGACGAGCAGGACCTATATACTCAGTGGCGTCTGGCAACTTATTCCGATGGATCACCTATTATTGTCTATATATAGGGCACTGCTGATGTTACCAAGGAAGCAAGTGTTGACTCCCATGGTCGCACTCTCCGGACCTATTCCAACATCCATTGCAGGGTATTCGGGATGGATACTAGTGTGCTAGCGCCAAAACCTTCTCCCTGGTTCAGTATTGATAGTCTTGAAGAAAACTCGCTCTTCCTTGGACAACACTATCCAATGATGGTGAAAGGCGATCCAGCTGCTGTTGACATAATGTTACTACCATTTATGAGAAGCAACTGTAACTATACCTCGGACATTGCTATGGTTCCCTACCGTGGCTATCACAATATGCGTCCTGCGCTTCAGCTTGGATGATCAGTCCTGCGTTGGTCTCGAGATTGACAATAGATGGCCCTTCCCATAGGCTTACCTATGGTTCAAAGCAAGCGTTCCCAACGCCGAGGATTGGTTGAGCTGAAGTTCATTTCATTGCTTGTTATTTATTGTGTGATGAAAACTTTACTATTTACTAGAATGTTTTGGTGGAACTAATCTATAATCCAACATGTATCCTTATTGTCATTGTGTGTTGATGACTTGTTGTAGGTAATGAATGGTGCATTTGCATATGCATGTCATAAACTCAATTTATGAATGGTTTCTGACTCACTTCTTGGAGTGTGAGTACCATAGTAGTATAGCCAACATCCGGTTATATGAAGTTGCCACATCACATAGAGCCAACCTAATATTGGAGTATGCTAGCACAATAGTTAGTTCTAGTTAGATGAACTAGAGCTAGGTGTCGCACGGAGGCCAAGAAATATGGTGATAGCGTGACTGCGTGAGGTGGGCTTGTACGTAGTATGATGTAGGTGCAGAGCTTGCCGTGTTTCCTACTCCTCCGGTCTAAATGTGGAGAATATTTGGTCAAGTTCTTCGTCCTTTTGCCGACACGTGGGACATCCAGCATCTAGGTCGTGTCATGCAAGAAAATTGAGTGCTAGTTGAAGCCACGTGATGTGCATCTTGGGTTAAACTGTAAATAGAATCTTACTCTTGAGTAACTCCAAAAGCGGCCACCAAAGATCTTTATTGGATTTGTTTTTCATCACCAGCATGTCGAGGTGAAAGATGTGCAGGTTCAGTGGGTCGTCTTGCGTTTTCACTGACATGTGGAACTGCATGTGAGCAAACAGACAATGGGATCCGCGCGTTTGCTGGCTGGCTGAGAAGAGACAGAGAGATGAGGGCTGAGCACGGACTCCAGGAAATTTCGTGACAATGTGAGTAGTACTAGTGGTGTACCGTACTCCTGGAGAGATAATGTGTTCGCTCTACGTAACCAGCACCTCAATATAGTGGGGTGGCATGGGCCATAACTAGCATTCACGTCTAGCAGTACAGCACACTCCACCCACACGAGTCCCATATGACACCAATTTTCTTGGAGTCCATGCTACAACCATCTCTTCTCCCTCCTGTTTTCTCAGCCATCGCGCGATGGGCGGGGTGGGGGTTTGCCGATAGTCAGTTTGCTCAACTGCGGTCCCACTTGTAAGTGAAAATGCAACACATCACACATTCCCTCTCGAGTAGCGTGCCAGACCAACCGTGTGGGGGTGCGACGTGAACATGGTAGGCTTTTCCTTTTGAACTTGTAACTTGTAAAATTTGGTTCTGCTCCATGGCGCGATCGATAGATAGAAATAACGATTTTCCCTGGAGTAATGAGAAGTTTGGTTCTAGTGCAGTTCATGCATGGAGTACATACAAAAATTATGAAGTTGATGCGAAAGGTTAGATAATTACTAGTAGTATAATATACTACTACATGGATTTAATGGAAAGATAAAGATACATACGGATCCATCAACGACATCCTCACGCCCTAGTGCGCTGGGTCACCAACCAACGTGTGAGGAGTAGCGGTGTTGGCGGTGAGCTCAACGTGCTTCTGAAGAATGCCATCCAAGGTTGCCCTGCGGTCCAAGAAGGCCAGCGTCCTATCGTCCTCCTCTTGCACGTAGTAGTCCTTGTCGGAGATTTGCGCGTAGACGTGGGTGATTATGTCGATGGTGTCTTGCAGCGCCAGGCGCTGCGCGGCAAGCGCGACCTCGAGGTGGACATTCTTCAAAGCGACGACGGGAAATGCAGGGCCACCAGTGCATTGAAGAGGTTGTCACCATAGAGGCCGTTGAGGGTGGTGGGCATCACAGAGCCTGGGCGCATGGGATGGAGGTGTACGGCAAGGTCGTCCGCGAGCTTCTTGACAACGATGAACTTGTCGAGGAAGCCGACGAGGACCTCGTCGGACAAGGAGACGAAGCTGTCGTCCAAGAGGCCTCTCGCCCTGGCGGCCTCAAGCACGACCTGGAGACGTTCCTCGGTGCCAGGCCGTAGGCCGGCGTCGTGGACCACCTGGCACAACCGGCTGATGCTCGCACTCATTGCCTCCATGGGTCTAGCTTCTAGTCAACTGATCTTGAGATTGGAGTGATCACTCTTGCCCTTGGTTAGGGTGCGTAGGTGCGTAGGATTTCGTAGATTGGATTGCCGAGAAGCCTTTATATGAGATGTGCAGACTTCATTGCATACTTGCATTCACGTGTGTGTTGGCCATCTACTCCTCGGCCCTCCCTTCATGCCGGTGCAGTATAGTCATCTCACCGAGACCAAGTTGGGGCAAAACGAGAGAACTTTTATGTTTACTGGTTTATTGGTCCCCTTTGCATTTTGCGCCAAGTTTTGACCTTTGATTTAACTAACAAAATGTTAATGCATGTAACCAAAAATGTTGTGCTATAGTCTCAAGTCATTGAATGCATACGCACCCCACATCTGCTATTGTGTGATTTCTTTTTTTCGTGGCAAAAATAGGGAACGAGGTGGGTAGTTAATGCACTGCGCCTAAAAGGTTTGGTATTATTTGGTTTTCATAATGTGACTAATGCACCAGTACGGAGGGAGTATAATAGTAGTCTTTGATTGCAATTTTTTGTAGGTAGCTTACCAAGCTGAGGGCTCGGTGAGTACAATAGTAGTCTGATTGATGAGACTTCAGATTTGAGCCATCTATCGGAAGGGAGAGTGTATAATATCATCGGGGACTACATTCAAAAACGAATAAAACAATACTCCATGTATTTATTTATAGAGGGAGTAGTATATTTTTTGTGACATGCATTACTAGATATTGCTAGTCAAATACTAAATCCAGATGGTCGTGGTAGTACTACTAAATCCAGACGGTGGTGCTAGACTACTAGTAGTACTACCAATGTAGTACTAGTACTGTGCTACCCATTGGTCAAATTACTCCTCACAGTGAAGTGACAAGACCCTGCGCCGAGATGACACCCGAGTGTAGGCGCCGTGTTCGGCATACCAAAGTCAGCCTCACCGTGTGCAGTCACTATCATCATGGCTGTAGAGCTATCCTGCTTACAACTATCCATGTTCAACGTAATTTCCCGTGCGTTGCCACGAATATCTCTACTCTTTTCTTATAGAGTACGATTAAGATGCTTGTGCATTGCACGGAACACCAAGAGTGGGGGTGGACGGCGCCGGCAGCGGCCATCGCGCCAGCTTGTTCCATGGCCTTCTAGATGTGGTGGGGAGGAGATAAGGCTGATTGTGTGATACAAGGAGTTGTTTGTAAATAGGGAACAAGTGCGGGCATCTTTTTGCAAAACTGCTTAAGTTTGCTTTGTATGCGGCAGATCTAGATCCGACGGCTATTGGTGAAAGATGGCAGGCACACCATCATCACCAACTCAGGACCTCTTTGATTCGTAGAATTTTGATAACGTAGGAATAGGACACGACAATATTACAAGTTTCAAACTGATATTACAAATGTTAGGAGTAATGCTGCACTTACGAAGAGGAAATTATTAGGAAGTTTACGTAAGAACTTTCGTTACTTTAGGTGGATGCAACATTATCGTACAAACTAAAATCCACCGCCCTGACAAGTCAGTAATGGGCAAATAAATTTTTGAGTCTCTGGCAACTTGATGTTTCAAAAACAAATTCAGCTTCTGCGGAGACTTTGTCATTTAGGCTTAGACGCTTGCGGTGATCAGCACGCCATTCATTGTTGCGCCAGAGAATGCCAAACCTCATTACCTTGAGCACACTTACCTCCAGAACAAAGAACCTGGCCAATTTAATCTTAGATGTGTTGCCTCGGTAGTCGATCAAATCAATTATGTAAGATGGAGATCAAGGCATTCGATGAGATTGTTATAGTGTAGCACATTTTTCACTTTTGGGTCTTTTTAATGCAAAAGAAGAGAACATATTAGAGCAGCTAGCTGTATAAGATTGTCGTGTCATCAAGAGGTACCAATGTCATTCGCTCATACGATAGGGTTGGCTCTAAGGCTAGTGATATTTTTTCACTCACTCACTCTCGCTCTCTTTCTCTTTCCTCTCATTTACCTAGGAGCACATGAAGAGCTTGGGCATTTGTTGCCTTCCGCTATGTGGCCGATGCCATGCTTCTCAAAAGTATGCCACATAATATGCATCAATGTTAAATCAAAAGATTTTGACACCGCTCTAGCGATGTGAGAGATTTGGCACCGCTGTGCACACAGACCCACATGTATAAACAAATCAATCAAACCAACTACACCAGCCTCTCACTCTCCCAAACAAGTGTTTTTTATTGCCTTAGTCATCTCCCTCTCCCACGCAAATGTTTTTTCATTGCGTTAGTTAATTTGGCACTAGAGCAAAGTAGGTGATCCAGATTGTGGCACCAGGTGAGCAATGGAGGGGCATCGATGCCAAATGCATCACAAGTGAATTTGGCACGTGTTTTGGCCTACATAGTGGAGGGCCGTTATAGGCAACTTTTGTACTACCTCGTATTTAGTGTAAAATTTTGACCATAGATTTACATAATAAAATGCCAATGCATGTCACCAAAAATTATAACATTTGACATTATGTTCAAATACGAATGCAATGATATAATTTTTAGTGACATGCTTTAACGTTTTGTCGGTTAAATCTATGGTCAAATTTTGATACTATAAAATAGGAAGAGTAAACTAGGACGGAGGTAGTACTTGCTCTTAGGGTAACCATAGAGTTACTAGTCTAAGTTACTTGCCACCATGACTAGCCTAGGCTACTAGTAGTACAACAAAAAAACGATGCAGGTGATCACGTGAGAAAAAAATACTAAAACATTTCTTTCGGTGCAGTGCGTACATGCAGTTTTGAACACTACACTTGTCATCATAATTTGGGAAAATTACGAAAAAATTGAGCTACGTTGTGATTACCGTTTACTAATAGGAAAGAAGTTTCACCTCGATGAGTAGCTTCTCCGTGCACGGAAAGCATGTAAGGAATCCAAGAACTTGATCCAGATTGGGGCCGATAGATTTTATTGCCAAGAGCTTCACTATGCGCATAGACTGGGTCAAGCTTGTGGGAATCATTTTCTGGATGACAGTCGTAAATATATCAAGAAGAAATTGAAAAATGTGAATTTCAAGAAGACAAAGAAGAAGTTAAGTGTTGTACCTGAACGATTACAGATCCAATAAAGAGTTCGGAGAATTTGGCAGACGAGTACACCAACGCTGTCAATTTCAGCGTGTCAATGACCCTGATTTTTGTTGGACCTTCTAGATCAGATACAAGCAATCTCTCAAGGAAAGGCACATTCTCAATGACCATAACGTGGAATAGCTGGAGTAATCTCTTACCAATTGATGTCTTGTTGCGGGGCCAGCAAGATACATAAATCCATCGGAGATTCGCCAAGGCGATGTGGAGGCTAATGAACCCGTGGATCTGCCTAAGACTTTGCTACCTGAGCGCAGTACAATTGCGGAGCGGGTGCTCCATAGCCTTCTTCGAGATGCCAATGCCGAAGAGGTCGAACTGCTTGAGTTGAGGGAGAAGAAGGGCATGCGTGGCATTAATCTAGAGAAAATAGCAGGAGCTGAAGCTGGCGTGGCGCAATGTTGGCGTGAGGCAGAGCACGGACGGTGGCAGATAGCGACATCGTCCAGCTTCAAACCTGAGCTCCTCGAGTTGATCTAGGGCGGGGGATAAGAACCACTTGTCGAACTTGGCTTGGACCTTGCAGTTGGTACTAAACATGCGGATGTCAAGGCGTCTGGCTGGCCTAGGGTGCGACGTCGGTGTACATGCGTGTTGGGTGTGCGTGAATGCATCCTTCTGGGCATGCCGCCGCGTAGTGGTGAAGTGTGCGCGAGTGCGTCCTTCACGTGGAAGAAGTGTGCCCTCAGTTTACTAGCGTGCGGGGTGCTACCCCGAGTGGTTTCAACTTTGTTTACTTCATCGCATGTCAGATGGGCCTCTAGAGAGTTCATGTGGATTGGTTGACCGATCAACTAGACAATATACGGAGCTATATGCTGACACAGTGACCGTATAATCCCTCGGTATAGAGAGTTTGAGTGAGAGGGGAGGCCCATGAGAGATAGTAGAGAGAGAGAAAGAGCTACTCCCTCCGTTCGATAATGTAGTGCCTATATTTTTTAAAGTCAAATTTTTGAAACTTTGACCAAGTTTATAAAGAAATTACTTATCTACAATACCAAAGATAAATGATAGTATGAAGTAAGTACATGTTGTGATGAATCTAATGATCGTTCCAGATGTAAATGTTTTTCTCCACATATACCTGGTCAAACTTTTCTGAGGTTTGGCTTTTCAGAACATCCATATGCTCATGGACATGAGAGAGTACCTAACTAGAGAGAGAGAGAGTGTGTGATTGAAATAGAAAGAGTGACTGAAAAAAGTGTGTGTGCATGTGTGAAATATACATGGACAACACATGATAAAGTAGAGAAAAAGCAGGTGTGTCTTATGCAAACATATCACACATGCATCTTCGACAGTGGAAGCGAGGTGAGGAGATAGTGTGTGGTTGTTTGCAACCGAGAGAGAAAGACCCCTAGCACGTGGCCAAGAGAGGTCTGACAAACAAGGGACAGAGGTCGAGAGAGAAGTATGGAGAAAATGCAGACATGGGGAGAGAGAGTGTATGTTTGTGACAGAGAGATCCCTTGGAGATCGTGATGGGACTGCATGGGTGGGAGATCGAGTGACAAGGTGTGTGCGCGATGGAAGATACCCCGAGAGATATCGAGATAGACGTATGGATGGAAGGAGACAATACGTGTGTTCCTGATGGCTAGTGAGAGATAGTCATACTTAGGGGGGGAGTGCGTGTGCCTATGATGGAGTGAGGGATTCTGGTACTTAGGGGGGGGTGCGTGTCACATAGAGAGGGAACAAGGGCCGAGAGTGTTAGATGGGTCTATGTAGCGCGAGCGAGATATGTGTATGTGTGAACCAGGGAGATATAAAGTTTGAGAGAGATAGAGGAGCCCTGATACGGCTGAGTGCACTACTGCAGGATGCTGCTAACACGACACTACGATCACAGACCCTTCGACGAAACTGTGTGCGATGCAATAATCGCAAATGGGGGTGTAAAAAACCCATCAAAAAAGGTGCAAAACATTTGTGATGGAGGATGCATCAAACACGGTTCAGATTTTAGTTGCGTGTGCGATGGAGGGCATACTGTTCAGTTTAATTAACTGTTTGAGATGAGGAGGAACAAAAGAAATGGGCAACCAGATGAAGGTGCATGCGATATACAACATACAGTTCACTCGGATGAACTATTTGTGATTAGGCAACACAAAATAAACGGCCAGCCAGATCAAGGTGTGTGCGATATACGACAATGCGGTTCACTCGGATGAACTATTTGCGTTGAGACAAGAGAACATAAATGGTTCAATATAACAAGATGTGTGTGATACGCGGAAAACAGGTCTGTAATTAGAAATGTGTGCGAAGACCAATAATAACACAGACGATTGCTTCTAATAAGACGTATGTGATATCCTCTGTCTACACAACATATATTGGCCATTGGGGGATGGGAAGTCATCCGGATACGCCATAAGGATGCGAAGAGGCATCCTATATCAGCAAGTACTAGCTGTTCCACCAGTAGCTCATGTACTAGAATTCTCAAGTTAAGCATGCTCAAGATGGAGTAGCCATCAGATGGGTGAATGGATGGGAAGTTGTGTTGATGTTAAATTAACTGATAGGATGGGTCATATTTGTCAAATTAAATGACAGATACGACCCATCCGATGAGTTAATTTAACCTCGAGGTCCTTGTTTTTTTATTTTTTTTTATTTTTTAACCCATGTTTAAGAAGGTCTACCGCATTACTTTTTGACAATGTGCGATACGTGGCATACAGTTGATCCATCCGACCTGTTTGTGATGGAATAAGCCGTGTATGTTGTGGGAAAACGCTTGCTAGTATTCAACCGTTTGCGATTGATGAATTCATCACCGACGGTTCCCTAGTATGGTCCGTATTCATTTGATCATCATCTACTTCTTGTGCTAGCTCGATGTTCCTTCTATGCTAAGTTTCCATTAATTGTTGGTGTTTTATGAACACGCCACTATTTCCCACCATTTCCTCACCTGTTTCCCGCCACCCAGCGATATTGCACATAAACCTAGGTGGCGCACGACGCACGGAGGCGACAAGCGCAACCTATAGCACATCCACCTTTTCCAAGCTTGCCAACCTACCAAAGCGTCGCCTCTGCCGTCAACCTCATCGACGAGGAAAACGAGTAGGCGCCACGGCCCATCAAGGCCAAGGCACTCCCCGGCAACTCAATGGACGATACCGTGATGCGCGTCATCGCCAGGGTTGAGCAGACCTTTGGCGCATGGCGCTTGAGCGCCGCGAATCAAGATAGGCATGTCAGTGCCGACAGGCTGCAGCTCGCGGCACAACATGATCGATGGTGCACCGCAGAGCAAGCTAGGCGCGTCCCTGCCGATAGGATGCGGCTCGCCGCACGGCGAGACCGTTGGAGCGCCGCAGAGCGAGAGGCGCGACGCGCCGCACAACAAGAGTGGATCCATCGGTGTTTGCCTGCTATCGACACAGCGTCGCAACTGGGTACACGCCCCGTCAGTACCCCCATTCCTCGCCAGGAGTGGGCAGAGGCCCTCAGCACCGTACTTGCACCAGAGGCCGGTCGCGCCGTACTTGCACCGGACGCCTGCCGTGTCATTCGCATGGGTGGTGCCGTTCGCCTTGTCCGCGGCCCGCTGGATGCCAACGCGCTGGTCCGTAGACTCGACCGCCTCCTTGGCCTAGGTGTCCACATAGGCGCAGTAGGGGAACATGGCTGTCGCATCCTCGAGCTGGTGATCTCTGATGAAATAGCCAACTTGGAGCTCGAGATTGCACTTCAGATGTACCGCGAGCGTGTTGACCGCTTGGACGAACGCCTGTACGAGTTCAGGTAGAGCCAAGAGCTACCGTAGGCAAGGGCTGCTGGTCATGGTCTCATGGACGTGTTTTATTTTGTTGAGTCGTTTCTACATGGATAGCTATGTATTCACAGCAATCATAGTATTGCTCTGTTTATTCCTCTATTTCAATGTGTGTACTCTGTTTTCCGTTCTTATATGTTCTGTTTCGATGTGTGTATATACGCTTTCCATTCTGTATATGTGGATGCTAACAACTAGATTAAAATTAGTATACAAAAACAGATAGAAAATTGAATTCATAATATATATATTAATTTTTCATTAGCTCATCATGGAATATATAAATAATATCATCACATATTGAAAGTGTGTTATATCGACTAGAGGGGGGGGTGAATAGGCGATATTTATGAATTCTTCACTGAGGAATTTCAGGGTGAGGAAATTCCTAAGCGAAGAACTACTTGCAGCGGAATAAGTACTGAGAAGTAAACATAACAGAACACAAGCATGGTCATCATAACGAAATGAAGACAAGCACAGAGTACGGAAAGCGTAAACACAGGATGACACAAGATGAAGACAAACAGACAGAAGAAATTGAACTGAGGAAATTGAGAAAGTCTTCAGTCAAAGTCTTCAAACAGATATGAACAAGCACTCAACACGTAACTGAGGAAATGGAAGGGTTGAGGAAATGGAACCAGGTAGCTTGGTGAAGACAATGATTTGGTAGACCAGTTCCAACTACTGTGACAGTTGTACATCTGGTTAGGGCGGCTAGGTATTTAAACCCGAGGGCACACAGTCCCGGACACCCAGTCCTGTACATGCAGTTCAGAACACTCAGTCCTCACCATATTCCCCTTGAGCTAAGATCACACAGACCTCACCCAATCACTCGTGGTAAGTCTTCAGGTGACTTCTGAACCTTCACAAGCTCGGTCACTCGGCGATCCACAATTTCTCTTGGATGCTCTAGACCATGATGCCTAACCGTCTGGAGGATGCACAGTCTTCAAAAGTAACAAGCGTCGGATCCACGCATGATCAATCTCTTTAGTGATGCTCAATCACTTGGGGTTTGTAGGTGTTCGGGTTTGTGTTTTGGTTTTCCTCACTTGATGATTTTCACTCAAACTCCTTGGAGGATGGGATGCTCTCAAATGACAAGTGTCAGTTTCTCTCGGAGCAGCCAACCAGCTAGTGGTTGTAGGGGGCAGCTATTTATAGCCTAGGGAGCAGCCCGACATGACAAGACATAAATGCCCTTCAATGATATGACCGTTAGGTGGGTAGATATTTTGGGACAGCTGCCACAAGGCACAACAACGGTCGGAAATCTGAGTATCAAATTCCTTAGGGCTATCATGTTCCTCACTATGTAGGCAATCCGCACTGGCGAATTCCTAACTCCTCAGTCAGAACAAATACCTCAGAGACCAGAAGACTTCGTCTCTATCACTGAAGAATATGACTGAACTGTATGAGATTTCCAATGTCTTCACTCGAAGGGATTGGTAGGTGTAGGATTTTGAGTTGAGCATCACATGGAAAATTTTCTTTAGTATTTCCTCGACCCCCTTTAACAGTACGGTGTTTCCTATGACTCAAGAAAGAGAAAATGAAACTATGAAAACAAAAGTCTTCACGCTTCATGTTCCTCGAATGAATACCAAGTCTTCAAGGTCACACCAATTTCTTCACTTTCAAAGTCTTCAGAAAGTCTTCAGAAATCCAAAGTCTTCAATCGAAGAACTTCATTTTTAGGGGTCGACTTTCTCTATAAATATCAAACTCCTCATAGTCTTATAGACCTGTGTACACTCATAAACACATTAGTCCCTTAACCTATAAGTCTTCAATACAGCAAAATCACTAAGGGGCACTAGATGCACTTACAATCTCCCCCTTTTTGGTGATTGATGACAATAAAGGTTAAGTTTTCAACGGGGATAAACATATGAAGTGTAAATACTGATATTGAGGAATTTGATTGCAAGATATAGAAGAACTCCCCCTGAAGATGTGCATAGTGAGGAATTTTCTTTTGAAGCATTGCACACTTTGAAGAATAGAATCATGGAGATCTCCCCCTATATCTTGTAACTCATACACGCATTTGACATAATATGAAGAATTTGAAATGCATGATGAAATATGGTGACTGAGGTATTCAACATGCGTGCATTAACATATATGAGGAATAAGCATGCAGAAAAACGCATCAAAAGTATCAGAGCACCATCGGGTTTAAGTTTACAACTCGATCCAATAAAGTTTCAGAAGAGCGAGAGTTGTAACTTAGCCAAAAAACGCCCATATAAGATAGACCCGCTTGAAGACTAACTCAAATTTCTCCCCCTTTCTCATAAAATGACCAAAATGATTGAAAATGAGGACTAACGCCCTTGAAGAATATCAAGTTGATGAAGGAGCGCCAGCGTTGTTGGGGTCGTGTGTTGATGTGGAGCCTACCGCAGTGTCGTCCAAGTATTCATGCTCATCGGTGTCGCGCGATGAAGAATAAGAGCCAACCACCAAGCAAGGGACCTTGACCTTCTTGAATTTCTTTGGTGGAGGTGCAGACCAGTCAAAATCTTCCTTGAGACCCATTTTCTTCAGATCTTCACTATAGACATGGGACAGAATAGCCCAGGTGCGATCGAAAACCTCATGGAGATAGTAATGGTTTTTCTTCACCGCATTGTGTTTAGCGGTCATGTTATGAAGAAATGAACCAAATTGACGCTTAACCCATTTATGGTTTCGATCCACCTTCTGGCGAAGACTAAGCAGAAGCTCACGGCCAGTCATCACACGAGGAGCAGTGGCTTGAGGATTTGGCTTGGAGGCATGGGCAGTAGAATCATGAGTGGCAGAGTCATCATTGGTGGAATAAGATGCAGCTTTGTGAAACTGACCATCCAATGGACGAATGCCTTCATCAATGACAGCAGGAGCCTTGCCTTTTTCACCGGTTGAAGTAAATGTCTGCTTGAGGACTTCAATCGGGGGCAAGTAGCTGAGGTGATTCTGAAAATCAGCCTTGAAGTTGAGTGAAGACCTTGTCCTGAGGAATCTCATAATCCAAGGTGCATAAGGCTTCAGCTCAAACGGAGAAAGTGCAACATTTGGCAGAGTCCTCATGAAGAAATCATGATAGTTGATAGGAATGCTATGAATGATGTTGAATAGCAGATTCTTCATGATGCCAACTATTTCCTCATTAGATGAGTCGTGGCCTTTGATGGGACTCATTGTTCTCGTCAGAATGCGATAGACGGTTCTGGGCACATAGAGTAAATCCTTTACGAGGAATTTGGTCCTTGGGGCTTGACCGGGCTTCAGAGGCTTCATTAACACTTGCATGTAATGAGCAGTGAGTTCAGGTTCTTGGTACAAGCAATGAGCTCCTTCACTGGGTGGACTAATGGGCAGGGCATGAAGCAATTCAGAGGTCGGTGCCTTATAGTCAGTATTATCGGCCATCCAGTCCAAGACCCAGGTGTTGATATCTTCAGGATCACCTGTGATATGCAGAGTAGCGTAGAACTGAAGAATGAGCTCTTCATTCCAATCAAGAATGTCAGTGCAAAAGTTGAGGAGGCCTGCGTCATGAAGCACACTGAGCACATGAGTGAAACAAGGCAATGATTCCATGTCCACATGAGGGATATGCTCATGGTAGAAGATTTTGTCCTTGTTGAAAAGCAGTGAAGAATAGAAGTTGGCCTGGCTGGCAGTCCAGAAGCTCTTCCTTCTAAGACGAGCAGAATCATAAGGGTTGTAGTCAGTGAAGAACACGTGCTCGCCGAAGAAATCATCAACCTTGAATTTCTGCTTCTGTGAGAATGGATCATTTGGCTTGGGGTGAGGAGTGTCAGTCAATTGCATCACAACCTTTGGGATCTCAATCTCAGGTTCCACAGGCTGAGGAATTTCAGGTACTTCTTCAGTGGCAGCCTGGGACTTCAATTCTTCACTTACATGTTCTTCAGCACTAGTGGCTAGAATTTCTTCATGGACAAACGGTGTGGCATGTGGTTCATCAGATCCCATTTGTATAGTAGTTACTGGGGACTGAGGGATTTGTTGTAATGGTGTGAAGAGTGGAGAGTTGGGTGCTGACTTTCGCAAAAGTCATCACTTAGCACGGGTGTGGTACAACCAGTGTCCACATCTTCATCTTCCATTTCTTAAACGTCGGCCTCTTCAGCAGTAAACTGAGGCATAGGCAAGGAGACAACTGGTGTTGAAGGGATTGTATCCACTTCAATTTCTTCATCCATCTACTCTGACGAAGCAGCAGAGGGACTCTCTTCATCGGATTCACTTGGAATCACATATTCTTCATCAAAAGGAACAAGGTCCTTTGATGGCATGGTTGAGATAGGAACATCATCAATTGGGTTTGCAAACGAACTGGTCAAAGACTTCATCTTCTTCGGGGCTGAAGAATCTGACGAAGCTGATGCCTTCCTTTTCTTCACTACTGCACGCTCTGTAGCCTTAGTCTTCTTCACATCTAAAGAAGAGGAAAGATCGGAGTCGGGGTAGGCGCAGGAGGAGCAGAGGAATTTAATTGAGTTTCTTCAGGCATAACTGATGCAGTTGCCCCGACTTCTTCATTTTCTTCAGGCACACCACTAGTGGATGCCCTAGAAATTTCTTCAGCGGCTGGAATGCAGTCATCAGCCCTGGAATTAGCATTTCCTTCAGCAGCCTGATTGTCATCAGCGCTGCTGGCATTTTCTTCAGTCGGCTGAGCAGATGTTTCAGCCTGAGGAATTTCCGGTTGCGTTGGGACTTCAACATTTGAAGTGAAGTTGTCAGCGAGTCTCACAAAACGAACCTTGGCTCCCAGCCATTCAGCATGGTATGCGTCAAATTCATCACTGAGTTTCTTGATCTCAGACTGTATATTGACGAGTTCTTCGGTTGTCATAGAGACAACATTTTTCTTCAGGTATCGCTCCTTTTTGTACTGCGCTTTCTTGATCTGCCTGGCCTTCTCAAACTTCCATTTTTCTTCTTGTATGAAATGAGTCAACATATGACTTTGGCCAGGTGTCAGCTTGAAATCAGGCATGGGAGTATTTGGGTCATTGTGCCATAAGTCAATGTACTCAAGGATCAACTTTGGATCCAAAAGCAGAGGCACACTTGTTCCCTTGGCTCTAGCAGCCCTGACTTGCCCGTCTCTGATGATTTCGGCAAGTTCCTCATCATCAGCTTCGTCTTCATCTGACGGCACTTGGAAGGCGACCTTCTTCTTCTGAGGACTTGGTCGAGAGCCTTGTCCAGTAGTTGCCTTGGTCTTCAACAGAGTGGGACCAGTTGAAGAATGTAGTGGTGCTGAGGAACTAGCAGATGCTCCTGAGGCAATAGAGATGCCCTTCGTCCTTTGGCACGAGGCGAGATGTGCAGGTGCTGAGGATTTTGTCGTAGCAGCTGAGGACTTGAGCGAAGGAGCTGAGGATTTTGAAGGAGCAGGAGCAGCGTGAGGAGTCGGCCGTGAGGGATTTGAAGAGTTTGGCCGAGAGGGCATTGCTGAGGAACTTGGCCGTGAGGGCATTGTTGGTGAAGCACTTGGCTTGTGAGCAGGCTTCTTTGGCATGGCCTTCTTTGGCTTGCTTTGCAGAGGCCTCAGCAGTGGCAGCAGCAACAGAGTCTTCATTGAATTTCCTCACTGCTTCTCTTGCTTGTCTAGCCAACTTGGCCTGGCACTTGGCCCATTCATTAGGATAATCCTCACCGCGCTTGAGGCTGGTGGGATCTGCTTCTTGGCCAGGTGCCAATGGAGGTCTTGGGCATGGAGGATTTAGAGCGAATTTCTTCATGTATTTTGGAGTAACATATCTGTACTCCCTCCACTCTCTTTCCCATCTCCTCTCTATTCTTTGGATGCGCACTTTGCGCTCATTCTTGGTTTCCTTTCCATGAGTGGCCTCATCAGGAGTGCAATAGTCCTTGTATATGTCATCAGGGATCTCAAAAGCAGTATTGACCTCAGGCCTCTTTCCTCCTTTATGTGGCTTCTTACCGTCAGCCATTTTCTTCAGCTGAGGAATTTGAACAATGGAATTCTCTGAAGATGTATGCAACTTTTCTTCGAGGAATGCTGCAAATGAGTTAAGTTGATGAGAACCTAGTGATTCAGCAGCTGACATGAGTACCTATGAACAGAGTATAGTTGCGAGGAATTTGGAGAGGTCATATGCGTTCTCAGAGGTTTTTCAAAAAGAACAAGTTTGAGGAATTTGACCAGATGTCTTGAAGAATTTCACTAAGCGTTCTTTGTCTTAGGTTCTAGAGATGTATAGATCGAAAATCCACACATTTGAGGAATCTTGAATAAAAACATAGCTTAGAGAAACGAATCAAGAACAGATGACATGTGAGGTGTTTTAGTGTGTGAAGATATGAAGAGAAACACCTTTGAGGATTTTGCAGAAATCATTTGAATCAAAGAGGGCAGTAAAAGTAACTTTTAATTACCCTAGACGAAGAACACGACGAACTTGGAAGTGGAGTTGTGAAGTTCGTCAGTGCAGATCTTCCACGCCCTAACCCGGCAGAGGAAGACAGCTACGACGGCGGCAGAGTGAAGAAATCCGTGGCCGGAGCGAGTACGACGGCGACAAGGTTGAGGCAGTGAAGCTCTTCTTCACCGACGACGATGAAGTAGCGGCGGCGCTAGGGTTTGAGAAGCTTGAGCTGGAGTGAGGTCGAGCGGAGTAAAAGAGAAGTGAGGAAGGGGAGGGGGGGTATTTATAGCCATGGTGAAAAACTGTTCGCCCGAAGAATTTGGACGAACGTGCCCCTAACCCTTCTCATTCGCTTGACATGTGTCACCCATGTACCGAGAAGTGGAGATCATGTGAGATCGTGGGTGAATGGATAGGTGTTATCGTGGGATGTGGAACGGTTTGAGCGGCAAAGCCGAAAATTTAGATAAGGTAGGTTTTAAAGTTCCGTTCGCAATTTCTTTAGCTAACAAGGACACAGTGAATATTTTGAACGAGTTTCAAATAGAATGCACATGAAGAATTTGTGAATAGAATGGGTTGAGTTTATCACAGAGGGGGTAGGGTCCGATCACATTCACTTAGCAGAAAAAAGCAACTTGAAGAATTAGCAATAAGGGAATGCTGTAGCCAATGAAGAAAAACGACGGAAACAGTGAAGACAATGCAAAGTTGAAAAACAACTGAGGAATTTCAAAGAGGAAAAGCTCAAATGAAGATTTTCAACTTTTGGTGGTGGCATGACCCACCGTATAAGAATGATGATTTCAGACACCGCGTACAATTGTCGTAGGGTTCTGAGAATCAAATTCTTCGTTAATTTCTTCACACTTAGAGTGTTAGTCTTCATTGATTGAAGAAAAACATTTCTTCATGTGTTGCACATCTAAGTCATCAATTTTGCATAAGTGTTAGGATCAGTGTCCTTTTCAAAGAACATTCGAAGATTCTAAGATATTTAGCTCACACCGCAACTTGCTAAATCTCTTCTCATCCAAGGGCTTTGTGAAAATATCGGCTAGCTGTTCTTCAGTCTTCACATGCTCAATAGAAATGTTGCCCTTCAACACATGATCACGAAGAAAATGATGACGAATCTTAATATGCTTTGTCTTCGAGTGCTGAACTGGGTTGTGAGCAATCTTGATGGCACTCTCATTGTCACAGAAGAGAGGCACATTCTTCACGTTGACGCCGTAGTCCTTGAGAGTTTGCTTCATCCACAGCAATTAAGCACAGCAAGAACTAGCAGCAATGTACTTAGCTTCAGCAGTAGACAGTGATACGCAGTTCTATTTCTTCGAGGACCAACAGACCAAAGATCGTCCGAGCAAATGACATGTACCAGATGTTGACTTGTGGTCCACATGATCACCAGCATAGTCAGAGTCAGAATATCCAATGAGATCAAAAGCCGAGCCCTTGGGGTACCATAATCCAAGTGTTGGTGTGTGATCTAGATATCGAAGAATATGTTTCACAGCCTTATGGTGTGATTCCTTCAGTGTAGCTTGAAATCGGGCACACATGCAAACACTAAGCATTATATCTGGCCTAGATGCACATAAGTACAATAAAGAACCAATCATGGAGCGGTATACCTTTTGATCGAAGTCAATACCATTTTCATCAGTGCATAGATGGCCATTTGTGGGCATAGGAATTTTGACGCCTTTGCAATCTTGCATGCCGAATTTCCTCAGTACATCCTTGAGGTATTTCTCCTGAGATATGAATATGCCATTGCGTTGTTGATGAATTTGAAGACCTAAGAAGAATTTCAATTCTCCCATCATAGACATTTCATATTCCTCCCTCATCATATAACCAAATTCATCAGTATAACGTTGGTTAGTACAACCAAAGATAATATCATCAACATATATTTGGCACACAAATAGTTCACCATCATAAGATTTAGTGAAAAGAGTAGGGTCGAGTGAACCGGGTTTGAAGCCTTTCTTCATGAGGAATTCCTTCAAAGTATCATACCACGCCCGTGGGGCCTGCTTGAGGCCATAGAGGGCCTTATTGAGTCTGAAGACTTTGTCAGGATGCTTTGGATCTTCAAAACTTGGTGGTTGAGCAACATATACTTCTTCCTCAAGCTTACCATTGAGGAATGCACTTTTCACATCCATTTGATATAAAGTGATATCATGATGGTTAGCATAAGCAAGTAATATGCGAATAGCCTCAAGTCTAGCAACATGTGCAAAAGTTTCATCGAAGTCAATTCCTTCAACCTGTGTGTAGCCTTGAGCTACAAGCCGGCTTTATTCCTCACCACAAGGCCATTTTCATCTTGCTTTTTGTGGTAGATCCACTTTGTGCCAATGATATTGTGCTTGCGAGGATCTGGACGTTTGACCAGTTCCCAGACATTGTTGAGCTCGAACTGATGCAATTCTTCTTGCATGGCCTGAATCCACTCAGGCTCCAGAAATGCTTCATCTACCTTAGTGGGCTTTGTGATAGAGACAAAAGCAAAGTGCCCACAAAAGTTAGATAAATGCGAAGCTCTTGAGCGTGTGAGAGGACCTGGAATGTTGACGCCGCTGATGATTTTCTCAATTTGCACTTCATTTGCGATGCGAGGATGAGTGGGTTGACATTGAGGAATTTGATCAGCATTTTCTTCAGCACCATTTTCCTCAGGTGCACCAGCATGACGTTCTTCATGTTCTGGAATAACTTCTTCAGCAGATTCTTCAGTAGGAATGACATCCTCTGTAGCCTTGAGCTTAACAGATTCCTCAGGAGGTATTTCATCTGTCATAGGAGGTAGGTGCTCTCTTTGCGAGCCATTAGTCTCATCGAACCGCACATCTATAGTTTCAACAACCTTGTGATGACAGGTGTTGAAGACTCTGTAGGTGTGCGAGTCCTTACCATAACCGAGCATAAAACCTTCATGTGCTTTCGGTGCAAATTTAGAACTGTGATGAGGATCTATAATCCAACATTTAGCACTGAGGACTTTGAAATAACTCACATTGGGTTTCTTGTCAGTGAGGAGTTCATATGCAGTCTTCTTGAAGAATTTGTGAAGATATACTCTGTTGATGATGTGGCATGCAGTATCAATTGCCTCAGGCCTGAAGCGAGGAGGCGTCTTGTACTCATCAAGCATAGTGTGGGCCATCTCCACAAGAGTCCTGTTCTTGCGCTCCACGACACCATTTTGCTGAGGAGTATAAGGAGCAGATAATTCATGAGTAATACCAAGTTCATCAAGATAGTCATCAAGGCCAGTGTTCTTGAACTCAGTTCCATTATCACTCCTGATGTGCTTGATCTTCACACCAAAGTTGGTTGAAGCCCTCGAGGAAAATCGTTTGAAGACTTCCTGCACTTCAGTTTTGTAAGTGATAATATGGACCCATGTATATCGAGAGTAATCATCAACAATGACAAAGCCATATAAGGATGCAACATTAGTAAATGTGGCATAGTGAGTGGGGCCAAAGAGATCCATGTGAAGCAATTCAAATGGTCGAGTAGTAGTCATGATAGTCTTCGCTGGATGCTTGGCCTTGGTCATCTTTCCATCTTCAAAGGCTCCGCATAAGTGATCCTTGAGGAATTTGACATTTTCAATGTCAATGACATGCTTCTTCTTCTTCGCGAGCATGTGCAGATTCCTCATGCCAGCATGACCAAGTCATCGATGCCATAGCCAGCCTTCTGAAGCTTTTACAAGTAGACATGTAGCAGGTTGTGGTCCTGTAGAGAAATCAACAATATACAAATCTCCTCTCCTAAAGCCTTCGAAGACTTTGGAATTGTCAGCTTTCCATGATCACAACACAACGATACTTGCCAAAGACAACCACCATATCAAGATCACAAAGCATTGAGACAGACATGAGGTTGAACCCTAAGGACTCAACAAGCATGACTTTGTCCATGTGTCGATCCTTTGAGATTGCAACCTTACCTAGACCCAATACCTTGCTTTTACCTTTGTCAGCATAGGTGATGTGCTTCAGCTGTGATGGAGATAAAGTAGTGTCCATCAATAAGCTCCTGTCACCAGTCATGTGATTTGTACATCCACTATCGAGGACCCACTCAGTGGCTTTGGGTTGATCATCCTACAGTGAAGAATTTGACATCAATTTCATCAGACAATAGAACAGATAAAACAATATGAGGACGTGAGAAATGAAAATTCATTTCTTCATGATTAGCTTGCGTCCTTTCAAGCATATCCAGGTCTCCAGAAAATTCATCAGACGTTTAAGTTCGTCTGGAGACCTGACCGTGCATAAGAGGTTAGTTCTTTTTCTTCAGCACCCACATCTGAAGGGGCGGCAAAGAGTTCATCATTCTGCGAGCTCCATAAGAGAAAGGTGGCATAGATGCCAATCCACTTTGTTTCACATAAGAGTGGTTAGGGTAAGCATAAGAGTAAGCAGAGAAATTCTTCGAGGACTTATGAACATAATGATTTGAAGAATAATGCACATACCCATAATCCTTAGATCTGCCCTGCGAAACAGAGTTGTTAGCATGATGATAATCATATGAGGACTTTTATCCTTTTGAGGAATTTGATCTAGGTGAAGAATTTGGTCCGTTTGAGGACTTGGATCCATATGAAGAATTTGGTCCACATGAAGAATTTGATCTGGGGGTCCTATTCTTCACAGGTGGCGTCATGATGACATTCACCTGAAGATTTTCAAGGCATCTTTTGGGAACCCAGATTTTCTTCATAGGAGGACCGTTCCTGCAGTTAGTGCCAACATATCTAGCAAATACTTCACCATTCTGATTTTTGAACAGTTTATAGTTGGAGTCAAATGACTCATCAGAAGAATGAGGAGATTCACATGTAAAGCCAGATAAGGTAGATGGATCCACGAAAGGTCCCTTTGCAGCAACCCATAAGGTTTTGGGATACTGCTCATGTTTCCAGTAGGTCCCATCAGCATTGATTTTCCTCTCAAATGCAATACCCTCTTTCCTAGGGTTCCTGTTGAGGATCTGCTTTTTAAGCAGGTCACAAAGAGCCTGACGCCCTTTGAGGCTTTTGTACATGCCTGTCATATACAATTCCTTCAGCCCTGCATCATCAGTAATACTAGCAATGTCCTCAGACGAGGAATCAGTGATAGCAAAGGCAGTTGAAGAATTTGCAGCAATGGAAGTATTTGAGCATTCAGGTGAAGAATTAGCAGTTTCACGTTCAATGCACTTCAAGCATGGAGGAACAAATTCATCCTGAGTAGCGTTGATCTGTTGAGCAAGTAATGAATCATGCTCCTTCTGAAGATCTTCATAACTCACTCTTAACTGCTCAAGGTCTTGCTTTCTTTGAAGAAATTCATAAGAAAGCTCCTCATCATCAGATAGGAGAGTGCTATGATGACCTTGAAGATTGTCAAACTTGGACTGGAGTCCCTGAAGAATTTTAGCCAAAGCCTTGGAGCAATCCATTTCTTCACCCAACATATCGTCGCTCTCATTTAGCATATTCTGAACTTTTTCCAAAGCTCTTTGTTGTTTAGTGGCAAGGGAAGCAAGTTTGACATGACTGGGTCCAAATTCATCACCAGATTCATCATCACTGGACTCAGATAAGTAACATTCAGTTACCTTGGCACCTTTTGCCATAAGACATGGTGCAGAGGATAATGATTCTAGATTGAAAGTCATAGCCTTGCGTGATTCCATGAGGTCCTCGAACCAGGGTTCATGGCGAGATCGATGACTTTCATAGACCTCAGAGAGTCGGTCCCAGATGAGTTTCGCATGGCTGAGATGCATAACATTCCTGAACTGGTTTTGTGACAAGCTGGAGCAGATGATGTCCATCGCCGTGAGGTTGAGTAGCCTGTACTTGCGAATATCATCAGCCTCTGCCATCTTGCATAGGTCAGTAAGACCAATTTCGGTGATGGTCCAGAGTTTGCTGTTCATCGCCATCCGGGGAGGCGACCGGATGCTCGGGGGCGCGGAGGAGAGCCAGAGGGGCGGAGCCTCGTCCGCGAGCATGTGCGCACGTGCGTGAGTGGAGGACGATGGAGCAGCAGGCGGACGCCGGCTGGGAGGCGCGAGGCGGAGGAACCGGCCAGCTCCCAACGGGTGATGTAGACCTCCAGGCTTGGGCAGAGGAGCAGTGGAGCTGGAGCAACATGGAGCAGCGGCCCAGCGTGCAGGGGGCTGCAGCGACGCCGCGGGAAGGGAGCAATGCCCGGAGCAGCGTGCGGAGGCGGGCGTACGCCGGACGGTCATGGTGGAGCGGAGCGAGGCAAAGTATGGCTAGTGTACGGGGCAATGCCCGACTTGCATTTGACAAGTTTTTTGGATAGAGCATGGCCATTATCTGGGCTATGAGTTTGGGAAGTGTACGAGGCATGTATGGCTATGGTTTGACCATACTTTGACTTGTATCTAGCTAGCTCGCAAAGATGGCATGTAGAGGACCGAATGCGCGTTCCGGCCAGAGCAAGGCGTAGCGCAGAGGGGAGCCGACGCGAGCGGCGCGTGGATGGACATAGCAGACCGAGGCGAGGCATCGCGCGCGGCGCGCGCACGGACGGGCGGCCGGCGCTGCGTTGGTGATGACGAAGATGGCGAAGCCGACGGCGAGGACGCGCCGTCCTGCACGGCCGCTCTGGGGGCGGGTCGAAGTTGAGCCCCCGAGCACTACCGGAGAGATGGTGCGACGCCGCGGCGGTGATGGCGAAGATGGTCCCGCCCGGATTGCGAAACCAGCAGCAGCGCGGTAGCATAGTACCGCCCCATGGTGGGCGCCAAATGTCATGGTATTCTCACGGGGGGTGCAAGACGACATATGCCACAAGGTGGCTTAGTGTGTAGGCAAGACTACTACCGGAATATCCAGGGACGGGTATGCGAGTAGCACGTGCTAGTTTACCCAGGTTCGGGGCTCTCCGGAGAGATAACACCCCTACTCCTGCATGTCTGAGTATATATCTGGGGTGTACGTCGGGCAGTACAAGGTGCTCCTGGAGCTGTATCTGAGGTCAGTGCCATAGGCATCTAGCCTCGTATATATGCAGGTGGCCGGATGAGCATGGAAGCTCTAGTGGCCGAGTGGCATGGGGCTGCCTAAATGGGTGTGTGCTCGTGGACATGTATGCATGCATATGTGTGTGGATGGCTGGCTAGCTAGCCCTCTTGCTAGCTAGCTTGCTTGTGTGTGTGTGCGTGAGTCCATCCCCTGATGGATGGATGTTTGCCTATATATATAGGAGTTGGCATGGGTGGTAGTGGCTTTGGTTGTAAGCTACCTTGGGTAGCTTACAAGCCAAGCTATGTAGGCATGGCTAGTGGCATGGTGCATGTCATGCTTGTCCCCTAGGGTACTTTATAAATCAGAACCCAGGGGACACGGTACACTGTAGATGACGTCGCGGTATAGTCGTCCCGTCGGTGTCTCGTCAGGCTGCAGTTGACTTCGGGCAGTTGGCTGGTTGGAGCAGCCGGCAGCTAGCAGCCGGCCTGGTGGAGCAGTCGGCAGCCAGCAGCCGGCCTGGTGGAGCAGTCGACAGCCACCAGTCGGCCTGGTGGAGCAGTCAGCAGCCAGTAGTCGGCCTGGTGGAGCAGTCAGCAGCCAGCAGTCGGCCTGGTGGAGCAGTTAGCAGCCAGCAGTCGGCCTGGTGGAGCAGTCAGCAGCCAACAGTCGTCCTGGTGGAGCAGTCAGCATCCAGCAGCCAGCCGCCGGCCAGGTAGTTGGACTGAGGGGCCTTGCTAGCCTCGATGTCTTGAATTCTTGTCTCGCCGTCTTCGGGGTATCCGTGTCCAATTACTCCGACACAAGTTCTATAATGAAAATTTCCCACTAGTATATGAAAGTGACAACATAAGATACTCTCTATCATGAAGAACTTGGTGCTACTTTGAAGCACAAGTGTGGTAAAAGGATAGTAACATTGTCCCTTCTCTATTTTTCTCTCATATTTTTGGGCCTTCTCTTTTTTCTCTTTTTTTGGCCTTTCCTTTTTTTCGTCCGGAGTCTCATCCCGACTTGTGGGGGAATCATAGTCTCCATCATCGTTTCCTCACTGGGACAATGCTCTAATAATGATGGTCATCACACTTTTATTTACTTACAACTCAAGAATTACAACTCGATACTTAGAACAAGATATGCCTCTATATGAATGCCTCCGGCGGTGTACCGGGATTGCGATGAATCAAGTGTGACATGTATGAAAAATTATGAATGGTGGCTTTGCCACAAATACGATGTCAACTACATGATCATGCAAAGCAATATGACAATGATGATGTGTGTCATAATAAACGGAACGGTGGAAAGTTGCATGGCAATATATCTCGGAATGGCTATGGAAATGCCATAATAGGTAGGTATGGTGGCTGTTTTGAGGAAGATATAAGGAGGTTTATGTGTGAAAGAGCGTATCATATCACGGGGTTTGGATGCACCGGCGAAGTTTGCACCAACTCTCAATGTGAGAAAGGGCAATGCATGGTACCGAAGAGGCTAGCAATGATGGAAGGGTAAGAGTCCGTATAATCCATGGACTCAACATTAGTCATAAAGAACTCACATACTTATTGCAAAAATCTACAAGTCATCAAAAACCAAGTATTACGTGCATGCTCCTAGGGGGATAGATTGGTAGGAAAAGACCATCCACTACAAAAAAAGACACATCCGTGACATTTTGGGCCGAACGATTTTTTTTTCTATCATACATATGACACTTCTATGACGATAATTGTGACAAAACCCGGTATCATCATAGATGTGGTGGGCTCCTACTTCTATGACAAAAAATCATGATAGAAAATGGGATTTTCATCCTGGGCGGGCCAGAGACGCAGCTGCATGACAATCTTTGGGCCGTCCATGACGGAAAAAACGATGGTAGAAGCGAGGGCGAGGAAAATTTCGGGGATTTCCCAGTTACGGTGGGAGGTCGGGGGCCGAGTGATGTGTGTTTCTCTCGTACACATACGCGCGTGTGTGCGAGGCGTTGGCTCTAACTGAACCCGAGCAAGGCGTTGGGCTCTAACTGAACCCGAGCGATTGCACTGCAGGCTACGCGTTACTGAACCCGAGCGATCGATCGATGGCTGTTAACTGAACCCGGTCGAGCGATTCCTTCGCTACTGCTGCTAACTGAAGCCGATCGATGCTGCCTCTGGATGAACAGTGAGCGTTGCGGGGGGGGGGGGTTGGATGAACAGTTCTCGGTGGGGTGGATGAACAGGACCCCGTGGTGTTGCCTCTGGATGAACAGGACCCCGATCGATCGAGCCGGTTGGGGCTAGATGAACAGGACCCCATGGAGGGCTGGATGAACAGGACCACCCCGTGGAGGGCAGGATGAACAGTAGAAGGTGGAGGGCAGGATGAACAGTAGCCCGTGGAGGGGTAGTTGAACAGGAGCCCGTGGAGAGGGCTGGTTGAACAGTAGCCGGTGGAGTAGCGCGCGGTGGAGGCTGGATGAACAGGAGCCCGTGGATGAACAGTCACAGGTGGAGGCTGGAGGGGGTCGACGGTGGATGAACAGTAGCTCATGGAGGCTGGAGGGGGTCGACGATGGAGATGAACAGTATCCCATGGAGTCCCGTTTTGCCGCACGCCACACCCCTCCCGATGAACAAGACCCCCGTTTCGACCGTAGCGCTCCAACACAAGTCCGTTTCCTCGTTTTGCGGTACGCCACACCCCTCCCGATCGATAGGACCCCTGTTTCGACCGTAGGAGGTCCGTTTCCTCTGTTTTGCGGTACGCCGGACCCCTCCCGATCAACAGGACCCCGTTCCGTATGTAGGAGGTCCGTTTCCTCTGTTGTGCGGTACGCCAGGCCTCGTTTCCATCGCCTGTTCCGTCCAAGCCCTCCCGATGAACACGACCACGCATTCCGTTCCGACCCAACCGGTTGGCTCCCACGCGTTCCGTTGCCTCCCGATGAACACGATGCATTCCGTTGCCTCGCCATGAACACGACGCATTCCGTTGCCTCCCCATGAACACGACGACGACGCTGTTTCTCCGTTCCGACCGAGCCATGTCAACGAGCCCTCGCCGTACGTATGCGCGAGTAGGCGTTTGAGACCCCGCCCGTATGTACACATACGTGGCCGTATTTTCTTTCTTGCACCCTGGCTGCCTCTACTACGACACGTGCGCGCCTCTACATCCACCAGTATATATGTACGTACACGTTCGTGACCAGAATGACAACGCTACGTACGCTTCGACCAGGTGGGTCCCGACTGTTAGGCACTTCCTTGCGTGCAAAGATGTAGCTGGTGGGTCCCAGTAGTCAGGGGGCGAAATACGGTGGCCCGTCCGGTGGGTCCCCGCTGTCAGGTGGAGGAATAATTATTTTGCATGTAATAAGGAGGCACTTCCTTGCTGCGGCTGTGGACCCAACTGTCAGCCTCTCCACGTACAGTCCACGTTCGATGGAAGCCGTTCCTTGACCACATTGACCACGCCGCGCCGAGAGCACCAGGGCGGTGGATGATGGCGAGGTCTAGGAAGGGGACGACGCGGAGCCGAGGAAGACGCTGCAGTGGATGCCCACGCGTAGAGGAGTACGAGGGCACTGGTTTGCTGCGGTGTGAGGCTGCCATCGCCGCAGAGTAACAAGAGGTGTGGGTGAGTAGAGGGATGGCCTGGCCAGCGGTGGGAGTAGTAGGGTGCGGTGAGGCCTCCGCCGCATCGCAGCCGGCCACGGGAGGCAGGAGCACGAGGCACGACCGGCGCTGGTTTGGGCGGCTGGAGCAAGAAGACCAGAGGTTGAAGAAGCACTACGGCCGTTGGATGGACATCGTACGGTCACTAGAGCTAGAATCGTGCATATTGACTAAGTTGACAAAGCCCTACGTCCCCGTCGACTTAGTAGGCCCACAAGTCAGCCTGCCACTATATTGGGTCCCAGCTAGCAGGGGGAGTATTCATTTTTTGTGCGTAATAAGGACGCACTTCCTTGCGTGCGAAGATATAGCTGGTGGGTCCGAGCTGTCAGCGGCGGTAACATTTTTTTCACGAAATACAGAGGCCCTTTCGGTGGGTCCCAGATGTCAGGTGGAGGAATCATTATTTTGCGCGTAATAAGGAGGCATTTCCTTGCTTGCGGCCGTGGACCCAGCTGTCAGCCTCTCCACGTACAGTCCACTTCAGATGCATGTCGGTCGTTGACCACGTTGACCAGGCCGCGCCGAGAGCACCAGGGCGGTGGACGACGGCGAGGCCTAGGAAGGGAACGGCACGGAGGCAGGGAAGACTCGGCAGTTGTTTCCCACGCGGAGGTGAGTACAACTGTACGAGGGTTTACTGGTTCGTCTGCCATCGCCGGAGAATAACAGCAGGTGTGGGTGAGTAGAGGGATGGCTAGGCCAGCGATGGGAGTACGGTGGGGCGGTGAGGCCTGCGCGGCAGCACAGCCGGCCGCGGGGAGGAGGGAGCAGGCAGTCCCGCCGACGCTTGTTTGAGCGGCTGGAGCAGGAAGAGCAGAGATTGAAGAAGCACGACGGCCGTTGGATGGACATCCAACAGTCACTGCTTGTGCGTCAACCTTTTTTTAGGAAAGCCTCAAATATGTGGAAAACAACATACATCCCATCTGCCATTATTTCTAATAATTTTCAGCCCATTTGCTAATTCTTAAGGTTTTTTTTGGAGCCCATATTGTTTTTGTTAGGATTATAGCCCAAATTGTGGCCACGGTTAAAAAATTATACGAAATTTTGCATATTTCGGTGCGATCCGAACTGTTTTTAATCCCGAAATTTCGACTCACATTCAAACTGATTTTAAAAATAAATGTATATCAATATAAAATCCAACAAATTCTCCATGCATAAAAACTAATGTAATTTAAAATCTTGAAATGAAAAAAAGATATTTGAAACTAATTGCCGGTTTGATGTGTTTTAAAAATGTACAGCCCATTTCTCATTACTGATGGGCCATTTTCTCGGCCAGCCGAATGAAAGCTCTCCTCGTCTTGAAAGATTTGCAGCCCAATAGGCCTAACAAAGCGACTTACTTGGCAAATCACAAAAAAACTGGGCTGTGGCCGTGGACCCAGCTGTCAGCCTCTCCACGTACAGTACTCTTCCGATGGAAGTCGTTCCTTGACCACGTTGACCACGCCGCATGGAGAGCACCACGGCGGTGGACGACGGCGAGGCCTAGGAAGGGGACGACGCGGAGCCGGGGAAGACGCGACAGTGGAAGCCCGCGCGGAGAGGAGTACGAGGGTTCACTGGTTCGGCTGCGGTGTGAGGCTGCCGTCGCCGCAGGGCCTGGACAGCGGTGGGAATAGTAGGGGCGGTGAGGCCTCCGCGGAAGCACAGCCGGCCACGGGAGGCAGCAGCATGCGGCACGACCAGCGCAGCTTTGGGCGGCTGGAGCAAGAAGACCAGAGGTTGAAGAAGCACTACGACCGTTGGATGGACATCGTACGGTCACTGGAGCTAGAATCGTTCATATTGACTAAGTTGACAAAGCCCTCCGTCCCCGTCAACTTTGTTGGCCCACAAGTCATCCTCCCACTATGGTGGGTCCCAGCTAGCAGGGGGGTATTCATTTTTCTGTGCATAATAAGGAGGCACTTCCTTGCGTGCGAAGATATAGTTGGTGAGTCTGACATGTAGGGTGGGGCGGTGCGGCCTGTGCGGCAGCACAGCCGGCCACGGGAGGCGAGAGCAGGCAGTCCCACCGGAGCTGGTTTGGGTGGCTGGAGCAAGAAGATCAGATATTGAAGAAGCAGCACGGCCGTTGGATTAACATCCAACGGTCACTACTGCTAGAATCGTTTGTGGACTAAGTTGACAAAGCCAAAGTACATGTCAACCTAGTAGACCCACAAGTCAGCCTCCAAATCTGTCCCAAACAGCATACAACCCGAAATTTCTAGCCAGATTCAAATTAATTTTAAATCTAAATATACCTTAATTTAAATTCAATGAAATTTTGCCCGCACAAAAACAATGAAATTTAAAATATCAAAATCCAAAAGAAAACAGTATTTTGGAACTAATTGTCTGTTTGCTGTATTTTTTCATTTTACAGCCCATTTATTATTACTTATAGCCCATTTCTTATTACTTATAGCCCATTTTCTGGGCAAAATGCATCCCTCCTTGTCTTGAAAGATTTCCGGCCTAGCAGGGCGTAGAAAAGCAAGTAGGCCTACGTTGGTTATTATGCAAAAAACAAAATAGCTGGCTAACAATTTTCAGAAAGGAAAAAAACAAACTAGGCTGGTCATGTGCTAAACATATGAAATAAAAGTCTGGGCTAGACGGGCCACGGGTCCCGCACAACCCAGTTGATACCCTTCTCCGTCCCGAAAAAACAAAATTACTGTGCGCGCTGCTTGGTCCCTACTGTCATCCTCACCATGTACAGTCATCTCCTTATTCCTCTCAGTTGTTGACCATGTTGACAACACCGGAGGGCGGCGCCGCGGCGAGCGAACCAAGGCGGAGGACGATGGTGAGGCCTCGGACGGGAACGAATAGGAGCTGGGGCAGATCACAGCCAGCCGTGGGAGGCGGGAGCAGGCGGTCCCGCCGACGCTGGTTTGACTTTGGCGGCTCGAGGAAGAAGAGACTGAAGAAATGCGACAGACGTTGAATGTCAATCCAACGGTCAAGGTTGGCACAATCATTTGTTGACTAAGCAGACACCAAGTAGCATACTTTTTAATATATAGGAAGAAAACTGCGAGGAAAATGTGTTCGTCTGCCGTCCTCCTCACAGGGAACGTTCGCCACATAAGTGACTAGCAGCCTTGGTTTTCAACCGAGAGGTCTTGGGTTCGAGTCCTAGGAACTCTCAATTTTGTCCTCCTTCATTCCTCGCAAAAAAGGGAAAGAAAATCAAAGACTTGGGAAGGCGTACAGAACAAGCTAGTGTACCAGTAAAGAGACGTTGCCGAGTTTTAGAAAAAAGAAAGACATGCTCCTGTACCTGGTTCGAATCCAAACCTAGACTATGACTATATATGGTACTATGCTACTCTGCAAGTAATGAAACTGACATATCCAACGTTCGCTTCTCCTCTTCTCTACTTACTCCGCCTAGCATCAGAAGCTCAGGCCGCAGCAACCATGTCCGCTGGCTGCTCGTCCACATGCTCTTCAGCAGGCAAAAACCAGATATGCGCCAAGTCGCAACCCGTACCATCGCCTGTGGGTCTCATCACACCCTCGCTGGCACGCGCACCGCAGCCGATTGCTCATCGCAACCCGCTGCCATTGGTGTGGTGCCTGATACGTCTCCAATGTATCTATAATTTTTGATTGCTCCATGCTATATTATCTACTGTTTTGGACTATATTGGGCTTTATTTTCCACTTTTATATATTTTTGGGACTAACCTATTAATCGGCGGCCCAGCCCAGAATTGTTGTTTTTTGCCTATTTTAGTGTTTCGGATAAACAGAATATCAAACGGAGTCCAAACTGAATAAAATCTCCGGGAACGTGATTTTCTCACCGAACGTGATCCAGGAGACTTGGACCCTACTCCAGGGGGTCAAAGAGGAGGTCACGAGGGTGGGGGGCGCCCCCCCTACCTCATGGGCCCCTCGGTGCTCCACCGACGTACTCCTTCCTCCTATATATACACACGTACCCCCAAATGATCAGAACAGGAGCCAAAAACCTAATTCCACCGCCGCAACTTTCTGTATCCACGAGATCCCATCTTGAGGCCTGTTCCGGAGCTCCGCCAGAAGAGGGCTGTCATAACGGAGGGCTTCTACATCATCCTAGCCCCTCTGATGAAGTGTGAGTAGTTTACCTCAGACCTTCGGGTCCATAGTTAGTAGCTAGATGGCTTCTTCTCTCTCTTTGAATCTCAATACAAATTGCTCCCCCTCTCTTGTGGAGATCTATTTGATGCAATCTTCTTTTTGCGGTGTGTTTGTTGAGACCGATGAATTGTGGGTTTATGATCAAGTCTATCTATGAATAATATTTGAATCTTCTCTGAATTCTTTTATGTATGATTGGTTATCTTTGCAAGTCTCTTCGAATTATCCGTTTGGTTAGGCCAACTAGATTGGTAGTTATTGCCATGGGAGAAGTGCTTAGCTTTGGGTTCGATCTTGCGGTGTCCTTACCCAGTGACAGAAGGGGCAGCAAGGCACGTATTGTATCGTTGCCATCGAGGATAACAAGATGGGGTTTATTTCATATTGCATGAATTTATCTCTCTACATCATGTCATCTTGCTTAAGGCATTACTCTGTTTTTAACTTAATACTCTAGATGCATGCTGGATAGCGGTCGATGAGTGGAGTAATAGTAGTAGATGCAAAATCGTTTCGATCTACTATTCACGGACGTGATGCCTATATACATGATCATGCCTAGATATTCTCATAACTATGCTCAATTCCGTCAATTGCTCAACAGTAATTTGTTCACCCACCGTAGAATACTTATGCTCTTGAGAGAAGCCACTAGTGAAACCTATGGCCCCCGGGTCTATTCTCATCATATCAATCTCCATCACTTTAATCTTGCTTTGCTTTTTTACTTTTCCTTTACTTTTTACTTTGCATCTTTATACCAAAAATATATCTATCAGATCTCACTCTTGTAAGTGACCGTGAAGGGATTGACAACCCCTAATCGCGTTGGTTGCGAGTAGCTATCGCTTTGTGCAGGTACGAGGGACTTGAGCGTGGCCTCCTACTGGATTGATACCTTGGTTCTCAAAAACTGAGGGAAATACTTACGCTACTCTGCTGCATCATCCCTTCCTCTTCGGGGAAAACTAACGCAAGCTCAAGACGTAGAAAGAAGGATTTCTGGCACCGTTGCCGGGGAGTCTACGCAAAAAGTCAATAGACCAAGTAGCCAGCACAATCCCTATCTCTCGCATTACATTATTTGCCATTTGCCTCTCGTTTTCCTCTCCCCCCCAATTCACCCTTGCCGTTTTATTCGCCCTCTCTCTCTCTATCCTCCCTCTCTATTTGCCTCTTTTGCCCGCTTGCCTTTTTGTTTGCTTGTGTGCTAGTTTGTTTGCTTGTCGCCATGGCTAGTCTCATATCTTCCCCATTGTCTCCCGAGAGTGAAGTTCTAAATTTTAAACAAAGGGAGGGAGAAAATCTAAAAGATGCTTGGTATAGAATTTGCAATACTCAAAATAGATCTACCAGGAAGCAATCTACCTTAGTTCTTCTCCGCAATTTTTATGTAGGTGTTAATCCTTGGTATAGATATATCCTCGATACCATTACCGGAGGGAACTTCTTGGGTAGCCATACTTTTGATTCTTATAATTCTATGCTAAATTTGTTTGGCTCACCACCTCTTTTGGTTAATGGAATCACGTTAACTTTGGAGCATGTTATGCAAAGACTTGAAATTGTTGAAAATAAAGTTGCCACTATTGAATCAATTGAAAATCTAGATAAAAAGATCCACAATCAAATTACTCAATATGGATCTAAGGTAGGAATGACTCTGAAAAATATTAAGGAAAAGGGACCCATAGTTAATGAGAAGATAAATTTAGATTCTACTAGAATTGATAAACTTGAGGGTATCATTACAAACTTGGGAACCGTATTTTCTTCCGTAAAGAACACTCCAAGTCCTCCTACTAAAATTTCCAAGCTTATGTATGTTCCTAAAAATAAGGGTGAATCATCTAGTAAGGAAACTGCGGATCTTAAATCTATAAGTATTCATCCTAATCTTTTTGCTATCATTAAGGAACCGATTGCTACAAATGAATTTTTCGATCTCGTGCCTAAAAGTTTGATAATCACTAGAAAGAAAGAAATTCCTAAGGGAAATAGATGCCTCATCGAAGAATTGCCTACCAAAGATGGCAATACCTAGATCTATCCTCGCTTTTATGCCTAGCTAGGGGTGTTAAACGATAGCGCTTGTTGGGAGGCAACCCAATTTTATTTTTATTCCTTGCTTTTTGCTCCTTCTTAGTAATAAATAAATTATTTAGCCTCTTTTTTGGTTTTGTCTTTTGTGTTTAATTAGTGTTTGTGCCAAGTAGAACTGTTGGGAAGACTTGGGGAAAGTCTTGTTGAACTTGCTGTAAAAAACAGAAACTTTAGCGCTCACGAGAACTGCTGTCATTTTTATTTGAAGAGTGCTATTTAGTTAATTCTTATTTCAGATGATCAACAGATAAATTCCTCACGTCCAGAAATTTATTTTAGAATTTTTGGGGTTCCAGATCTTGCGCTAGCTACAGATTACTACAGACTGTTCTATTTTTGACAGATTCTGTTTTTCGTGTGTTGTTTGCTTATTTTGATGAATCTATGGGTAGTAAAATAGTTTATAATCCATAGTGAAGTTGGAATACAGTAGTTTTAACACCAATATAAATAAATAATGAGTTCATTACATTAGCTTGAAGTGGTCTTTTGTTTTCTTTCGCTAACGGAGCTCACGAGTTTTCTATTTTGAGTTTTGTGTTGTGAAGTTTTCAAGTTTTGGGTGAATTCTTTTGATGGATCATGGAACAAGGAGTGGCAAGAGACTAAGCTTGGGATGCCCATGGCACCCCCAAGATAATCCAAGGACACCAAAAATTTAACGCTTGGGGATGCCCCGGAAGGCATCCCCTCTTTCGTCCACTTCCATCGGTAATTTACTTGGAGCTATATTTTTATTCACCAACATGATATGTGTTTTGCTTGGAGCGCCTTGTATTATTTGTGTATTTGTGTCTTAGTATGCCAAAATCATCCTTGATGTACACACCTTTTGAGAGATCCATACATGAATTAAAATTTGATAGAATACTCTATGTGCTTCACTTATATCTTTTGAGCTAGATAATTTTGCTCTATGTGCTTCACTTATATCTTTTGAGCTAGATAATTTTGCTCTATGTGCTTCACTTATATCTTTTGAGCTAGATAATTTTGCTCTATGTGCTTCACTTATATCTTTTGAGCTAAGTAGTTTTGCTCTTTGTGCTTCACTTATATCTTTTGAGCTAGATAATTTTGCTCTATGTGCTTCACTTATATCTTTTGAGCATTATAATTTTGCTCTATGTGCTTCACTTAGATATTTTAGAGCACGGTGGTGGATTTGTTTTGAAGAAACTATTGATCTCTCATGCTTCACTTAAATTATTTTGAGAGTCTCTTAATAGCATGGTAATTTGCTTAATAATAATATGCTTGGTATTCAAGATTTGTGAAACTTTCTTTTGAGTGTTGAATACTAAGAAAAGATTGAAGCATGATAATTGTTTTGAGATATGGAGGTGATAATATTAAAGTCATGCTAGTTGAGTAGTTGTGAATTTAAAGAATACTTGTGTTAAAGTTTGTGATTCCCGTAGCATGCACGTATTGTGAACCGTTATGTGATGAAGTCGGAGCATGATTTGTTTATTGATTGTCTTCCTTATGAGTGACGGTCGGGGATGAGCGATGGTCTTTTCCTACAAATCTATCCCCCCTAGGAGCATGCGTGTAATACTTTTCTTTGATAACTTATAGATTTTTGCAATAAGTATATGAGTTCTTTATGACTAATGTTGAGTCCATGGATTATACGCACTCTCACCCTTCCACCTTTGCTAGCCTCTCTAATACCGCGCACCTTTCGCAGGTATCATACACCTACCATATAGCTTCCTCAAAACAGCCACCATACCTACCTATTATGGCATTTCCATAGCCATTCCGAGATATATTGCCATGCAACTTTCCACCATCTAGTTCATCATGACACATTCATCATTGTCATATTGCTTAGCATGATCATGTAGTTGACATAGTATTTGTGGCAAAGCCACCGTTCATAATTTCTTCATACTTGTCACTCTTGATTCATTGCATATCCCGGTACACCGCCGGAGGCATCCATATAGAGTCATACTTTGTTTTAGAATCGAGTTGTAATCATTGAGTTGTAAATAAATAAAAGTGTGATGATCATCATTCAATAGAGCATTGTCCCAAAAAAGAAAAAAAGAGAAAGGCCAAAGAAAAAAAGAAGGCCCAAAAAAAGAGAATAAATAAAAAGGGGCAATGCTACTATCCTTTTTTCCACACTTGTGCTTCAAAGTAGCACCATGATATAGCGAGTCTCATATATTGTGCTTCAAAGTAGCACCATGTTCTTCATATAGAGAGTCTCATATGTTGTCACTTTCATATACTAGTGGGAATTTTACATTATAGAACTTGGCTTGTATATTCCAATGATGGGCTTCCTCAAAATTTCCCTAGGTCTTCGTGAGCAAGCAAGTTGGATGCACACCCACTTAGTTTCTTTTGTTGAGCTTTCATACATTTATAGCTCTAGTGCATCTGTTGCATGTCAATCCCTACTCACTCACATTGATATCTATTGATGGGCATCTCCATAGCCCGTTGATACACCTAGTTGATGTGAGACTATCTTCCCCTCCTTTTTGTCTTCTCCACAACCACCATTCTATTCCACCTATAGTGCTATATCCATGGATCATGCTCATGTATTGCGTGAAGATTGAAAAAGTTTTGAAAAAGTTAGAGTATGAAACAATTGCTTGGCTTGTCATTGGGGTTGTGCATGATTTAAATACTTTGTGTGGTGAAGATGGAGCATAGCCAGACTATATGATTTTGTAGGGATAACTTTCTTTGGCCATGTTATTTTGAGAAGACATAATTGCTTTGTTAGTATGCTTGAAGTATTATTATTTTTATGTCAATATAAACTTTTGTCTTGAATCTTTCTAATCTGAATATTCATACCACAATTAAGAAGATTTGCATTAAAATTATGCCAAGTAGCACTCCGCATCAAAAATCCTCTTTTTATCATTTACCTACTTGAGGAAGAGCATGAATTAAGCTTGGGGATGCCTGATACGTCTCCAACGTATCTATAATTTTTGGTTGCTCCATGCTATATTATCTACTGTTTTGGACTACATTGGGCTTTATTTTCCACTTTTATATTATTTTTGGGACTAACCTATTAACCGAAGGCCCAGCCCAGAATTGTTGTTTTTTGCCTATTTCAGTGTTTCGGATAAACAGAATATCAAATGGAGTCCAAACGGAATAAAATCTTCGGGAACGTGATTTTCTCGCCGAACATGATCCAGGAGACTTGGACCCTACTCCAGGGGGTCAAAGAGGAGGTCACGAGGGTGGGGGGCTCCCCCCTAGGGCGCGCCCCCTGCCTCGTGGGCCCTCGATGCTCCACCGACGTACTCCGTCCTCCTATATATACACACGTACCCCCCAAACGATCAGAACAGGAGCCAAAAACCTAATTCCACCGCCGCAACTTTCTGTATCCACGAGATCCCATCTTGGGGCCTGTTCCGGAGCTCCGCCGGAAGAGGGCCGTCATCACAGAGGGCTTCTACATCATCCTAGCCCCTCCGATGAAGTGTGAGTAGTTTACCTCAGGCCTTCGGGTCCATAGTTAGTAGCTAGATGGCTTCTTCTCTCTCTTTGAATCTCAATACAAAGTTCTCCCCCTCTCTTGTGGAGATCTATTCGATGTAATCTTCTTTTTGCGGTGTGTTTGTTGAGACCGATGAATTGTGGGTTTATGATCAAGTCTATCTATGAATAATATTTGAATCTTCTCTGAATTCTTTTATGTATGATTGGTTATCTTTGCAAGTCTCTTTGAATTATCCGTTTGGTTTGGCCAACTAGATTGGTAGTTCTTGCCATGGGAGAAGTGCTTAGCTTTGGGTTCGATCTTGTGGTGTCCTTACCCAGTGACAGAAGGGGCAGCAAGGCACATATTGTATCGTTGCCATCGAGGATAACAAGATGGGGTTTATTTCATAATGAATTTATCTCTCTACATCATGTCATCTTGCTTAAGGCGTTACTCTGTTTTTAACTTAATACTCTAGATGCATGCTGGATAGCGGTCGATGAGTGGAGTAATAGTAGTAGATGCAGAATCGTTTCGATTCTACTTGTCACGGACGTGTGATGCCTATATACATGATCATGCCTAGATATTCTCATAACTATGCTCAATTCTGTCAATTGCTCAGTAATTTGTTCACCCACCGTAGAATACTTATGCTCTTGAGAGAAGCCACTAGTGAAACCTATGGCCCCCGGGTCTATTCTCATCATATCAATCTCCATCACTTTAATCTTGCTTTGCTTTTTTACTTTGCCTTTACTTTTTACTTTGCATCTTTATACCAAAAATATATCTATCAGATCTCACTCTTGTAAGTGACCGTGAAGGGATTGACAACCCCTAATCGCGTTGGTTGCGAGTAGCTATCGCTTTGTGCAGGTACGAAGGACTTGAGCGTGGCCTCCTACTGGATTCATACCTTGGTTCTCAAAAACTGAGGGAAATACTTACGCTACTCTGCTGCATCATCCCTTCCTCTTCGAGGAAAACCAACGCAAGCTCAAGACATAGCAGTGCCACTACTGCAAATCACGCAGAGTCATCCATCGCGTCTCAACCACAATCCACAACCCTGGCCGAGTCTTCTACAAATGCCCGAATCATGGGGTAATAATATGTTTAAGTGTTGTTTTGCTGCTTTTAGTTGCTGATTTTTAATAGTTTGGTTGATGATCTACCAATTTGATTCGTGCAGAAAAGGGAAGATTCGTGTGATTTGTATTTCTGGGAAGTTGCTGATGTGGGGGAATGCAACTACGCTGATTATTTGGTTAGCCGAGGAATCCCAATACCAGCAGGTTGGGGTGTTGGACAAGTAACTGAAGGAACAACAGAAGAGGAAGATGCAGAGCAGAAGGTTAAAGATGTAGTTCCTATAATCATGGCCAAGCAACAGCTGCTGAACGGCCTTGACAGCAATGAGGAGATTAAAGAGCTTATGAAGATAATGAGCAAAATCGATGTGCTCTGTAGGATGATTGTCTCTTTATTTGCGGTGTATGTAGCACTCGTGATGTATTTAGTGGCTACGACATGAGCACTTTGCTGAAACTAGTAATGAATGAAACCTGTGTAGCAGGCTGGGCGTAGTGTTGTGAACATCTAATGATTTCTATTAATGGAAATCAGGGGGTATCCTCTTTTGCTCATATAAATAAGTAAATAGCAGAGGCCCTGTCGGGTCAGCTTTGTTCTCATTCGAAGACGTCGAGCAAATTGCAGTCCAACAGCAAACTATGTCATCAAATTCAAGTTTCACAGCCAAATATGAGTACAACTAAACAACAATGTCATCATGTTTTAGTTGTCATACAATCATCAAACACAAATCAGCATATATAACAAATGATGTTCTCACAACAAAAATACTAAACAACATGTTCATCAGGTTTCAGTTGTCATAGCAAACACAATTTCACATAGTAGATAAAAAACGTCTTCTGACAGGCAAATACGACAAAAGCAATGTAATCATTATCCGCGGCAGCAGCGTCAACATCTTCGCCATGTGTATCAGTCTGAATCGTAATTCCCCATGGTGTCATCTTCTTCTTCGTCCTCAACGTCCTCGAACGTTGGCTTCTTCTTGATCAACTCTTGTATGTCCACAACACGACAGTCAATCTTTTTGCCGGCGTCATTGACATGATGGTTCTCAAAGATATTAGGAACATCTGTATTATCTTGTACATCAGGAGCAGTGTAAGCATCATCTTGTTGTGCAACTTCATTAAACGAATTCCTCTGCTCAAACCTTTGCAATACTCTCCAGTCATCGCTATGTGCAAATGTGTCTTCCAAGAAAAATATCTGTGTTGCTTGATTTGTCAAAATAAAAGGCTCGTTGGTCTGGTATGCCGCCTTGACATTGATGGATTTGAAATAATCATCAGCTCTGGGTTTTGCGATCCTGGAAAACAGGTTATACCAACGACAACACAACAGAACCACACAACGATGATCCTCGAAATTGGAAATATACTGCAACTGAATAATGTTTGTTATGTTTGCATACATTTCAGTTGTCTCTTTGTCATACGTATCCGTGCTCATGATGGCACTGTTTTGTGTCTTCCTGCCTTCGTCTTGTGCAAGGGTGTTGTAGCACACATCTCCAACAACGCAAGATTCATAATGTCTTACCCGAGTATCAGGACCCATTGCTAGTGAGTAAAGGGCATCATCAACTGCCTGCCCATCCTCCCGCATCTTCTTAACCTATGGTTACAAAATAGACAAGCTGATCATCTTATGTACTCAATATATTAAAAAAACTGACAGTGCACTTCAAAAGCTTACATGGTTCTTGAACCATTTCGCAAATCCTGCCATAACCAGTTTGTCAATGTTTCTTGGATTTTGCGGCAGTAACTCCTCTTTGTAGATGCTGCACAACATAGTGATCGCGTCAAACATCTAAATATATAAGAATGTGCTGCAAGTTTAGTAGATTACGATGTATAAGCTGCAGTACTGCACTTACTTGATATAAGGTCGTATCTCAGGACAGTTATTCAACACATACCAAACCATTTTGTCCAAATCTTTAGGTTTGTCCTCTTGTCGACTCTTCCCTGTAACTCGAACAGAATAATCGAAAACATTGAGCCCGGGATTGTCTTCACCCACCTCTTTGCTAAGCTAATCAGCTGTTTTAATGTATTTTGAGCAGAATGTCAACACTTCTGTAGCAATGTAGGCCTCTGCAATGGAACCCTCGGGTCTAGCTCTGTTTCTAACATAGCCCTTGAAAGTGCCTGGCCGCCTTTCAATATGGTACATCCAGCCATACTGTACTGGACCTCTAAGTAGTGCCTCATCAGGTAGATGAACAGCCAAATGCACCATCACATCAAAGAAGGCTGGAGGATATATCTTATCAAGGTCGCATAGGATAGTTGGTATCTTGTCTCTAAGATGCTCCAAAGCATCTATCCTGATATTCCTACTGCAGAGTTCCCTGAAGAATTGTCCCAACTCTGCAACTGCTCTGTATAAGTCAGGGCGGCCCAATCCTCTAAGGATAACAGGTAAAACCCTTTGAAGTAGGATGTGGTAGTCATGAGTTTTCAACCCTTGTACCTTGTTTCCATCTGCACTGACTCTCCTTTCAGGGTTGGAAGCAAATCCATGTGGGAATCTCACAAGTGACAGGACCTCGCAGAATTCTTTTGTTTTTACCTTGTCCAAGACGTACACAGCTGGTGCCATATCCCATGGTTTACCTTCATCTTGCACCTGCAAATCCTTTGTGATACCCAGGTGTGTCAAATCAATCCTATATTTTAAGGTATCTTTCGTCTTGCCTTCAATATTAAGAAGTGTGCCGATAATGCTGTCACATATATTTTTCTCGATGTGCATCACATCAAGATTATGCCTCAGATCCAAATCTTTCCAATACTCCAAGTCCCACAAAGTGGACCTGCGGGTAAACAATAATCTCTCTTCTACCCTGCCACGCTTCCTTTTCCCGCTACCATTACCAAGATGGTTTCCTGGTGTAATATGCCTGACCTTCTCTAATTCCACTTGCAACTCATCGGCGGTGAGCCTCTTTGGCGCATCACGGTTTTCATGCTTTGCATTGAACACATGTCTTTGGTATTTTCTAGGATGCGGCTTGTCCTTGGCAAGGAAACGGCGGTGTCCAATGTAACAGATCTTGCTAAGTATTGTGTATGACAGCGGATTCCTGTCACAGCGAACACATGCATTGTAACCATGTGTTATTCGCCCTGACATAGTGCCCAAAGCCAGATAATCATGGATGCACCAAATTATAACAGCACGCAGAAAGAAATCAGCTGGTGGGCTGCTATATAGGTCTCGAGTGAGAACACCCTTCCATAGCTGTTGAAGTTCCTCCACAAGAGGCTCCATGAACAAATCAAAATCCTTTCCAGGACTTTTAGGACCTGGGATGAGCAAGGCCATCATGTAGTTTGATTCTTTGGTGCAGACATTTGGAGGCATGTTGTAAGGGATAACAAGCACTGGCCACATGCTATATGTGGCGCTCTGGTGGCCAAATGGGTTAAATCCATCTGAAGCTAAGCCAAGTCTAATGTTTCTCGGGTCAACAACAAACTGTTTGTGTTTATCATTGAAGCTTTTCCACTCACTACCATGAGATTGATGGCTCATTACATTCTAGTCTCTGTACTCCTGGTTCCTAGAATGTCACAGTACATCCTCTCTTGTTTCAGCATCATGAAACAACCTCTGCAATCTTGGTGTAATTGGAAAATGTCTGAGAACATTATGAGGAATCCTCTTCACATCATTGCCATCTTTCCATCTTGATGATTTGCATTTCAGGCATTCACTTAAGTTGGCATAATCCTTCCGGAACAGAACACAATTATTCTTACAAACATGGATCATATCATATCCAATTCTAACTGCACGAAGGAAATTCTTCATTTTACTGTAGGTGTGTGGCAGCTCAGACGCATCTGGGAAAGACTCGCGGAAAGCAGCCAACATCACATCGAATGATTTGTTGGTCATCCGCTCAGATGTCTTCACCTGAAGAAAGGTGACCATAGCTGAGAATACTGACAGTTTATTTCCTGGGGTGACAGCAACGTTGCATTGTTCCAACATGCGGGCCCACCGTTTTTCTTCTGCAGGTGAAAGTTCACGGAATGCATGTGCATTTCGTAGCATTATTTCAATGTTAGTCAAACTCACTGGCTCCACCACCACCACCTCCTCCTCCTCTTCCACCTGAGCATCAGGCAGATCAAGATGGTGATCTGCTGCTTCCACATAGTCAATAACATTGACGTTCACAGCTTCACCATGATGAACCCACCTAGTATATGTGACCGACATCCCATACAAGTGTAGATGATTTTGCACAGTTGACTGGGGTCTTGTAACTGAATTCATACAACTGCTACACGGGCATAGCACATCTGATTTCGGACCACCGTACTCAGCTCTGATAAAGTTCATGAAGTTTTCAACCCCCTCGACATATGCAGCGGAGAATCTTCGAGCAGAAGTAATCCAAGTCATGTCCATGTGTTAGACATACAAATTAGTTCTTCTACTAGATATTATAGGAAAAACATATATGCTTTGTTATGAAGTCCAGAAAAGAAATACCTAGGTCGATGTCTAAATCTATGGCAAGATATTTGGACGAGCAGATCTAAGTAACGAAATATATGTAAAGCTAATTCAGCAAACAGATTTGAGTGCCAAATTATGGCAGGCTGCTTCAGCAGTCAATGAGGCCGAGCACACATCCATCGAACTATCGAAGGCCATCGCAGCAACAAAGATCGAGTATAAAACGGTGTAGAGCTATTTCAGCTAACAGATTGGCTACTAGACCATGGCAATCTACGTCACAATAAATATATGGCAGGATATTTTAGCAACTAATCAGCCTTGGCATGCCATCTCAGCTAAGAAAATTGAGTGCAGAACAAGGCAAGGAAGCTTCTTAAGCAGAGCATATTGACAGTAAACTACTTCGGGAAACAGTGAGATTAACGGCGTCTATCAGCTAACATTCAGCGCTACACCGACATGAAGGGGGCCTCAGTCTAGAATGCGCGTACTGTGGGAGAAGCTGACCGTCGTGCGTCTCCACACGAACGTCACCAGCGGTGGCGGCGCTGACTGCCGTGCGCCTCCACAAGAACGTAGCCAGAGGTGGCGGCGCGGCTAGAGGACAGCAGTCTACGAGAGCGTACTGTGGGAGCGAGAGCATCGCCGAACCGCGGCGCCGACGTATCGGCACGGCAGGGAGGGCGGCTGTGGCGGAGCGAATGGAGTGGAGGGGGGACAGGGGGGAGGGGGGTTTGGGGAATATTATTGGCTAGTTGGCCGAAGGGCGGTTGAATCGCATTTGGGGGGATTTTTTGGGTGTGTGTGGGGGGAGGATTTTCGCGTGGTGGGCGGGGGGAGTTTGGTGCATGGTCGGTTTCTCCAACTGCAGTCCCACGTGTCAGTGAAGAGGCAAGCCGAAGCGTGTTCCATTTGCGTGAGCCGTGTGCAGGACCGAACGTGTGTGGGGTGCAATGCGACCGCGACAGGAGTTCTGTGAGTGTACCGCATTTTTTCCTTTTAAACTAGGTGCTTCGCCCCCTCAAAAAAAATCTGTTCCTTCGCGCGATCCATCGATACTACTACTAGTAATCCGGTAATCCCGACTAAAACGGCGCGGCTGGGTCTTTTCCCGCGCGATATGCTGGGAGGTTGGCTTAGTTGGGTTTTTTAGGATGAGTAATGCTACACCTACGTAATCCCAGTTATGTAATTAACGTAATGTGAAACGTGTGAGCTGTTGATTGTAGATTGGGGGGAGGGAGGGTCCCACCACCATGAAAATCAGGGGAGGAGAGAGAGAGAGGCAATTTACGTTAACCCTTTCGTAGGTTCCCGTAGATGTAGAAATATGTGTCCGATCCTGCAATATAGGCCGTCCGATCTATATCTAACGGGTAGGAAGGAAACTATGACAATTTACCCACACTCCTCTCCACATTTGCAGATAAGGCTTTCCCTCGTTCATCCTTTTCTCCCACAAGATCTTGATCTTCCGTGCAACGCACGGGCATCTTGCTAGTACTCCTACAATATGTATATTATTGTGAAAGTTCATATACACCGGCCGAGATTAATGCAAACATGGCAGATTTTCATTACATTTCGAACTTTTATAGGACAAAAAAATAAAAGAAACCCGACTGTAAAACTATTCTATGGCGGCGACCGACGTCCTCCATCTGTGATCTCCATGTACGGGGGCGGGGTTCAAGACCCGTGAAGTGAAGGTGCAGTCTTCGGCGAGGAAAAGTAGAACACGGGAGACGGACCGGCCAGTTGGCACACCATGCCCTGCCGCCTCCCATGCCCTACTCATCCTCGGAGGAGTCCCCGACCTCGGCGGTGCCGGACGTTGGACGACGGCAAGTAGGACGCGTGGCTGACGGTGCTCCCGTCGTCGGCCACCAGCGTGGCCACCGCTTGTGCGGCGACTTGAGCGAGGGCGGCGACCTCGAGATCCATCCCCGAAGACAAGCTCTTCCGCAGAGCGTTCGCGCTTGCGGTCATGGCAGATGTGGTTCCAGGTAGGAGGACGATGCGCTATGGTGTGGAGGTTAGCTGCGCGTTGCCGCTTTAAGTAGCGCATTCCGGTGAGGCCAAGCGTCCAGATGCGTCATTAAGTCACCGGAGTTGGTTCCGCGGGCACCGAGCCTCTTAATGACGACATATGAACGGACGGCATGAATGCGGGCAGCTGGCGCTGGCTGGGAACGGACCTTGCGACGGCGCGAGGGACAAGGGTTTTGGTGTGCCAGGGTAGTCAGCTGCGGTCGTGGCAATGTTGGAGATGCCCTTTGCTCACATGCGATCCCCACATGTCATTGAAAAAACAGGACGACCCGGCATGGTCTCAGGTCCAGAGGATGCAGTTGGCCACGCTACACCACTCCGGGGACGCGTCGCGGTGCCCCGTGCATCCTCGATGAGCCGGGTGTTGGGGTGTGTTTGGATTGTGGCCAAAGTGCACCTTGCCAAAATTTTGGTCATGACCAAAAGATTGGTCTTTGTTTGGATGGTTGCCATTTTTTTGGCATGCCAATGAACTCTAGCCAACTCTAGTTCATTTTTCTTGCCAATGTCGGCCAAATCATGGGCAACCAATACCTCAACCAAAATTTTGGTCATGACCCAAAGATTGGTCTTTGTTTGGATGGTTGCCATTTCTTTGCCATGCCAATGAACTCTAGCCAACTCAAGTTCATTTTTCTTGCCAATGTCGGCGGCAACTAATACCTCAACCAAAATTTTGGCTACCCAATGCTTTGATGGGGCAACCTTGGGCACAAACCAAACATACCGTTGGTCTTGCCACAGCACTAACGCCACCCTCGGCAAACTGAAACCAACCGTGTCTAGCAACGATATGAGTGTGTTGCTCACCGCAGTCGCCGTGTCCAGAGGCGGTGCTGGAGCTATGCCCCGTTGTTGACCCCAATGACCCACATGAATGGTTGTCGGTGGCGAGGAGGTCGTGGGCCATCTCCTCCATTGGACTAGTCTGCGCTACGTCGTCCCGACAGGTGTGCCCCACATGTCTGTTTCCCTGTTTTCCTGGCCATATTCGAGCGTCAGTGCTCCGCGTTGCGCATTAGGCCTTTCACTATGTAGGCGAAGCGAGAAATCTTATTGTTTATTTGAGCCGTTCAAGTATAATCATGTGGCGTTTGCTTATTTCTCATTCCTCTCCAACCCTCTTCTCCATCGATCATGTCGCCCTCCAGTCGATTCCATCCTCCCGCATGCCTCATTTGAACATTCCGCCGAGTATCATTCGCATGTACCCACCCTAGCCCTCTTTCAATAGATCTTCGGACCCCGAGATGAAATCGAGAGGGAATGAGTGGGAGCACGTGATACCTAAGGCGGATTCAAAATTTTGAACTGGTGATCATAGCATCCGTAAATCATATATAAAGGGTATTCAATGTTCGTTTCGTTTTTGAACGTACAATATACTCCCTCCTATCCTTTCTAGTATACATATAAGTTTTATGTGTAGTCAAAGTATATCTACTTTGATCAAAAAGGTATCAACATTCAACAACTCCCAATCAATATTGTTAGATTCGTACGTACTCCTAGATTTGTACTCGAGATGGTTTCCAATTTAACTATTGACAAGATTAATAGTACATGAGATGTATAATGTGAAAATTATATCATTGGAAACTCCTTTCACATACGAATTTGACCGTATGCTTTGTGTAAGTTGCATGTCATATATTATTACTCTAACATTTGGTCAAAGTTAGCCTCGAAAAACGCATTAGACCCTATATGCTTTGTGTAAGTTGCATGTCATATATTATTACTCTAACATTTGTGTAAGTTGCATGTCATATATTATTACTCTAACATTTGGTCAAAGTAGTATAGTGGAAGTGGATACTCTGACGTAGGTATCCCTGCCTTACCCTCCCTTTCGGTCACTTACTGGCGGAGCCCATGCTTGCTAGGCCCCGCATGTCAGTTACTCAATGGGTTCGGCCACGTCAGGGGATCCTCATCCGTAGTATACTCCCTCTGTTTTTATTTACTCCGCATAAAATGGAGGGAGTGGTGGTATAATAAATGACGCGGGCGGGGGAGGGGAGGGACGTCGGCTTGCTCTCAACTGCGGTCCCACAAGCGAGCGAAAACACAAGACGAAGCTCGGTCCATTCGGTGAGCGACGTGGAGGGTCCAGCGTGCCGGGCTGCAACACGAACGCCACAAGAGCGTTGTACAGTCAAAACCGATTGACCGGTCGTCACTGGAACCACTATTCACACCAGAACCTTCGTTGCTCGGCCTACGCCAGCCACTTCCCTAAAACCACACAAAATCTCCAGCCCATTCCCCACCTTTCGATCCCCTAGCCCGCATCAAGAGTCCCCTAGTTCGCCAAAAAGCCATGGTGCGCCGCAAGATCACTTACTACAATATGCTGACGCCGGAGCGCCGCGCAGAAATCGCGGCGGCGGTCGGCGCCACAGACCTCCGTTCCCAAGCTCGCTTTGCGGCGGGCCAATCCCTGAGTTCACTGGAGCCAAGCTACAAGGAGAAGGAAGCCGATCCAATGTTCATGGCGGAGGTCGCGGCGCAGAAGGCCCCCGATGGGTATGAGACGATGGACATCGACTTCGTGCCGGCGTCCGAGTCCCCCATGGTGCAGGTGGACCAGCGGTTCAACATGGCGATACTAAAGGAGGACCGGGAGGCAGAGGCTCAACTCGACGCGGAGCGCGCGCATGCCGCTGCCATCGAGGCTCTCCTGCAGGCGGAACCGGATGTCGTGGATGTGAACCGGGCGGCGGAGGCTCAACTTGAGGTAGAGCGCGCGGATGCCGCTGCCATCGAGGCCCTCCTGCAGGCGGAACCGGACGTCCTAGACTTGAACCGGGCGGCAGAGGCTCGACTCGACGCACAACGCGCGGTTGCCGCTCTCATCGACGCCCTCCTACAGGAGGAACCGGATGTCCTGGACTTGAACCGGGCGGCGGAGGCTCGACTCGACGCGGAGCGCGCGGATGCCGCTGCCATCGAGGCCCTCGTGCAGGCGGAACCGGACGTCCTCCACTTGAACCGGGTTGTGCTCTCGTCCGTGCAGAGCGCCCGCACGCTCCACTTGAACAAGTAGTTGGAGGCCGAGGACAACCACGGTGCGGAGACACACGTCGGCAGCGACGGCTGGTTTGCGTCGGCAGCCAAAGACGACGAGGTCATCTCTTTCCACGATCAGTGATAGTTTTTCTTTATGTTGTTGTTTTTATGGATCTTTTGCTGTGTAAAAACATATATTTGTTATGCAAGTCGCCTGACTTGGGTCAGTCTACCATTTCGGGCGGTTGGATGAATATCCTACGTCTCCTAACCCTTCTTTCCTTCTTCCTCACCTCTTCTTCTTCCCCAACATACCACCGCACGGGCCATACGGATACTCCCCAACATGCGGTTGGATAAACATACTCTATGAACGAAAATTATGTGTAGCGATAGGATGGCTGAGTTTGGTGTGTTCACATGCGACAGCACATGTCAGTGAGGGTGCGTTCCGTTGGTTGGGTTTGCGGCGTGCAGGAGCGACTGTGTGAGGGTGTGTTGCGACCGCGACGTGCAGGAGCGACTGTGTGAGGGTGCGGTACGACCGCGATAGCCGTGCGCAAGTGTTCCTCCTTCTCATTTTGAAAACTTTAGGCAAGCTTGGCAAAAATGTGTGGCGAAGTTTGGCAATGCAAGGCCTAGACCCAAAAAGGATAAGTACGTACGTACTAGGAGTACTAGTGTTAAAAAAGAAAGGCTGGGTTTTCCTTCACGGTATTTAATCAATACAAATCCTCATTTCACGTGTCAATTAATGTGTATTTTTTTCTCCAAAGACCAAAGAGCTAACCATCTCACTCCTCATCGCTTGACTAATGCAGCGCCATGCAAACCAACCTTCTCACTTCTGCATGCATGCAGGGGATATTAATGTCCTTGGTTGCTAACCCCATCAATTTTGCCTCGATTAGTGTTAGTGGCCCTTTGCAAATTGTAATTTTGATATACTGGCCTTGTGTACAAAAAAATGGAGGTAGTAACTATATTTGACATCCTTCCCCATTGCGGTGACGTCGACGATATTTTTTTGGTGGTTTGGCGAAGTGCGTTCGACGGAGAACACCATTGAGGGAGACCACGGTAAGTCGTTCGCAAGTGCCGCCTGCAAGCCGCCTTATTTGCATCCAGGAAGTCCTTTACTAGTACTACTATAACTAATGCGATGAGATGGCTTCTCGAAGAAGACGATGGAGAAGCGGAGTCAGCGAAGAGTGAAATGATGGTTGCTTCGTCCGTGCTTTTGTGATTTGACGCCTCACTGCTTTGTGATTTGTGATAGAAGGGACATGGGAGTAGACTCTGTGCTCTATACTGTACTACATGCGTCCAAGCATGGGAGAAAGAGGAGAGATGTTGCATTTTTCTATTCCTTCAATCAATCAATCAGGGAGCTTCGGTTCCATCTTTTTGGCTTTGGCAACACCATCCACAATGGTTCCCACGATGCCAAAAGCTATTTTCACATTTGGCTACACATTGTGGATGCCCTTAACCGTACCACTTGGTTTTGCTCCTGTGTGCTATCTATACAAATCTCAATTATGTTGATCTAAAAAATTATAGAATCGAGATGAGTAAAAAGGAGGTGATTTTGCCGCGCGGATGGCGGGGGAGGTTTCTTATTTGAGCAATGCTACATCCACATAATGGTTTACGTAAAGTTACGAACTGATGCGATGTGGGACTATTTGATTGGATTAAAGGAGAGGATTAGGCCCACCCCACCTGAAAATCAGGGGGCATATATAGATTAGATGGAAAGTATATGTAGCAGCCACGTAGCCCTTTTTAAGTCTAGGATTAGGCTTCTTATTTTCGGAGGACATTGTCCTGGCGGTTTGCTAACATGCGGTCCCACGTGTCAGTGCTTTACCAAGCCGATCTGCATCCCACATGAGGCAGAACAACGGCAGAAGCAACATGTGGTTAAGTTGAAGAAGATGAGGGAGAAGAGAATTCAGCCACGAGTGGAATGGTGGTCGCTTCGTCCCTCCAACTTAACTGCGGGAAAGGTGCAGCTTTATGATTTGACGCCTCATTGCTCATTACTACGCCGGCGCCATGACTGGGGTGCCTCACCCCGGCTGCTCTGCACTGTATTCCGGTATGGCACGTGGACCCGGTAGCTTGATGTCCCACATGTCGGCGAAAGGGACTAGAAGATTTATGAAAGCGAGCGCTCCACTCTTACAACGGAGGAGTAGACGACATGACGGCCCGGTGAACTGTCACTTGTACTGTATAGTACTATAGTTTTGTTGTTTCGCACGATCCATCGATACAAACCTGATTAAACAGGAAAGGGCGGGATTTTTCCCGAGCGGTAGATGATACTGGCCATACATTTCAAAGGCAATTTTAATGTATGCAAACTGAATAATTATAAGTCACACTATGATATCTAGTAAAACTAAAAACACATATGGTTTATTGTGTTAGAGTGTAGTAGTAGTGTTGTATTACATAGTTGTTAGATGTAACATGCGAGAACGTGTAGAGATGTAGTTTTGGAGGGCCTACAGAGAGAAAAGCGTAATACGGTCACCGAACTTCAGAATAAGCTAATTACAGTCACTATATACGTTTTGCAGTGATTATACGGTCACTTGCTCACAGCTCAGCATCGGATTGCACTATGTTGACCGGCCAAATAGTCTGCGTGGCGCCATGTTGACTAGTTAAATTGACCACGTTTGTTCTGGGTCCCACCTGTCAGTTCGCATAGGCAAAAGGTCAGATAAACACAAATTTACGCAGGCGCGAAAGGCTCCAACTCGTGCGCGGGAATCGCCTGGTTGTGTATGTGTCTGTCAGGGCCTGATGTGTGCGCATGCACGTGTAGGTTGAGCACTTGAGCGTGAGAGTCTGTGTTGGTCGTGTGGTGTACTGTTGTGTGCATGCATGCGTGCGTGTGTGCGTCTGAGTGTTGCATGCGTGCGTGGCTGCATGTGTACGTGTCAGTGTTGCGTGCGTGCGTGGGTGCATGTGTTTGTGTGAGTGTTGCATGGATGCAGTTCATGTGCATGCGTGCATGTGTGTATAATCACCACACCAACTCCTATGTGTTAAAACAGACGGCTAAGCATACCAATACAAGGCCACCTTGTCCGCTGTGCCCGCGGTAATGACTTCAAACCACCGTCCAAATATTTTTTTGTCGTTTGTTTTCATTCTTACTAGCAAGATGCCCGTGCGTTGCATGTAACATCAAGATGCATTTGTATGACTTGTTTATCTTGTGAGAGAAAAGGACGAACGAGGGAAGGCCTTATTTGCAAATGTGGAGAGGTGTGTGGGTACCTTTTTGCAAAATTGCCATAGTTTCTTTCTTATCTGTCAGATATAAATCAGACGGCCTATATTGCAGGATGGAAGACACACCATCATCACCAACTCTGTTTTTTATAAGAGTGTATTTTATGTATTTTATAAGAGTGTAGATGTAGAGTAGATACAAGTCGACAGGTGGGCACGATGGTTGTGAGATAATGTGATGCAACACTAGAGGTGCCACGTGGAGCGTTTAACTGGTCAACTAGTCATGTCATGAGCAAATACAGAGTTGTACGGTGAGCCCGTGACTGCATAATAACCACTAAATGTAAATGGTGACCGTAATGAGTGGATTCTGAAGTCCAATGTACGTATCGTGCTTTCGCTTCAAATACAATGATCGTCATTGCATATATCGCGAGAGAAAGATGAAACATGCGTGAATTTTCTGGGGGCTTACTTTTAGAGGACCTGGAGATGGTTTTGTGTGCACACATGAAAGGGGCGTACAGGGGGGTATGCGATGGAGAGAGAGATGCTCTTCATTTCTCTTTATTATGACTAACTTTGTATATAGTATAAAAATATACAAATTCACAGTGCGGAATAAATATCATTGTGGGCACCATGCAATGCAAATTAGCGTTCGTACTCCTCCATATAACTTTGTAATGTTGTATATATGTAGAAACTCTAAAATAATTTTTTGGCCGCACTTTATTCAAAAGGAATGTTGTATGCGAAATAAACGTGAAGAGAGGGCTTTTTAGATCAATGGGGTACGTGATGTAACATGTGTGAATGTGTAGTTGATGCATTTGGTGGGGCCTAGAGAGGTATGCGTGTGTATTACGTATTTGAGAGAGGCATGGATAGAGGGGCCGACGGGGGGCGTGGGAGAGATAGCACGAGAAATGAGAGTGGTCTAGAGAGAGAGAGACGAATATGACGTCACGACAAGAGATTCCATTCCCTTGAGTGTGTATATGCAAGGGGGAGGGAATAGAGGCACCAGGAGAAATTTTCTGTGTGTGTGGTGTTTGTGTTGGTATGTGTGGGTGTGAGAAGATAATGAGACGTGGGGGCAGAGGGTGTGTCACCGCGTGAGGTCCGGTGGGTCGAGGTGAGGCCCTTCGTTCTGTTCCGTCCTGCACCACATTGGTCGGCCCGTGATGCATTTAGGAAGACCCATGGATGATTAGTCGTACAAGACAAAGATAGCAGAATTGTGAAGGACTCTGTGTCCACTGACAAAGCCGGCTAGGATTTGTAACCCTAGGTTCTCGGACTAAGGTAACCCCTTTATCTCTGATATTACTATTCATCCAACCTAACTTTAAGGGGCATCCTACAGAATGCTCTGCTAGAATCATACTCATCGATTAGGAAGAGAGGTGTGAGACAATGCGTGAGAGACAGGCGTATAGATAATGTGCGTACATGAGACACGTAGGCAGGTCCATGTATATAGAAAGGGTCGATGAGGATTGTGCGTGTGTATGTTTGCGAGAGGAAGAGTGCTTGTGATAAAGGTTAGTGAAAACAGTTGTAAATGGTTACGAGAGGGAGGGAGGGTTATATCTAGAGCATGTGTGCGAGAAAGACACCTCGGGAGAGAGTGTGTGAGCATGTGTGAGAGACCACCGGTGGAGAGTGAAACTACACGTAAAAGACTGCTCTACACATTGATTAAAGATATAAATTGTATCCAAATATTAGGATGGGATCATGATATTTGCAATTCGCGTAAGGAGCGGTCATTGATCCATCAGACATCTAGATTCTATTGAATTTGAGCATGTCTGTGTTATTATTCGACACAATTGATCCACATAGTTAGTATTTTGAACTCTAGACAATGCATCGCTTTAGCAATCGAATATAAACGTGAGTATAGTTCATGTTGTGTGTGTAAAGCACATTATACATACGAAAGTTACACAATGGACATTATAAATAGCTACTACCTATGAACTAGCATACATTTGAATTCAACTTAAGGTGGTTTAAAAAATCGAATTCAACATGAAGTCCGTTCAATTATTTGAATTTGATATCATGGCATTTGTAAACCATACCTAAATTATGGGGGCACCAATCTTTGCTCTGATTTTGTACATAATAGCATATGTAGTCGTGTACAAAATAGATTCAAATTTAGCTCCTCCATTCCAAAATAATCGTAGTTATAGGATTTTCAAGTGTCAAAATTTCAAAAAGAAGCGGATAATTTAATGAGGTTTTCAAACATACAAGGTCAAATATAACGTTGTATATTTAGGTCAATCCTCATAGTTGAAGAGTACTCTAAACATGAATGCTTGTGTTTCAAAATTTTGAACGAAGCGCCAAAAGAGCCTCTACTCGCCCGAAACCGCGTGAGACCAATGTTTGGTAGTACAAGGAAATTACTTTTCTAATAACTCCGGCCCGTGAAACCTACCGGCTCGACGTCCAAAGGTCTAAACCGGGGTAGGTTTGTAGCTTCATCTAGACGCCACGCAACCGCATCCCAAAAAACATTCATACACAATGGCCGCCTAAGCACACATGCGCGCGGCCGAAATCGCTCTGGCCCACTATTTGGGACACCTGGAATTACCATACTACCCCCGACCCGCATTAGGTCCGAAATTTAAGAGGGGGGCAAAGTTTGTACTTTCCCCAAATTTCAAACAAGCACGTCCCATCTTCTGTTCAAAAAAGCCAAAAACAAGCGTGTCCCAGACCGAAACATGGTTCCCCCCACCCGTCTGATTCCCCATTCGTACTCTGTGGGCGCCAAAACTACCTCTCCACCAGCCACGAAACCCCGGCGTCCTCCATCCGCCACCCCATCCCACCCATCAACCGCCCCCCTCCTCCATCACGCCGGAGCCGATACCCCGACATCGTCGTCCACCGCAACCTCAACCGCAACGTCCTCCACGGCTAGTAGTTGAAGCCGAGGCCGAGCCATTCGTACCCGAGCCAGTTCAACCACGCCGTCCAGCGCCTCACCGCTGCTGCTCCAACTTCGCCACCCTCCACCGCACCGGAGCTGTTCCTGCTACGCCGTCCTTCGCCGCCTCGGATCTGCTTCCCCTCCGCCGACATACGGCCACGGCAACACAGTCAACAATTTGGCCATGGGTTCGTCCAAGCCTGCACCCTCTAGAACATCGGTTTCCCCGGTAAAAAGAAGAAAATCGGCGCGACTTGTGGAGGTGACCACACCGGCAACCGAAAAAGGTACTCCTCTTCCCTTATTCGTGCAAATCTTACGTCTCTGCTTGCACGGTATTCATCCCACTGAAGACACTAGTTGACCGCTTCTTCTTGATACTAGATGTTCCTAGTAACTCGTGATGCACAAGGTTTCTCCTCATATACTATTTCACCTTAGCTAGAGGTTCGTCGCCCCCCTGAATTTCAATTTCTGGCCACTTGATTCCCAATTAACGGAAGCATTCCCCGGTGTAACAGGCGCTAGTAAGCCTATTACACCGGGGAAGCAGTGCCTTGGTGTTTATCTTAGGGGCGTGTGCGGCCTAGAGCTACTGGCGCCCGATCTGGAGGTCGGCCAGGATTAAAGGGATAGCCTGGGGGCGCTGCCAAGCACGGCGGTGGTGTGAGGTCGATGGGAGGGCGGGGCGGCGGAGGCAGGGTCTGGGCCGGTGGTCGCTGGTGGTTCGAGAAAGATCGTCAACAGTGACTGGCGGGAGGTAGACGAAGGCCATCTGCCCGTTCCTTATAGATCGGACGGTTCATTAAAAAATCGACTGACCTATTTATTTTCAGTCGACTGTTATCTTAGATATGACCACATGTGGTGGTGTGCTGGAGGAGTACCTACATTTCCTGTGCTCATATATTACAAAGTCATACAGAGTAGAATCTATTTTTGTTTGCCATGCAATGTTGTAGAGCTATCATATGTCTCCTGTCATTTATTTTTCAGCCACCTGCTATCTGCTACTTTTACAGTGCACTAGTTCTGCACACACTTCACCCTTACTCTCACTGTTGTGTTTTTATGCAAGGGTATTTCAGACTCTACTGCCATGAGAGAAGCCAAAAAGAAAAGAGAGAAGTCACTCCAGTTTGGTGTGCGGCTAGGCAAGACATGTTTCAATGCTTTAAAGGGTGTAGTGTCAGTAGATGGAGACGGGGAACGTAGCTCTGGAGTTGATGTCCTCGCTCGCAATGAACCACCATCCCAGGTGCTTGCTTTAACTTCGCAGTGTCATATGTGGTTGCATGTTCCATATGGTGTCTATCTTGTATTCGAAAGGCCGAAGTCAGTAAGATAAGGAAAGACATTTTTTTACATGAACCACCATCCCGTGTGCACCAGAAGACAAATAGCTAGTCAGGGCACTGGCCGAGCCAGTGACAAGCCCAGCAAAGATAGGAATCACCTGGAAGCCAACTAAAAAGCTGCGATGGTGGCGAAGCAGCCCGCCTCCCACCAGGCTCTCAGGTCCTAGCGATGATCATGCTCACCACTCCAGCCAGATGTCTAGCTTGTATTCCTTCTAATTTGGTTAAATTGCATCTGCTTAGCTTACACATTATACCTTTGAATATGACATGCCTTTCTGTTTTTGGTACATACTAGTACATCTATGTATTAACCATGTTCTTACATCAAACTAATGTTCTTATGTATCCCTCATCAATCACTTATGACGAGGCAGGTAGGCAAGGGGACTACTCCTCATTTAAAGAATGCAGCGTCAGCCTCCCGACATGATTCTCAAGAAACAGAAATGCTAGATGAAGATAGTGAGCGTAGCTCTGTACTTGATTACAGCATTTCCCCTACACTAGCATCGTAGGTGCTTGCTCTAACTTGGCAGCGTGATATGTGGTTGCATGTTGCATATGGTGTCTAGATTGTAATTCTTCCAATCTGGTTAAACTGCATGTGCTAGTCTTCTTAGCTTATACATTATACCTGTTAATGTGACATGCCTTCCTGTATTTAGTACATAGTACATCTGTCTATTAAGCATGTCCTTACATAAAACTATTGTTTTTTGTATCCCGCATCAATCAACATGACGAGACACCATTAGTATATGCAGTGCGATATTAGTTGCATCTTTCATATGATTTATAGCATGCGCTGCTTCTAATTTGTTGAAATTCCATTTATGATGGGACGCTTTTAACTTGGCAGAGTCATATTGGTTGCATCTTTCATGTGGTGTCTAGCTTGCATTGCTTCTTATTTGCTGGAATGGTTTCTGCTTAGTTTACACAAACAGTTGTGAACATGCCATGCCATCCTGTTTTTCGTACATATTCCATCCTGGTATCATGTGTTTGCCTTACATCAAAGTAGTGATTGTCAGTATCATGCATGAATGAGTTCTGAAGAGAGAATTTTATTGCTTTTTCTTGTCGGTTTTACTTGACAATTCAAAATCAATAAAGAGGAAGGAAGTTAGCAAGGCAGCGGATAAAGGTGCTCCTTCCGAACGGAGGGCCTCTACAGTTTCTACTCCTCCACACCCCCAAGATGATTTCCAAGACAACACATGCATAGACACTCAACAAAGCTGTGTTTATGATGAGCACGTCTCCCCTAGTGCAACATCACCGGTGCTCCCTCTAACTTGGCACTGTTATATGTGGTTGCATGTTATGTGTGATGTCTAGCTTGTATTGCTTCTAATTTTGTTGAATTCCATCTGCTTACTTTACACATTATACTTGAATAAGACACGTGTTCCTGTTTCTAGAACATACAATATCTGTCTATCACACCATGTTCTTACATCAAATTACTAGTGTTGTGTAACCTGCAACAATCACTTATCATAAGACACGTTTGACTTCGGAGTGTGATATAGGTTACATCTCACATTCTTTTCTAGCTTGTATTACTAATTTGTTGAAATGACACTTATGACGAGACAGTTTTAACTTGGTAGAGTGATATTCGTTGCATCTTTCATATGGTGTCTAGCTTTCATTGCTTCTAATTTGTTGAAATGCCTTCTCCATAGTTTACACATCATAAGCTGTGAATACGCAATGCTGTGAATATGCAATGGCACTAATGACGAGAGACCTCTAACATGGTAGTGTGATGTTGTTTGCATCTTGCATATGATTTATTTCTTGTACTTCTTCACATTTGTTTAAACGCCATTTATGATGAGACACTATTAACTTGGCAGAGCGATATTTGTAGCATCTTTCATATGGTGTCTACCTTCCATTGCATTGCTTCTAATTTGGTGAAATGTCTTCTTCTTAGTTTACACATCATAGTTCTGGTTATCTCTTCCGTCCTGTTTTTCATACATATTACATCCTCCTATCATGTGGTTGTCTAACATCAAAGTTCAGTTCATCTGCGTCACGCATCAATTTGTTCTGAAGAACTAAATTGTTATTCGTTTTTCTTGTCGGCTTGACTTAACATGGCACAGAGAAAGAGGAAGAAACAGAGAATGGCAGGGAATGAGAAGCGGATGAATCCTGCAGATTCTGCTGGTACTGATGGTGCAATAGAAGGTCAAAGTCCAGCAGAAAATTCTACAAACACGGCATCCCATGCTACACGAGTTTCAAAAAAAGACGAACAGAAACAAATAGCTGCCACCAAACAAGCAGAGACAGCCCTAGTTCTTGCAACACCTACCACAGTACTACCAGCTGCACGACGTACTCGTGCGTCAACTGAGCTAGCAGCACGTTCCCAAGCTCCCTTGCCACCTGACACTACTTCCCAAGCACTCTTGACACAATACGAGTTGGCAATATCAGATGAACCTTATGAGCTTCAACAGCAAGAAGGTAGTTGCTGGAGTCAAGTTACAGTTGCATGCTTCTTTATATGTAGTCTCATAGTTTGATGTACACTAACACTTCCTATGTTTGTTGTTGGACTAGCACCTAGGCGCAAGAGAAAAGAAACATCAGGGATAATCCTCGATAGGTTAACTAAATCTAGAGGAGGAAGAATGGAGATCTGTTTTGAGGCAGGTTTAAAAAGGCCACGTGATGCTACAGAGTGAGCCAAGTTAGTGCTAGAGGCAGCGGTTGCTGTTAGGTGTCATGTACGTATCCTCCCAACATGGATTCAGTACAGGAATGACAAAGACGAAACCTAGTTCAACATCGTCCTCGACCATTTATCTATAAGTATGGTTATGTATGGAAACTAGTAATATCATCTTGCTCTGTCCAATACTCTCTAGGTTGCTGATAATGAGACTCCCATAATTTTCAACAGATGAGGTTCAAGTTGGATAGCCAAGATGATGCAACCAGACAAGCTTGCACCCATGTTTTCAAGTATGCTCTGCGACAGTATCGATATAACTTGAGGAAAACTCACTTTGAAGGCAAGGCTAATAGTGAACTTGCCCAAACATCTCCAGTGGAAAATATATCTGATGAAGACTGGAGAGGCCTCGTTAAACACTGGTCCGATCCGAAGTATCAGGTACATTATATAAATGTCATCAGATCACATGTTGAAGTCCTATTTACGCATGTGTCACACAAATCTATCTTCTTGTAGGTGAACTGTTCAAAGAAAAAGGCCAACCGTACGAAAGTGAAATTCCAACAGACGACAGGATCTCGTAGCTATATTGCACACTGCGGGGCTCTTGTAAGTAGCTGATGTTTCACTCTTTTCGTTGTACCATATTATCAGATCTATATTGACTTGTTCCAAATGCAGAGGAAAGCCCGCAAGGACCAAAAAGTATCTGAACCAAATGTTGTGGAAATCTTCAAGGACTGTCACACCAGCAAGAAGAAGGGAATGACTATAGCAGTCAAAGCCGCTGTTGTAAGTCCTTAATCCTCATGCCTTTTAACTACTACTTACTCTGACTTGTGCCTTGAACTGCATGGTTTGCAGCCAATGTCTATTACTCTTTTCAATTTTATACACAATTGTCTTAGCATATCATTGCACCTTACAAGGTTTAAAAGAGAGGAGTGATGTTCCTTTGATCTTGACCCATAATCTAGTTCCGTGCTGGACTTGCCCACACAACGTTACAATTGCATGTTTGTTTGTTCTCAGTTGTTTTGTGATATGAATGACATCATACTATGCTTACTGTATTATAAACTTCGTCTCTTTATCCTTAGCCCTCAATACAATGTGAAGAAATAGACAATACATTAGCGATGGTACATGGTCATATGTTTGGAACCTGGTTTTATTATGTACTTTGCAATAAAATACAACTAATATTTTACATGGGTTCACCAGAATAAGTTCTGTATATAGACCAAAGCTATTTTTTTTGGTTTTGCTGCCTCCTTAATATCTTCTGTTCTGGTACTACTAATGTAAAACCTCAACTTTTCAGTGAGCTGTGGAAAAAATGGTGGAACCGCCACCTTCTGAAGGTGGCGAGGCAACTATAACCGCAATGTCAGCTCTTGCTGCAGTGGGTCAGTACCTGTCCACTAACAGTGCCAAAAGCACGTTCCTGCGTAATACTGGGTTGGTTGTTAAGGCAATATCGTCCAAACTGCCTCATGATCAAGATATGCAAGCTCAAAGCAATGTTGTATCTGCGCTCCAGACACAAGTCCATTCCCTAACAGAGACCCTTTGTGAAACAAGGAGAAACATTGCTCAATGTCGTCAAGATATGCATGGTTTTGAAACTATACTATCAGACATTTGCTATGTTGTTCAGGAGCCTAGGGGAAATTAAGGCGAGGGTTATGGTGCTCCATCGGACAATACAGCATGAAAACGTAACAGTCAGGTCAAATGAACTGAGCTTCTGAACTTCTGGTGGTGCATTTATCTGCTAGACTGTTAAGTTTTATGCCAACCTTCCTTTTGTTATATAGTTGTAATTTGTTTTGGTGCAATACAAAATTTATTCTTAACGTGCATCCACCGCTTGAAGAATACAGCAAGCCATTTTTGTATAGTGTAGGGTGTTTCCTATATTTGCACTGGTGGCGATCTTTGATGCCGAGTGGATGTAATCTGTGCAATCGCCTTAATAGCCTAGCGTTAGTTTCGGCCTTATTTATTTCCTAGTCTTCTTTTCCCCTGGTTTGCTAGTGGTCGCAACTACCATGGGCCATATACGGGCCGTAGGATCCATGGGTCTCCTACGGGCCGTCGATAAATGGGCCTGTAATCGGTGGGCCTTGGGCCGTCGGATAAATGGGTCTACATGGGCCATAATCGGGCGTAATTTTTATCGGCCCAGCACGGTAACAGGCCGTTAACAGGCCGTAGGACAGCAAATGCTTAATTCTGTCACAGGCATAACGGGTCGTTAATGGGCCAGAATATAGGACGGGCTAGAAACGGCGCAACGGGTTAAGAGGCCAGAAACGGGCCGATTCTTGCGATGGGCCGAATTTGGCCCATTAGGGTAACAGGCCAGTAACGGGCCGACTCTTGCCATGGGCCGAATTTGGCCCATTAGGGTAACAGGCCAGTAACGGGCCGACTCTTGCCATGGGCCGAATTTGGCCCATTATTGGAACAGGCCAATAACGGGCCGACTCTTGCCATGGGCCGAATTTGGCCCATTAGGGGAACAGGCCAGTAACGGGCCGGAAGTAATCGAGGGCCGAAAAGGAGCCGAAGAACGTATGGGCCGTCAATAGGCCGAAAGCTAACACGGGCTGGAAACGGCCCATGTAAATCACGGGCCATTAACGGGTATAAAGAAAATTACTGTTCATTATGGGCTAGAGTCACCGTGGGCCTTTACCTGGGCCGGCCTACTATGGCACACGAAAATCTTGTGGGCCTTTACCTGGGCCGGCCCATTATGGCCCACGAAATCTTGTGGGCCTTTAGCTGGGCCAGCCCATTATGGTCCGCAAAATCTCATGGGCCTTTAGCTGGGCCGGCCCATTATGGTCCGCAAAATCTTGTGGGCCTTTAGTTGGGCCGGCCCATTTAAACTTGTTGGGCTGTGCCACGTGTCAACGTATCATAGGCGCCTTCTGTCCAGTGAGTGGATGACATATGTCCCGACGATGAGCCGACACGTGTTTCCTCTAGCCAATGATGATTTTACACGTGGAAAATCCCCATTGGTTGGGGCTGTTAACGGGTTATCGGATCCAAAACCCGGCCCGATAGCTTAACGGAGTTCTGTTATGATGGATGCCACGTGTCGGTCACCCTTGACGAAAGCACTTCTGTGACGCGCGATTTATCGTCATGGAAGTGGACACTTTCGTGATGATTATTTTGGTAATGTCATGGAACACTTCTACGACAGCACATGTATAACTGTCTTGATTCTGTCATAAATTTGTCATGGATGTACATGCATGACAAAAAAAGCGACCTACTGTGACAAACACGTATGATCACGGAAGTGTATTTTTTGTAGTGACCGCTCGTCCCCGACCGCCACTCATAAGGAAGACAATCAAATAACACCTCATGTTTCAAATTTGTTACACAACGTTTACCATAAGTGCATGCACGGGACTTGCAAACTTCAACACAAGTATTCCTCAAATTCACAACTAATCAACTAGCACAACTTTGATATCACTATCTCCATATCTCAAAACAATCATCAAGTATCAAACTTCTCATAGTATTCAATGCACTTAATATGAAAGGTTTTATTATATCCCTCTTGGATGCCCATCATACTAGGACTAGTTTCATAACCAAAGCAAACTACCATGCTGTTCTAAAGACTCTCAAAATAATATAAGTGAAGCATGAGAGTTCATCTATTTCTTCAAAATAAAACCACCGCCGTGCTCTAAAAAGATATAAGTGAAGCACTAGAGCAAATGACAAACTACTCCAAAAGATATAAGTGAAGATAAATGAGTAGTCGAATAATTATACAACTATGTGAAGACTCTCTAACATTTAATAATTTCAGATCTTGGTATTTTATTCAAACAGCCAGCAAAACTAAATAAAATAAAATGACGCTCCAAGCAAAACACATATCATGTGGTAAATAAAAATATAGCTCCAAGTAAAGTTACCGATGAACGAAGACGAAAGAGGGGATGCCTTCCAGGGCATTCCCAAGCTTAGGCTTTTGGTTGTACTTTAATATTACCTTGGGGTGTCTTGGGCATCCCCAAGCTTAGGCTCTTGCCACTCCTTATTCCATAGTCCATCGAATCTTTACCCAAAACTTGAAAACTTCACAACACAAAACTTAACAGAAAACTCGTAAGCTCCGTTAGTATAAGAAAATAAATCACCACTTAGGTACTGTAATTAACTCATTCTAAATTCATATTGGTGTAATATCTACTGTATTCCAACTTATCTATGGTTCATACCCTCCGATACTACTCATAGATTCATCAAAATAAGCAAACAACACATAGAAAACAGAATCTGTCAAACACAGAACAGTCTGTAGTAATCTGTGTCAAACGTATACTTCTAGAACCCCAAAACTTCTAAAATAAATTTCTGGACCTGTGGAATTTATATATTAATCATCTTCAAAAATAATGAACTAAATATCACTCTCCAATAAAAAAATGGCAGCAATTCTCGTGAGCACTAAAGTTTCTGTTTTTTACAGCAAGATCAACAAGACTTTCCCCAAGTCTTCCCAACGGTTCTACTTGGCACAAACACTAATTAAAACATAAAAACTCAATCATAACAGAGGCTAGATAAATTATTTATTACTAAACAGGAACAAAAATAAAATTGGGTTGTCTCCCAACAAGCGCTATCGTTTAACGCCCCTAGCTAGGCATGATGATTTCAACGATGCTCACATAAAAGATAAGAATTGTAACATAAAGAGAGCATCATGAAGAATATGACTAGAACATTTAAGTCTAACCCACTTCCTATGCATAGGGATTCTTTGAGCAAACAACTTGTGGGAACAAGAATCAACTTGCATAGGAAGGTAGAACAAGCATAACTTTAAAACTTTAAGCACATAGAGAGGAAACTTGATATTATTGCAATTCCTACAAGCATATGTTCCTCCCTCATAATAATTTTCAGTAGCATCATGAATGAATTCAACAATATAACTATCACATAAAGCATTCTTTTCATGATCTACAAGCATAGAAATTTTATTACTCTCCACACAAGCAAAATTCTTCTCATGAATAATAGTGGGAGCAAACCCAACAAAATAAGTATCATGCGAGGCATAATCCAATTGAAAACTAAAATCATGATGAAAAGTTTCATGTATATCATTATTCTTTATAGCATACAAGTCATCACAATAATCATCATAGATAGCAACTTTGTTCTCGTAATCAATTGGAACCTCTTCCAAAATAGTGGATTCATCACAAAATAAAGTCACGACCTCTCCAAATCCACTTTCATCAATATAATCATCATAAATAGGAGGCATGCTTTCATCATAATAAATTTGCTCATCAACACTTGGGGGACAAAAAATATCATCTTTATCAAACATAGCTCCCCCAAGGTTGTGGCTTTGCATATCATTAGCATCATGTATATTCAAGGAATTCATACTAACAACATTGCAATCATGCTCATCATTCAAATATTTAGTGCCAAACATTCTAATGCATTCTTCTTCTAGCACTTGAGCACAATTATCGGAATCCTTATTTTCATGATAGATATTAAAAAGATGAAGCATATGAGGTACCCTTAATTCCATTTTTTTGTAGTTTTCTTTTATAAACTAAACTAGTGCTAAAACAAGAAACAAAAAGATTCGATTGCAAGATCTAAAGATATACCTTCAAGTGCTAACCTCCCCGGCAACGGCGCCAGAAAAGAGCTTGATGTCTACTACACAACCTTCTTCTTGTAGACGTTGTTGGGCCTCCAAGTGCAGAGGTTTGTAGGACAGTAGCAAATTTCCCTCAAGTGGATGACCTAAGGTTTATCAATCCGTGGGAGGCGTAGGATGAAGATGGTCTCTCTCAAACAACCCTGCAACCAAATAACAGAGAGTCTCTTGTGTCCCCAACACACCCAATACAAAGGTAAATTGTATAGGTGCACTAGTTTGGCGAAGAGATGGTCATACAAGTGCAATATGGATGGTAGATATATGTTTTTGTAATCTGAAAATATAAAAACAGCAAGGTAACTAATGATAAAAGTGAGCACAAACGGTATTGCAATGCTAGGAAACAAGGCCTAGGGTTCATACTTTCACTAGTGAAAGTTCTCTCAACAATACTAACATAACTGGATCACATAACTATCCCTCAACATGCAACAAAGAGTCACTCCAAAGTCACTAATAGCGGAGAACAAACGAAGAGATTATGGTAGGGTACGAAACCACCTCAAAGTTATCCTTTCTGATCGATCTATTCAAGAGTCCGTAGTAAAATAACATGAAGCTATTCTTTCCGTTCGATCTATCATAGAGTTCGTACTAGAATAACACCTTAAGACACAAATCAACCAAAACCCTAATGTCACCTAGATACTCCAATGTCACCTCAAGTATCTGTGGGTATGATTATACGATATGCATCACACAATCTCAGATTCATCTATTCAAACCAACACAAAGTACTTCAAAGAGTTCCCCAAAGTTTCTACCGGAGAGTCAAGACGAAAACATGTGCCAACCCCTATGCATAGGTTCATGGGCGGAACCCACAAGTTGATCACCAAAACATACATCAAGTGAATCAATAAATAACCCATTGTCACCATGGTTATCCAACGCAAGACATACATCAAGAGTTCTCAAATCCTTAAAGACTCAATCTGATAAGATAACTTCAAAGGGAAAACTCAATCCATTACAAGAGAGTAGAGGGGGAGAAACATCATAAGATCCAACTATAATAGCAAAGCTTGTGATACATCAAGATCATACCACCTCAAGAACACGATAGAGAGAGAGAGAGAGAGATCAAACACATAGCTACTGGTACATACCCTCAGCCCCGAGGGAGAACTACTCCCTCCTCGTCATGGAGAGCATCGGGATGATGAAGATGGCCACCGGAGAAGGATTCCCCCTCCCGCAGGGTGCCGGAACGGGTCTAGATTGGTTTTCGGTGGCTACGGGGGCTTCTGGCGGCGGAACTCCCGATCTATTGTGCTCCCCGATGTTTTTAGGGTATATGGGTATATATGGGATGAAGAAGTACGTCGGTGGACCTCTAGGCTGTCCATAAGGCAGGGGGCGCGCCTAGGGGGGTGGGCGCGCCCCCCACCCTTGTGGGCAGCCCGGGACTCTCCTGGTCCATCTTCGATACTCCGTGGGCTTCTTCTGGTCCAAAAATAAGTTCCGTGAAGTTTCAGGTCAATTGGACTCCGTTTGATTTTCCTTTTCTGCGATACTCTAAACCAAGGAAAAAACAGAAACTGGCACTGGGCTCTGGGTTAATAGGTTATTCCCAAAAATAATATAAAAGTGTATAATAAAGCCCATAAACATCCAAAACAGATAATATAATAGCATGGAACAATCAAAAATTATAGATACGTTGGAGACGTATCAAGTAAGCAGATGCAATTCAACAAAATTAGAAGCAATGCAAGCTAGACATCATACATAACATGCAACCACATATAACAGTGCCAAGTTAGAGGGAGCACCTATGATGGTGCACTAGGGGAGACGTGCTCATCACCAACACAGCTACGTTGAGTGTCTATGCATGTGTTGTCTTGGAAATCATTTTGGGGGGATGGAGGAGTAGAATCTGTAGAGGCCCACCATTTGGAAGGAGCACCTTCATCCGCTGCCTTGCTAACTTCCTTCTGCTTTATTGATTTTGAATTGTCAAGTAAAACCGACAAGAAAAAGCAATAAAATTCACTCTTTAGAAATCATTCGTGCATGATACTGACAATCACTACTTTGATGTAAGGCAAACACATGATTCCAGGATGGAATAATACGAAAAACAGGACGGCATGGCATGTTCACAACTTTTTGTGTAAACTAAGAAGAAACCATTTCACCAAATAAGAAGCAATGCAAGCTAGACACCACGTGAAAGATGCAACCAATATGACTCTGTCAAGTTAAAAGTGTCCCATTATAAATGGCATTTCAAAAAATTAGAAGTTGTACATGCTACAAATCATATCAAATATGCAACTAATATCACACTGCATATACTGAAGGTGTCTCGTCATATTGATTTATGCGGTATAGAAAAAACAATAGTTTTATGTGAGGACATGCTTAATAGACAGATGTACTATGTACTAAATACAAGAAGGCATGTCACATTGACAGGTATAATGTATAAGCTATGCAGAATAGCACATGCAGTTTAACAAGATTGGAAGAATTATAATCTAGACACCATATGCAACATGCGACCACATATCACGCTGCCAAGTTAGAGCAAGCACTTGCGATGCTAGTGTAGGGGAAATGCGGTAATCAACTACAAATCTACGTTCACTATCTTCATCTAGCCTTGCTGTTTCTTGAGAATCATGTCGAAAGGCTGACGCTGCATTATTTAAATGAGGAGTATTCCGCTTGCCTGACTGCCTCATCATAAGTGATTGATGAGGGATACACAAGAACATTAGTTTGATGTAAGAACATGGTTAATACATAGATGTACTAGTATGTACCAAAAATAGAAAGGCATGTCATATTCAAAGGTATAATGTGTAAGCTAAGCAGATGCAGTTTAACCAAATTGGAAGAAATACAAGCTAGACATCCGGCTGGAGTGGTGAGCATGATCATCTAGGACCTGAGAGCCTGGTGGGAGGCGGGCTACTTCGCCACCATCGCGGCTTTTTAGTTGGCTTCCAGGTGATGCCTCTCTTTGCTGGGCTTGTCACTGGCTCGGCCAGTGCCCTGACTAGCTATTTGTCTTCTGGTGCTCACGGGATGGTGGTTCATGTAAAAAATATCTTTCCTTATCTTAATAAAGACCGACTTCGGCCTTTTGAATACAAGCTAGACACCATATGGAACATGCAACCACATATGACACCGTGACGTTAAAGCAAGCACCTAGGATGGTGGTTCATGGTGAGCGAGATCATCAACTCCAGAGCTACGTTCCCCGTCTCCATCTGCTGACACTACACCCTTTATAGTCTTGAAACGTTTCTGGCTTAGCCGCGTACCACGCTGGAGCGACTTCTCTCTTATCTTTTCTGCTTTTGTCAGGGCAGGTTCTGAAATACCCTTGCATAAAAACACAATAGTGAGACTATGGGTGAAGTGCGTGCAGAACTAGTGCACTGTAAAAGTAGCAGATAGCAGGTGGCTGAAAAATAAATGACAGGAGACATATGATAGCTCTACAACATTGCATGGCAAACAAAATTAGATTCTACTCTGTATGATTTTCTAATATATGAGCACAGGAAATGCAGGTACTCCTCCAGCACACCACCCCATGTGGTCATATCTAAGATAACAGTCAACTGTAAATAAATAGGTCAGTCGATTTTTTTAATGAACTGTCCGATCTATAAGGAATGGGCAGATAGCCTTTGTCTACCTCCCGCCAGTCACTGTTGACTATCTTTCTCGAACCGCCAACGACCACCGGCCTAGACCCCTGCATCCGCTGCCCCGCCCTCCCCTCGACCTCACACCACCGCCGTGCTTGGCAGCGCCCCCAGGCCATCCCTTTAACCCCGGCCGACCTCCAGATCGGGCTCCAGTAGCTCTAGGCCCCACACGCCCCTAAGATAAACACCGAGGCGCTGCTTCCCCAGCGTAATAGGCGGACTAGCGCCTGTTATGCTGGGGAATGCTTCCGTTAATTGGGAATCAACTGACCAGGAATTGAAATTCAGGGGGGCGACGGACCTCTAGCTAAGGTGAAATAGTATATGAGGAGAAATGTTGTGCATCACAAGTTACTAGGAACATCTAGTATCAAGAAGAAGCGGTCAACTAGTGTCTTCTGTGGGATGAATACCATGCAAGCAGACACATAAGATTTGCACGAATAAGGGAAGATGAGTACCATTTCCGGTTGCCAGTGTTGGGTCCTCCATATGTCGCGGCGATCTTCTTCTTTTTGCCGGGGAACCCGATGTTTTGGAGGAGGGTGCAGCCTTGGACGAACCCATGGCCAAATTGTTGACTGTGTTACCATGGCCGTATGTCGGCGGAGGGGAAGCAAATCCGAGGCGGCGAAGGACGGAGTAGCAAGAACAACTCCGGTGCGGTGGACGGTGGCGAAGTTGGAGCCGCAGCGGTGAGGCGCAGGACGACGTGGTTGAACTGGCTTGGGTACGGACGGCTCGGCCTCGGCTTCAACTACTAGCCGTGGAGGGCGTTGCAGTTGAGGTTGCGGTGGACGACGACGTCGGGGTATCGGCTCCGGCGTGATGGAGGAAGGCGGCGGTTGATGGGTGGAATGGGGTGGCGGACGGAGGACGCCGGGGTTTCGCGGCTGGTGGAGAGGTAGTTTTTGCGCCCACGGAGTACGAATGGGGAATTGGACGGGTGGGCGGGGGGGAGGGGGAAGAACCATGTTTCGGTCTGGGACACGCTTGTTTTTGGCTTTTTTGAACAGAAGATGGGACACGCTTGTTTGAAATTTGGGGAAAGTACAAACTTTGCCCCCTCTTAAATTTTGGACCTACTGCAGGTCAGGGGTAGGATGGTAATCCCAGGTGTCCCAAATAGTGGGCGGGAGCGATTTCGGCCGCGTGCATGTGTGCTTAGGCGGCCATTGTGTATGAATGTTTTTCGGAGGCGGTTGCGTGGCGTCTAGATGAAGCTACAAACTTACCCCAGTTTAGACCTTTGGACGTCGGGCCGGTAGGTTTCACGGGTCGGAGTTATTAGAAAAGTAATTTCCTTGTACTACCAAACATTGGTCTCACGCGGTTCCGGGCGAGTAGAGGCTCTTTTGGTGCTTCGTTCGAAATTTTCAAACATAAGCATTCATGTTTAGAGTACTGTTGAACTTTGAGGATTGACCTAAATAGACAACGTTAAATTTGACCTTGTATGTTTGAAAACCTCATTAAATTATCCGCTTCTTTTTGAAATTTTGACACTTGAAAATCCTATAACTACGATTATTTTGGAATGGAGGAGCTAAATTAGAATCTATTTTGTACACGACTACGTGTGCTATTATGTACAAAATTAGAGCAAAGATTGGTGCCCCCATAATTTAGGTATGATTTACAAACACCATGATATCAAATTCAAATAATTGAATGGACTTCATGTTGAATTCGATTTTTTTAAACAAGTTGAATTCAAATGTATGCTAGTTCATAGGTAGCTATTTATAATGTTCATTGTGTAACTTTCGTATGTATAATGTGCTTTACACACACAACATGAACTATACTCACGTTCATATTCAATTGCTAAAGAGATGCATTGTTTGGAGTTCAAAATACTAACTATGTGGATTAATTTGTGTTGAATAATAACATAGACACGCTCAAATTCGATAGAATCTAGATGTCTGATGGATCAATAACTGTTCCTTACACGAATTGCAAATATCATGATCCCATCCTAATATTTGGATACAATTTATATCTTTAATCAATGTGTACAGCAGTCTTGTACGTGTAGTTTCAGTCTCCATCGGTGGTCTCTCACACATGCTCACACACTCTCTCCCGAGGTCTCTTTCTCGCACACATGCTCTCGATATGACCCTCCCTCCCCCTCGTAACCATTTATGATTGTTTTCACTAACCTTTATCACAACCACTCTTCCTCTCGCAACCATACACATGCACAATCCCCATCGACCCTTTCTATATACATAGACCTGCCTACATGTCTTCTGCATGCACATTATCTTTAGGCATGTCTCTCACGCATTGTCTCACACCTCTCTTCCTAATCGACGAGTATGTTTCTAGCAGAGCATTCTGTAGGATGCCCCTTAAAGTTTGGTTGGATGAATAGTAATATCAGAGATAAAGGGGTTACCTTAGTCCGAGAACCTAGGGTTACAAATCCTAGCCGACTTTGTCAGTGGACATAGAGTCCTTCACAATTATGCTATGTTTGTCTTGTACGACTAGTCATCCATGGGTCTCCCTAAATGCGTCATGGGCCGACCAATGTGGCGCGGGACGGAACCGAACGAAGGGCCTCACCTCGACACACCGGACCTCACGCGGTGACACACCCTCTGCCCCCATGTCTCGTTATCTTCTCACACCCACACATACCAACACAGACACAACACACACAAAATATATTCTCCTAGTGCCTCTATCCACTCCCCCCTTGCATATACACACTCAAGGGAATCTCTCGCCGTGATGTCATATTCGTCTCTCTCTCTAGACCACTCTCATTTCTCGTGCTATCTCTACCATGCCCCCCTGTCGGCCCCTCTATCCATGCCTCTCTCGAATACGTAATACACACACATACCTCTCTAGGCCATGCCAAATGCATCAACTACACATTCACACATGTTACATCACGTACCCCATTGATCTAAAAAGCCCTCTCTTCACGTTTATTTCGCATACAACATTCCTTTTGAATAAAGTGTGGCCAAAAAAATATTTTAGAATTTCTACATATATACAACATTATAAAGTTATATGGAGGAGTATGAACGCTTGCATTGCATGGTGCCCACAATTATATTTATTCCGCACTATGAATTTGTATATTTCTATACTATATATAAAGTTAGTCATAATAAAGAGAAACGAAGAGCATCTCTCTCTCCATAGCATACCCCCCCCTCTACGCCCCTTTCAGGTACGCACACAAACTATCTCCAGGTCCTCTAAAAGTAATCCCCCAGCACATTCATGCATGTTTCATCTTTCTCTCACGATATATACAGTGACGATCATTGTATTTGAAGCGAAAGCACGATACGTACATTGGACTTCAGAATTCACTCATTACGGTCACCATTTATGTTTTGTGGTTATTATACAGTCATGGGGTCACCGTACAACTTTGTCTTTGCTCAAGACACGACTAGTTGACCAGTTAAACGCTCCACGTGGCACCTCTAGTGTTGCATCACATTATCTCACTACCATCGGGCCCACCTGTTTGCTTGTATCTACTCTACATCTACACTCTTATAAAATACTAGCAAGATGCCCATGCATTGCACGGAACATCAAGATGCATTTGTATGAGTAGTTTATCTTGTGGGAGAAAAGGATGAACAAGGGAAAGCCTTATTTGCAAGTGTGGAGAGGGGTGTGGGTATCTTTTTGCAAAATTGCCATAGTTTCCTTCCTATCCGTCAGATATAGATCGGACGGCCTATATTGCATGATGGCAAGCACACGATCATCACTGACTATGTTTTTATAAGAGTATGGATAAAATACACTCTTATAAAAAACAGAGTTGGTGATGATGGTGTGCCTGCCATCCTGCAATATAGGTCGTCCGATTTATATCCGGCGGATAGGAAAGAAACTATGACAATTTTGCCTAAGATGTACCCACACACCTCTCCACATTTGCAAATAAGGCCTTCCCACATTCATTCTTTTCTCTCACAAGATAAACTAGTCATAAAAATGCATCTTGATGTTACGTGCAACGCACGGGCATCTTTCTAGTAAGAATGAAAACAAACGTCAAAAAAATATTGGACGGTGGTTCGAAGTCATGACTGCGGGCACAACAGACAAGGTGGCCTTGTATTGGTATGTTGAGCCGTCTGTTTTAACACACATGAGCTGGTGTGGTGATTATACACACACGCACGCATGCACATGAACTGCATGCACACAACACTCACATGAACACATGCACCCATGCACGCACGCAACACTCACACGTACACACGCATCCACCATGCACGCAACACTCACACGCACACACGCACGCATGCATGCACACACCAGTACACCACACGACCAACACACACTCTCATGCTCAAGTGCTTAACCTACACGTGCATGCGCACACATCAGGACCTGACAGACACATACACAACCAGGTGATTCCCGCGCACTGGGTGGAATCCTGTCGCGCCTGCGTAAATTTGTGTTTATCTGACCTTTTCCCTATGCGAACTAACAGGTGGGACCCACAAGGAACGTGGTCAATTTAACTAGTCAACATGGTGCCAGACAGACTATTTGGCCGGTCAACAGAGTGCAATCCGATGCTGAACCGTGAGCAAGTGACCGTATAATCACCGCAAAATGTATATAGTGACCGTAATCAGCTTATTCTGAAGTTCGATGAACGTATTACGCTTTTCTCTCTGTAGGCCCTCCAAAACTACATCTCTACACGTTCTCGCAGGTTACATCTAACAACTATGCAATACAGCACTACTACTACACTCAAACACAATAAATCATATGTGTTTTTAGTTTTACTAGATATCATATTGTTACTTAATTATTCAGTTTGCATACATTAAAATTGCCTTTGAAATGTATGGCCAGTATCATATACCGCCGCGGGAAAAATCCCGCCCTTTCCTGTTTAATCGGGTTTGTATCGATGGATCATGCAAAACAGCAAAACTATAGTACTATATATAGTACAAGTGACAGTTCACTGGGCCGTCGTGTCATGTACTCCTCCATCCTGAGAGTGGAGCGCTCGCTTTCATAAATATTCTAGTCCCTTTCGCCGACATGTGGGGCATCAAGCTACCGGGTCCACGTGCCATACCGGAATACAGTGCAGAGCAGCCGGGGTGAAGCACCCAGTCATGGCGCCGGCGTAGTAATGAGCAATGAGGCGTCAAATCACAAAGTTGCACCTTTCCCGCAGTTAAGTTGGATGGACGAAGTAATAATGCTAAAAAAAGAAGTTGGAGGGACGAAGCAACCATCATTTCACTCGTTGCTGAATCCGCTTCTCCCTCATCTTCTTCAAGTTAACCACGTGTTGCTTCTGCCGTTGTTCTGCCTCATGTGGGAAGCGGATCGGCTTGGTAAAGCACTGACACGTGGGACCGCATGTTAGCAAAATGCCAAGACAACGTCCTCTGAAAATAAGAAACCTCCCCCGCCATCCATGCGGAAAAATCACCACCTTTTTACTAATCTTGATTCTATAAGTTTTTAGATCAATATAATTGAGATTTGTATAGATAGCACACAGGAGCAAAAGCAAGTGGTACGGTTAATGGCATCCACAATGTGTAGCCAAATGTGAAAATAGCTTTTGGCATCGTGGGAACCATCATGGAGGGTGTTGCCAAAGCCAAAAGGATGGAACCGAAGCTCCCTGATTGATTGAAGGAATAGAAAAATGCAACGTCTCTCCTCTTTCTCCCATGCTTGGACGCATGTACAGTATAGAGGACAGAGTCTACACCCCCGTCCCTTCTATCACAAATCACAAAGCAGTGAGGCATCAAATCACAAAGCACGGACGAAGCAACCATCATTTCACTCTTTGCTGACTCCGCTTCTCCATCGTCTTCTTTGAGAAACCATCTCACCGCACTAAGCTGGACGGACGACGCTATTGTGTACGAGTAGTACTAGTACATTTACACATCCTTTGGTTCAACAGACTTCCTGGATGCAAATAAGGCAGTTGTCTCATCTTGCAGGCGGCACTTGCGAATGACTTACCATGGTCTCCCTCAATGGTGTTCTCCGTCGAACGCACTTCCCCAAACCACAACGTTCGAGATATCGTCGACGTCATCGCAATGGGGAAGGAAGTCAAATATAGTTACTACCTCCATTTTTTTGTACACAAGGCCAGTATATCAAAATTACAATTTGCAAAAGGCCACTAACACTAATCGAGGCAAAATTGATGGGGTTTGCCTCGTACTAGCAACTAAGGACATTAATATCCCTTACATGCATGCAGAAGTGAGAAGGTTGGTTTGCATGGTGCTGCATTAATCAAACGATGAGGAGTGAGATGTTTAGCTCTTTGGGCTTTGGAGAAAAAATACGCAGTAATTGACACGTGAAACGAGGATTTGTATCGATTAATCCCACGAAGGAAAACCCCGCCTTTCTTTTTTAACACTAGTACTCCTAGTATGTAGTACTACGTACTTATGCTGTTTGGGTCTAGGCCTTGCATTGCCATACTTCGCCACACATTTTTGCCAAGCTTGAGTATTCTATAGTCTCACCTAAATAGCTTGGCGTAATCATGGTCATAGCTGTTTCCTGTGTGAAATTGTTATCCGCACCCTCACACGGTCGCTCCTGTACGCCGTGGTCGCACCGCACCCTCACATGCACAGTCGCTCCTGCACGCCGCAAACCCAACCAAGGGAACGCACCCTCACTGACACGTGTTGTCGCATGTGAACAAACAAAACTCAGCCATCCTACCGCTGACACATATTTTTCGTTCATAGAGTATGTTTATCCAACCGCATGTTGGGGAGTATCCGTACGGCCCGTGCGGTGGTCTGAT